>NC_133810.1:21705726-22905726 GCF_043250625.1 Sebastes fasciatus | reverse complement strand
TTAAACATGTACATTAAGTCCTTCTTCCATTTCATATACCATGGTTGGTACCAATGGATTCCTTAGGTTCCCTAGTTTCATACACCAGTATCTTCACTCTAGCTTTAAAACTGAGCCCGCTACAACCTCTGAAAGATCAATTGCGTTAATGTGTTAAAGAAATGAATGGCGTGATAACAATTTTGCGTTAACGCGTTATTATCGCGTTAACTTTGACATTCCTATAAAATACATTTAGTTACATCAACAGTCTTGAAGGCTTTGTTTGCCTTTTGTTAGTCAAAAGAAATACCTACGTTTAATAGAGGAACTCAGCTGATATTTACAGAATTTTCATTTATTTTACTTCCCAATTGCCAAGCCCCAGTGATGGTGAACTGTGACAAAAACAGAACAGGGAACAGCAAGAAATATTAATGGAAAAAAAAGGAGAAAATCAGTGTCTGCGATGAGATTGAAATGGAGGCATTAAGATAGCGCAGGGGGGGGGGGACTCAATCATGCATCTGAGGCAACCATAATTCCACATTCACGCGTCTCAATGACTTGACGGCACTTGAGAGACAATGCCTGTGACCCAGTTGCAGGATTCCAATTAGCAGGGTGTGTGCAACAGTTGAGATGAAAAGAGAACAGGGTCTTTACAGAGCCCCAGGGCTGTCTGATTACTGCCTGAAAACAAGAGTCTTTTGGCCGTGACAAAGAGTAGAGCGGCACAGAGGGAGTGCCAGGCCCCAGCTGTTCTCATTCTCTCCAGGCTGAGGATTCTGAAGAGCTCATCTCATCTCTGCTTGCCTGCCTGCCTTTTTACATTTCAACCATGTTGGAGAGTGTATAGCAGGCAAGCCACACTAAGACACTTTTCATATGTGTCTTATGAGTTGAGTAACTGTCAGTAGATTTTTTTTTCTTGCCCGTCCTGAATAGAAATAGGTGACCTCTGAATAAGCCAGCATCTGTCACATCAAGGCAACCTCATATGTAGAATGCCTGTTGTTTTACATGAGCATAGTTGTGGCCTGTCTACAAAATATGTTTAAAGAGGACCTATTATGCTTATTTTCAGGTATATACTTGTTTTTTGGGTTTCTACTAGAACATGTTTACATGCTTTAATGTTCAAAAAACGCTTTACTTTTCTCATACCGGCTGTGCTGCAGCACCTCTTTTCATCCTCTGTCTGAAACGCTCCGTTTGAGGTCCTGCCCTGCCCTCCTGAAAAGCCCAGTCTGCTCTAATTGGTCAGCTGGCCCACTGCTGTGATTGATCAACCGATCCAAACCTTTTTGGACTCCGCTCTAACTAGCTTTGTTTGAGGGCATACCAAACAAGCTGCTAGTCAGGTATTATGCAAAAGTGTTACTTGGTGACATCACCATGTTACGGAAGAAAAGGCAAAACTTCAAGCAAGGCGTTTCAGGCAGTTCAGGAGCAGTGTTTCTGTAGGGGAGAGTAACTCCCTTTGGAGTGGACATTGGGATTTGTAACTTTGCAGACCTTTTACATGCACAAAAAACTATATAATACACTAAAGGAAAGGGAAAAAGCACAAAAGCATAATAGGTCCTCTTTAATATCCAAATGAAGCAAAACTGATGAATAATACAATATACCGTCTCAAGTAAAAATAGAAATATATTTCCATACGTATATTAAGATGCATGTTAAATGTTTGATCAGGTATATTTTCCCAATATACTGTATGAGTAAATGTGTGTATTTCTTGTTACCACATTAGAAGTAGCCTAACTTTCTATTTAGCAATATTTTCAATATGGTTTAAATCTATTTTAGTAGACGACTACTAAGTATATCAACATGTCAATATTTTTCAAGTTGTAAATTTGTATACGTTGTATTTTGAAATATACTGCATTTCAAGTGCATTTTCCATAAGTGTGATAAAGCTTGTGTTAAGGTAAAGTTTACTTAAAGCACTCCTTTTTCAAATTGAATTCTTAATAATTAATAATAACTAAAATTAAATCATTCTACAACACAAACAGCAAGTATAATTTAATTTGGATTTAACTTAAGCTGCATGTCAGTGTACCTATTAAATGTGGGCTAATTTTAAACACATTTTTTTATTTTGCTTAAAGGTGCAGTGTGTAGGATTTGGCGGCAGCTAGGTTGCAACCAACTGAAACATTTCCCATGTCCCAAGCAAAGAAGAACGACGGTGGCCGACGCAAAAACGTGATTGGCTCTCTCTAGAGCCAGTGTTTGGTTTAACCAAAACACGGTTCTTATTTTCAGGTGATTATAAACTAAAGAAAACATATTAATATTATATTCCATTTCTACCAATAAATCCCCTTTAATGCTACACACTGTTCCTTTAAGTGTATTTTCCCCACGTCTTATAATACCTGTACTTCTGTAAAGTTAGTTTAAGTACTACTTATTAAAGGCAGCCCACATTCTTCATTAGAACTCAGTGAAAGCCCATAAATCAAAAGTTCTTATGAAGTAGTTGTTAGAACTGGTAAATATATATACTTGATTTTCAACTAAAATGTACACATAAATTCACATGCATTAATAGCAATTTATTCATATGGTGAAGCAAAAGGGCATAAGTCATAAAAGCAGTCCATTTCCATTAAATTTAGTACCCAGAACATGCTGCCATATAGTTTGATCAAACAGTACATGACTCCCGGTCTAGGTGGGTTTAAGCTGAATCTCTAATGGGAGGTAAAACACTGCTGGCTTTGTTTGCATATAGTTTTATGATGCTGGTGCTTCTGAGTGAGATTTCCCTACAGTATGCATTTCAAGGCTTTCATGATTTATAATGTTTGATAGACTTAAATGATGAAGGGCGAACGGAATTTATGAAATGCAATTTCCATCTGTAGATCAAAAAAATTAAAATGAATGACGTATTGTATCTTTAATGCAGAGAGGCCAGTCTGCAGAGTTACAGCCAGGCAGTGAATCTCTCCAGGGGCAGCGAGGCAGTCTGTCAGCCAGCTGCACGAGAGGCTTAATCTCCAATCTGCGTTCGGAACGTGCCACAGGGGTCAAAGATTACAACACCGTGTGATCATCACCACATAATGCATACATTCTGATTCTGTCAGAGCTTAGTAAACATCGGTGACTAGCCGAACGCCGGGACGACGGAGAGGAGGGCTAATTCGCAAGCAGACAAAAGTGCTGCAGACAGAAGAGGAATCAGAACGAGACAGAGGACTTCAAGTTAAAAGCTCCAACTAAATGTTTTAATCTTGACTTCACTGAAAAATACAACAATAAACAGATCCACTAACAAAACTATTTCATCAAATGTCTGTTTTTCATCTTCAGGAGGAAATCAATAATGCTGTAGTTGAGTATATAATAACTAGGTTTCTATTTCTCCTAATACTGATACTCATGCACCAGACTGTTACTGAAATTACTGCAATTTAAAGGGGACATATCATGCTCATTTTCAGGTTCATGTTTGTATTTTGGGTTTCTACTAGAACATGTTTACATGCTTTAATGTTAAAAAAACACATTATTTTTCTCATACTGTCTGTCTGAATATACCTGTATTCATACTATGTCTGAAACACTCCGTTTTAGCGCATTTCAACGGAATGGCAACAGAATTGCGTTGCTAGAAAACAGCTTGGGTCCATGTTTACATCCTGTCAGCTGATGTCATTCACATACACTGCAACAGGAATAAACTGGGGCACATTTAGTATGTTTACATTTAAAACTGTGAAATGGTCTAAATATTGTAGATTTGTGACATCACAAATGGACAGCTGTGTGTATTTCTCCATGGATTGAGTGTTTTGATACTTTCACAGTATTTATATATTACTTAAACCTGCTTTGTAATATAAAAGACATGGAAATCTCACTTTTTACAATATGGGAGAAACACAGCTCCACTAATATGAACAATAATATGCAAAAAGCTCCTTATACGTAGCTGTGCATTTCAGACCAGGTGAAGCGGCTCCCTAAGCCACGCAGCCACACCTCCCTCCTTCCCTCCCCCCAGTCCCGACATTAACATTCATGGAGCCACTGGAGTGTGGCGAGCCGCGTACATCGAGCCAGCGACGAGATGCAGAGGTGATGGGGGAGAGGGGGAGAAGGGAGGATGGAGGATGGAGGGCCCCCCTGAATAGGGCTGTTTGAAGAAGAGGAGGGGGGTGTAGTAGTGAAGGTTGCCCAGTATGGGATTGTGGGAAAGGTCAGCAACCAAGGTGCTGCGTCTTTGGCCATATATCACAATTATTACTGTGGGTCATTGACTGGTATGGAAATTAGAGGAGCGATGACAGGTCCACGTGGCATATGCTGGAAGAGTGGGCAAGGCCAGGCCAGTAAGAAGTCACCGTCATTGATGAGGTGGATGTAGGTATAGGTTACGAAGGAGGAAGTGGGTATACTGTAAACTGCCAGAAAAAGAGGTGGGTATACCTGCATATACCCTCCACTGTGTCTAAACATCAACATGCTACCATTGTCATTGTGAGCATATTAGCACAAAGCCCTGCTGTGCCTAAGAACAGGTAAACTCTTGTTTACAAGTACAGTGTGTAGGATTTGGCAGCATCTTATGGTGTGGTTGCAGATTGCAACCGACTGCGTACCCCTCCACTCACTCCTCCTTCTCCAAGACTTTGGTAACGTGAGCCACCGAGTGCAAAACCGTGTAACGCCGTTCACCTCGCTCAGAGGCCATCCTTACCATAATAACACTACTTAAGGAGCAATGGAAATCAGACGGCGGCTGGCGGTACCACGGTTTTGCCCTCTATGTGGATCAGGTTTCCGCAGTTTCAAAAGCATGTTGGAGAACTACGGTGGCCTTCAGGTAACCAGTGTTTGGTTTGTCTGTTGTGGGATACTGTAGAAACATGGCGGACTCTGTGAAGAGGACCTGCTCCCTACGTAGATATGAAGGGCTCATTCTAAGCTAACGAAAACACAACGATTCTTAGTTTCAGGTGATTATACAGTCATGAAAACTTTGTATATTATATTTCATTTCTGGTAATAGATCCCCAGAAATGTTCCACACTGTTCCTTTAAGTAAGCATTCTTTGATTTTACATTCTCTGTTTGACATCTATTTGACTCATCTGTAAATAGAAGTGCAGAAAATTTCACTTAGCCTATATATATAGATGTAGGCTATTTTTGCTCCCTAACTTTCACGATCACAATAATCATTTCCTGGTATATGAAAGCCAGCAGACATTCCTACTTGTAGTTTACTTGGCATTACGTATAGTGGTACTTCTATGGATCATATTCATGTTCCCAAGACTTCAGCATCACCTCCTCTTATGAAAGCAAGGATCTGCAGTTTACTGATGCTAGTTTGAATTTTAAATAGCAAATAATTCTGCGTCGTCGACTTCAAAATACAAACAGTACATGCACTTTAACAGCGTGCTATTATAATGCAAAGTTTTATGTCAGGATAAAAATATTTATTGACTGATGGCTACAATGAAGAACACGCAGTCTGCTACACACATGCACGGCATGCTCATTAGAAGTTCTACGGTACGCACAGAGGTGCTGACTAAAATAGTTTAGCTGAATGCAAACACCAGTGAAGCAGCGGTGGTATACTGTTTGAGAGGGGCGCCACATTAAAATGCATGCATTACAGGCATATCAGCGGAGCGTGGAAAGCCAAGTCCCTATGGAAATGTTGGTTTACTGCTTCTCCTAGGGCCTGATGTGGAAGGGTTTATTCGTGACCAGTGTCCTCTGGCTCTGAAGGACAAAGGCAGCCAACCAGGGAAATCATCGCGCTTGACAACGTCGCGTACAGTAGTGTCATCTGACAGCGTTGGTTTGAAACATTTAAATCAGACTGATGAAGATGTTTGTAAGAACTCGAGAAGCTGTCCCACCTCCTGAAGGGTGGTGAAGACTGCTGGGAAGGGAGATGGCAGTATTGCTGAGCATGGTCATACTCTGCTGCAAAAACTGCTTCTTGTCTGTAATGTATCTGACCTATGGTGTGCCTTCGGATCGCTTTGGCTGCAAGAAAGCCTCCATCTGAGGAGAATGTGCTCTTATACGTGTTTAGATTCAATGTATTTCCTTCACTTGTGTGCTTTAAAAGCTAAAAAAAACAACACTGAAGAAGATACCTGCAACGCTTCATCAAACACTGACTCAAAACTCGGCGTATTTATCCCGATGGTTCAGAGAAACAGGAGTACAAAGCAGAGGCAGAGACGCTATATAACTGACGAACCCTCCCTCCCCCCTTCCTCGCCTCCACCCTGGTCATCAACCCCATTACACACACACATACATTTTGCAGCGCAGAGCCTTTTCACTCTTGAACATTACGCGCTTGATTGCAAATGAGGGAAGCAGCAGCAACCTTCTATGTGTCTTTGTCATGTCTTTGTCTCAGTGTTCCTTATAAACCACAATTACAACACAGCACAGCGATGTGGAGGAATTCAGCAAGAAGAATGTATAGCATTGCGTAAAATCAATTGGGGACCAAATACCTCTTCATGCCTCCATGTGGCATGATATTTCACATGATTATTTTGCATGTGGTTTTTTGGGATCATTTTTGTTTGCTATGTAAAACACTTTGTGACGTCTTTTGACAAAAGCGAGATCATGATGAGTTGGAAGGGGAGTTCTAGTGTCTCATCAATTTGAAATTAACATTTTTTATGCATGGGAAACAATAATAATACCTAGCTTTGCCAGGGTAGATCATAGAATAACTGATGTTGAATTTAAATGCATTATATTGTCATTATACTCTCTAAAAATGGACAGCAAGTGAAACACTGATTCAAATCGTAACGGGCATATCTGCCTCGGCTTTTGTGAGTGAATGACTTGTCAATATCTCCAACATGCTGAAATCTTCTCGGCACTTGGCCTCGCAGATTAAGCACTGCAGGAAAAAAGAAAGTAGGTGGGGAACACTCATGATTCTGTCCTCTTCAACTTTAATCAAAAGTACACTGACGTGCTGCAGCCCCCTCCCTCTCTTTCATAATAATGGGCCGCTAAAAATTCAGGAGGCAGGCTCCACATCAATCACTCGCCAGATTTGAGTCCAATGCAATAAATATGTAAATGAGGAGAAGCCAATGTCTCGTAGCTTTGAGATCAGCGCGGGGAGGAAGAAAAAAAAAAAAAGGGAAAAACTGTATTAATTGCCCATGGCCAGAGGAATCCTATTACTGTGGGCATTGATTATAAAATTGTATGTGTGAATGATTTTCATGCAGAAAGTGGACTGCCAAGCCTGGAGCAAAAAGTGGAGAAAGAGTCAAATTAGCAAATAGGGGCCACATTTTGCAAGTGGCTCAAAGGAAACAAAAAGGGCAAATCTGAGTTCAAATAAGATTTAGATTAGAAAATGAAAAGGATTTCTATCTCAAATCACAATAACGTATTATCCAATCATAATAGTTGTCCAATTGTAATGTTTAACTGCATTTAACTTACATTCAAGATTTAGGCTATACTATTCTCAGGTTTTAGATCTTCCCTTTCTCACTGGTGTTTAAGCTCATAAGGCAACCTAGAGGAGAATGGGGCACAGGATGTAATTTTTTTATTCAATTCCATTGAAGTCAAGTCCATTATAGTGGCGCCCTAATGGACTCTCCTCTGTAAGATAGTTGACATTTTTCCACTCTACATCATGATGAAGAGTGGCAAAAAGATTATGACAAGTCGTCATAGAAAGAGCTTTTATGCATTATACGCTCATTTTTCTAAAAAACAATTGAACAAAATGACATTTAAAGGGGACGTATCATGAAAAACTCACTTTTTTTCTAAGTGATTGTGCACATACATTTGGGTATCTGGAGTGCCTACCAACCCACAAACTGAGTAAAATAAGACAACCTTGTCAGTTGTTGTGGGCTGCCTAGATCAGAAAACATGTGATTCAACAAGCCATTCAGATTTGGCTCCCCTTCCTATGTCACATGCAGGCTCATTAGAATATAATCGACCACAGCTTGAGAACAACCTTGGCAAAGGTGCACCACATTTTTCTTGCATGTAAACATGTTCTAGTAGAAACACAAAATACAAGTATGAACTTGGAAATGAACATGATATGTCCCCTTTGAAACCCGACAACAGACTGTAAACAGACTTTTTTGGGGGGGTAAATGATCCAACAAACTGAGCTTACTGTCATGTTTTGTGAAGAACAATAAAGAAACTAACTGCAGGCAACTAACCAAGTAGCTGTCAGCCAAGTCAAAGTGTCCATCTGGCCAAACGTGGTAGTGATTAGCACTCAGCTGGCTGAATTTAGTCTTTTCACTTCTGAATGATCAGTCATTTGTTTGACAACTGTTCTCAGCTTTGGGTGTATAATATGTACAAAATATGTACATACATTTGGACACAGTTAAATTAGTTTTGCAGTAAAACAATGCCATCACACCTCAGAGGACAGATTATTGTGCATGGTTTATCCAACAGTCACCACTGTCAGCTAGATTTAAATTGATTCACTGGCCTCCTGTTTGACATGCAAATCTCTCCCTTAATCGCAGCATTTTGCTCAGATAAACAGGGATTAGTTTGACTAACAGCATAGCATTACCGCCAAACATTTAAACATGGTAGGCTTTAATTAACATAATATGACACCGTTTAAAATATTAGATGTATTTTTGCATTTGTATGAATATTTTATTTCAAATTCTTCTTTTTAAAATTGAATTTGAAATAGTATAGATATACTTGTGATCTTTGGTATCCATCAACATTATTTAAATAACAGATTTGATGTCATTGCATGTTAAATTTTATATAATTTTCTCTTTGCCATGCACCTTTAAGTTTATGATGTAGACAAGTAACTAAGAATTTTATGTTAGTTTAGGGTGACTACATTTCTCTGAGATATGTGGAATAGACATCTCAAGTTTGATTTCATTGTTAAGAACTCAGAATGCTAAACAGACCAGTTTATGTTAAAATCCACATTTTATTGTCCTGCCAAAGCGCTCTTAGAAATGCCTCCAACAGTCTGTAGCACCGCCACCCCATATAAAGGGCAGATGAGGTGGTTTGGCACTGGAACATTTTAAACTTAAAAAGGGATGTTGAAGAACCAGGTTGATAAGCAGGAGTAGTACCAAAAAAAAAGGCATTTATTAAATGAAACCCAGGAAATTCAACAAAACTACATTTAAATTGGACCAAAAGAACACCAAACAAAAGAAAGCAGCAGCCTCACAGCAAGCTGTCACCTCCAGTGATGGGCTTTTATCTCCTCAGCCTCACCTAACTGGAACCTACCACCTGACCAGGTAAGTATAGGGGGAGCTAAACCGAGCAAGCATCCAAATTCACACAGAATAATGAACAGACCATTAATACAAGATCTCTGAGTTACTGCTGAAATCTCAATCTATCTAGGGCCACTCACACATACCAATGAGCACACCAATCATTATATAATGTCATTTACTGCAGAACTATCTTACCTATATCCTCCTACATCTTAACAGAGCCCAGCCCCTCCTCTCTAAGAGGACATAATGAGGCAAACCTGTTTGCACTTTCCTTGATTGAGCTGCTGAGCAGCTGATCTACCCTAACATCCCAGGCAGGACAACAAAATCCTATGAAGCCATAAAACAAACCAAACAAGCCAGTGTGATCCACCAACACTTGACACTGTAGCAAATAAACTTAAAACACTGGACCAAAATCAACAATTAAGCAGACACAAAACATTAATAATTTTGGAGAACAGGGCCCAGTGAAAAGGGAGAAAGGCAACATTTTCACATCCTCTTTTGTTAGTTTCACTTTGTCCCTTTCACTTGTTACTGTATATTATCTATATTATCTAAAAAAAAACTCATTTCCACTGATTCCCAAAGTCCCTACTACAGCTCCGATCTTTGACATGCTTTCAAAACCCCATGGGAATTGTAGTTGTTTAATGAAATTGCTTATATATTTCAAATTAAAATAGCAAGGAGCAGGTAGGAGATACAGCTTAGGAAGTAAACCGAATACAAATAACCATTGTTGAACAAACAATCCACTTTTGAGAAATGTCGATGTAACGCAGAAATGCAGTGTGAAAGGAAGCCATGTGGAACAGATACTAATTCAGGAGTGGGATGGGACTGTCTAGAGTAACAACCACCAGCTGATGAAGGAAATGGTGCCTGAAGCTTCCCCCCCATTAGCAGCTGGCCCCAGACTGGACTCTGCTCCGAATTTATCTCTCAACAACAAAATGATCTTATTTCCAGAGGAGGTTAGATGAGTCTAATGACATTTATATTTTTCTTGTCAACAAATCCCATGAAAAAAAACAATGAATCAATTCTTCTAGCAAATATTGACTGTGTATCCAAAGCCTGATATCTTTATTATTCTGTGCCATAGAGCTCCATTGTTAAAACCCATCAATGAGCCACACTCCACCACTCTTCCAGGAGATTTAACCTCTCTATCATTATTTAATTCAGTCCAAAGGGGCTTATTTGCATGGGAAACATACGTTTACATTAACAAGCAACTGTGAATTAAAAAAAAAAAAATCTGGTACTCTCTCTAGGTTCCATGATGGAGAGGAGGTCGTGTTGCTCTGGCTCTATCTATTTGGTGTGGAGAGGAGGTCATGTTGCTCTGCCTCTATCTTTTAGGCATGGAGGGGAGGTCGTGTTGCTCTGGCTCTATCTATTTGGCATGGAGAGAAGGTCGTGTTGCTCTGGCTCTATCTATTTGGCGAGGAGGGGGGGTTGTGTCGCTCTGGCTCTATTTATTTGGTGTGGAGAGGAGGTCATGTTGCTCTGGCTCTATCTATTTGGCATGGAGGGGAGGTTGTGTTGCTCTGGCTCTATCTATTTGGCATGGAGGGGAGGTTGTGTTGCTCTGGCTGTATCTATTTGGCATGGAGAGGAGGTTGTGTTGCTCTGGTTCTATCTATTTGGCGTGGAGAGGAGGTTGTGTTGCTCTGGCTCTATCTATTTGTACTCATACTCAGTAGCACACCTAATCCATGACTGAAAATAGACCCCAACAAATGCATTATTTACTCCAGTTTGAGTAATGTTTACTAAAAACTAGAGTACCCAAGTGTACTTGAGCTTTTTAAAGTCTTCAATATGACAAATGGGCTTGGGGCCGAGAGACACAGACAAATTAAGGAAGATGGAAAGTATGAGACATATTGGTTTTGGTCTTTTCATGTGATTTGATGATAATAACAAAAATATAAAGTATCACCAGCTTTATCCTTTAATTTCACCTCTTATGTATGTGTTCATTAAGGGTGTGTTAAGGCTTACAGGGAAGAGTGCTTTGGCTTCAATGATAGGTATCAGCTTGCTCGTCCAACATCATACTTGCCCTCCTTCGATCAAGTTTAGATGTTGTGACCAACTGCTGATATCAAACCCAAAGTGAGTCTTTAAAACATCCCTATAAAAACCTATGGGAGGAATAACAGATTTTCCTGCCCCTCCCCCCAAACAGCTCCACTGATCTGCTCCTTCAGCCTCCTGCTTCACTGCCCAGCGGTTCGATATTCAGCGCTTGTCCCGTCCTCCTTTGTGCTGCTCTCACCTTTCCCTGACTCTAAAATATTCACTCTGTCATCAGCCTCTTCTTCACTACCAACAAGGATGCCTCAAAGTATGACTTAACAGTTCAGACAAGCTTATGTACAATTCCCAAATAGATTAAGAAGCCTCTTTGCATAACGTAAACACACACATGCACACAGACACACACATCCACGTAGTATATTTTATGCATTGATAACTTTCCAGTGAAACAACTTGTCTCTGAGATGTCTCTTAGAATCACTTTGTTTTGGTTTGCTCTTAGTGTTTTAACATTATCGTGAACTAAATTGGGATAAATCAAGAAGAAAACAGGCAAATAAACCAGGTACAAATAGTATTTAAACGTCACTGTGGTGTTGTGTGTTCTTCCCTCACAATACTCAGCAGACATGAGCCACTTTATAAACTCGACAGCTCACTAACCTTTGTAAAGTGATCTGAAAGAGAACGCTGACCGATTGCTCCTGGATTTGAAAGTTTATTGATTGCTGGCGAGATGTTTCGACTGGATTCGCCAACACTGTCAGTAACACCACAATGAGCAGCTCCAGCTATGTTGATAGTGCTGCAACTCTTTTTTTTTTTAAAGAGAACTTCTCAATGAAAATTTCATTTAAAAGTCCAAAATCTCCTTTTCAAGATTTTGCACAATCAGAATTCTGGATAAAGAGCCATCATTTAGCAATACTCAATGTTACAGCAATTACACATAGGTCAAAAAAGTGTTAATTTTGTATGTCAGCTGTGTTTAGTAGCTCATATGACCTAATTTTAATCCAGAAATTGCGTCAACAATATGTTTTTGAAATGATGGAGAAATTCTCTATGAGAAAACTGTGGCTGTCAATCGATTAAAATATTTAATCGCCATTAAACGCATGATTGTCCATTGTTAATTGCAAATTAATTGCACATTTTTTTTATCTGTTCAAAATGTACCTTAAAAGAAGATTTGTCAACAACTATTTAATACTCTTATCAACATGGGAGTGGGCAAATATGCTTGCTTAATGCAAATGTATGTATATATTTCACAAAACAATGACAAATATTGTCCGGAAACCCTCACAGGTACTGCATTTAGCATAAAAAATATGCTCAATTCATAACATGGCAAACTCAGCTGTCAGTGTGCTGACTTAGACTTGCCTCAAACTGCATGTGATTATCATCATAAAAGGGGAGACTCGTGGGTACCCATAGAACCCATTTCCATTCACATGTCTTGAGGTCAGAGGTCAAGGGACCCTTTGAAAATGGCCATGTCAGTTTTTCCTTGACAAAATTCAGCTTAAGTTTGGAGCGTCATTTAGCCTCCTTCACGACTAGCAAGTACGACATGGTTTTCTAGTTTCATATGATGCCAGTATCTTAAAACTGAGCCTGCTACAATCTAAAAATCGCAAGTTGCATTAATGCGTTAAATTAATTAGTGGCGTTAAAACAAATTTGCGTTAACGCGTTATTATTCTGTTAACTTTTACAGTCACAATCACAGTCAACTGAATCTAACAACATCAGGCTGTGGGAATAATGATGTGTAGTCAAAGCTCCACCATGCAGTTGCAGAGTGTGTCTCTCAGACAGCGCCTTTCCCATTCAAAACCACAAATGCTGGGCATGTTGTCAAATGTGCTGTGTATAGAGAATGTATGTACTATATGAAAGTTACAACACTGTCTGTTTGTTTCCTTAATGGACCCCCTCTAACAATCATTTTGGTTTGTTTAAAATATCCTGTCAAAAGATAACTTAACTTAAAATCCCTGTTCATCACAAAATAAAGAATCACTCCTAGGCTACTTGAAAGAACAAGTACTATATTTTCCCCCAAAAATAATTAACAAATAAAAAATGATCAATATGTGTTTTATTATACAGTGAATGGTCATAAACATCGGCCTCATAAACTTAATTGGAACAATCAAGTATGTCTCATAAAAACAACATTGCTTCTGCTGCTGGCAGTGTATGAGACCATTAATGGGAATAATTTGACATTTTGATCCATTAAGACAAAACCAGTTTGAATCTCGGCTGTCCGGCTATAACTGAGCTGCAAAATGACTCAAATAATTAAAAGAGGAAGTGAAAAAACGCTACGTCTCACAACTAAAAGCTGCAGGATTTTGCTGTGCATTCATTTTGGCAACGGTTTGTTAGTGTTTTCTGTTGTTTTTTGTTTTTTTAAATGAGGACATAGTACAAACTATAGCACAGTGAGTGACCACATTAATAGAAGGGCTACAAAAGTTTGGTTTGTTTGCAATAAACGGTCCGTCCATCGGTTTTATACAATGCTGATATTCAAACCCCTGAACACTGGAGCTTTAGGTAAACAGTTGACTGCTCTGTACAGTTGTCCATCATTCTATATATAACATTGGACTAAAGTCAAATCATTTTTTGTTACATATAAAATTTATAAAGATATCCTTTTGAAGGCAAATATGTGTCGGCAATGAAATAAATTAAAAAAAGGAAATGCCTGACAAATAAAGACAAACAAAAACAATGTTCCCACGGTCCTGAGAGAGGTATTTGGTCAAATGTATTGAACATCACAATCATATTCTGTTATTAAATGATAAAATATTGTATTACACGTGAACTCCATGGATGAAAGGTGATAAGAAAATGCTGTCATGCACTTTCACATTACCATTTTAAGGACAATATGTGGCAGAAAATGGTTTTGTAAACATTAAAAAAAACACTTTCTGCAGCATATAAATGTGTTGGTTTATTGCTTGATCAATGAGGCCCAGCATTGTGAATGTAGTAATGAGTCCAAAACAATCTATTGATTGACTAGTCAATAAACAATTATACCGACATACAAATATAGAGATTTATAAATAGAGCTTAACAGAAATGCAAGCAAATAAATAAATAAATACACAAATAGATAAATAAATAAATAAATATACATTTAAATAAACAAAAAAGCATTGATTTTGCCTTCAAAATCCAAGTGTGCCTTGTGGTTGGGTGTGTGGGCTGGATTACCACACAGTGCCTTCGCTCATTTCTGAGGATGGTTGTGACAGCTGGTTGGTGTATCCGTTGTCACTGAGGGACACAGTCGTGTAGGGTGTGCTGGGGCCACACATCTCACTGGAGATGCTGTGCATTGAGCCCGGCATGTTGGGCTCCGGACTGGGTGAGTCCGCGGGATGGTGAGATACTGTGTCAGAGAAACAGTGCACCTCTCCTGGACAGTGGTGCCCTGGATGGTGGTGGTCTAGTGCTCCCAATGGGGTGCCAGCAGGGATGGAGGAGGGCACGAAACCCAGGTCTGCTGGAGTCTGGCCATGGGATGAGGGTGGGCCTTGGTAGTACTCATAGTTCCCTCCTGAGCTATAGTATTCACTGGGATAATCTGTGTTCAAAGAAATATAGATGGATTAATGCACAGAATATATCAGAATTTAAAGAAAAAATATTAGATTTTTTTTTTTAAATGTTTTTCTTTTTGAGCTTTTAGTCAAATAACCAGACCCAAAACTCAATACAAGATAGACTGAAGACATTATAATGACTTGAGAAGCTCCTTCAGTTCATCAAAAGAGGATAAAGATCAATCCTACACTGTAAACAATTGCTGTTAATTTACAGCAGGATTTCAACAGTATTAACCTGTTATTGCTAAAAACAGTGCTTTACTGTTAATACAAAAGAAAACCTGTTAAATTACGCTCATAGGCCGTTTTTTAACTGAACTATAATGCATTCTTAAAAAACAGCACTTTACTGCTGATCAACTGTCTAAAGTATCATAGGTAACAGTTTCATGCAGTATTTGTTTTAATTCTGGGACCTGATCTGCTCATGTGAGGCTTGTACATTGTACATGATTGGAAAATCAGTGAATTAGCTTTATTGTTCTTCACTCACATGTTGTTATGGTTTGCATTTTGTGCTTGTAGCCAGCTATAGACATACATTTTGGGAAAAGTGTCAACGAGTCTTATATATTATAGCCTTTTTCCTAACAAGTGCCTTTAATTGTATTTAGTGTGACTACTCTGTAACCTGCTAAGTCTATTCATCTAGGCAAAAATACTGTTTATTAAAATGTATGTAAAAAATACAACCTAAATAGTGCATTAAAACAAATCAGTGAGATAATGTAAAAGAAAGGTGGAAAAACAGCTATATAATGTATCTTTAAACAGTAAATTACCTGTAAAATACTGTGAGATTAATAAAAAAAAAAACAGTTCAAACTGTATTTTTCATTAACAGTACAAAGCTGTAAATTTCAGCGACAGTATAATAATGTTAATTTTACAGTAACGTAAAGGCAACCCTGCTGCCAGTTCTTTACTGTTATTTTACTGGGATATTCTGAACAGTGTATACATCCACAGCTCACCTCCATAATAAGAGAAGTGTCCCAGCTCCTCTGCTTCCAGCCTCTCTCCCAGCGCCCTCATCCTCCTCTGGCCGCGGAAGAACACGTGTCTCCGGCCGCCCAGAGAGCTCAGCTGCTTCATGCGTCTCTCTTTGGACCTCCGGTTTTGGAACCAAACCTTTTTTTTTTTTTACGACAAAACATTTGATTAGATGAGCAGCGTGAAAATGACGCAAACAGGAAAGCAGCAGAGCAGACATATACCACAAGAAAAAATACGTCATCCTAAACCTGCTTATGACGCAGCAGGGCCTTAAAGTAGCAACATTTCTGGGTTGCCAGGTCCGTGGAAATTGAATATTTCGATAACTTAAAGATCGAAATTATAAGAACGACTCCTTAAAATTTTATTTAAAATTACCTTGCACTTCTTGCCACCAAAATGAAAATGCTGTCTTGATAAAAAAATATGAATATGCTGTTTGGAAGTTGAAATAAGGATTTTTTTTTTAAATGCGTAAAATGCGTAAAAGTTGGGCATGTCATAATCATGACTAATCAGCCCACTGAACACACAATTAATGCATTTTCGACGCGTCAATCCACCTGGAAATTTCATCAAGGGAGCTTTTTAAAATATGTCCATGGCCATGAGTGCTAAGTGAATCCTGCTTTTAAGGGTTTTAGGAGCGCACTGGGAGTAAAGATTATGGACAAAATTGGTTTGGAAACCCTATAGCCTATCTGAAAAAAAAAAATAAAATCAGGAGAGCATTAAGGACAATTCCCCAAAGGGTGTGTGTCCAAAACTGCCCAAAAAGTCCCCAATCACAATTGCATTTTTGTGTCCATAAAAGCTTTTTTTAGGTATAGTATATAGCCCTTAATCTACACTGTTGAACACCGAGGACTGTCCAGATGTGGATAGCACTCAGGTGTCCGATAATGGATACACTAACTTGATTTTTATATTTGGTTATTTTTTTACTTTCTCCTCCATTTACCTGGATGACTCTCATGGTGAGGCCGGTCTCCCTCGACAGCTGCTCCCGGATGTGTCTGGTGGGTTTCGGCGTGGCCGCGAAAGCCGCCTTCAGGACCTCCAGCTGTTTGGCTTTGATGGTGGTCCGAGGCCCGCGTCGCTTCCCGACGGCGGTCGTCTCCTCGTTCTCGTTGTTGTTGTCTTTATCGGATAAATGTCCTGTTTCAGAGTCCTTGCCGTCGTCCTGCGGGTCCTGAGAGTCTGGAGACAGACTCGGGTCACTGCACGTCGTGACTGTCATCATGAGAATAAGATATATGTGGTATTATATTATTATTATGTATCACTATAAATCAAATACACCAGCCAATTTAGAATGGAAAAATATATTTTTGAAAGAAAATAAATAATAAATTAAAATATGCTGCTAACATAATAATAATAATATTAATAATACTAATAATGATAATAATACTATTAATAATAATAATGATGATGATAATAATAATAATAATAATAATAATAAAAAAATAATAAAAAAATAATAATAAAAAAATAATAATAATAATAATAATAATAATAATAACAATAATTATTATTATTTATGATTTATGGCATTATTGTTTTAAAACAATAAACAATAATAAGTGTGTGATTGGCTTGATTATCAGGCTGTAATCACCTGCAAGGAGGATGGTGTCTTTCCCATTGTTGTTTTGATAGTCCTCCTTACAGACGAACTTGAATTCGTCCAGGATGTACAGTTCCTCTCCGGTGGACAGCTGCTTGTTACACATCACACAGGTGAAACAGTTCAGGTGAAACACTTTGCTCTTGGCCCTGCGGACCAGATCACTGGGTAAAATCCCCTGGGCGCAACCGTCACACTTGGTCCCAAATGTCCTGTTGAAGAGGGACAGCAACAGTCAGTCAGACAGACAGACAGGGGGAAGTTTCAGTATCATAATGTCTGAGATGAGTGCCTGTCTAGACTTATGTTTAGATAAGTAAATGAATGATGGGTTTAAAACAGGATAATAGTCCACAAAGAAATAAGCTCTGTAATGTACTTCAATATTCAGAAATAATGTCTAATGGCTTATAAAGGAAAATATGAAAAAAATATCATAATACCTAATATACAGTAAGTAGGCCTACATTTGCAATATAATATCATTATGAGTGCAAGTTCATCATAGCAAACACAATGGGTTAGCCCTGTTTAGCTGCTATATTATAGGCTAATATGCCTACTGTAGAGGGGGAACAAAATTATATCATACTGTTTTTTTCCAAAATATATATTTTTCACAATTTTTAGTTTCATATTTTATTCTCGAAAAAAAATCACAACCAAAAAACAAATCAAATAAATAAAAAACTGACAATTGCAACATTTGTAGGAAGTAGCAGCTCCTTCAGTGTAAACAAAGACCCCTGGCAGAACATGGTCCAGTAGTTTTAATAATATCAGATTTAATATAGTATTTCTTTTTTTTTTTTTTACCTTTGACTATCAAATTACATGTATTTATTTTTATTGGCTCAAAAAGATTACATTTGACAACAGTTTTCTTTTCTAAATAAATACTAAACCACAACCACTTTTTGGATGCTTACCTAAAGAAGTCGTTCTTACAATACAGTTTCCCTTCTCGTGAGAAACACTTCTCGGTCAAAGTGCATTTGCATTCGCAGCACTGGACACATTTGATGTGCCACGGTCTGTCCAAAACTTTGAGCAGGAACCTATCGAGGATAGGCTTCTCACAGCTGGAGCACTGAAGCATCGTCTGGACTTCTTCTTCCCAGCAGCCCACTATGTGCACACTGTGTGGGACAAATATACTCTGGCTTGTTGTCTTTCTCCAACGTGCTTGGGTAATATCCAATGTATCCAAATGTATCCAAATGAATGGGAATAATTACATCACCATCCGTGAGGTTAAATGCAGCTCTTCTTGTGTTCCACAGGGCAACAATCCACATGTGGCCGACGGCTCCAAACGACAGGTGAACTGGTGAAAAAACAGCATTTCTGAAACAGAATTAGAGACTGGAGATCATCGCAGGGCCCGTCAAAGATCATCCGGAGTGTGAGGAGGATTTACGGGTAAGCACAGAAAAACAATAGCCTGCCCACTGTGTAGGTGTATATCCTGAGAGGTGTCTAAAAAATCATGTTAAAATGCTGTCGATGCGTCTCAGTCTGGTCAATTGTGTCCCATTTTCCTCTGATGAAGTCTCGGTGTGAGAGAGACGCCGTAATGAGCGCGCACCTCTTAAAGCGCAGCCTATTGCCTATTAACGGAGCTGTGACGTCAGCTCCAGGAGGAGCCAATCAGCAGCCTTCTCATTTCACTCCACCACATGTACCTCACTATTATGTAAAGAAAGTACAATACTATACGGTTATAAAATAAAACAAAATAAATTAGAAAATGAAATGGATGAATGGATGAATGGATACATAAATAAATAAATAAATAAAAAGATAAATAAAAAGATAAATAAATAAATAAATAGATAAATAGATAAGTAAATTAATAAATAAATAAATACAATAAATAAATAAATACAATAAATAAATAGATAAATACAATAAAATGAATTTGAATAAGTCAAATTAGTGCCAAGATGCAAAACTGAGTATAGGACTCACTTTAGTTTTAAACCTTTTAAATACAATAAATAAATAAAAAATAAAACAATTTGTTTTTGAGTGTGACTGATAATACTGGCAGCCCGAGGACCTGAACTGTAAAAAAAATAAGAAGAAATAATAAGAAATGCAAAAATATCTCCACCCTCCAACATCGTTTCTCATTACAATAATAACCATTTTCTATTTATTTTTTTCTCATACATTTTCTCTCTCAAGGATAGCCTGCCGAGGGTCAATGATGATATCATATGAATAAATTATTCCCCGGGTTGTGTGGGAGAATAAGACTGCATCAGGAGCAGCAGATGACATATTATCAGTATATAGGCCTACTACCCCTGCAGTATAGGGAGAGAGAGAGGACAGATGAACACAAGCTTTTCACATGGATTAATGTTGTGCCCCAGCATTATACTTCATTTGGTTTGAAAGGACACGGATCACTAATGGTTCTAATCTGTGGCGATAGGCTGTCTCTGCTAGATGTTATCTCACCGTGTTGGTGCGCTGTGGAAGGAGATAGCGCATTTCTCCATACAGGCTCCCAGCTCTGCTAGTGCCTGATATCTCAGCTCCCAACACTATAAACATTAAACGTGAGAAAAAGAGTTGCAACATTTTTCTTGAAGCTAAAAAATGCGTCAGATTTATTTTCCTCCCATTTCTTTGTTTTGTTTTTGGCAGGCCACATCAACAGCTCACACATAAAAAAAACCAATATAGGCCTACATCAGCAATTTCTTTCTTTCTCACTGTAATTAGTTGTTTTGTTTGACAGCTCATTTCTAAGATGAAAAAAAGAGTGTTGGTGGTTGCATGTGTGCCCATGCCTCTGCCAGTTTCTGTCTATTTTTTATTATTATATTATTTTGCTTTGAATAGATCTAGCTCCAGCACTTAGTTAGAAACAATCAATCTATATATGGAAGTTTTTTTTATTATTCATTGAACCTCCTATGTCTTATTTTAACATTTGCTTAAATGTTCCTTTTGAATGTGACCATGAAAAATAATAATTTTCTTATCTTCCAAAATTGTTTGACAATACAAGGTTTTTATTCCACATCAGCAATGTATTTGTCAATTAGAGAAAGTTGCCAAACTGAGCCTACTGTATACAGCAAAAGACCTTTTTATGACTTAAATTCATACAGATTTTTCTTTTATTTGATATAAATTTCTGTGTAAACTCATAATAAAAAATGGGCTCATATATTATCATAAAAATATATTTTTTGAAAATGCACCAGTTTATACCAACAGTGGGTGATTTGAGCATGCCCTTAAACCAATACATCAATGCACTCTTGGATGCTAAAAGTAGGCTACAGAAATTACTATAGCATGAAGAGAAAAATCTGTGTGACCTTGCCTATTTTGATGAATTATTAAAAATTAAAATGAACATTTTCTAATGTCAGTCAAACATGCTTTTATTCATTCAAACCCAACTGTGTTGAATGCATTGCTTTATGAAAACTATAAACCATGGTGGTGCACAAATCCCTGCCAGGATGATGTCACAATTTCTGCCCTGATGTTTGCAATGTGAGTAGTAATCTAGTGGCTGAAACTTGTATAAAGTTCAGACATCCTTTGATAAAGAATAATCAAGAATATCAACAGCTCTGTCAAGTAAAACAAAACCCTGACACAGGAATATCCTCTTGTTTCCTCACAGTTTGCTCACAGTCAGTTTTATCATTATTATATTTTTTTAAATGGCTGTTAAGAAATCTTGACATGCCTCTAATTGGTACCCTTTCTAATAAATGGATAAATTATGCTCTGAGCATAGACCTATAGACTACTAATACTAATCAGAATAAATGCTGAAAACTTCTCCTATACATCTATTCTGTTCCGCCAACCTGATCTCAGTTGCCTAAATGTAACAGTGGGGTGACATGGGAAAGACCAGAGGGGAAAGTAATTATCTCTGTGGTATCCTAAGTGTGAGTTGTGTGGATAAGTGTCTCCTTCTGGGTTTGTGTTTCTCCATTAGAGGTGTTGATTAGAAGCCTAGCCCAGTGAGCTGGCCCCCTGCATCACTCCAACACACAAGAGGGCTCTGTGCAGCACTGGAATTCTGGCAGGGTGCACGCTGTTTGTTTTGGAATGGAAAAAAAGAGCATGTCATTAGTGTTTGTTAATTGCAGCTAATTGGCCCTAACGAGATGAACAGGCCACCCGCTGGGACCGTTCATACAAATAATTTGGAGAAAACAAAATTAATTACTAGATGCTAATTAAAGTCAATTAAAGCTGATTAGGTAGTGGTGGAATGGGAAAGTTAGAGATGGGAGGAAAATACCTGGCAACACACACTATGACATGACAAATCCATCTGGCACGGAGCTCCCTACTGTGAAACAGGATGGCCTTTACCCATTCAGTCCCTATATGTGCTGAACACCTCCTTTGTTCAATCACAATCTCACCTATAAGGAAAGTGATAACATGGTAATAGGATGAGGATTGCACTTGGCAAAAGTTCAATCAAGAAGACTCAGACTCATTGTCAGCCTCATTTACTCGCTCCTTCTATTCTATCAGTTTAACATTAAAGGTGCAATTGAGTTTTACCTCCTTTAATGGTCTTCTGTACCGTTTGGTATAGCATAGTTTGAGTTGTGATATTTGGTTGGAAAAAAAGTGGTATTTAACTCAGCTTGATTGAGCATCTCTAGTGCTCGGTATAGATAAAAAAACAACCCCATGACAAAAAATATAAAAAATCAGGGGAGCACTACGAATTCGTTCTCAAATGGCTTTTTTCCCCAGGAAGTTACTGGCAGAAAAATCGGTCTCAGCATATGGCATGTTTAGACTTTTCATAGGTAATTATATTTTTAGTTTGGTTCTCTGAACAGAATTATGCAAGTTATTCTGATCTAGTTCTACAAAGATTGCACAGCATATTATGTAAGTTTTAAGATTCATCTTTAAAGGTGCAGTGTGTAAGATCTGGCGACATCTAGCGGCGAGGTTGCAGATTGCAACCAACTGAAACTTCTCTCATCTGCCAAGCGTGTAGGAGAACTACGGTGGCCGACATGAAAATGTTAAAACGCGAATGGCCCTATCTAGAGCCAGTGTTTGGTTTGTCCGTTCTGGGCTACTGTAGAAACATGGCGGTGCAACATGGTGGACTCCGGGGAGAGGACAGGCTCTGTATGTAGATATAAATGGCTCATTCTAAGGTAACAAAAACACAACGATTCTTATTTGCAGTTGATTTAAAGAAAACATATTAATATGATATTCCATTTCTGCCAATAGATCCCCACTAAATCCACTTCTCAGCATTTTGTATTTACTTATTTGCACTGTGGTTATATGCTATTTATTGCACGTCTTAGTGCAAATATTTGTACATATTTCATTTTTCTATTCTCATTTTATTATTAACTTTTACTATTAATTACTCACTAATTATTACTTACTTATATTTCTTTACATATAATGTGTTTATATCGTAGCATTATTTACACATTGTAGCATTATGTACATAATCTACATGTTACATACTTCTTTATTTCTATTTTCTTACATTTCTTTATGTTTATTCAAGAGCAACTGTAACACCCAAATCCCCCACACTATTCCTTAATAAATGTTTCTTGTTTATGTGATATGCAAAATATTTGTATTGTGTAACAAAAACGTGTTTTATTTCACTTTAATGAAGAAAACTTGTTTTTGAAAGTGTACTTTTCCTGTAAACAGACATGTCAGCCGTTTGGTATTGAGGCTCATAATTGAAAAATGTGTGGTCAGATGATAAAAAAAGTTGTTAGATCTAAAGAAACTGAGAAATGCAAAATAATTACATGTCCATCGTTATTTTCTTTCGAGGTGGGGCTATTAAAGGGTTAATCCAATAATTACTTACCTACTTATATTGTGTAATACTGAGAACTGTTTCTAATATTAGTTTACTCTCATTGATATATTAAAAACACTCATACATTCGTTTTTAACCAGGTGTACTAAATAAACTGGTGACAGCGTATGTGTGGTGGTGTCTGTAGCTGGCGTTAAGCACAGTTTAATATCCATTTCTGGCTAAAGAAAATACCATCTGCACCCTTTCTGCTCTGAGTCAACTGACCCCCTGCCTTCAGAGTTTTTTAGGGCTGAGAAGTGGAACAGCTTGGCGTGACATTTGCAGCGTTCAGCATACAACATAGAGGTACTGTGCTGGACTGAATTAGCATAATACAGGTAGCACAGAGACATGCAACTGCCATACAGTATGGGTTGAAGAGATATCAATATATAGAGGTAACAAAATGTGCACTCTGCCAGAAAGGCAGCTCCTCCACACAAAAACACACATTACTAAAGCAGAAAAAACCATCAATGCAGCGCTGACAGCCACACAGAGTGAAGGGTAATCCATATTGACCACCTCTACACTGACCTGCCAAATCATATCAGGGATTTGTCTCATTCACACACACACACACACACACACACATAC
Source organism: Sebastes fasciatus (assembly GCF_043250625.1). Taxonomy (NCBI): domain Eukaryota; kingdom Metazoa; phylum Chordata; class Actinopteri; order Perciformes; family Sebastidae; genus Sebastes; species Sebastes fasciatus. The sequence continues at coordinate 22,881,657 of NC_133810.1, read as the reverse complement.
ACACACACACACACACACACACACACACACACACACACACACACACACACACATCCTCATCAGTTTAACACCTATAAATAGATATTACTGATGGTTTTCGCTGGCATCATTAAAGCAGTAGTGGCACAGAGGGATCATTTTCACAAAGAGTGCTCCAGGGATGACGTACTTTTGTAGTCCGACCAGGAAGTTAGCATCGCCCTGGGTTCCCTGGACAAAAAGCCAATGGGATTTTTCCATTTAGTTTTGGATTATTGCAGAAAATAAGCTCTGTGGCAAACACACTTTTATGATACTTAAACGTTTTTTTCAGCAAGATAATCTTCACAAATGAACACCACTTTTGAAGTGTAAATGCAATCACCAGAAGTAAAAAGCTCTAACGTTAGGCTATAGACGAACTACACCACGGTCGCACGAGTGCGAGTATACACAACGAGGGTGTAAGGCGGACAAATCAGTGTGACGACGTTTAGTAGTTTCATTTAGCCACTTGTGAGCAACCGCCTTTTATTGATGTATTTCATGTCGTAGAACAAAACATTGTATCAACCACAGACCTTATTTCAGGCATCTAACTAAAAACCCATTCAAAAAACCCATTGACTTCCAGATGAGGGAACCGGAAGTGCTAAAATGCTAACTCATTTCCGTGTTTTAGTACTCATTCTAGTATATCCTCCTAGAGAAAGCAGGCCATATTAAGGTTATGTAAAAAAAAAACACTCCCTTGTGTATAATCAAACAGCTATTGTGGAAATCAAATACAGTTATTTTCTGTTAGAATACACCATTAAGAATAATTCTCAATTGGTCAAAGCTGCGTTTGTGACTTGCATGCACAGGAGGAGCTAGTAAAATGATAGCAGCGCCGAGTGCAGCGACCGGTGGGGTTTCAAGCAGTATCACGTTGTGTGCACGAGTGGGTGTGAGGAAGAGTACAGGCGAGCAAAAATAGGGGGGGAAACCTACCCCACATGAGGGGACAGAGAGTGATCTGCCTGAGGGGGCCGTTCAGCGAGAGGGCCCTGGGGACCCGAGTGCCCACGGCCCCGCGGCGATGATGGTGATTGATGCAGGCACAATTCAGACACCCCAGACGCTGCAGCAAATTAAAAGGCTATTTTGTAAAGTTGTAAAGGAGCAGAATGGCAAAGGGGAGCGATGAGCCGCCCCCCTCTCCTATACCCCGCTCACCTCCTCTGCTCTGTCACACCATCAGCTTCTGTTTGGCTTCCTTGGTGTCATCAGTCCCTTAGGGAGGAGAGCTATTACAAGCCTTTCACGCTCACTCATACCGCACCGCTGATGCTGCTTGTGCACATATGGGAGTGAGTATGAGTGTGCGGGAGGGAGGGTAAATATGGATCCATACACAAGAGAGACTGTAGATGAAAGTCAACGAGCAAATATTGATGAAGCATCCAATGGGGATCTTGGTATGAATATTTTTTTTAAAACTTCTCATCCAGGAGTGAAAGCAGCAGCAGCGCTTCCTCCCTCCTCCTTATCTGTACATCATTTACAAATCATTTATCCTCAATTTGAATTTAATTGACCCGGCTGACCTGAGGATGCACCCGTACGTCGCCGGGTGTGTGTGGGGAGAGGAGATAGAGAGACAGGCCGTGTCAGGCTGGAGGCAGAGAGAGCAGCCTTCGGGGAGGACGGCTCACATGCCAGAGGTCAAACCGGTGTCAAGTGGGGAGTGAGGCCAGCTGAGCTGCCCTGGCCCACGCATTGTGCTCATCACCGCAGCTGCTGTCAGTTATCAGGATGTGTTTGCAAGAAGGAGGCACAGTGGGGCCGGGGGTGGGGAGCGTGCAGGCTGCGTTGATAGAAAGGAGCGTGCTTGTGTGGAAGTTTGGGGGCGGGGGGGGAGAGTGGAGGGGCAGCTAGTGGGGGGGGGGAATTGTTGGAGCTTTTGGGGGCATATGGTCCTATACTACCACGAGGAAAAGAGCTCTTTTGCACGCAACACATGCCAAGTCTCTCACAAGCAGGTCACCTGCCTCACATCTCAGAGGAAACATTTGAAATGGTTTTATTTTTTATTTTTTTTATTAATTCAAAATAAAAGTTCTAATTATACAGGATAGTCAACAACTACTGTGCATTTCTGAAGGTGAAAGAAAAAAATAATGACAAAAAGAAAACAAGATTGATTGAAATAATACTCAATAATCTCAAAACAATAGACAAATATTTTGATCCCCTTTTTTCTATAATTCAGAATGAAAGTTTTCAATGTACATGACAGTCAACAGCCACTGTGCATGAGTTTAATATTTGGTTTATAATAATAACGCTTAATAATAATAATAATAATAATAATAATAATAATAATAATAATAATAATAATAATAACACAATACCATTAATATTCAACGTTTCCTTATACATTGGTATGTATGATCTCTCACGAAAAGTTATTCGTAATTTTTCGTGCATTTCCCTATGAATGTCCAGAAACAAAACGTCAATTTCCGCTCTTTATATGCATGCAGTCTTTTCAAAATAAACCTCCGTCTTCACAGAAAACAACTTGGTTAGGTTTCGGCAACGTATCCTCATACAACGGTTCGTATGATATCTTACAAAACGTTATTTCTAATTTTTCGTGCGTTTCCCTACGAATGTCCAACAACACGTGTCAATGTCTTTTCAAAATAAACTTCCATTTTCACAACTTGGTTAGGTTTAGGCAACAAAACTACTGAGTTATGTTTAAGAAAACATCGTGGTTTGGGTTAAAATAACTCAGGAAGTGGTGTAACTTAAGAACAGAACTTACATCACCAATAAATCAATGTTGACTTCTGGTTTCACACGTGGTATGAACACCGGTCTCCTGGGTGAAAGTCCAGTGTTTTTTTCACCCACCTATCAACCTCGACCTCCTCCTTACATGCGGTTTGTCGCTCTTTATACTTCCTGGTTCACGATTACGTAGATTATTGATTTTGTTGGATATATATGAATTACAGTGCATTACTTTTTGTAGGTATAGCTATGAACGATGTATGAGAACGGCCTGCTCACTGTTTGCTATCTGGTAATTATCATCTCCTATGTTGCTACTGTGATCTCAGTCAGGGGCGATGTGTTTCAGGCTGGAGTGTAGAGGCTTGATTCTCAGACCCAGCACCCCCCGGGTGAGGTGTAATCAGCCCCACTGCAGTAGGGTCACGACTCTTGCTGGAATGGTTTGACTGGCCTATAGCAGCTCATCCCTTTGCTCTGCCCAGCCCATCCACTGAATACTGACAACAAGGAGGGGGGAGCCCACTGTATGAATCGATCTGCGCTCACACAGATATGTCCCGCTAAGAGGTCACCAAGGCTGCGTAATATGTACACTGCCGAGTCAATAGGAAAATATTAGCCAAACGGCTTAACAGAGAGGGATGAGAGGGGGGGACACACAGACACCGCATGCATGAAAGCATGGATGTGTCAGACATCGCAGTCTGCTTCCCCTTGGTGCATCTGTCATTCTCTGATCTCCGAGTTGTATGCAAGCAGGGGAGTCAGAGCCGCTGCATTAGAATAAGACTGCAGGAGTGCCGCAGACAGACTGTGTCCCGATGCTGCCGCCCACCCTTGTCTTTTCAGCTGGGCCTTCTCATGCTCACCCTTTCATTCCAGTAGCTCTTTGGGACCGGGCTCGTCCCAATGCACTAAACAGATGGGCGTCTCACAAAGGGCCGCGCTTCTTGGCAAGCTGGTGTCCTACATGGCTGATTACACCTAAATACCAAAGCCAGGATTGATACAGTGGCTCGTGGTCACGTTGTGTAATGGGGTTACAGGGCAAGACAGAACGAAAACAAAAGGTAATGTAGGTGGAAACCTGTCTGTGTTGTTGGCAAATATTCATTAATACTGCAGCTACTGCTACCTCTTAGAGAGATGAGGGATTTTGGAGCTGCGGGAAGACTGACAATATATCACATATAATTTCCAAAGGAGAACACAGCATGCATAGAAATCAACAGTAGAAACCAGCAATATTGATATTTCATTTGCTTAAAAAAATTGTGTTATACCACAGTGCTGGTAACAGAGCATGTATTGGTTGAATACAGGTAAAATTATGTTTTAGGTGCTCTTCAAATGACAAAAAAAGGGGAAAAATGTAGGAAACAATTTCCTACCGATGATAAATCCAACTATCCAACAACAATCTAAGTGACAGGGCTGTTTCTTTGAATTCAGAGAGCAGAAATCATAAATCACAGCAAAGTACATTTACTCAAGTACTGTACTTAAGTAAAGTACTAGTACCTCAAAATTTGTACTTGAGTATTTCCATTGTTATTGATAACATTTTTATGTAGACAGATATTTAAAAAAAATATTAATACATCCACAGAGCTTTTAGAAATGTGCCGAATAAAAGTATGGCTTTTCCTGAAAAAAATTTATTATGAATTTGAGTTAAACATTTTAGACATTTTGGCGGGTCCAAAATCATTTTTTTGTTTATATATGTGAAGATATATGACGTTTGGTTCTCACTTCTAACAAGGCTTGTGAGTCAACAGTAAAACGACATTGGTATCACGTGGTATCTCTGGGTCGTCAGTGTGGAAAAAAACAGATACATGGCTGAGATTGAGTGTCTGGCAATGACTCGTTGTGAAGTAAATGCAATGGAACACTGGAGGGAGAACGTGACATCTATTGGCTGAATGTTATCAATGTTATCAATAGCACCTATAACTATTATACCTGCCACATTATCGCATGGATTGTTGTAGAAGAATCCATACATTGTGAATTGACTTCTTACTAATTATTAAACAGTTTATTTTGAATGCACCTGTTGGTCTATAATTAAGTCATGCATTATGTACATAGCACACAAACATACAACACAAGTGCCTCTTCCTAGTGGGCCATGAGCAGTGTTCATTTCTCAAATCCAGTGTTTCCCTTCTCAATTTGAGCTCCTCTTCTCACTAATAGAGTGTTGTGATTGAGTGTGTGTGTGTGTGTGTGTGAGTGTGTGTGCATGTGTGCAAGTACCTCCACATGTCCATTCTCATCTGTGTATGTGCACATGAGATAGAGAGGAACAGAGAGAAGGGAGCGCGTACATGCCTGTAGCCAGACTATCCACATTTCTAATCAACATAAAAAACACCAAACCAACAAACTGGGCTTCTTATCAGCAGCTGTGTCCTTTCCTTCCTCTCAGACTGCCCTCCCATCCCTGTCTGGCCTCCCAGATATGCTAATCGCTATGTAAGAATATCCTGTTGGATAATTACCATACATTACCCTGTGCTCATCTCCGGATTAATTCTTCATGTGCATAATCGCATTTTTGGGCTTCTTTTCCAGCCCAGTGTTAAAGGTGAAACGTGGGTAAATACAATTTCTACCGGTGGTACATTATAGTATGGAATGTGTTACCTCCGGGATATTGTCTGCAGACTGAGATGGCTGAATGAAGAGGATTATCTCTTCAAACATAAAACTGTCCAGACTGCTGGATCTTAGAGAGTTGTAATACCACCGCCGGGGGCTGATTTCAATGGTGGATATCCTGGCATTATCCTTTGTTATTTGATGGTTTTATATTCATTGTATATTCATGTTTTGTATTGATCTCTTACAGTGTAACTGTCACCACCAAAATACCTAATTACAGCATGAATTTTTTTTTTTATGGGACTAATTAAGCAGTACACATTTACAAGCTGATGTATTTGAATTGTCTTGATTGTTTGTTTTTTTTCATTTTCACAAAAGCTTCACAAGGTAGAGGTGTCACACAACCAACAACATGCAGCCTAATAATAAATAATCAGTTCATTTAATCTTTGTTAATATATCATTCCAAGAGGCTACAATTTGTATGAAATGACAGATTTCATTCAACGTACAGAATGAGCTATCACAAGACCAGAATTCAGTATTATACCACTTTCCATGTTATCACAGCCATTCAGAAATCAGTTTCAGAATAAACTTGTTCAGATCATTGTCAATGTGAAGAAATTTTCAAAATAAACTACGAAAAACGACTGTTTTTGCAATGTATTTCAGGAAAAAACGGTATTCCCATGCGCCCAAATACTAGATATATGAGAAGAAAATAGCTGTATTTCAGAAACTACAAGGAGCATAATCATGTATTTGGTATCTATGAACTCATAACAAGTTGAATATCAAATATATACAGTCATATGTAATGTAAAAAAATATTTTATATGGAAAACATGAACACAATGTTAGCATTTTTCCTCATCTTGACTCAATCATGACTTTGAATATTAATACAAGTGTGATTTGTACTTTAAGATACTTGCCCAAAGTATGTTTGTACAAAATGTCAAGATACTTGCCCAAAGTATGTCTGTACCAGAACAAATGTTGTGGCATTTTTCATTATCATAATAAAAAATTGCCTTTGGGCACAAATGGGAAATCTGTTTTCCAACTCACTTATACACATTATTTTGAAAATGTGGCACTCAAAATGTGTCTGGTTGGTAGACTGATCAATGCATTCTCGTCACATGATGCTACACCTGCAGACCGTCCCTCTATTGATAGCCCCTCCCCTATTTTTATACCTCATTTGAATATATTGAGTGAGCCATCTGTAAGCCATTTATCTACATCAAAAAGCCGTTAGAATGGCCGTCTCCTCCCCCTGGCCCTGCCTCCAGCCCAGTCGGCACATACAAATCAACACATGCATGCATATGTTGCTGCAAGCGAGCACACACACACATACAAATGATTTGTCTGACATGCCTCAAAAAGCTTTGACGTATCTTATCTCCATATTTTCACATCCAGGATTAATTTCTATTTTCATCAGTGTTCCTTCAAATCTTTCAGCTCTACAACGGGGTCCTTTCAGACGTCTGCCTGACATTCACCATTAGCCTTCGTCACGGACATTGAAAGCTTGTTTTTAACATGATCCTCCTGACAACTGATGACTACGTCTCTGTCTGCAGACCTTTCCGCAAAGACCCTCTGTGGCGGGTTGCACACATGACCCCCTTTGCGAACGAAACATAAAAGCACTATTACAAGAGTAATGACCAAATTTAACACTTTGCCTCAGCACACCTGGGTTCCAGACAAGGACCGTATATTTCCTCTGACAGTCCCAACATCTCTGCGGAGCGCAGCCAAGCAGAACTTAACTGGCAGGGTCAATATCCCCGGAGAGAGAGGGGTAGTTTGAAGAAATAGCGTGTTTGTGGGTTCTCATTTGTGGCTGCATATAAAGGCCCTGAGGGCAGAGAGGAGGACAACGAATAGAGCTCTCTGTTAATTCTTACAACCCTGGAATGAGACAATTGGTCAGGTATAAGGTGGATGGTTACCTCTTACATTTTGAGCACTTTCTGCAAAAACAGTAAAGCCATAACGTATTTAGATCTTGTCCATTAAATGTATAGTTTCATATTGACATGCATAAATGCCAGAGTGAGAGAGTTTGATGTTTAAACCTTTCTATTACAGGCAAAAAAGAGCTGGATCATCTGATGTCAGTGAGCAGCGGTGGCTTTAATAGCCAGCAGGGCCTAAGGCAGAGCCAGAAGTCTTCATTCAGCCCCTTCAATGCTAATGTGCTAATCTGTTTTCTTCCAGCACGCCCGAGGGCTTTACACAGCATTACGGCCACAAAATAGTCATTTTCTCAAATTGGTTAATTGGTCTCACAGTAGGGAGGGGCAGGAACGGTAGAATATAATTTTTCGTACTAAAATATTAAAGACATAGTGTACTTTTATACTACCTTGTAACTGTGCCCATCTGCTGTGAAACAGTATCTCGTATGACAAAGTCAACCGCTGTTATTTGAGGGCAACAAGCCAACATAAAACCAGTAATCAATTGAGCAACATGTAGCGTTTTTTGTTTTTCTTTCTTATATCTGCCAGATAAACCTTGTAAATCTGAACTGATATGCATCACAATATATTATTCATATCACATTTGGTCACCCTCTGAGCTGCCAGAGTGCCAGAGTCAGCGGGGCAGTGGGTGGTGAGAGTCGGAGGGGGAAGTGCACTGAGAAAAGTGCTAATGGATTGACACAGTAGAGTGTCTGCCAAGCCCAATGGCTCTTGACTAAGACATATGCTCGTAACAAAACACGTCTCCAACATAGCTGTGGCACCCTCACTGCTCTTTATTCAAACCTCCTACGGTCTTCTGGCAGGCTCAGCCCCACAGCCACCACACAGCTTGCCCGGCCTATAAGACAGGGGTCAGCAACCTTTACTATCCAAAAAGCAATTTTAGGCCAAATAAAAAAAAAAAAAATCTGTCTGAGGCTGCAAAACATTTGAGCATTGTCATGAAGGTGACACAGTCTATTAAGTCTAATGCAGTGGGGAGTGGCAGGACATTGAAGAAACATCTCAGGACATTTGGCTGGAAGCTGCTGCTGGCTTTTCAGCACATCCAGTGTGCTTGTTCTGGAAATGTCTTTCAATTACTTTTTTTGTTGTTGAATCTGTCCACGCACTATTAAATTCTCTATTTTCCTCCGAGACTTTTTCTTTTTTGGGATTATAATCCATAGCTAGCCTATTGAGCTACTGAGGTTGGGCAAAATTAGAGGATAAGGCACCAGGCTGTAGATGACGCACATTTTGGTTGACTGAAAAGATTTTTTAAAACATTATTCAATGTATAGGCTACAGATTTTTGCAACTGGAGAAAGTAGGAATCACCGTAGACCTACAAGAATGAAAAAAAATAACAAAAATAAAAAATAACCGTTATTCATTTCCATTCATTTTTTTTTTTAAATCCACAGGGAAAATTATGGTTTTACACATAGGTTTCTGTGTGGATTAAACAAACAAGACAACGGGTTAGTTGGTGAGCTGTAGTGACTAAGCTAATGCTAACCAGCTGCTGTCTCCAGCCATATATGAAGCCCAATATTGAGGTTCCGGAAGTGAAAATCCTATTCGTATTCTGATCTGATCTCGCAGATTTGATTATGAGCCATAATGTCGTAACCATCCAAGGTAGACTTATCACGAGCTACGAGATTGTGAAACGATGGTATATGGTCCTGTAGAAGTCACAAGTCCGTCTGATCATATCAACCTTATTTTAAGAAAAAAAAATTGTATTCGCATGTCACAGAGAAGTACTACCCACTACCCACAATCATAAGTATAACAGCGACATCTCTGATTGGTGGAGCACTGTTACCATGGAAATATGTACCGTACCCGCAATGGCTAGTGAGGTGACTCGTACGCACTGTTCCATGGTGTCTGCTCCTGGATTTCAAACCAAGCCAACATGGCGGCTCATTTGGAAAATCTTATATTATGAAAATAGTTCACCGAAATTTTTATTAATTTAATGTTACCTTTATTTAACCAGATAAGTCAATTGAGAACAAATTCTCATTTACAATGACGACCTGGCCAAGAGGCGGCGACAGAAGGCAAGTCGATACAAGATATTAAAACATAGAACATAAGTACAATGTGCAATAAAACATTATAAGTATAAAATATGTTTCTGAAAACATTTGAAGCAAGTAATAAGGCATGTATTTGCTGAATCTGTCTTCAGTTTAGGTTAGTTTTAACATTTTTGTGAGTTTCCAGAGGCGGCGAGTAACCATTCACAATGGTTTATGGGATGAGTAGTTCCTTCACTCTTAGAATAATTATGTTCACAGTGTTGTACCTTTGCCTTTTATTTTATTTTCCAATATTTTTTTTTACTCCAAATCAAATGTTTTAAGGCCATGATTCATCTCATAGCTGGTTGGCTTGGTCCCATGCATAAAACACTTTATATTATGATTTGCTGAAATGTAAATGGAGTGAATGAAGTGGAAATCCACTCCTCGAACTGTTCCTTTAACTTTGGGTTATTTTAACCAGTGAAATTTGACAATTAGAAATACAATATAAGGACAGAACTTGTCTGCTTAATTGCAAAAACAACTGACAACCATGTAAATTGACACAAAGTTAATAGCATTGCTGTCCTGTGAAAATCATGTATCTCCAAAGCATCAACTTTTTTGAGTTAATAAAAACATCTGTTTTCAATTGTTTTTTAGATTGTGCACTCAGCTTTAGAAGCCCACAAAGCAACATTTCATCCTTCAGTTTATCTGCAAAATTCCAAATCTCCAAATTTAGAGATAAATGGTTTTCTTTGTCCAGCAACAATAGAAGAAATACATGATCTCATACTGATTTCCAATCCCTATCGATCATATGCTGTATCTGACTACACACTACCACCACTGTTACATTGCCATGCCAACTATTTGTCCAAACAGCCTCATCAATGCAGATGTTTCGTTTGTCATGTCAATAAAGCTATTTGCGAGCAATTGATCAGTTGCGACGTTGCGGTTCCCACGAGGGGCGAGTGAGAATTAAAGAGGGAGAGCCCAGTGGAAGGAGTGATTGACTGATTCGTCACATCTGACCCCAGATAATATCGCAGAACCTGCGGTGAGCTCTCGTCAGTGGCCTTGCTGCAGCAGCACACCTATTGGCTCCTCTCTCTGGAGATAGCGAGAGATAAAAGAAGCCATGACACTGTACTCTCCCATCAGGAGTTGTCAGAGATCGGCATCAAACCCCTGGGGAAGGAGTAAGGGCCTCTGAATCTCTGAATATTACAGGGCTGATCCACTCTTTGGCATTCACAGTAGGACTATTCTTGTTCTGCTCCTGCTCAAGCGAGGAATAGGCCGATCACTGCATTCCTGCTTACCCAGAACGTTTTTTGGGCATCCCTACCAGAAAGAAGACATATATGTCAGTTGAACAAAGCGTTTCTGTTTTTTTTTTTAAAAGAAGAGGGAAAATCAATGGCTCCATCTCCACTTTGTGGAGACACAATCAATTCCGTGTGGGTCTTATCCTCTCAATGGAGATGAGGGAACAATAACAGAATATGGTCATTTCAGGGTCACAGCAGACTTGGGGAGATGGTCTTCTGTTGAGGTGTTTGTGTTGGATCCTGAGCGTTGTGTTGTGTATTGATTGCTTTCATCCTTCGGCGTCTGCAAGAACCTGGGCCCCCTCTCACAGAGGAGGAGGCAAATCAGCCCGTTTTCTGTCTCGGAGGCACTGTGATGGGACTCCCAGCCTGCTGTATTCTCCCTTTTCTTCCTAACCAGTGCCTAATCACGTTCCAAAAAACATATATATTTAACACATTTTCTGAGGCTTTCTCAATTCGAAGAGCTCATAAATCTGAAGTCAGTGCTCTTCATCATTTTAGGAACCTAACTTTGGCACCACAAACTGTGCTGTCAATAAAGGGAAGCAAAATGGCCTATACCACGTGCAATAAGGAAGTGCCTTACATATTCCACTTTTAAGACCCATCTGAAACAATGGCTCACCACATCACTTTGACACTTTTAACTTGACATGTAATGTATTTAGTCTTTTCTACTTGTGTATTGTATATTTGTTTCTGAATATTGTCACTTGTAATGTTTGTTTTTGTTACTTGTCTAGGGACTATATGTTAATTAGCATTCTTGCTAACTCCGACATGTTTTACATCTTGCATTTTTATACTGATGTTCCTCAACATGCTCTGTCCCTATCAAATAAACAAATAAATGAATACAAATAAATGATTAAATTGACTAATTTCACATCGTTATTACAATTTAGAAATATTACAATTTTCTTCAACTTCTTTCAAGACATTAAAATAATGCAAAACATAATAATAAATGTATAAATAAATATGTTTATGCTTATAATAGTGGTGTGGTACATTAATGGGTATTTTATAATAATTAATTGTATCTTATAGTATTCTCCTATTCCTTTAAGACTAGACCAGAGTACCTTTAAGAGGATATCAAGAGTGTGCAATATGAAAAAGCATGTTAAAGTTCCAGAAAAAAGTAATAATAATATACACAACATCAGGACAGGATCAGTCCACAGACAGTTTGATGTTACATATTTTTTAAGATTATTATTTATGTGCATTGTTGTCTTTATTTGACAGTATAGAGACAGAGAAATGGGGGAGAGAGAGAGGGAAAAAAAAACTTTCACCTGAGTAGAGTTTGTATGATATAAGATTATCGTTTTGATTTCTATTAATCCCCTAAAATAATTTTAAATCTATTCCCACCCGGGGGATTAGGCTGCTTTATTCCGCTGCACATCTGTTGTGTACCTCCTGTGATTTGATACACCTCTGCCAGCCTGCAACCAAAAACTCTTACCCATCATTCAATTCCTTTTCTTTTTGAAGCCCAGATAATCCGTGATTGGCACGGTACGATCCTCCGAAGTGTTACATCATGTGAACACAGCTTCAAAATGATTGTCTTTGTATAGATTAGTCGTATTCTTCATGTAAATCGCATCTTTGTTGCGGTGCATTCACTAATACAATTGGTTTATTCCTTTTGATGTTGGTCACATTTCCCTGGGTGATGCAAATACATTGGCAGGCGATGTATCGTATCACACGGGGCTTTGCATCAGACGGGTTGCTGTCTCGTGACCTCTGCCTCCACATCAGAGACCACCGTCGGCCACTCAGAGACACGGGACTACTACTGATTCAGAATCAGATACGACTACATGTGTGCACCACAGTTGAAAAGTCAGTTGAAGGGAAAAATCTATTTTTTACCTGTGGCAGACACATTACCTCTTCAATAGTGGCCAAGGCAAGTAGATCTTACATGTACTCTAAATTAAAAAAAAATTTTTTATAAGGATGACATTGCAGCACACTTTTCAACATCATCCATTACTGTGCATTTTATTTGGTCAGTATCATGAGCCCCGTTTCGACCGCAGGAACTTTACCCTGGAACTAGGAACCTTTTGAGGAACTCATTGCTTTCCGACCACTGGAACCAGGGTCTAAATTAAGTTCCAGGGACATTTTCCAGGGCCTTTTTACCCCCCAAAAGGCCCTGGTCATGGGGTAGTACTTTATGGCTACTCACAATTCACAGGACGTCATTACCGACATTTTAAAAAATGTGCAGTTTGTTTTTAGTTTGTTCATTGTGCACTGCTTCGACATACGAACATGGAGTTACAGAAGAAACCCTAGGACAGATGAACCAACGACGAAGTACAGGCCTTATTGAGCATTTATGCTGAAGACGAAATCCAGAGTGCGACCCGCAATGATAAAGTGTACGCAAGAGCTTAACATTATTCACACCGGGAAACGGTGCCTGTTCATCACTTTTTATGGCATCATCGTTGTTAGTCGGGCACGTGTTAAACAGTTGTCGCTTTTATTATGTCAGCCGACTAATTTGCCTAATATTCGCAGGGTTTTAGGCTGCGGTGGAGACGCAGGCAACAGTGGGCTGAAGGAACCTTTTAGTTCCTTGAAAAGTAGTTCCTGGTACTAAAAGTCCCAGGTGCTTTTGATGGAAACAGGAAACAGTGCCTGGTCATCTCTTTTTATTGCGTCATCGTTTTTAGAAGGGAGCAAAAACGACGTGTAAAACAACCGCTGTTTTTTCACATGTCAGCGGAGTAATTTGCCTATTTGCAGGTCTCTAGGCTGCGGTGGAGACCCAGACAACAATGGTAAAAAAGTAGTTCCTGGTACTTAAAGTCCCGGGGACTTTTGGTGGAAATCCAGCTTTAGTGTTAAACCAGCTATAGAAATGACATACAGAATACTCACTCTGTCATAATGAAACTCAGCACATGTGCAGTGAAAACGGGCTTTTTACACACATTTATTGTTTACAAGATATAGTGCTGCTTCTCTAATTGCTCATTTTCTGAGTTGTCCAACACTTTCAGGTTGTTTTCTCAAGTGGTGGCAAGCACCGACTTGGAGTGGAGAATAAATCAACCTGTAAAGGATGTAGAGCATTAATGAGCTGAGGGACGCAGTATAGAAAGATGGAAAATGAGAACTGGGACCATCTGTCAGTACTTGTGATGAATGGAAACGGACCTCTCCTCTCCATCCTTGGCGCTCCAGCATTCTCCACCACCTTGGATGACATTTCTCTGATCAGTCATGTTTTGCACATTCGTGGCAAATTGCTCCATCAGACGCTGCTAGCACCTGTCTGTCACACAAAAGGGGAAAGCCTGATATCTGACAGACAGGTGAGTGACAAGGACGGGCATGAGGGAGAAACCCAACCAGACAAAGTGGTGTGAAAGGAAAGAGGAAGAGAAGAAAAGAGTGAAGGATGAGAAAAGCCAGGGACTGGTGAATTCCCCGGGGTGAAGCAGTATCAGTCAATCTGGGGCTAATTCATGTCAGAGTGTGTATGCTACAGCTCCTTGAGAGGCCAGCAGAAGGTTGATAGGATTCAAGTGGAAATGAAGTTGGCCACACAAGTGGACAGATATAACACCGGTGATGAGATCAGGACAATGATGCTGACGAGTTCTCTTTCAGTGATATTCCGCTGCTCTTGGACCAAATTTATATTGCCACCTCTCTAACTTCCTATATCTGTTTGGAAGAGACCTCTTATACATTCTACTTAAGTTTGTGTCTAACCTTTTCTCCAAGTAACCCATTCAGGTCTATTCAGAAAAAGAATAATAAACAAGTTCAGAATCAAACAGAAATACCTGAGAATATAAGATTCACCTCTGACAAAGTCGTCTAAACCTCATTTTATAGATAATATGACCGAAAAAAGACAAACAATTCATTAACTTGTCAAAATAATTGATTGTATGATGGAGATATACTCATGTCAAGTGCCAGTGATCAATACCATATCAGAAACCATATTCTTTGAAATGTATCAACTTCCCATTTTCTATGAGAAATACTAAAAACATCAAATATAGAGGGAGAAACACACATTGAGAATAAAGAGTTGAGAGCATTGCTGTGTCAGTCAGAGGCAGGTGAGAGAGCAGAGCAGATGGCGAGGTTGGGGCTCTGTGTCGAGTGCATAATGTGCCCTTGGGCCGGGGGAAGCAATGTCTAAATTAATATGATTTGTCCACCTTTGATATTTAAGAGGATTATACCTTATGTTCAAACACAGGGTTGTGAATAGCCCCGGATGAAAAGTGACACGGAGCAGAATAGAATTAACGGCTCCTGGAGGACTTCTTCATTCATTGTTAACTTCTCGCCTAATCCTTATTAGGATGTACAGGTCCGAGGGAGCCGGTCGTGGCTACGGGGACATGTGCCCCCATTGTGCGTCTGATGGTTAATCATGCTGTCATGGCAGGGGGAGGGGGAAAGCGAATGGGAAGAGAATGAGGGATCAAGAAAGTGCATAAAGGCCCCCTGCTTTTTATGGGTGTTACCCATTCTGGCTGCAGCTCTGATCCTCGTCTATGGCGTTAAGTGTGAAGTGCAGAGCGCAGGCTCCCAGCATGTGCACATGAGGTATATCACACTTGCATTCACACACGCAAACCTGCAAATTACATGCAGGTCTATTGAGGAAAAAGTGTTATTGGAACATTAGCAAAAGTGGCATCATACATAAAACACTGATTTCACTCATCAAAAAAACATTTCAACCCTTTGATTTCAGGCCTTGTCTCAACAGATCAGGATCAAGTTTTTTAACAATTGTATTTGTGTGTGTGTGTCAAGAAAAGCCTCCCGCTCCCCCGCTGATTCCTCTGACCTGTTTCTTTGGCCTCTCAGCAGGGATCAACACCATGGAAACCCAGTGTGGCAGTCCACTTCATTTAAATGTCCAGACTACTAGTGATTTATATCGTATCATATGTTTAATGTAGCTCTGTCACTCGATGAAAATATTTAATAATGATTAATCTCAAATTAATCGCACATCTTTTATCTGTTCAAAATGTACCAAAATGTAGCAGTAAAAAGCCCAGGAACTTAATTTAGACCCTGCGTCCCTGTCCCCAATACACTAATCAACATGGGAGTGGGCAAATATGCTTGCTTTATGCAAATGTATGTATACTGTATATTTATACTGGAAATCAATTAACAACACAAAACAATGACAAATATTGTCCAGAAAGCCTCACAGGTACTGCATTTACTATAAAATATATGCTCAAATCATAACAAGGCAAACTCAAGCCCAACAGGCAACAACAGCTGTCAGTGTGCTGACTTGACTATGACTTGCCCCAAACTGCATGTGATTATCATAAAGTGGGCATGTCAAGGGGAGACTCATGGGTACCCGTAGAACCCATTTTCATTCACATTACTTGAGGTCAGAGGTCAAGGGAACCCTTTGAAAATGGACATGCCAGTTTTTCCTCGCCAACATTTAACGTAAGTTTGGAGCATTATTCCCAACAAGTTACTATGAGATGGTTGGTACCTTTCATGCATTCTTTATGTTTTCTAGTTTCATATGATGACAGTATCTTCACTCTAGCCTTAAAACTGAACCCGCTACAACCTAAAAATCGCAAGTTGCGTTAATGCGTTAAAGAAATTAGTGGCGTTAAAATGAGTTCATGTTAACGAGTTATTATCATGTTATCTTTGACAGCCCTAGTTTTATGACATTGTTGGTATTGTTTCTTTGCTGTTCACAGAAAAATAACTCCGTGCCAAACCACCAGCACAGCTCATATGGTATGAATCAGTGTGTCGTGGAGTGTTTTGACCGAATTACTGAACGCTGCTGTGCCCTCTGCCCAGCCCCGGGGGCCTCCGTCGGTCCATCAGCATCTCTGATGAAAGTGAGCTTTATTTCACTTACACACACCATTAATCTTGGAGCAAAACATAGATGAGAGAGACGATTCTTTTCAGATTTTCCTGCTCCAGTCAATTAACCCTGAGTGGGAAGTGGGAAAGACTCACAGCTTGATGACACTGTGTTGGCTTTTGTAATAATTTAGATTAGTAGGTGAAAGAGGGAATACATGTTTCACCAAGAATGACCCAATGCATGCATTTTAAAAAAGGGAATAGATTGAGCTTCAGAAGGTAAGTTTTTGGATGTGTGTTAGTGGGGTACTATAATGTGCCTTTTGTAAATTCATAGTGTCGGACCTAATGGGAGATTCTGCTACCTCATCTGTGACTGTGTCTGCAATTTGAATTGATTCAACACAAGGCTAGAAATAATGCATTGATTACCTTCCCAAGATCCAGTGACACTGATCCACTTGCAATTCTCATCTGTGCAATGCATTCCAAAAATAGCTTTAGAAAAAAGTAGCAGGTTTGCATTAACATTTACCCTGGGAGCCCAAAGATTGTTTTAAATCTTTCAGGGAACTATTTACCCTGCAAATCAAATTGACTTAAAAAAATTGCCTTAATATTTTAATATTTTGAGTTACTGGGGCAATGTTTATTTAATTGGTTTTAATGCCTTTCCACAGACACTTCAGTAACTTATAGATATTGAAATAATATGCTCTTTTTTTCATTACTCACCTGCAAGTTGACTTTTATGTGTCTTATCATTAGCTATAGGCCTATAAAAAAATCCCCCTTATGAACTGATTTTCAAATCTTAAGTATTTCTCTTTAACATTAAACATTCCCAACTAAATAAGTAACAATCAAAGTTAAAGTTTGGGAACTGTTTTTTTTTTTATTAAGTATTCTATTAAGAGTCATCAGGACTATGTGAATGTGGTTTGAAAGATTTAATTGACAGTTTCCTGCAAACATAAGCAGACAACGCCGCAACCGTCACTAGATTTTTATTCAAATATTGCTAAATCCTAATTGCGCATACAAGTACGTGACATAACCTTTCCAACTGAGTCACATCCACTTCAATGCAAAATCGTTGAAAAGAAAGCTATAACTGGTCATACTTTGGATGAACATTTTGTGTTTATGTAGGATCCTCCAGAATGAAACTTTCTAGGATCAATTTCCAGCAATTAACCAGACTCAATTCTCCAGGTGCTGAAAAGAAGGACTCTATTTACGGGCCTCTGTCCATGGTTCTGAAACCTTTACTGTCTCATCACTGAATGGGAATTCCATGGGCCGATATTTACCAGCCACAGCAGCGTGTAGCTGGTAAATAACTCCACGACTGTTTTGCCCCCCACCTCCTTTTACGCTCCTGGCCCGATTTGGTGTCGCGGCTGGTGCGATCCCATCACAAGATGGTCTAAAGTCGGTCATACTCTCAGGTAAATGACAGGTGTGTACAATATCAACATTATCTATGTGAACGTTCTATGAATATTTTGTATAATGCATGACGTGAAATAGCATAATGTGCAGTTACATCCACAGAAAGATGTCAGGACATTTTCCTGCCCCCTGTGTGTCAATGTGATATACCGTTATCCGAGACTAGAGCCCTGTCTCTGTACAGCACTGTGCATCGTGTGTTCTCTTCTCAGATAAGGAATGTTATGTGCTATTTGTATTCATCATGCAGGGTGTGCACCTTCCCCTCACCCCTACTCTCCCAAACACCAACGTGCTTCTATCTAATGCCACAGTGCACCAGTCTGACCCCGGTACGCTCACAGAGACACCGTGGCAACACTATCATGTAAATGAAGTCGGGCTCATTTTTAAGTGCCTTTGGGAGATCAGCGGTTTATCAGAAACATGCCTGCCAGAGCAGCGTTATCCATTCACGCCAGTGCACAGAGAGCGTGTTGGTGTGTTGGTGTCATAGTCACAGCCCAAAGGTCAACATCAATACTGATGCAAGCAGAGCTTCATACATAAAAAGCATTTCAGGCTGTCGCTACCTATTGTTGTTGTCATGCTTAAAAGGTCTATTTTTTTATTATTGACAACGACAAGAGGACATAATTTGCATATCAAATCCTGCATATGTTTGTTGCGTTTTAAAGAACAATTTAGGAACGCCCTTCTCATGTCCTTGTGTTCACATTTGACATTTCTCAACCACTAAAAAATGCCACTGGTGTTGGAAGATCATACAGTTCATATTAGATAGGAAACCAAATAGATTTGGAAAAACAAATCAACACTAGATTATTTATGAAATTGAATCCAGTTCAATATCTGCACTCTCCTAATATGCCAAACAGTGCGTGACATTGACAGCAACGTACCCTCTCGGTTATTCTTACGCCCGCAGTGCTCGCCATCAAAACGTAATTAAATTATGAACTGATACACATCGGGCTCGTCACGCTTGTTTGTTTATCCATTATTATTAGAGGCAGAGAGCCTCCATCCTGTGAATAAGAAACAGGGCTGACGCGAGTGCTGTACGAGCCACACAGACAAGGGCAGACAAATTAATTTAAATTGTTTTATAAACTGGTGTGGATGGAAATGCGCAAAAAATAAGTGCACAGAGCAGGTAGTGTATTGGTGTACCTTAAGCCTGCCAGCAGTGACAAATTAGACAGAATTGAAGTGATTTGGAAAGGAACTTTACAAAAAGTATTAACCCACTTCCGTTAAAATGAAACAGCAGCTCCTTTGCTTAACTTCATTGCATGAAAGAATGTTTCCCCATATTAAAATACAAGGAAACAACAAACTGACCCTTTCCAAACAAGCGGCTGAGACTTTAACCCTGAAGTCACTTTAAAAACGACCTTGTTGTCATCACTCTTGCGACAAACCATTTTCCCAACGCTGGCTTTTGTTCACCTGCTTTTGTCAGGAGTGAAACACTCGCCCTACTTTTCGGTTTACTCTCCCAAAATTGGAGACACGTTATGCTTTAAGGGTGAAATTTAATGCTCGTCGAGCAGCCACATCCTTTCTTTCCAACAACTAATTCAAGTTATAATGAGAGATGTTGTCGCTCCCATTTAATATACTGTATGTTTTAAAAATAAATAAATGACATAATCGTAGTTGTTAGAGCAAATTATGACACTTGTGGGTAAACGTTCGGTAAACTGCCATTAGAGGTTAGGAGGCTTTCTGCGCACTGTAAAAACAGCACAGAGAGCAGGTGGAGAGGCAACAGGCTTTAGCCACCACAATCTGCCATAATAACCCCCCCCCCCATTTACTAACACCTCCCAGCTACCATTCTCCTGTGTGATTGAAGTACTTTGACAGTTTCAGCACTTAGATGCTCCACTTTTCTATTTCAGGCACAGTATTTGTATCTAAGCTTTGTTGCACACCGTTATAAGTGCTCTTTTAATCACCTGTTTATTTCAATTCTGAAATAACCAATAGTCCGATACATTGTTGTACCCCTTGAAGGGAGACTTGTGAGTGTTTAACATAAAATGTGTCAAGCTGTTTATAACTAATTTGCACTGCATTTTGTATATTTTGTCAGACATTTTGGGAAATACGGTTGTTTGCTTTTTTCCTGAGAGTACACGAGAAGGTTGATGGCAACGCTCATGTCTGTAACGTTATGTTAAATATGAAACTACGGCCAGCCAGCAGCCGGCTAACTTAGCTTAGCACAAAGACTGGCAACAGGGGGAAACAACTAGCCTGTCTCTTTCGAAAAAAGTGATACAATTCACCTGTGTCAGTTGAGACCTTTTGTATCGACACCTAATAACCTTCCATTATTTACAGACTACTTGAACACTAATGAAAATAATTTGATCCCTGAACAGATACAGATGTGTGCTAACAATTTAGGAAGTTTTTTTTTCGATCCCAACCCAAACGTGAACAGCACAGTTTTGTTAAGGAGTGTATTTTACATAATATATTAACAAAGGTTACTGCTAGCTGTTCAGTCTTTGTGCTAAGCTAACTTAGCCAGTTGCCAGCTGTAGCTTAATATTCAACATACAAACATGAGAGTGATATCGATCCTCTCGTCTAACTCTAGGCAAGAAAGCAAATAAGCGTATTTCCCAAAATGTCAATTTTTTCCTTTAAACCACCCAATAAGTGGACATGTTCTGGGTGAATCTCATGCTGTTGAATTTCTCCTTGATTAACAGTAAGAGCTCTTGATTTAAAGAGTCTTCCATTTTCATGGTCACTCCTCTCAGATATGCTACAATTAGGACAATTACACAAGCAAAGTGGCACTCTGTCCTCAGTGAGAAAAAGTGTGTCATGTGACCCTCTGCCTGATTACCATCTCCACTTCACACTATAATGAGAGTGGAGTGCACGGCTTGCTGAGGTTATGAACTCTCGCCGGACTTCTGATGCGCTGGTATTCATTACTCTGTGGATGTTCTCTGATGCGATAATGATCCACTTATGTCTGACACCGACAACCCGCTTCTTAATCATCACACAAAATGTATGGACCTGTAAATAGTAAGGTACATTTTCAAAGCATTGCTCCCTCTGCTTTCACGGGCAGAATTTTAATGATGATATTATAAGGAGAACTATAATAAAGTAGGTCATCTTTTGCCACATAAAACTATATTTGTAATATTGCAGGTTGATGATATGATAATGTATGTTGTGCTTTTATTTGTGTCGATAAGCAATTTTAATGACGTGTGCCAACACACCTGACATATGTGGTGTCTAATTTGCAAAGCATTTAATGCATCATATGCATCATGGTCACTATGTGTGGCATAAGAAACCATCTTATGCAAGAAGTTTCAGCATTCCAGTTTTAGTATCCCAACATCAGTAATTTTCAACCCTGACCTCAAATCTTTTGCTTCCAGTGTCTTACACACAGACTTTGTGATTCACAAGCAGCACTTGCCTGGTTTGTAACATCTCTTTACTCATTTTGCAACAGAGACAGTGTGTGTGTGTGTGTGTTCTTGTATTACTCATGTTGTGGGGACATACATCTGTGTACACAGTCACATTGTGGGGACTCGCCTTCCTTTTGGGGACAAAATGCACATCCCAATAACTTAAATCCTTACATTTTAGGGTAAAGACTTGGTTTATGGTTAAGTTAAGGTTAGGGTTAGGATTTGTCAAGTAGTTTAGTGATTATGGTTAAGGTAAGTCTCCAGAAAATGAATGTAAGTCAACGTAATGTCAACTAAAGTGATGGAAACATGATTGTGTGTGTGTTTCCCACATAAAACATGACAAATGAGTTGTTATGAGAGCAAAGCAAAAAAAATCCCTTATGCCCACTATCTTTTTGTCCTTATGCTGGACACCGAATTTCACAATACAGTCGTTTTTTACACATGTCACAAGAACTTCCCTTAATAGTAATCAGAGTATATACCCTGATGTTTCATTAATCAATGAATTTTTAAAAAATATGCTACAATATCTGCCAACCACATGCATAGAAAATCTCAGTCAGCGAGATGAAAGCACTGATTTCATTTATGACCCTTCCTTCCCACTACTCCACTCAGTGACTTCCATTCATTATCATTTCAATACGAGACAAAAGGCAGCTGACAAAATTCCGTGCTCATGCACCTAAAGCAGCGTGCTTCTGAGCAGTTTAGCAGCTTAGCGAGAGAGTGTGACAGCTGGTTTAAAGGGCTTGTGTTTAATATTAGCTACCTCACGTGTTATAACAAATATGTCATAAAAGTTGCTGTGAAAAAAGTGTCTCCATGAGCCTTCATGATGCTATATGGTGTCTTAGTAACCTTTAAAGGGTTGTTTTACTTGAAGACAATTCAGCTTGTGATGCAAATATCCCTAGGCTTGTGTGCTTGTTTAAGAAAACATATCTTCCCTGACACTGCTCTCATCATAAGCCTCTTCCTGCAACACCGACATAGTCCCATAACACGGATCTGGTTGCCCAAAATAATCCACTCTCCCATTATGACAATATTTATAGCAACGTATCAACTCTGCTAATTATCAAGCAAAGGAGAGCCTAATTAGGTTATCTTGGGAAGAGGAGTGTGGAGTGAAACCAAAGGCCAAAAAGGCACTTTGAGTGAAGGATCTTTGGAGATGCTCATGTTTTATCATTAGGGATATACAGTCCATTATCAAACGCGTAGAACACTGCAATTAACCCTACAATCATTTATTTTGGCTCTATCTGTATGGGCCTCTTAACCCCCATATATGTAGTTAAGCCTGGGCATCATTAACTATAGGCTTGTCAGGAACCTAATCTGGCTCATCTTCTTATTCACAGTCCTTTTTATCATCACAAGTTAAATTAATAAACTTTGACTCAAATAGTTGCACCAGTGCGAAAGTCTCCATGAAACCATCCATCCGTTGTCTATACCAGTTTATCCAGTGCAGTGTCATTGGGGGGCTGGAGCTTAGCCCAGCTCATTAAGCAAGACACATTCACCCAATAATTGTAGAAATAGAACATTAATTTCAATTTAAAATGGAGGTTTTATGTAAAACAATATTTGAAATGCTGTTAGTGCGTCTGTAGCATCCTTCGCCTCACATTGTTGTTCTCATAGAATTAAATGGTCAAAAACTAGCTGACATTTAGCAATCTCAAATATTTCATGCAACCTTTAAAGAGGACCTATTATGCTTTTGGGATTTTTCCCTTTCCTTTAGTGTGTTATGTTTTTTTGTGCATGTAAAAGTTACAAAGTTCCAAAGCCCAAAGACGATGAAACACTTCTCCTGAACTCACTGAAACGCCTTGATTGAACGCCCGCCTTTTCTTCCGTAACGTGGTGATGTCACCAAGTAACACATTTGCATAATACATGCCAAGCGGCTTGTTTGGCACACCCTAATACAAAGCTAGTTAGAGCGGAGCCCAAAGATTTTGGTTGGGTTAATCAATTACCACAGAGTGGACCAGCTGACCAATCAGAGCGGAGTGCAGGAGCTCAAACAGAGCATTTCAGACAGAGGGTGAAAGAGGTGCTGCAGCACAGCCGGTATCAGAAAAATAAAGCGTTTTTTGAATATTAAAGCATGTAAACATGTTCTAGTAGAAACCCAAAATATAAGTATGCACCTGAAAATTAGCATAATAGGTCCTGTTTAATGTTAATGCAGACAATCAAACTATGAGAAGCCAAATTAAGTACAAGAACAGGAAGTAATTCATGTCAATATATCTAGATTAGCTAGCCAGCTAACTAAAGATTGACACTGTCATTAAAGAGGAGTCAGTATTTAGACATTGCTTTCCAAATGGACGCTCCTAGACTTTTTGTCTAATAGGCTGACACACTTAAATTACATTACTGTTTTACAAATGACTTTGGAATTGCATGTACACAGTGTAATGAATGGGTATTCACAAATCAGGCCATTGTTAGGCCCCTCTTCAGGCATTATGAATGTTCCATTAACATGATGTCTAGTATTAAATCATGAAATGTCCAGCAGTTGGCAGATATGAGTGTTGATTCTAAACGAGTTCAGTCAGTCTTATTTAAAAAAAAAAAAACAGCAAAGGAAATATCAACACTTCTTTCGACAGTACATTGTAGATTTGCGAGATATTAATGTATCTCTAATGAAACATTTTTGTTAAATAAAGAATCACATTCTTTCAGTGGAAATTTCCTCCAGCTTTTCCTCATACATCTCCAGCCACAATTGAAACATAAAATGACTAATTATGGTATAATTTGAAAATGCATTTGCTGGTCGGTGATTAATCAAGCCACTTGTAAAATATAGTCCCGTAGTGCCTCCTGGTTAACATATTAAAGAACGTATTAAATTTTAATGTTTAATTATAAAAAGATCTCTAATTAAATATTTATGACTTTTAATGATTTAGGTAGTGATTTTGATTCTTTATTTGTGGTGTCAACAGCTGCCTTTGAAAAACAAAAAATTGAGTTGACTATTCCAGCTTTTAATAAACTTCTTTTTGGTCCTTTAATAATCCTTTCCAACTATCCTACAAATGCATTTTTTTCTTTTTTGCTGTTAAATGATCCTCGCCTTGAATTGGCCACAGTCCAGGTGCACAGCAGTGTATACTGTATGCTAATGGTTTAAATGTAGAGCACTTGACAAATGAACTTGAACTTCAAACCAACAATGGAGTTATTAATGTTTAAATACCTTCTCAGCTCAGTCAGAGTTAAATTGATCCGTCCTCTTTGCTCTAAACAACTGCGTTTATGAGATTTGTTGAAATTCAAGATGTTTATTGGAAACCTACATTTCCTGTTGTATTTTTTAATATATAGCCCCTTTATTCTGGTTTTCCATTCTGTATGCATGCTTAGCACAAACATTTCTTTGGTTTTTGAAGCAGACAGACAAAAAAAATTAAAGTAGTGCTCAAGAGAATTGCTTGATGGTTATGAGTCTCTCAGTGGAAATCAAAATTACAAATTACAAGGAAAATAGCCATGCAAAAGCTCTGCAAACTCGGTATTGTTTACCCCTCTTTGTATCTCATGCATCTAAATTAAGCCGTGTAAAAACAAACTTCACCCGGCATCCCGCAAATTCCAAATCAGTAATGTTTGATAATGATTATGCATCACCGTGCTGAGCCGAAATGCGGGAGGGAGGAGTGAAGAGAGACTGGAATCGATATGAACGGCACATTCTTCCCATCCACGGCGGAAAGGGGATCTATTATGGAGAAATCATGATTTATGTCAATGGTAGGAGGGATGTCAGGTTGAGCAAGGGATGGAGGTACGAGCCAATAATGATAAATGCCCTCCATCCATGTGTCCACCCAGCCCCCCCAGTACACTCCTCTGTGACCAGAGGTGAAGCTCTCCAGCGTTCGCCTTCTTTCCGTCTCTCCACTGAGCTGGCTCTCTTCAGTATTTGCACCACCACACCTCACCCAGTCTTGTGGTTCCACGGTCTCTTGTTATACAGATATAGTCCCCTCTTCTTCTCTGTTGTGCTGCCCATGTGTTGTTGTCTATTCCATGTAATCTGTCTATATGGAGACCAGTGCTACTGCTCATGATGGATCCCAATGATCCAGCGCTTTAGGGAACAAGGAGCGAGGCAGTCACCTTTAAGCTGTGGCTGAGCAATCTGTCACTGTCAGATGTCCCCGTCCCCCCCCATACATGCAACATGGGCCAGACAGTGAACTAGAGGAAGAGGAGGGGAAGAAGAAGAGAAATGGCCAAGATGGTGTAAGGAGAAGATCAAATATACCAGATGGAGATGGAAAAAAAGAAAGAAAAACAATCCGTTCATCTGGTTCCACCTCGTTCAAATAACATCACCTTTTGATTTATCCAAAAGACAGTAGCAATGTGCTTGTATGTATGTTGAATTTTGGGCTGTCAAAGTTAACGTGATAATACGTAACGCATTTTGACGCCACTAATTCCTTTAATGCATTAGCACAATTTACGATTTTTAGGTTGTAGCGGTTTTAAAGCTGGAGTGAAGATACACATGCATCATATGAAACTAGAAAACTTAAAGAATCCATTGATGCCAACCATGTCATGCTAGATTGTCGCGAAAGAGGCTAAATAACGCTCTAAACTTATGCAAAATTTGAGAAAAACTGGCATGGCCATTTTCAAAGGGGTTCCTTGACCTCTGACCTCAAGATATGTGAATGAAAATGGGTTCTATGGGTACCCACGAGTCTCCCCTTTACAGACATGCCCACTTTATTATAATCACATGCAAGTCCTCGTCAAGTCAGCACACTGACAGATGTTGTTGCCTGTTTGGCTTCAGTTTGCCATGTTATGATTTGAGCATATATTTTTATGCTAAATGCAGTACCTGTGAGGGTTTCTGGACAATATTTGTCATTGTTTTGTGTTGTCCAATAATGAATATATACATATGTTTGCATAAAGCAAGCATGTTTGTCCACTCCCATGTTGATAAGAGTATTAAATACTTCACAAATCTCCCTTTAAGGTAAAAAATGTGTGATTAATTTGCGATTAATCATGATTAACCATGGACAATCATGCGATTAATCGTGATTAAATATTTTAATTGATTGACAGCCCTAGTTGTATTATAAGAATAAAATAAAATTAACAGGAATGTTTTCATTTCAATTGTATTTCTACAATACACTACAATGCACACGTTTTAGTGTAATTAGTGCGCTGTGGGTTTGACACTTTCTGGAGTTGGTAATGATTTCATTTGAGTTTAATTAGTATTGAGTTCTACATCAATAAAATCTGATACAAATGACAGCTTCATTCATGACAGAAGTGCACACTGAATTGGTCATTAATGCGTTTAGCAACAAATAGTATCAGTAACAGTGGTGTTACACTGGAATGATTTGCTTTTATGAGAGCTGTTTGATATGTATTGAATGCGATGCTCGGTGATAACCATGGCCACCCTGACCTGTGTTTGCATGCTCATTCTTGTTCCTCCTGAAGTCCAAAGCAGCTCAGGTAAGCCGATAACTGGAGGACTGACTGTAAATGTGAGTGAGTGTCTATCTGTGTTAGCCCTGTGATCGACCAGCCAGTGTCTCCCTACCCCTCCTTACCAATGACAGTCAGTATATAGGAATACGCAGGTAAAGTCAATGAATGAATAGATGAATGAATTAAAGCATTACACTGCTTGTGCTTCGCCAAAAATAACTGCTTTGCACGCATTCAGCAGGTGTCCATTGTGGATGTGCGATAGGATCTTTTTCACTGCGTGGTAACAGGAGGGCAAGAGGCACCTAGAGTGTGTAATTGACGGAGACAGATAGCAGTCAGATGTGATTAGTTCCGGCAAGGCAAGCAGTCCATCGGTGGCCTGGCTGACAGAAAATAGACAAGTGCAAACTGGCACCTAGCTGTTTGGACTGCAGGACAAACACTCTAGATATCACATACTGTACAGCATAGTCTATCTCCCTCAAGATAACGGCAAAAATGCTTAATCTTACCAAGTATATTGGTCAAAATATAGGGACTTAAATAATGTGTCTTGAACATCGATGAAAAAATACTACTCTTGAACATTACAGGCTTATGATACAGCACTTCCTAATACTAGTAAAATATATATCAAAATTAGTTTTCCTAGCTAATTTCAAGATCTCTTTTTATCTTGAAAGGCCTAAATGTTACATCTCATTTCAAGAAATCTTACTAAGCGAATTTTCAAGGTTCAAGGTTCTTTATTTCAGTTCCAGCAAAGCAGGTTTTTTCAAATATGCTCATAAAAATATGTATATATAAAAGGAGAAATCACACAAGTAAAGTAAAAGCTAAATGATAATCTACGGTATAAAATAGTGCAGTTAAAATATAAAACACAAGAAAATATAAAACAGTAATGTAAATTTGTAATTTTGTTGAAAACTGAATGCAAATGTATATGTCACTTGTTCCATTGGCAGATATTTTTTGCTTATTTCAAGCTAAAACACCTTGTATTCATTGTTTTTTTTAACTTATTTTTATAGTGGCCTTTAATCACGCAATTAAAAGGTCTTAATTTCTTCTCCTTTTAAATGGAATGCTACATTTCTTCCACAGTAGGTCACCTAAAAGGCACCAGTAAGACTATCCATATAGCAGTAGGAGCTCATTGTGACCTAACATCAACCGTGCTTTACTTTACATTAGTTTGCAGCTGCCATCGGTAAATACCAGCTATATGCTTTATATTGACTTTGCTAGTTTGACCTCCTATAACACCCTCTGAAATATGCAAATAGTCTGATTTTCTCTATTTAGATAACCACATTTCATTTTCACAGCTATGAATTTACATATAAAAATTCCCGGTTGATTGGCAAATAGCTGAAATAAAATCTAGTTAACATGCTGAGGTGCATGAGTAAATAAGAGAGCCCCGGTCTCCATGTTTGCCATGTGGTACACAGATACCTCCCTGCGCTTAAGCTTCTAGCAAACAGGATTGTCTGCGGAAAATTTACATATAGGATAATCTATATCCAAATGCACCTGTGTTGAAAATGTAAGTCCATAGGTGAATTGGCTATTACCTTTCAATTAATAGAGAAAATAATAAGAATTGTTCTTTTCTTACACTAGTTTTTTATTGATGTACCTAGCTACAGTTTTAGGATAAAGCTAAACAATTAATCTTCTTGGATTATAGTTAGTAATTAGAGTTAATATACTGTAAAGATTGGAGATGTAATTTCCATGTAGGCTGGTGTAAAACAGAACAATAGCAGAGGTAGTGGTGCACAAACAGCTGACAGAATGTCTCTGCCGAGCAGGAACACGATCTAAATACTAATCAAACATCATTTACAGCTGGCTTTATTTGAGGCTCCTGAGAGACTGTCCCATCCCGCTTCCTCGCCATGGTAACCAGGGATTCATTTCAGAGGTGTCATGCTGCATTATCATCTCACCGGCTCATCCACTCCCCCCTCCGCCCTCTGGCTCGCTCGCTTTTGTCCCCCCTTCTCCCCCTTCTCTGTTCAGACCCTTCAATCTCAAACCTGCCCAGCATCCTGGAAGGAAAACATCTCCTATCTTGCTCTCGCTCAGATAATACACCAGTGGGATCTCTCTGCCTTACACACACACACACACACACTGAGACACACACAGACACTTGCAGGCGCACATGCATACAGAGTAGACAGTAGACACTCCATCACACACCATCGCAGCGCCTATTCAAACATACATTGGAGTATATGTCTGAAAGGTGCTTCTGGACAGTGTTAAAGTCCTGTCTGTGGAGGAAGCAAATGTCACACTTTTTGTTGAACCTCTGCATTATTTGTAATTCTGAAATTTGCTAAGCATATTTACTAGGGCTGTCAAAGTTAATGCATTAACGCAAATTTGTTTTAACTCCACTAATTTCTTTAACGCATTAATGCAATCGATTTTTCGAAACTAGAAAAACCTCAAGAATCCATTGGTACAACCATATCATACTAGCTTGTCGCAAAGGAGGTTAAAAAACGGTCCAACCTTGCGCTAAATTTTGGCGAGAATATAATGGCCATTTTCAAAAGGGGTCCCTTGACCTCTGACCTCAAGATATGTGTTTGGAAATGGGTTATATGGGTACCCACGAGTCTCCCCTTTACAGACATGCCAACTTTATGATAATCACATGCAGTTTGGAGCAAGTCATAGTCAAGTCAGCACACTGTCAGCTGTTGTTGCCCGTTTGGCTGCAGTTTGCCATTTTACGATTTGAGAATATTATTTTTATGCTAAATGCAGTACCTGTGAGGGTTTCTGGACAATATCTGTCATTGTTTTGTGTTGTTGATTGATTGCAATAACAAATATATACATACATTTGCATAAAGCAAGCATATTTGCCCACTCCCATGTTGATTAGAGTATTGGATACTTGGACAAATCTCCCTTTAAGGCACATTTTGAATAGATAAAAAATGTGCAATTAATTTATGATTAATCACGATTAAATATTTTAATCGATTGACAGCCGTAATATTTACTTCAACTCTCACCAGCACCCACTGCATTCATAAACCCAATTTCGACTGCAGGAACTTTCGCCGGAACTACCAACCTTTTGAGTTGCTTTTTCGACCGCAAGGACCAGGGTCTAAATCAAGTTCCGGGGCTTTTTTACCCCCCAGAAAAGGCCCTGGTAGGGAGTATGGGGGGTAGTACTTCCTGAAAGTACTCGTCCCCATTTCATGTTGCTTTTTCATAAGTCACGGACTAATTTGCCTAATCCTCGCAGGTCTTTAAACCACTATGGTAATGCAGACAACAATGGGCTGAAGGAACCTTTTGGTTCCTTGAAAAGTAGTCCCACGACTACAATTTCCAAGACCTTCTTGGCGGAAATAATATATATAACATAATACTGTCAATATTCTGCCTTTATCTGTCATACAAGGTGGTAGCCTAACTACCGACTCAGTGACTTGCCAAAGGACACCTCGACATGTGGACAGGATGAGCCGGGAATCGAACCACCTGCGGTTAGAGGACAACCTGCTCTACCTCCAGAGCCACAGCCGCTCTTATACCTGGTTAACCCAGGCTATGTTGTTTGTCGCAGCTTCTCAACCCACCTCCCTTCCACCTCTCTATCGTCATCATTCATCCCTTTACCCAGCCTTCTACGCATCCATTCATCCTCTCATTCCCTCCTACACTCAATCTTGTGCACACCTCTCCTCCATGCTTCAGGTATAGGGGCTGAGACGCCCGAGAGACAGATTCCCACTATTGAGTCATTTTCCTTGCATGACCAGCTCAGTCCAACAAACCTCCTGCTTTATTCATCTTTACAACCATTTATCCTCCCTCTACATCCATTCATCTTTTACACCTAGATGCTACCTTCACACTGTTTAACCTTTAATCATCAGGTGGCATGATGTCTTTGCCAGTAAACAAATCACTTCACATGTAAAAGTGCAAGAATTGTGCTGCATCGCAGTGGTCAGAACATCTCTCTGGCTGTGTCTAACTGGACGTGTTGTGCAGGAAGAGGTCAAGATGAACCATGATAGGAGCCATGTAAAGCAAAATCTATGGAAGAGATCTGTAAAAGCAGAGGTGCGCGCAGATGTTTCACATGCTCATTAACCTGTGCGGAAACATCCGAGCCTCATCAACATCCTTTCCTCATGAGTGAATGTCATTTGGTAAGAAAGGGTGAAAACATCTTAAATCATACACAATATGCACACACAGGTTGTTAAAGATAGTGATAATCGTCTTGCCCTATGGCAAGAAATATAAAAATAGACTGTAGAAAGACGAACATGTATTTCCCTCTGGGATCTGCTATGCCAGCGGTGGGTCCAGAGTATGGATAATTCGAGCACTTCTTTGTTTACATGAGTCTCAGTGATCTGAGGGCATTGGGGAAGCCCTGACCCCCTACATATGCTGAAGAGTGAGATTTGGCATGTTGCCACATCAAGCGACACCAGAGGCGTGCGGAGGGTTTACCCT
Organism: Sebastes fasciatus; assembly: GCF_043250625.1. Taxonomy (NCBI): domain Eukaryota; kingdom Metazoa; phylum Chordata; class Actinopteri; order Perciformes; family Sebastidae; genus Sebastes; species Sebastes fasciatus. The sequence continues at coordinate 22,850,074 of NC_133810.1, read as the reverse complement.
TTGTTTTGTGCAAAATGGCTTCCTGAGGCTGCAGTTTGTAATAACAAAGACAGTGAAGCCCTGTCTGTGCGATATGACATGGCTGCCTGCCTCATCATCGGCCATCGCTCCCCCCGGGGACTGTTACAAATACAGTTAGCGTTACTGGAGAATTTTCTTTCGTGAGCAATGAAGGGATAAAAAAGAGGAAAAAGAAGAAGAAGAAGAAGAAATACATTATTTCATATTGAAATAATGGAGAGAAATTTCTTTCAGTCTCCAGGCACAATATTACACTTCATTTCGATGTTGAAACAGTGAAATTACCCACTGGGTTCCAGCAAACACTTACATTATTATTCAAGTTATGTTATGTTGTATTTTTTTACCTCTACATTATCCCTCAGTCATTGTTATGCTACAATAAGACTAACGCTGGGCGATATGACCAAAATCTTCTATCCCAATTTAGTTCACTTCATATCTCGATAACAATAAATATCATGATATAGCAAGTTTTCTGTTAATTTCTGGCCTATTTGTGTGAATTAAATGCTTGACAAATGAAGTATTTTCTCATGTAATTAAAAACTTTAATGCAAAATAATTAGATTTTCTGAGAAATTTGAGTTAGCATGTGCTTGTTATTATCAATTTAGACAACCCAATTGTGTATCACGATATCTCGATATATGGTTTCATCACGATGCGATTCCACTGAAAGATGATAAATCATCATATTGAATCATCACCCAACCCTATATAAGACATTGGCGATTATATACAGTACCTCTTAATTGAAATTTCAAATGTCTGTTTCCTAAATATGTTTATATTTATGATTATTACAAATCAGTAAAAGTCAGCAAAAAAAACCTAATCGCATGAAAATTGTTACATAAGCTGTCAACTCAAGGTTTGTATGTATAAAAACAAGACAATAGTGTTAAACAGGAAGTACAAGTGCTTTATTTTTTCTAATAGTGATGGTGCACAGACAAGCCTGCTATAAAAAGAAGCAGTGTGATGGACCATATACTGTAGGTCTATGTGAACAAAGGTCAGGCTAGTGAGGGTCACAACCTCAGTGGAGCAGCCGACCTTCATTTCTCTTGCACCTGGTGCTACCTTGAACAAGAGGCAGCTTTAACCCGTCCAGGTTCCATTACTGAGTTGATATTTCTCTCCTGTTTTACTTTTTTAATGGCACATTAATCAGATTAATATGCTTTAGGGGAGGGGAGAGCATCTTGTCAATCTTAGCTAAAAACACAGAAGTTTAAAAATGAACGAAGCCTCGGGGTGAACCATCAAAGCCCTGATAAATCTGATTAAATTTAAAATACAAAAGCCAATAATGATACATTCAAAGCAGACAGGAAAGGAAATATTTACTGTTTTCTTTTTTCAAAACCTAAAAAGGGATAAAAGAATGTCACTATCTGTTATATGGTGAAACTCATTGCTAATATTTAATGACAAACCAAATATGTTCACCCACGTGTTTCACTGGGCCTACAAAACTGCTATAACTCCGTGCATACTGTACACTAGAGCTCTTTGAATGGGTCATTACATTAAACTATCTCTCCTAATATGCATCCCACAGCCCCATGTACTGTACGCCCTGGGGCTGCCGACACAGAGAGGGAGGTCTAATGGTCTGCAGTATTAGTGGGTTAATTGCCATGTCCTAGTCTCCATTGGATTGTGAGCAGGGCGTTTTAGTTTAATTGTGAACCATCCTGTCCCGTAAACCCCCCCACACCAAGCAGCCTGGCACTAGTGCATGGTGGGATTATTAAGTGTTGGAGATGGTCTTCATGATACCCTTGGGGGGGCTGACCCTGGTAGTAGACTGCCACCTACTGGCACCATAATAAAACTAACCCATGATAACAATGGGGCAATGGATTTTTAAAACCCTGGCTACATAACAAAGTGAAAGTTATTCTATACCTTTGTCTGTTTATTTTTGCATTTAGATATGTGACTTTCCACTATGTCTCCTGCCACATAAAGAAATATCAAATCTATTCAGAATACAACAAGTCTTATGATGTTAATCCAAAAAACATTGAATCTACCCAGTCATGGTGTTTTCTTTTTCTTAGGTCTACATTATAATCTGTTTGTTGTTCACTCTAGTTATTTATGCTATCAGATGATTTTCATAATTATCAACTGGTCCTATAGTACCCAACTGAAAATAGAGTGATGCGATATCTGTTGTTTGATTGGCTATTGCATAAATAGGACCTATTATGCTTTTGTGTTTTTCCCCTTTACCTTTACTGTGTTGTATCGTTTTTTGTGCAGTAAAAAAGTGCAAACAATTGGAAGTTAAAAAGCCTGAAGTCCACGCCAAAGGGAGTTACTCTACAGCATAGAAACACTGTTCCTGAACTGCCTACAACGCCGTGTTGCCAGATCTCAACAAGCAACCAGGTCTATAGAAACAAGCCCAAAAGAAGCAACTCCCTCCCAAAAAAGCCCAAAACAAGCAACCTTATCTACACTCACTTCATATATTTATGAATTTATTTTTGATTGCATGCATTTCACCACAACGGCAAATTGTGCTTGTATGCAAAAAAGGCAAACTGACTTTGAATCGTCCCCCACTTGAGGGTGATTCCAATCTTTAAGTCCACACTCCTTTTCCCAGTCATTGTTGTATTTTTTGCTATATTTCTACAGTACCTGACATTATTAGCTAAACTCCATCAACCCCGCGAAGATTTCTCTCACAGCAACACTCACTGAGTGGCAGTGGTGGCGGTGAGTGACTATCAGTCATCTGTGTGCGTGTGTGTGTGTGTGTACTAGACCGGTATAGAGGAGAGAGAAAGGAGCAAGCCCAAATAAGCAACTACACTTTAGAAACAAGCCCAAAAAAACGCAACCCGTGACTACCAATATTTGTAAGTGACTTTTCAGGAAAACAAGCCCAAAGTTGCTTATAAGAAGCGAACTTGGCAACTCTGCTGAAACGCCTTGTTTGAAGTGCTGCCTTTTCTTCCATAATGTGATGATGTCACCAAGTAACACATTTGCATAATACAAGTGTTTCAGACAGATTTTGAAAAGAGGTGCTGCAGCACAGCCAGTATGATAAAAAAAATGTTTTTTTAAACATTAAAGCGCATGTAAACGTGTCCTAGCAGAAACCCCAAATACAAGTATGCACCTCAAAATAAGCATAATAGGTCCTCTTTAATATAAAAAGTTCCAATTGTTTGCACTTAAAGTAATTAAATTGCACGCAGCCTTACAGTTCATTAAAGAGGTTTATAATTTGAACACTTCTCGATAATCAATGTTTTGTTTTTTTCTATTTGTGCTTTATTATATATATTTTTCATTACCCCTCAGTGGCATTCTTCATTTCTGTGACGGCAGACATTAAGTAACACGTGAACAAAGAGAGCTGACACATAAGCAGACTCCTCAGTTGTGGTCCTTTTCCTCAACCTTGACTGACTGCACAAGACATTTACATTTTAATGGCTCGAACTGCATCAGAGTGAAAGCTCAGCTGAAAGCGCGGGTGACTGCCTCCCGAACGACCCGCTGAGACAAACCAGCTCCCACATAAACATAAAAACAAAAACCTTGACATGGTCGTAAAAAATCTTTTGGCTGCACTTCATATAATCAATCGTTTAATCAGATATAATCCACCATATTGTACTGAGGCCAGAGTCTCTGGTAAAGAATAATCTGGCAGGACAGACTAAGCCTCTCCAGGTCATTGTGCCATGTATCTACGGCCAGAAATAAGGTAGAATGTGGATTGTAACTTGTGAATACTTGACATTTTCACTATGTCAAGTGACTTTTCATTTCCCTGAAACTTAAATTGTTTAATTATGATATCAAAAAAATCTTCATCTCTTAATTTAGATACCCAGAAACCGCATGTACATCAAACCATGTGAGACTCACTCTTCTGCTGCGACTACAGAACCTTCTTTCTTCCATAAAACTAGTGAACATGCCAAAAGCAATCAGTCTTTATTTGTTTAAAAGCCAAGAGACTTCCCATACAGTTATGTGATGCAGAGATGGCTGCCGGTTTAGTTTGACATCTGCAGCCAAGACAGTGTGAAGAAGTCTTCATGACCTGCCATGTATAGAAAGCAATTCTCAGAGACTTGAACTTTAAGGAGCTGATTTCAGTGGTGGAATGTAACTAAGTACATTTACTCAAGTGCTGTGCTTAAATCCAATTTTTAGGTACTTTATTTCCATTTAATGCTCCTTTATACTTCTGCTACACTACATTTTGGAAGCCAATACTGTACTTTTTTTACTCCACTACATTTATTTCACAACATCAGTTACTAGCTACTTTACAGATTTAGGTTAATAATACAAAAATATAAATCAACTAAGAAATTCTGATGTATTATATATTATCTACTTGGCGGTACGTAAACTATAGTTGAAATTAGCTGTTCCTTTACCAGTAGCAACATTAGTGATGTTTACACAATAATCATATTCTAATAATATAATATATATATTAGTAAATATAGTATATATTGTAAAGGAGCATTTCTACACTGTGGTATTAGTACTTTTACTTAAATAAAATATCTCTGAGTACTTCGTCCACCACTGGCTGGATTCTCCTCGCAGCTTCTTGTTGCCTGCTAATATGGATCTCAGTAAACTTTGAGCTCTGAGGTGTGCTATACATTCAATAAACTCACTCAAATTATACAAATTCTTTGTAATTCTACCATATTTAAAAGAAAATAGTTTGAGGTAAACTTTTCTTGTACAGGACCCCGCTCATTTGTCAGTGTCTACGGTCCACAATACGGTCAAATAAGATACCTTCAGTACAGTCTAAACATAGGCCCACCATACCTTCCTTTTTTCGCCATTATTCAACATTCAATGTTTTATTTTGTGTGTGTTGAGTATGAAATTACACACAGTTGATGAACAGATATTAATTGTATACACTGTATGATATAATAGGAAAATAAGCCAAATGAGAACTATACAATATGTCATACTTGTTATCATGCTGCCATCTAGAGGTAAAGAGCTGTAGGACAGTTTTAACGTGGTGCCCTCCCATATTAACATGCTTCAATTACACAGAGATGACTGAGAAATTCATCATGGTGCTGTTGTTTGTGCTTCTATAGTGCTTGATCAAGTCAAGTGTATTTTAGGATAATTTTACAGATAATACAGGATTTCTGGTATAGGCCTTTTTCACAACAGACACTTTTCTCTTGTCAAGCACAGGTGTTGCAAGGTAATTCATGCAATATGAACCACTATTTGAGTATATATTATTGTCTGAGATAAGGCTTGATTTAATTAGTTTTTTTATGTAACACTCATGAACAAATATGTTATCAATTAATTACTCATTAATGAGTCAATGACAATACTTTAAAACAACAATTTATTTTATTATTAACCAGAGGATTATAGATATTTGAAGGTGATTTGGTTTCCTGGGTATATGGTTGCACCAGCTGTGACGCTGAAAGAAAGATTTGTTAGAGTATAAAGGATATGCACAAAGGACATGAGGTTATATCTACAGATTTAACACACGCAGAAGTGACCCAAAGTTAAAAACTCATCTTTTACACGAGGATTGATCTTACACACTGTACAATTTGAATTGTGTTGTAGGAATCAATCGGATATTTGACTCACAGCCTGCATCGGTAAGTTAGCTAAATCGTGTGGTTACTTTATGTTATAGCACTGGGTTTCATCTCAGGGTCTGATGATGCTGAGGTGCAACCACATTTTGGAACATACACAAATGAACAAATTGCTCTTTATCCTTTGAGGCAGACTTTACAGTGTGACATAAGAACAAAGTTATGCATAGCTGATGGGTCCCATATATGTATGTATCCTCTGAGGCTGTATGCAGTTGGAACTACAATATCAGCTCGTAGGAAAATATCCGTCATCATTTGTTTTTGTTTCTAGAAGAGAAACCGTATGACTGAACACAGTGTGGAGTGTTAAGAATGTCGGGCCTACGAATACAAAATCAAAGTGAAACCAAAGATTCAGTTTTACAAACATTTTCACATGTGATTTCTCAGATTATAGTCAGTCGTGAGGCACTCATATTGGACAGGCAGTTTATTTACAAAGAGCAGACCCATACACAAAGAAAAGAAAGTAATGATGGTCCAAAGAACGTCGGGCGATGATGGGGAATTTCAGAACAGATCTCAACAATCAAAGCACTGTTTCCCTCAGTCTCTAATTGCTACTGGATCGGGGCATCAAAAAAAGGTACTTAAAAACATACAATCACCAACGGTCATCACCATTTTAACTTTATAAAAATATCACCATGGTGATCCACAGATTCACAGATTTTGACCGTGGACAGAAAAGACATATTTACAGTAAATCCACACAAAAGGGAAAATGGAGAAAGAAATCATTTGGGAACAAAAAGGTTGGAGGAAAAAAAGATGAGCAGTGCAGAGAGGGTCCCAAAAGGCAAAAGCTTGAGCAATTCTTGCTTTAAGGTCTCTAAATGGACACCTCTTAAGCTTTTTCATTTGTCCTGTAAAGACCAGACAAATACATCAGTTAACAAGGAATCATAATCAGAGGATAGATGCACAAATAAACATTTAAATATTAACACAAAATACATGTTCTCCATCTTTAATTGTGTCTCTGATTTGACATATACATGCAAAGTGACCTGTGTGAGTTAAGATCGAATCATTTATCCACTGCTAGCATAAAATAAATACTGTTTCAGTATTGCACATTTTAATAAACCTAAAATGAGAATGAAAACATACATAAACAATTTGGTATGACAACAACAGAAATAATGACATCATGAAAAGAGATATTTTTGGATATGTTGGACAATTAAATGCCATTACCATTCACTATCAATACATACCAATCGAAAGGCTAACAAAATGCACATTAGGATTTATCCAATCCTATTCTGCCAATTATCTTTCCCAAATATTCCTCTTTCTTTCTCTCAATTTATCTGTTGGCAACCACGTCAATATTTTAATAAATAAATAAATAACAAAATACCTGAAAGTAAATTGTTGCTACTATACTTTAAAGACACTAATAACAAAATATGACCGGTGTGCATGTGACGTAGATGTCACAATCACATAATATCAAGTGTTAGTGTACCATGACAGGACAACATTATCTTTACTGAAATGTTAGAATGACAGAGATGCAAGGAGAAGAGGGGTGGTAAGAATTCTTTAACTCTTTCAAATCTTTTATCCATTGTTTTAGGTGTAAACAAACATGATCTATAGGTCAAGAGACCACGTCTCATGATTGCACCAACAATGGGCCTCATGCAGGAAGCAATATACGAACAAATTTTTGTTTAGTATCCACGATTTGTCCTTATTTTGTTAGTACCCATTGATTTCTGCGATTCACCAATGTTTTATTTCTTGCTCTTCTTTGAGGTGTTAGAGAAAAGTGGTAGAGAGCACTCTGACCAAGATAAGAAAATAACATCTTGTTTCCACGGTTCACAAATTGTTTGTCCAACGCAAGGAAACAAGTTTTAAATATGAGGAACATTAAAAAAAACAAACGTATGAATATCATATAATCAAATGGTTTAGAGTACTTATACTGATTGCATCATTAAATCCATGGGCTAAATAAATACTATTGGTCCCTTGAGCCCAATTAAGACTAGAAAAACAATGATATTGATATTATGATATTGTGAACGATTCTCCTGTAATGCCAATACTGACGATCTGGAAAATCACATAATTACTTTAAGTTGATTTAACAGAAGTTCTTCTTCTTCTTACAGCCTTTTTTTGGTGACATCTCTCAAAAGTTTTGGGGCATGTGCCAACGTATTAACACATGGCACAATAGCTGCCCTTCTAGTGTTCATCTGTGCTAATAATAAACAATCGGCCACACGCCTCCAATTTATTATCAAGTGGGATTCATCTTTCAGCACATTTGGATTAGAGCAGATTTGGATGGATGGTTAAGAAAGTTTGGTGCATCTGGAGTTGACTTCTCATTGTTTCTCTTAAAGAGAAATTAATACTTTTAAGAGAATGTTGTTGCATGAGGCCCATTATTGATTTTTTTAGTTTTAGACAGCCAGTGTGAATAGAAGAAAGAGCAGAACGATCAACCAGATCAGAATTGCGTGGCAAGTTGGAAGAGGTATGGTCAAAACAAAAGGGTAAGGTGACAGTGAGTGAGATGTGCTCTCAGCATCAGACGGAGATCTCACCTCATAGTTGTTGAGCAGTACAGCCAGTGTGGACAGACTGACAGGGTTTAGTATATAGCATGAGCCTGCCAGTGCTGAAGGAGCAGGGGGGGGAGACGAGAGGATGCAATTGAGACCAGTGCATGAAAAGAATAACAATAGATTTGCATCCATATATTCACATAGGATAAAAGCCATTGTAACCCTAATCGCACCTTTGCAAGATGTGTAGAAGCTACTAATTCCAAATGAACAACATCTATGAATTAATAATACTGTTTAAAAAATGTGCAGACTAGCAAATGTGCATTTGACTTGAAACTTGACTTGGACTTGCATAAAATGCCTTGTGAGCATCTCTGCTTTTTAGTTCATGAAAGTATACTTTGTATACTTTAACTTATAGTACTTAGCCAATGATTTATGTATTACATAAAGAGACTTGATTTGTAATAAGATTCAAAAAAAATTATAAAATGTGTTGTTCTTGCATGCCTCTACCATGAATGGATAATCCAAAAACTTGATTAATTGAAGTAAATTCATATCAAAACATCCTTTTACAAACTCTCACACACTTTAATAGGCTACTCTTTCAAAAAGTAAGCACAACTACGAGCCAAGTAATCTTTTCTTTAGGCCTATAAGGCAAGTATACTTAGACTTTTCTGTATACTTGTCACTATGAGCCAAGTATGCTTAGACTTTTCTGTATACTTGTCACTATGAGCCAAGTATGCTTAGACTTTTCTGTATACTTGTCACTATCAGCCAAGTATACTTCAACTTTTCTGTATACTTGTCACTATGAGCCAAGTATATTTCGACTCTTCTGTATACTTGTCACTATGAGTCAAGTATACTTTGACTTTTCTGTACACTCGTCAGTGTAAGCCAAGTATAATTCGACTTTTCTGTATACTTGTCACTATTAGCCAACTATACTTCGACTTTTCTGTATACTTGTCACTATGAGTCAAGTATACTTTGACTTTTCTGTATACTTGTCACTATGAGCTAAGTATACTTTGGCTCTTCTGTATACTTGTCAGTGTAAGCCAAGTATACGTAGACTTTTAAGTAAACTTGTCAGTATGAGCCAAGTATACTTTTGTTAAGTATATCTCTGATAAGTACATACAAAGTAAACTGAAAGTATACTCTCTTATTTTAAGTTCAAAAGAAGTATACTAATAGCACACTTGAATAAACTTCATTTTGGTAAGTGCACACCTGTTATTGCAGCATACAACATGATACACTTATGACAGGGGTGAGAGATGACATACCACAATGTGAATGATGATACTGAAAGTCTAACACATCACTCTCACTCCTCCATGTGGATGAAGTATGGGAATCCGAGATGAAAATGACAGAGTGAGGTGAGGAAGAGTGCCTGTTTTTTCTATTATTAGGGACAACATCAGCTAAGACCACTAGATGACTGACACAGTGATGAGAGATGAGGTGGAGGAGGGTGCCCTCTGCTGGTGAACCGTGAGATGACGACAGGATGACAGCCAGATGGGAGAGGATCAGGACAGAACACTGGTGTTCTGGGAATCCACGTCTTGCATGTTCATGACATCTGTACTTACTCCGCTCTCGTACAAGGGGTTGTCGAAAGCCGACTCTTCTGTCATGTTGTCATATGGTGGCGAGGACGTCGGCATTCTGACAGTCTTCCCTTGGAGTCTGAGTAAAGAGGGAACATCCTGTAAAGGCTCATTTGATTGCATATGAAATATATAGTTTTTTTCAAAGTTACTACTTACTTTGTAAAGTAGACGCAAATCCCGAGGACAACCACTAAGATGATTGCAGTCGGAATAAAAACAGCAAGGGTGATATTGGTTCCCGTCATGCTATAATCCATATTAACAACTAGAAGCGGAAAACAAAACAAAAAACAGGTATTTGTGTGAAATTACACAAAAAAAGAAATATCAATATAATGATATTGCATTGTTTCGAAACATGGCTCACCATCTAGCCTGCGTTCGTTCTCATATTGGGTTGAGGATGCTACAAAGACACAATTGCAGAGTTGTGTAACAAAGCACAGTGCACATATTACACTTACAAAATAAGTCCTTGCATTCACAAACAGCAACAAAATCTGTAGCATGTAACGTGGTCTACGTTACACTGTATTTCCAAATATGACGATTCAGCCTTTCTCATTCCCAGGTGGTCAAATACCGATGCTTTGTCACGCTACACAAGGCACCATTTAGCATCGGCATTAGACGCACCGGGCTTGCCATTAAAGGGACTGTATGTAAGTTTTAACATGTATAAACGTGTTTTAATCCTTTTTATATTTTTTAATCCATTACATGTGTGAAAAGGTTGTAAAAATGAGACCTTCTGCGACTTTCTGGGTTTCCTCCATCAGCCTGTAGACTGCTTTTAATGTGACGAATGGGGGACTTTTTTTTCTGGAAAATTCAACAGGTGTAACACCATGCACGCTCGCGAATGCCTTTAATTTCAGCTCCGCTTACAGGGCTAACAGTGTGCAACTATAGCCAACGTCCGGGCGGGCGAGTGGGCGAGCGGGGTCCAACAAACAAGGCATTCATCCGGGAGACCGCTGTTTGTGTCCCTTGTGCCGCGTTACAATCAGCTGTTCGTTTTTGTCCCGTTTCGAAACGGTTGACGTAATTTTAGTTTTAAGCCCAACCATGAAGTTTTTTCTTAAACCTAACTGTAGTGGTTTTATTGCCTGAACCTAAGCACATGGTTTTGACTACTTCAAAACATTAAGCATGTGTTTACTATGATCAAAAAGTGACACAGAAAGCTTGTTAAGCATGTGTTTACTGCAACCGTAAAAGAGTGACGCCGAGGAGTCTGACAAAGTCAGTATATGACGAGTTGGGATGAGAGCGCGTTGGATGATTACCTCTGCAGGCAGGGGGAGTGCTGTTCCACTGTGACGGGTGTCCAGGGATACAGTAGACGGTGGCGTCGCCCTGAAGCTCGTGGCCCGAGCGGCAGGAGAAGGTCAGCATCTCTCCTGCTTGGTAAAAGGCCTTTTCAGAGCTCTGCACGCTGGTAGAGGCGGCGCCGGGGTTCCTGCACGGCTCGTACTTTTCAGCTGAGAGACGGGACAATATCTCAGGTCACAAAAACAGTTTTGCGTATCTTTTTTCAACAGTAGAAACACATTTTGTTGAACTTTTGAAAAGCCATTGACAAAGAATACATAATTCAGTACATGGATTGTGGTTTGTCACTAAAGAAACAAAAATAGCACAACAGTGTGTGGAGAGTGGGGTGATTTGAGCCACCCCTTGTTTATACACAATCATAGACAAAATTGGTCATGTGACCACACATTTTTGAAGATTCATCCATTTTACTGACCCTGTGGTGGACAGAGGCCCGTATGACACATGGTAAACACATTTAGCTTCCAAAACCATCTTTTTGCCATTCAAAGCGATTTTTTTTATGTTCAAGGAGTCATGATTCTTGTGTTACAGACCAGTTTGAAAAATCTCACACGTGTTAGTGCTTTAGGAAGTTACAATATGAGGCTATACTATTAGTATCTATGATACAAGTTTTTTAAAATGGCCGGGGTGGGGTTCTTTGAGCCATTTATAGTTATATATAATTAGATTAAAGCTTCAACTTGTAATGCAAATCTCAATGTAAACTGCAATGGTTCAATAAACGATAAATAAAAAGATCATATAGGCGAATCAACTTTTAACCTTTTCTAGGACGTGATTGGTTCACGTTTTAGAGTGCGTCACCATCTGTCATGAAGCACTTCTGAGGCCACCTCTCTCGGAAGACAGCCTTTGCCTCTAGGGCAGGTATGGACAGGTATGATTGATAGACTAGGCATACCGATTTGGCTCAACTTATCCTCTCCCTAGGCTAAACTTTACCCCTCATCGGGGGCAAGCTGAACCAAGAGACCAAATCTCTGGAAAGTCATGTTTTGAAAACTGTTCATTTTAAATCCAAAGTGATTATTCCCAAGCATGCACCACATCCTGAAATATATGTACATGTTTTAGTTGGAGACACTGTCATTTCCTCACTTTAAAAGACGCCTCAAGTAAAAACTGGCTCAACTCACCCTTCCCTAACCTGTTTAAATCATATATTCAAAGCACACGTTTACATTACCAAGCAACTGAATTAAAAACAAAAATCTGGTCCTCTCTCTAGGTTCCATGGTGGAGAGGAGGTTGTGTTGCTCTGGCTCTATCTTTTTGGCTTGGAAGGGAGGTTGTGTTGCTCTGGCTCTATCTGTTTGGCGTGGAGAGGAGGTCATGTTGCCGGTGACGCCGGGAAGCTGCTTGACATCCTCCTGGATCCACTTTCTCACATATGTTCAAATTATATTAAATTATATAAATTTTTGTCATATGGATTGTCCATGTTGTATTTTCATTACGTTGTTACTCTGTACACACAACATTTATTGCACGTCTGTCCATCCTGGAAGGGGGATCCCTCCTCTGTTGCTCTTCCTGAGGTTTCTTTCATTTTCTATTTTTTCCCTGTTAAAACGTTTATTTTGGGGGGAGTTTTTCCTTATGATGAGAGGGTCGCACTGTAAAGGACAGAGGGTGTCGTATCCTGTACGGATTGTAAAGCCCCCTGATGCACATTTGTGATTTTAGGCTATACAAATAAAATTGACTTGACACTCAAAGAGTGTGTGTGTGTGTTAAGTATGTTTGTGTCCATGCATGTGTTTGTTTCTTACGGGCACACTTGGGCAGCCTCTCGTTCCACTTGGGCGTGGCTGAGTCTCGGTTGTAGCAGGTGAGGAGGCTGCTGCCAGACAGGATGTAGCCTTTATTACAGACGAACTGCACCGTTGATCCAACGATGAAACGGTTGCCAGCGATCACCTTATGACTGTGCTCCACATTTCCTGGGTCCTGACATGTCAGAACTGGTGCATCACAAAAATAAATGATTATTCGTTATCGCCGGTGATGGTAGTAGTAGAATAATAAAAAAAGGTCTTTAAATAAAGCAAAATATGAGTTTTTCTTGGAAAAATTACAAATTAACAGGAAAATTCCTAACAGGTACTTCAAGGACCTGTTTTAATGCCACACAAGATCCATTGACACTTTTGACAGTATGGAAAAGGATATGAAAAAAGTAAGCTGATTTCTTTGCAGTCCTATAATTTTGTTGGACTCAAGATTGACGGTTTAATTTTTGACATTCGTTGGTTTGCGGCTGTTACTTTCAACAGCTCAGAGTCAAAGCCTCGATTTCTCCCAGTTCCAGGATTTGTTTATGACATCTTTGGTGAGCATATAAAGCCCCCTCATCTGAGTATCTCCGCCCACAGCTTGAGAACTCATTGGCTCTGAATTTGAGGGGTCTCTTTGTGCCCCTGGGCCAGAGCCAAACAGCCCTGCTTGGTAATTTACCCAAATAAGCAACCAGTTATTTACCCTTTTTTTATTGAAAAAAACAAAAAAACTGGTTTAACACAAAAAAATTTGCTGTTCATATTCTATTATTTTTTCACACGTCTTTAAGAGCTCACAGCTGGAGCTCAATGAAAGCTCCCTGATTGCATCTACCACCTTATACCTAGTGGTCGTTGTGTTAAAGGGACCTGTTAAAGGGGACATATAATGCTCATTTTTAGGCTCATACTTGTATTTTGGGTTTCTACTAGAACATGTCTGTCTGAATCGCTCCGTTTTAGCACCTGTATCTTTAAGCCCCCCTCTAGAAAAATCCCAGTCTGCTCTGATTGGCTTGTGAGGAAAATATGGTGCACGTTTGCAAAGGTAGTTCTAAGGATGGAGGTGTTTGTGCCCATGGGGCCCTCAGATTCATAATCTAGCCCTGATTATTTCTTGTGTTGTTATTTTACAGGGCTATTGTTACAAAACTTTTTGATTGTGGGTCATATTTTATTGAATGGACTTGCAATCAAAAATCACATTTCCAATGATTTTCTACGCACATTTGGTATTTGTTGTGAGACACACCTCTAGTTGTACTTTGGTTTTTAAATATCATGACACACATCACAGCAGGAAATGATAATTTGACCATCAAGGTAGACCAATTCTTTTTAAGTTATCGAGCCTTATCCATCTGACACAGGATTTGGTCACTTATAGCGTTTCAGTGTAAAAATACATAAATTACGAGCAGTTTCTGTCAGTCACCAGATCTCAACTCAACAGAGCACTCGAGGCATCACTGTCTCCTAAAAATTAAATATAATGAAACTTCATTGTGAATTATGTTTTGAGGGAAACATTTTGTCGCGGATTACATTTGCTTTGGATGTATCACAAATATTTTTGTAATCATAGTTCGTGGAAGTCCACATACGGAGGAGGTTGGGGTGGTGGATGGGTCAATAAACAATGGACTTTTACTCAGAGGATGGTGTTCGTGTCCGATGTGAAACTAAAAGTTAACATTCACTTACTTTACAAAGTAGTTTTGTTGCATTTTTTTTGTTTTGTTTCAATTTACAAAGTTAACCAAGTGTTTAAATTGTTTAAAAGTGCGACCATTATCGGAAGAAATAGGTTTCCCTCGAAATGTGATTGAGAATGCAGTTTAGTTGTATGGGAACGTCGTTTTGTAGGAGACATGCTTGCTCAAGAAGACTAGTCTGGGGTACAGTTATCCATAGGTGAAAAAGACACATAATTTCTTCAAGAAGTGTTTGTTGATGGTGCTTTTTCAGGTGCTATTCAAAAATCTCCCACATGGTTTTCATAAGTGATCACTCATGTTGTGTGGATGAGGACATTTCCATTCTCCAACAGACATTAAATGACCATATTGGAAGGAAATGCATCACATGTCATTATTATAAAGAGCAGAGCCACCAGAACCCTGCTGCAACTAGAGCTTGGGTCTTAAAATTCCTGCCCTCTCAACTTTTGAGGTGTTTCCACTATTTTGTGAAGTGTGTAGGCTACCTGTACTATACAGTACAATGGGCACACTTACATGAAATGTTACTGAACATAGCAATATGAAGGTCTTACATTCCTCTAAAACTAGGATTGCTTAAAGGAGGGAAACTAATGCCACTGGGAAGCCAAACCTCAAAACAAAAGGGCTAAACTAAGGTGTTCTGCCCACACTGCTTAGCAGTATAACAGTTAAAGGGACTGTAAAAGACATCCACCATGGATGTCCACTAAAACTGCCTCAAAATGTGAGCATATTAAAGGTAAGAGTCCAAAATAAAGTGGTGCTAAAAGTTACCACAAAGTTGAGGCAACTAAAACAACAGGGAGGAAGCGATATTGGTAAGAAAGAGGATGAACTGAAGGTGTTCACCCTCTGAAAACCAAACACACAGTGAGAGAAGAAAAAGAGCAGCTGGGTGTGGCAGGCTTTTAAAACCATGTCCAACCCAGCTGAGACCGATCTGTTAATGAGGAGGCTGCCAGGAGAGAAGCTGCTGTCAATAAAGAGGATGTCAGTCAGTCAAACAGGAACACAGAATAAATCAAAAGCATACTAAACTTGAAACAAAGGTTTCATGGTTAAGTTGCTTATATCATAGAACAGGTTATAGGTGGAGTTTCCGTTTGCTCAATTTGGTGGACTTTGGTGCTTAACTTCCACCATCAAGTGGAAACTTGCTCTGGTGAGAAAACACTGCATCCCACGGTATCATGCATTCTCTATTTTCCCCAACACATATTAGCTCATTGGAATTAAAAATTAATGCACATTGATGAGATAAGGAAGGTAGTAAAGCTATTTAAATTACAACCTTGAATTATGCATAATTACATTGACAACCATGATTTGCTCAGTTTTCATTTTTTTTAAATAGTTTTTTTACAGACTCACAGGTGTGAATGTTTAAGGGCTGTCACTCTATAATGGCAGTGGTGTGAGATGGTTACGTTGAAAAGCAAAAGCAAAGTTAGTTAGATTGAAATGGGTCGTATTGCAATTTTACGAAGGTCCCTAACTACGCCTAGTGACAGGCGCGTTGGACAAAAAAATTTGTTCTTTGCCGGAGTTTCGTCTCTTTGCTTTTATACTCTTTGACTATGATATGTAGGATTCTGAGAGTATATGACTGCCGAGGTCTTTCTCTCACTCACTCTCCCATTGTACAAATAGAGAAATACTATGTATGCTTCTTCTCACCTTCCTGACATCTCGGCACGTCACCGCTCCAAGAGAGATCCCACTGGCACATGAGGATCTCAGAGCCAACCAGCTCAAATCCAGGGTAGCACTGGTAGGTGATGACAGTGCCATGGATGAGGTCAGGGTGGGACGTGCTCTTCCAGCCGTTTGTGATCTCCGGCAGCTCGGAGCAGGTGTCGTTCCTCGGCACCTCTGTTGGCGTTGGAGCAGTTGTGTTGGTAGGAGAGACAGAATGGGATGTGGAAAATTACAGTATTTAAGTCAACACATTGAGGAAAGACTATGAATAAAGAAATACTTAAATAATGTACCATTTTCTGGTGTAATGTTCATTCTTTATATGGCATTGTAAAAGGACACATGATGAGGTTCCTCAAGGAACTCCTGGCATTGATATATAACAACCTCCTCTGCAGGGAATGAATACGCCTGCAAAATTGTCAGTTCTGTGTGCACTAAACAGCAGCAGTTTGGGAGGACAATGTAAATAGAGGCTGCTTGTGATGTTTGCTGGGAGGAACACAGCATGTGGTTTGGCAGCAGTCAATCTGCGCCTCCCTAACTGCAGCATACAGGGCCAAGAACACAAAGCATTGGGCAAAACCAGCTGATGTTGAAGTGTACTCTATTATTTTGTTTCTGTGTTCGTTGTTATCTCATTCTGTGCACCTGGGATAAGCCAGACGACAGACAGAGGCACATCAAGAGAAAGAGGAAAAGAGACAGAGGAACAAATAGACTTTTTTTTGTAATTGGTAACCTGCTGGGTTCTGCTTAACATTTTACATTCTACGTTTGGTACCATTTTTTGTGGGGTTTCTTGTCTTACTTGCAATGGGAATTTTACACTAAATGTATCATACGTTTAATTCTAAGAGAAAGCTATGGACTGCAGCTAAACAGAGAAGAAAATTAAGATATTTTATGGAAACAAAATCCCAATTTAATCATAGCTAAACAAAGTCCTACCAAAGAAGTGGACCACAAAGCCGTTGTTGTAGCCGTAGATGTTGGTGGCAGGATCGGACTGAAATTGAATAGTGACATCAGCCATGGAGGTGTAGAGCTTGAAGTGTGGCCGTGTGCCGCTGTATTGGCCCAGGATGTTGGCGGTCAGGTCATCGCCATCATAGAAGGTCAGCAGGTCATTCTTACCAACATGGAGACTAGAACAGACATATAAAAGTGGTTAATATATATTTTCATTAGGGCTGCCAAAGCGAACGTGATGAACATGTTAACGAACATTTGTTTTAACGCCACGAATTTCTTAAACTCATTAATGCAACTTGTGATTTTTAGGTAGAGTGAAGATACTGGTATCATATGAAACTAGAAAAACCTAAGGAATCCATTGGTACCAACCATTCCATACTAGCTTGTCGCGAAGGATGCTAAATGACGCTCCAAACTTACACAAAATTTTGGCCAGGAAAAACTGGCATGGCCATTTTCAAAGAGGTCCCTTGACCTCTGACCTCAAGATATGTGAATGAAAATGGGTTCTATGGGTACCCACGAGTCTCCCCTTTACAGACATGCCCACTTTAGTATAATCACATGCAGTTTGGGCCAAGTCATAGTCAAGTCAGCCCACTGACACACTGACAGCTGTTGTTGCCTGTTGGGCTTGAGTTTGCCATGTTATGATTTGAGCATATCTTTTGATGCTAAATGCAGTACCTGTGAGGGTTTCTGGAAAATATTTGTCATTGTTTTGTTTTTTTAATTAACTTCCTGTAATAAATATATACATACATTTGCATAAAGCAAGCATATTTGCCCACTCCCATGTTGATACGAGTATTAAATTGGCAAATCTCTCTTTAAGGTACATTTTGATGTGTGATTAATCGCGATTAACTATGGACAATTATCGCAATTAAATATTTTACTTGATTGACAGCCCTAATTTTTGTATTAAACACAGCTATACAGAATGCCCCATGTCTTAGGTTATATGGTATGCTTGCTGTGTATTTTGCTCAGAGCTTTAACAGTTAAGTGGATGGTATCTTTCTCGGCTCATGAAAGCAAAAACTGATGGCATAAGGCGATGTCAGCAGTACTTGGGAAATATTAATTCTGTTTATATTGGATGGATCTGATGTGAAGTAAACACTAAATAATTCATGATCTCTTCGCCCCCCCACATTGGTCTCATGAATATGTACTAAACTGCAAATATAGAAGCATAATATAATATTATCCTTTAGCTCACTAGACCTATACAAAAAAGCTGCAATGCATGACAACCAGGATTATAGAAAAATAATGGAGGACTAAAGGCCTCAGATAAGTAAATACATATCCAATAAAACAATCTAAACATCTAAATGTTAGCTATAATGCTCATATAAAATTGAATATGAGGCAAACAAGACACAGTTAGACAGAATCTCTGCTGTCATTAACTTAAGAATGCATTAACCTTTTCCATCTGGATATTCATATGTCCTAGCGCCTTTTACAAAACATCAGTAAAGCTTGACATTTATTCACACACAGGGGATGGAGAATGGTGAAAAACATGATAAGCCACGGACATTTTAGTTCCCTGCTGATATAATAAGCAGGGGGAACTAGCTGCTCTTAATTTGCCTTAGGGCGGGAGTCCAACTAGCAATGCAGATTGGCTGTATGATTGTTTTGTGTTATATTCACAAGCTGTGTTGAAGAGAACTTGACAGTAATAATGGCACAATGCCATACACGTCATAGGTAGGACCACTGCTTTTGTAGCTATGAATCACCTGCCCCCCTGTTAACATGTTCTCACTCCCAACTCGGCGCATACTTTTAACGCACTGGGTACCCCTTTAGCGTCATTTTTCAATGTGCACGGTAGTCCGCAAGTCCGTCGACACATGGTTAACGTTGTGAAAACTACTTGGTTTGGGTTTAATTAAGTAAATTAATCTGGGAAGTTATCTCAGGGGGCGTGTCGTGCAGTAGAGTGGGCGTGGCGTGTTGCCTGCCAGTTTGATGAGTTGGGAGTAAAAACACCCTTCCCCTGCAAGAGCAAGCAGTGTTTTCCCAAAATGGTAACAGATAACCATCCCCCCAGCTTTTCTCTAGTCATTTGCACAATTTGCATTCATGCAAATTATATGTTGCCATGCCTGAAAATCATATTCCCAGCTCCTCTCTCTGCTGTGATCACACCTTGTTCTCAAATAATGTGTCATTGTCTTTTCCCCTGTGTTTATCTCTCTTTTACATAGATTTAATTTACCTCAAAATCACCAAAAATGTTACAAGTATTCAGTTGTGATCATTTAAATGTTTATATGCACTTGCAGATAGTTTAGGTCAAATTTAAAACCAAGTCAAACTTTTTACCACATAAATAACTGTGGGCTCTGAGACACTTTGTTAATCTCAGATTGCAGACATAATCGCAGACATTGCCATGTCCTCATTCTAACAACAAACACACTCAAAATAGAAAATCATAGAGTAAAAATCAGTAAAAAACAAAGTTGAAAGAAAGTAGAAAAAAAAAGAAAAACATGCCTAGTTGAGCTCATGGCTCTTTTCTCCTTCTTTTTCTGGCATTCTCAGATTGACCATTAGAACCCAGAGACTAAACCACTGAACCTATTCATGTTGGCTATTGGCATTAACCAACAATTTATAGAATTAGACCCACAAGGTGTATATTCATGGACCACTAGTCGAGGCTAGCAAGTCCCTGCAGACAAATATTCAAGACAAAAACATCACCATGAATCACTGGATTCCACTGTGTACTTATACTGAAATAAAAAGGCAAAGCCAAAACCAAAATTCAGCTTCTCCTGACAGACACACATAATAGATGCCAGCTGCGTGAATGGCAGTGAAATGAGGTGCTGAGTGACAAGATACTCCCTCTGGTTAGTTGGACAGCTATAGGGACAATTTACACCTCCAGTTCTCCAAACAATCAGTGGCTGTGGTAAAAGTGACAGGAATGACAATGCCAGTTTTCCATTTCCAAACCATGAGAACACTTCATGCATTTATTAAAATGGTGCATCTTAAAATGACAAGTGTGAAAGAAGGGATGGAAATCAACAGACTAAACTAATGAAGTTTTCACACCTACTTTCTTTGTTTTTTTTTATAACCTCTTTTTTGAGGCATGGATAAGATGCAGCCTGCACACATGTGCGTGGAATGACAGATAATGGGGATTTAGTAGTGGTGCCACAATAGTTGTCACAAAACATGGTTGAAGTCCACAGAGGAACACCACAGCCAAATTGTTTGCATCTTTTTCTATCTCCACATCTCACCCTTCACTTGTATTCAAGCTGTATCCTCCACCTGCTGCTCATGTCAACAAGGCTATCCACCTTATCATTGCACTGTATTTCACCTTATCTCCTCCCCAAAGGTCTCCCTGCATTTAGACTAGAAGGAGGGATGTGGCGCTGTCAGTTGGCAATCTTAAACGTGTGATTACCTGCTTCCAGTCTCTGCATTTCATCGAACTCTACACAAAAAATACAACACCTGCTGCTCCATTTTGCTACATACTGTACAGCTTTAGCCAGAGGGTTTTCACATGGATCTATTCCTTCACTGCTTTTACTGTAATGCATTCTACTCTCCTTCACATTGGTGTATCTTATCAACGCCCCAAACCGTAATCTTTAGCTTGTTTCACTAATCTGGTTGCCAGTGGGCTACCTCCAGGTCTGAAAAGTGAAGCTTATGCAGAAGTGCCTTAAACTGTCTTTCTCTCTAATAACCAGCAGGGGGCGACTCCTCTGGTTGCAAAAAGTCAGATTGTATAGAAGTCTATGAGAAAATGAGCCTACTTCTCACTTGATTTATTATCTCAGTAAACATTGTAAACATGAGTTTATGGTCTCAATCGCTAGTTTCAAGTCTTCTTCAATACAGCATGATGTTCATTTAATAAATTATGGTCCCATTTAGAGTCAAATCGACCATAAAGCAGGGTATGCTTTAGGGCGTGACTACCTTGTGATTGACAGGTTGCTACCACGGCATTGTCCGGACTGGAGTTGTTCCTGTTTTTTGTCGTAGAACTTGAACCCTTTCAGTGTTTTCAGTTCATGAAATTTAATTAAAACCTTTTTGGTTACCTGAAAAATATCTTATTCAGTGTTCGGTTGTACTCAGCTCCACCCTCTCGTGTCACTTCTCGTTGCAAAACAACAAGATGGCGACGGACAAAATGCTGAATTTGAGGCTTCATAATGGCAGTCCACAAACCAACGGCTGACGTCACAGTGGCTATGTCCACTTATTATATTCAGTCTATGGAAATAGCTCAAGCATTGCAACTGATCTTCCTCCTTTCCTTAAAACCTTATACCACAAACATGTTTTTGCACTTGATGAAATCTGATTACCAGACAGATCTTCGGCAAAAACGAACATCTGCAGTAGTTATTTCACTACTGACGACAACTTTGATCTGATGTTGGACAAGATGCAAGGCCAACATTGCAGCCATATCCGAAAACATAGTTGGATTCCGATTTATAGTGGACAGCATTGGCAAATCATACGCTTGCCCACTTGTAACCTTCCCTCCTGTCTGCCTGGGTTCCTAAATATACTCTCCCCAGTCGTCGCTCTAACTCATCAACAATGCTGCAGTCAACCTTGGTTTTAAATTTTCCCACTGACCCCCATCTTTTCGCTCCACTGTCTGCTTGAAGTGCTTTTGAAATCTTGGTATCAACACAAAAGAATGCCAAAGTGCCTTCAGTTCAGACTTACACAGCTCTCTGTGGTGAGTCACTACAGGTCGCTCGGCTGCCTTCTCTGCAGTAACCTGGCAATCACTCCACCCAAATGTCATCCCACCTGGCTCCTTTTAATGCTTTCCCCTCCAGACAGGAAAGCAGTCACTCCCTGTGCTGTGTTGCAAACTGATAACTAATCTTCTAAAGAAATATTTGTACTCCGTCTCCTGTATTTCCCTTAGTTCATCTTCCCCTTCCATTTCAAAATAACATTAATATTTATCAGACTACTGTCTACAGTCTGGACTGCTGCAATGCTTTTTTTGTATACTTTATTGTTTTATTCTTGAAGACATAGACTTTGAAATTCAGCTTTGATGACCCTAACTCTATTGCTTTGTGTTTCTATAAATAAGTGCATAAAATAGGCAACCTGTCAGGCAATTGAAACAGACTACTAACAACTAATTAATCAGCTTAAAGGAAGGATCTGTATTTAGGGAGAGCTATTGGTATAAATTGAATAATAAGTATGTTTTCTTTAGTGTATAATCACCTGAAACTAAGAATCATATCTACATATGGAGTGGGTTCTTTTTGAGGAGCCAGCCTCCATGTTAGCTCAGAATGGACAAACCAAACACTGGCCCTAGATGAGGCCATTCACATTTTTGTGTTGGCCACTGTTCTCCTACACACTTGGCACACGGGATAAGTTTAAGTTGGTAGTTGCTAGTTGCTGCCAAATCCTACACACTGCCCCTTTTAAAACTAGAATTACCACCTTGCGGTTGTAGGCCTCTACCAACCAGTCAAGTTGACGCTAAAATCCACGTCTGTCCAAAATGTCATCACTTCATCATTTTATCCTTTTTAGGCATCTGTGTGAAATTGTCAAAATTTGCATATGAATTGGCTAAAAACATGTTTGATGAGGTCACAATGACCTTGACCTTTGACCACCAAATTCTAGTCAGTTAATTCTTGAGTCCAAGCGACGTTTGTGCCAAATGTGACGAAATTCCCTCCAGACGTTCCTGAGAGATTACATTCACGAGAACGAGATGGACGTACGTATAGACTGACAACCCGAAAACCAACCCGGTCTCATGGGAAGGTGTATAAATATCACAACATTACACGGACATTCCGCGTGTCATGAGGCTGTATTTTAGGCTTTTTGCGTGTCATTTGTACGCCACATAACAAAACTACGGTAGGCTAATGTCTGCAGTTAGGGTTAGGCAATAAAACCACTTATGTTTAGGCAACAAAGCCACTTAGTTAGGTTTAGGAAAAAACATAATGGTTGGGCTTAATAAGTAAGTAAACTGAGTATAATACGTACACAAACAATGTAACGGAAGTATAGAAAGCACATCACTAAAAAACGTGACGAACACGTGACAAATGTCCTCAACGTAACTTAAAAAAATAATACAGCGGTCCCCTGCTTGAAAGTCCTGTGTTTGATAGACCGATCCTACTCCCTTACCACCCACCATAAGTGGTCTTTCTCACTTCTTATTCTACATCACTAGCCCTGATTATAGCACATTTACGCGGTCAGTACAGACTATGTACAAATGACATGCAAAAAGCAAGAAAGACATTGTTAGTGCACGCTAAATGCCTTGCACATTATCATGTCATTCATATGTCTTTCTCCTGCGAACGGGCTGCCGAAAACACAATGCTTCCGGTCACAGCACAGAGGCATAAAAAACACTAGCCAAACTACTTTGAGTCTTCCTGGTCTGTGATTGGACAGAGCCTAAATGACTAAGACTAATATGAGCCTCAAACTACTATTAGCCAAGGTGTTGTCAAAATGGTGATGTGTGAGAGCGCAAGACTGGCTTTTAACATCGTCAGTGTTCCCAGGAAAGGATGCACAAAGCCTATTTCAAAACAATTTAAAGGCAATACTTTAGAGTTGTCCCATTCGATTAAATGTCTCCTTCATCGACGTGACTTGGGTGTTTTGCAATGTTCCAGAGGTCTGTTTTTTGTAAAAGGACTTTTTGAAAAGAATTTCTGCAAACTCCTCCTCTGCATGCCAATGGCACCAGCTCAATTTGGCAGATGAGGGGGATGACAGCTGTGTTTTGTACAAGCCTCTAGGCATTTTGTCACCTTCACTGACCTGTCAGGTCCGACAAATATCCAGTAACTCTAACAGAATGGAAATTGCTTTCAATGTCAAGCTTTCAAAAGGCAACATCTATTCCTCCACGTATTTGACATTTGAATTGTTCTGCTCAGCGAAAAAAGGTTCTCTTTTCAAATGAAAACAACCATTTATTTCCCAGGCACAAAATAGACTTGCAAAATGGCACGTAATGCCCATAGTCTCCACAAGAGGACTCTATAAACCCAGTGTGTCCTATCTAAAACAATCTCTGACAAAAACATTACCTCTGTAAAACAGACTTTGTTCCTTGTGTTGAACACATTTCTATATACAATACACTCTGAATGCTAAAATCCACATGTGACTAATTTACCTTGTTAAGTTCCACAGGTGGGGATATCAGCTGTAACCTCTTGTCTCCAGCTCTTGCTCGAGCCGTGCTCCATGCTAATTAGCAAAGAGCCAGCCCTCCTGTTTGGCCTAAATTAATTAATCAGCCCTCGTTATGCACACTGCTCCACTGTAATTGCCAGCCCAGGCACAGCGATGAATGATAATACAGCAAACATTCTCATTAATGTGGAAAAGTGTGTGCCCACCCTCATAATGAGACGGCTCTCATCCACAAGAGCCTTTTGTCACTCCAACACGCGTGCACACAAACAACACAAAGTCCACGTTGACCCAGCCTTTAGGAATGCTGTTGTCGAGATGAGCGGACCAGACGTGAGGGTAATGGGATGGTCTGCGGGGATCAGACAAGCTGTGGGTTTCTACTGCCACGGAGGCCACGCATGACCAACCTTGAGATAAACTAGAGCTGGCCACAGCACCATTAATTTGCAGCGGGCGGCCTCATGTGGCTCGGATTAAAACAAATATTGGGCCGGTGCAATTTAAAGAGAGATCTCTGAATGAAAATCAGTTTACCTCAAATCAAACTTGTTTACTTCTCTGCATGGGGGGAAAAGAAAAAAAATCCCCTCTGATCTTTTTTCTACTCTAGGTGCACTGGCTGACTTTCAACATCAGACATTAATCACGGAGTCTTAATCTCCAACTAAAGAACAGGGAGGCAAGCAGGGTCACACAAACCCCTGTGTGCTATTTAGATCTTGTGTGTATTATTGGTATCCTCTGATGCTATTATTCCCTTTTGATCTGCGGATCATATTTGAGTGATGGCTCATATCTCGGTTCCTCGTAAGCCTGAGAGATAATGTTTGGGGCATTATGTGCATGCAGCGAGCCCGTAAAGAAACCATCCACACTTCCTGTAAACCCTCTGTCGACTCTATGCCACAGCTGTGGAGCTATTTTTATCAGTATATTTTAGACTTAACTCGGCAACATAAAAAAAAGACTGATTATTGTCATGCAATACAACGTTCTCTGATTATAATCTGTTGTCAATATGATACATCTAATAATGCCCCTATGTATATTTGTTGAAATGATCATATCAGTATGATTTCTTATGTTTTGAGTGAAAATACAGTCAAGTACATCCAGTCTGATAACTGGTAATGAGTGAAGAAAGCCACATTTAAGAACAATAATGTTGGACTGTGACAACTTCACTCTGATCACTGTTGCTACAATCAAATTTTATACTTTCTTTTTACTTTTAGTACGTACTGCAGTTGCCCTTGCCCTGTATGCATGTAGTATGCATACAGTTGGGACATACTACTTTGTCATAATATTATATATATATATGTAATAGACCCTCTTGCTCATTTATCCGCTACGCAGAGGATTGTGGGTCAGAATAGCCAGAAAAGCATGCTGGCTTGCATACTGCAAAATGCGACAGGATGTAGTAGGACATCCTGGTATTTATGGCATACTGCATTTGACATACTAAGTATTAAGATATATTAAATCTTTTTTTCTGGCATACTAAATAGTATGGTAGTATGGGTATTGGAACGGACAGTGGGGTTAGTGCAGCTTCTGCCCAAATGTGTCCCGATTGAAGTGAACAGGAAATACTCTCTTTCCTTGTGTTTTTTAACAAGTGAGCATTTTTTTTTTTGTAGAATACTACAAAATAAGACGATCCATTGCACCCCCATAAAACATTGTTGCACCACCACATATGAGACTGTCCGTCTGATCCAGTTCTACCGATTGAATAGCACTGTTATATGCCCATTAGTTTTAATTTATTTATTCATCTTTTTACACACTGCTCTTGTCCACAAACAGATAAGTGTAATACAAAATTGTTTATTTCACCTCAATGGGAAAAATGTATTCAATGTTTTTTTTTTACTGCCAAAAATAACTAATAAATGCAAACAAATATATATTAAGAATATGAATAAATAAATGAATAAATAAATAAAACATAATAAAGAAAAAAATAATCAATTTATAAATAAAAACAATTATATATTTTTTGCTTTTTCTTGGTTGTCTACCACTGTAGATCTCAATCTATCCGCACAGCATCCAGACCCCATGTCATAATTAAACCGTGCAATTTCATCAACTCTTCAGAAATATATGCACAGCAAGAATTAATGAATTCTGAATATGGAAAACCAAACCTAAAAATTGAAGTCTCCAAATGCCTGCATGCATAGATGACCCACCATGACAAATAGCTAACAATAGCCTCTGTTTGAGATTTGTCAGTGACTCTGTTTTTCTCTGACCTCAGGCGGTATTCCCGCTGGTTTAATTTTAACCTCTCTGCGCCCTCTTGTGTGCAAGTTGCTTCAGGCAATGACACACAAATCACTTATGTTGAGGTTTCTGCACTTCCTACAGGATGCATGTCCGTGGAAATATTGTTGGAATCACTCAAACGAAGCGTATGAATCCATATAAGATGAGCGAACAGAGATGCAGATTCTCATGCACACACTTGGATTGTCTTGTATTTAAAGAAACATTTTGTGTCAAATTAAGAAAAGAGAGGAATGCGATCGTTTACACTTCATTCAAGAGCAATAACTTGGATGAGCGTGTGATAGGTGAAGGAGAAGCGAGCGTGCCAGTGTCTATTTTGACATCTGTGTGCATGTGTGCTGAATTACAGTTGGGAAGTCTGTACTATATAAATGGCTCAGAGTAGTTCACTGCCAGAGCATATTCATTTCAAAGCCAACTCTGAGACACACACCAGGGAAGTGGGAGCAGGGAGGCTTACTGGCTAATCTGGTCAGAGAGCGAGCTGGAAGCTACACAGAATTCTTAATGTAGAGGATGAAAAAAAAAAAATCTAATTAGTGACTGCAACCACAGAAACACTTCCCCATGTGCGTGTCTGTGTGAGAGAATAGATGAGAAAGAAACTGCGTGCGTTTGTGTCCAAAGATGGACTGTTAACATCTCTAGGTCAATCTGACCTCCTCTCTGACCTCCCCTCTGTGTGATTTCTAGCCTTACACCTGAGTGCAGTCTCTTACACTTGGATGTCAAGCATGATCCTCTTGTCCTCTTCCACATGGATACCCCAGATGCAGTCCTGCCCCTTGTCATAGGCCTCGGGCCAATTAGGAGACAGCACCACACCGGCAGAGTCCGTGATCTCCCCGCTGCACACAGCTGCAACACACAAGGTTGAAACTAAGAAACAAATATATGCATTGTACACACTAAAAATTACTGTGTCAATTTTAACCCAATTTGAGTCAATCGTGGTACCCAGTACTGGGTGAAATTAGCAGTGGGTTTTTATACCCTTTGGTACTGGGTAAAGTTTACCCAGTACCAAAGGGTATAAAAACCACTGGGTCAACAATAATCCCAAAACACTGGTTATTTTTAGTGTTATGTGTTATTATTAACATTGGGTTAATCAGCCATACCAATGTGGTTATTTTAACCCAGTAACAATGTCATATTTACATTTTTGTTGGGTCAAAAATTTGACCAAAAGGGGTGGTTACTTTTACCCAGTATAATGTTATTTTAAACTTTGTATTTGCATCGTTGATCAAACCAAAAAGAGTGGATAATTTGACCCAGTGTAATGTTATTTTTAATTTGTATATTGGGTCATAAATCAAACCAAAAAGGGTGGTTATCTTATTCCCAGTGCAATGTTATTTTTAATTTAATAATTCATTTAATTTAAATTTAAGTTATTTTTTTCCCCCAGTGGTCCTATTTTTTCATCTTTATATTGGGTCATCCATTAAACCAAAAATTCTATATTTATTAAATCTTTTTAATGTTCTGTTTTGACAAAACAAGCTCAAGTTTGATAAATCTGTTATAAAGGAAAATTGATTAGAATTAATTTAACATGTAAATTAGAAAGCAAACTAAATATCAAATCACATTATTTGTAATGTGCAGGTAAATAATAAATAAAGAAATAAAGAAATAATTTGTCTTAAAACCATTGTGATGTCTGTGTATTGTGGTTTACGGGGCTAGGGTGACTCTAACCCTAGAGCCCTAAAGCTCTGTATGTAGATATAAACGGCTCATTCTAAGGTAATGAAAACACAATGGTTCTTATTTTCAGGTGATTATACACTAATGAAAACATACTTGTTAATATTATCTTCCATTTCTACCAATAGATCCCCCTAAATGCTACCCACCGGTCCTTTTAATGCTTAATAAAACACATCTGAAATCGAGTGTGCAGGCTCCTTGACATGAACCTTGTAAAACTGCACACTACCACTGAACCGCTTGATGACCATGACCCACATGGAGCAGAAATTAAATTTCCTCATATCTAGCTTTACAGGAAAGCTTTTCAATTTCCCTGTGTGTGGCAGAACGACCATGCAGGCAACAAAGAGCGCGAGTAAGGTCAGCGTGTCGTGTGTGTGTGTGTGAGAAAAAGCGAGGAGCGGAAGGGCTCATGGGGTAGCTATTTAGTATGATGTGTAGTCTGTGCAGTGTGGTAGTGTTCATCTTAGGCCAACTATTGTATGCCTTTTTAATCTCAAGCACTTCTAAAGTCTGCCCTGCGAGCACACATATCAAAGTAAATCAATGTTACAGTTTTAAGAGGAAATGTATCGTGGATCAGAGGAAAGCAGCTTAGGAAGATATGGTTAACTGCCAGTGGTCTTTAATATTTGAATAAAAAAAGCCTTCACAAACTCCCGCAGTGATCAAGCAGACAATGAAAGCCGTGGGTCTTCAGGTCAGTCATATCTGCCTCTTAAGTTCTGCTCCAGCGGAAGGCACATCTCTGAAAAGATTTCACATCGCACAATGACTCGGAGCGGATGAGATCTGTTGACTCACCCCTGCAGGCCGGCTCGGTCTCGTTCCACTGCGGGTTTTGTGCGTCGACGCACTCGATGACCACGGAGCCCTGCTCCAGCGTGTAGCCGGGGTCGCACGAAAACTCGACCACGGAGCCCAAACCGTAGGTGGAGTCGCTGCCGCTGAAGTTGCCGTACTTCACAAAGGGCTCGTAGCACATGCCTTTCGCAAAAGCTGTGGATTCAAAAAAACATAGCATCAAACATAAGTGAAAGCCCAGTCGCACAGCAGTTTGTGAAATTGAATGTATTAATCATGATAGTGAGCACGAAATCAATTTGTATGTAATCCACGTAATTGTCAACCAGGAAGTAAAGAGAGCGGCAAATGCTGCATAGGGAGGAGGTCAGGGTGGATGAGTGGGTAAAAAAACACAGGACTTTTGCCCAGGAGACTGCTGTTCGTGTCCCGTGTGAAATCAAAGTTGATATATTTGTCACGTAACTTTTGTACATAAGTTACAGCACTTCTGGAGTTATTTCAACCCAAACCACGATCTTTTCCTAATCCTAACTAAGTAATTTTGTTGCCTAATCCTAACTAAGTAATTTTGTAGCCTAATCCTAACTAAGTAATTTTGTAGCCTAATCCTAATTGAGTAATTTTGTTACCTAATCCTTACCAAGTTGATCTTTGTTGCCTAAGCCTTACCAAGTCATTTTATTTTGAAAAGACAGTAGCGGAAATTGACACGTGCGTCACGTGTTGCTGGACATTCGTACAAAAACGCACGGAAAATATGTTGTTGAAAGTCGTCAGGAAACAAAAAGGGAAATTTATGTCTATGCACACAAATCAAATAGATTAAATGTCGGGACTATTTCACGAACTGCCGTGAGACTGTAAGTAACAAGGTACCGATTACTACTAGCAAAGCTGCACAATCAAACCTGCCTTCGTATCTGATGGCTGCACCAGTGGAGGTCAATGTCCCGTCTGTGGTGAACTCTACAAACAGGTATCGTCCAGTGCTGAGCACACCCTCATTGGGCAAATACTCCACCTCATAGGAGTCGTACACGGGAGGAGAGTCTATGTTGTTGCCATTCTTAATCAGCAGCCTAAAAAACACACACAGAAGGAAGACAGTTTAAAACAGATGTAAGTGAGCATTGAAAGGTAAGAGAAGCATGAAAAATAAGTTACAAGCTATCCGAGAGCTGCTCGCTGTTCCAGTTGTGGCTGTAATAACTTTGTGATAACATTCCCCACCACTCGGTAATGAGGTGAATGGCCATGTGTGACGACAGCCACGTGGATCAGTAGTCGCTGAAGAAAAATGTAATGCAATTGCTGTTTCCTCCTACCTCTCACTACCCTCTGTAGTCCCCTTCAATTCATTCGCTTGATAGAACACTGTTAAAGGATTGTAATGATAAAAAGGTCCTTTCAAATTCATCTGTCGCTCCCTAAAGATTGTGGTTATTTATAGCCTTCGAGGGCTTTTAATGGTCTATCCACGGGCATACTGTTGTTCAGAAAATTAGTTTAAAGCTCGGTGCCATCTATTTAGCTGAAGACACACTGAACACATTCACTCTCAATGTGTGATTGATTTTCAGCAGTGTGCATACACCACCTGTCATCATCCTCTGCCAGGGCAACCTTCTCAAAGTGAACGTGAAGCCGTTGGCCTTCGGGGGCCTCCAGGACCCAATGGCACGTCAGATTGTTGCTGTAGTTGCCAGGGAAACCGGGAGAGACGATGCGACCATAGGTGGCGTTTTTTATCATTCCCCCACAGGATGCTATATGAGACGAAAGAGAAAGGAGACAAAGAGTTGCAGGGTAGGACTAGATGAGAAGGGGTAATGACACCAACTATGGTAGGGGGTGTTTTGGAGAAAAGTCCCTGTCTGAGCACAGATTGCATCAATATCCAGCGGATTGTGGCTGGACTACACTATAGGCGGCTCACCTGGGTCTAAGAGTGTGCGACTGTGTGTGATGGACTTGTAAAGAGAACAGCGGCAGCAACACTATCAGTTCAGAGCAGCTGCAGGCAGGCGTCGGAGAACGGCTGCGACTGGCAGATGAGCCTTTTAGCAGCGGGAGAAGGATAGTCATGCAGCCCAGTTCTAATTAAGGCAGCCAGGTCCAATGGCCTTGTTTCGCCCCGTCTCCAAAGAATAGCTCCCTACGCTGCTAATCACATGCAAACACACTCATTTGGCCTCGGAGTGTGTAACTAATCAACTCTGTGTGAAGACAACCCAGTGAAAGCTTCCGTTAATCAAAATCACCTGTATTCTAAAGGAAAGCTGGAGAGAAGAGCTTACAATATACCTTAAAGTTTCATTTATATTAATTGTAAAAAACTGTCAGATTATAAAGAATAGATTTAAATGTTTTAGTTTCTTGGAAAACATTTGGACAAATTGAATTACAAATGCTTTCTGCCCCCAGTCATTGTTAACAACTAACTAGAAGGTAATTGAGTGCCAAAAAAATATTAAATCTCAAACACAAGGTTGGCCAGCATCCCAATTAACCTGAAGGTATACAGTTCTAGAGATTTTGTATAATTACATTTTGAGCGTATTTTCTTGTTGCAGTTCAGTAAGTGGCGACTACCTCACTGCACCTAAACTGCTTCTGGTGTTAATGACATGTGTCCAGACTTTCTTACCCACACATCGGGGCTCCTTCCCACTCCAGTATGGTGTGGTGGCATTGCGACAAGTGAGCATTTTGGGGCCTTGCAGCTTGTAGCCGGTGGAACAGCGGAAGTAGGCTTCTCCGCCGGCGTGGAGGTGCGTCACAGAAACCTCTCCACCAGCAGGCTCTTTGGGGAACGCACAGCTCAGCACAAAGGCTGCAGAGTAAAGAAAGTGAAAAAGGGACAAAGGAGTGTAATACATTGAGTAAAAATGTTTTTGTTTTTTTTCACATGATTTTTTTGGCCTCTCAGTGGCCTGTATTGGACCTAAAACAGGACCTCTAAAACTGAAATGCATTATTTGATAAGCATAATATGAATGAATATTCAGTGACTTGCATCGGATTAGGATAAACATACTAATTTGGTTCTGCCAATGTAATATCAGGACAATGTATTAACCCTGAGAGACCCACATAGACCTGTTTTGGTCTTTTTTAGGTGGGCGGCAGGGGGTCTTTAGTGGGAGATAGCAGGTCACATAGAAGTGGTGTACATCGTCTGAAAGCTGGGAAACTGAATATTAATTTGAGATGCAGGTCAGCACTGTGTGTCAAGTTGTTCTAGTCATAAATCATAAATAATCATGAATTAATTAATTAAAATTAATTGTGAGAATGTATAAGGGCTTAGAATTTCATGATTGAAGTATATAATGGCCATTCCCATGCTCTATTATGTCTCATAAGTTGTTGTAGCCATTTTTGGGTTGATACCATTTGCTACACAGATTTGATGCTATATTTAACCATATTATACCACTCAAGAATTGATAAATATGATCAATAATTCCTCCAAAATACCACATTAAGACACCAAGACCTTGAAGAATACCATAGAAAAAGCCATGTTGTGATTTGGTATCAAAAATCTTTTGATTTCTGCAAGAATTGCATTTTTTGGCGATTGGATGGCGAGTACTTCTTTTCTGGAAACTGCTCAGAAACGCCCTTGTTTTCAATATACCTAGGAAAGCCATCTGTCCTCTGAATGCCCTAGGTCTCTAGTTTGTGATTGTGAAGTTTCATGAGACTGTGATTATCCTAGAGGTCACATTAGGTCATTTTATACAGTGAGGTCAAGTTTCAAATAATGGTCTATTGAGGTGAGAGGTCAAGGAACCACTTTGAAAATTGCCATGCTTGTATTCCCTTGCCAAAATTTGGCCTCACTCCTAGGTTTTCTAGTTTCATATGATACCAGTATCTTCACTCTAGCTTTCAGTCTCAGCCCGCAACAGCCTCTTAAAGATGTGAATGTTGGCCGGGATCGTCAGCTATCCCGCGGGCCTCAGAGGATGTGATTGTCGCTGTGGTCTGTCCAATGCGTAACTTGTTATGCCCAAGATGTCACAAAGTAGGGAGTGTATAAAGACTAGCACATTATTGCTAAATGCAGTTTAATTATAAAGTAAATTAATTGGCTAATTTCCAGCTCTGTAATGAAAGTGGAAATAACTTAATGCATGTTCTGATGACGAAACACTTCATCAAGAGACCCGCTTGCTCCAACTTATATCGCAAATTTGAAATATTCTGCCAGCTTCCCTGAGGCCTGAGGGAGATTTTCAATGTGGAAAAATGACATTCAGTTTCATTCTGAACAATTCAACCAGTTCTGGCCAAAACAAACCAGCCAACAATGTTAACTGGCTCCACAACATAATCCTCTGTGTCCTGCATTGTGTATAACCCCCGCTGTTGTGTTGTATTGTTGACCATGTTGTCTCTCCTCCAAAACACCACTGAGCGCCCATACACATTTAGATATGGAGGGAAAAAACAAATTGTTTTTCCATTCTAATATGCCTTCCCGTTTCGCACACACCCAACCATCAACTTTGCTTATAAACACCCCCGGCTCTTAATTCATTGCAGTTTAGCCGTTCATGCGGTATGCAAATTTGTACAGAGACATGTTTGCAGCACTACAGTAATTAACATCACTGTGTGGCGCGCTGTAGAGCCACTGCAAATACTTAGACAAATGGAAATGTTCCTGATCAGTTAAACATCATGGGCCTGTAATGTGATAGCTGGAAGAGGGATTGCCTCCGTAGTGGCTGTCAAAGAGTCGTGATTCCAG
Source organism: Sebastes fasciatus (assembly GCF_043250625.1). Taxonomy (NCBI): domain Eukaryota; kingdom Metazoa; phylum Chordata; class Actinopteri; order Perciformes; family Sebastidae; genus Sebastes; species Sebastes fasciatus. The sequence continues at coordinate 22,815,860 of NC_133810.1, read as the reverse complement.
TAGGGTAAGATCAATGTTGTTGTCCTGTCCCCTTGTTTTTGAATAAATGGTGTAAGATGGGATGGAGTTCACATGGATAATGGAGTGAGCTAACCAAGTCTGTAATGGAAGCTATTAAACAGCCTTCCCTTCCTGTCTTAACAGCCGCACTGTTCTAGCTCATTAGCGTAGGTACTTTAATGACCAGACTAAAACTTTTAAACTTCTGGCAATGTGTGAACAACAAAACAAGCAACATAATTGGACCCACTATGGCTGGTGCTACGATCACAGTGTAATTGTGTGCCAGGAAAATTACAGAAAGCTTTTTTAAAAACTGCAACTATGACTCAAACTTTGCAAGTTGCACGTCAAGTTTCGGCTTAATGGAGTGTATGCAAAGCCTTAATAGGAGCTAAAACAACAAGGGAAAAGGGCATACTGAAAGACCTGTCTGCGCCGAAGTTGTACTTGCAGTCTTGAAAGCAATTATGATGATAATCGGGCATGGGCTATGTAGTGTAAACACCTTAATCTATTCATGATTAAAGTTATTTGTTGTTTGCTAAATTAAGATGTGGACTACAGCAATTTTCAGCTGCATAGTTGAAGGGTTGTTTGGTGTTAAGCTAGTCTATAGAAATTAACTTTTTTTGCTCGATTCTTATCACATTGAACTTCACAGAACTCTATCACTGCAGTATAATAGGTTCTGTTGGCATAAATCAAAGCGGTAGAAATGGCAACATTGTTCACATGTTCAAACAAACAGCAGCAAAAGTGCACTCTTGGATGCCCCTATGATAGATAATACATGATAAAGTGCCCTCTGGGGTGTCCTTTCTGTAGAGAAAACGGGATGACGTGCTCTCTAGGGTTCCCTTCCAGTGGAGAAAATGGGATGCAGTGCCTTCTAAGGTGCCCTTAAAATTGAGAAAACATGATGCAGTGCAATATTGGTAACCCTACATGCTATAAAAAATGTATGCACGCTGGTGCCCCACCACATGCAGCTACTGCTCTTTTTATTTTTTGAAAATCCATCCGTCATTGATCCTAGTAAGTTAATGTTTACTAAGGAACTCCAAGGTCACAACAAACATAGTTTGGTTTGTTTTGGTGGTTTAAATCATACCTGACCCATAAATTATCCCGATAAAGTATAAACACCAACTCATAAAATATTTGGACACAGGTTCCATGATAAAACTGATAAACAACATCATATATTAAGAGCTTGAGCACACGGAGAAAGAGAAAACTGATGCCCTATAGTAACACCCATGAATTCCTTTGAATGTATTTGGGTTCTGAGGTCTTTGTCGGCACAGATGCAGAGCTAGTGGAGGTTAAACGATTAGAACGAAAGATTTGACACTCTGCAGCAGGTTGGATTTGAAGTGCTTTCATTCAAGCCAGTTATTATAGATGGAAAAAAACAACCATTTAGTGATATTTCTTAGCATTACCTTGAAGCTAAATTCGATATTCAAAAATGTTGTTCTATCAATCTTTGAACTTGAACCCGAGGGAAAACAGCCCTAAATGCATAATGGCCATAAAGGCGTAAAGCTGCCTCCATCTACTATGTTTTCATCTGCAGACTTTGGCTTTTCTTTTACACAAGCCACTGGTTTCCACCATAATGAAACAGGCCTTTCTTTTGCACTAAATCAGTGAGCCACAGGGACGAGGTACACCGCCCCTGGGTCATCCATTCAATTCATAGTTTATCACTAGCTCCAATGGACCTAGTTATTGCCATTATCATAGCAGCATTTACATCCCCATTGAGCATGCAGCGGGAGAGCTGGAGGCAAAATTGTGGAGCCAATTCCTGAAGTATTAAATTACGAGCGGGCCCCCATTCCAGTAGATGTGGTGCTGGGCCATAAAGTCTGATTGTTTTGCCATTACAAATAATAGATCCACAGTGCAGACAGCCAGGAAGATTAGCTGACGGTACTGTAGGACCACAGGAAACACATGTGTCTGTCTTTAGTTATTTCCTTGTAGAGAAGAAGAAATGCTCACATTGGTAATACTCTATTTCACAGCATGACTAGTATGGACGAGCACAGATCAAATCTCAGTTGTAAAAAAGTGTCCACTAGAGACAGGAAGTTGCAATGTACACCAGTAAATATTAATGTCAAAATGGACAATAGGCTCGTTCGAGATGAGCCAAGCCTGCGCAGAATCGATTGCCGGCAATCGCCGCACAATTCATGCCGGGTCGATCTGTGTCCGACTTGATCCCGACTTGCTCTGACGTCATGCACACGTGGGCAACGATAACCTCAGGAGATCGAGGCGGCTGCAGTTTTTAGAGCCATGTGCCGCAGTTGCTCTTCACCGACTACAAGACCCAGGGCATGATGGGAAACGCCTGACTGTCGCCTGATCAAAGAGCTGATTGATTCTTAGTTTTGACAATAAACACCACGTTTTGTAGAAAATATTACTTTTCTGTGTAATTGTTATATTCAATGCTAGATTGTAGGCTATTAGTCTCATGTTGTGCAAGGAAGATTTAATCTGTTAACAAATACATCTTGTGTGGTGGTTGATGATAATGATGATAATAAAATAAAATAATGAAAATAATAAAAAATTATGATAGTGAAAATTATAAAAAATAAGAATCATAAAAATAAGACTTCTAAAAAATACAAATTATAAAAATAAGAATTATAAAAATTTCGCTAAAATATAGCACTTATCAAAAGTAGCAATTATAAAGCGCTTTACAAGGCAGACATAAAGAGAACAAAGAATAGAATACAATGCCAAATCCACACAAGCTATCCAAACGTGGTCTGGAAACGACAAGTGGCCTGTAGATCGAATCTAACAGGATGTAACTACTTATGCGACTTCCTGTAAATGATTTGAAGGCTGCTGGAAACTGTCCGACTTGACCGCAGCTTTGTATCACTGCCCCCAGCTGCTGCCGCCTGATCTCGTCCACTTTCCAGGCGGGGCGAGGTTCATCTCGAACAAGCTTAATAACCGTGATAGCGTCACAACCTTGAAAGATGCAGTCACAAAGCTTTACAGGTGTGTAGTTGAGATCAAAATAAAGGCCGAGTTCGAAGATGGGTGTGGTCCGAGTAAGGGTGCCGGAAGCAGGCCATTGGACCCTCACTTTACACCCCTGGCCTGATTTGGCATCGCAGCCTGCATGGTGTGATCCCATCGCAAGATTTTTTCTAGTTTAATATTGTTTTAAAATAGGTTTGCACAAAAGAATAAGTGAGGAAAAAATAGATCAAAGCCTGTGGGATTTAAATGGCACAGTTTGAAGTTTGTCACTTGTCATAACCAATACATAATCACAAGGCATCTGAACATGGGCTAAATGTTTTTTTTCACTATATTTTTGTCATTTTTCAGTGCTTGTTCACAAGTTCAAGAGGAACACATCCTGTCGTGCTTTCTTTCCTTCTCTCTATCTCCCTTATCTGTGCAACAGTGATGGATTTGTCCTGGCTTTTTTGAATATAAGTTTTTTATTTGCCAAATCGAGAACGCTGCTCCTCAACTAATAATGGACAAATATTGTTGACTAGGGCACAATAGATGAGGTGAGGAAGCCAGTAAAACTAAGTAATCCACCGCATTGGGACAAACAAATAAAATGCATTTCAATTTAGGCCTAATAAACTGCTGTGCTGTTGTATTTCACATGATGCGTGAATCCCTTCAGGTAGACAGCTGGGAGAGATCAAACTTGGCAAGGGGAGGGCAGGAGATAATGAAACGGGGTGACAGAAAATGGAACACAAACAATGAATGGAGCGTCGATTGTTATATTTAATGACGGTGTATTTGGAGAATATTATCCACCACGTGTTAAATCAACATTTTGAGGGGTAGAATGTGTTTCCAAAGAGAGAAAATCCTGTGCTGATGAGTAGTCATCTCTGGTCAGTTGTTGTTTTGTTGGAGATGATAGCATCCTGCAGTTAGCAGGTGACTGGCGGGAGAGTGTGTCTCACTGTATCCAAGCCTCATGTCCTGGCTGTGTACCAAAGCATTACCTTTTTACAGAAAGATCAATAGTGTTGTCTCTGGGAGAGTGATTCAGTTGTAGAAAGCCAGACCATAGTTCTGCCATGATATGGCCTATTGATATTTATGCGGTTGGGTTAAAAACTCGATTTTAATGGTCGTTTACTCAATAAAGGCTATTAAAGAGAAATAACTTTGGACTAGAGGCAGCGTCTCATCGATGCTGCTGAAAAGTCGTGGCAGATTGGGGGATCGCTGCCAGTGGCAGAGGTCCTCCGGCCAACTCACTTGTCAACCCAGCTTATTAGTTACAGCCAATCAATACGTCCTGTAAAGCATCACCGCCATTGATTATGTTTATATACTTCACAACATCTTGAGATGACAATTCAAGCTCTCACATATGTTAAGAGGTCAGATATGATGGCAATAATTTCATCAACTAAATAATAAAGTTTGTGGTTAAATTCCATCGTAAATTTTAATTAAATTTAAAATGAAGAATCTTTTTAATTGGGAGTTAAACTGGTTGTACACATTTGCATGTACAGTGTTACATTTAATTATCAGGAACCACAATGCTCATGCATATAAACCAGTTTTCCTTTTTAAATAAATGACAGCATTCCTTGACCCCTCTGTTAAAAAAGTCAGAATATAGCTAGTAGAATTCTACTTTTTGCCAAAGCACTCTGTTGCATGCCAGAACTGTAATTAAACCATCGTTATGCTTTTGGAAGAATGATATGGTTTTCATTCCCCTGGTGTGTATTTAGTTTGCTCATCAAACACTCAGCTCAACATGCTTGCAAGTAAAATTGCAGTCAATTCTTATTACAAAAGTAGTAGGTATATCATTTTTCATATGCATTGCAAGAATATACATTCCTGCATTGATACAGGAATATTTGTCCACCAAAGCGTTTTATTTTTTTCCTGATGCCAGTGTATTTTTTAAATACTTTGCAATGGAAGTGTAGTGTAATGACGCTATGCTACAAACGGCAGCAGCGTGAAGAGGGGATGAGCATCTATTCTGCACGTTTGGCATCACTTTGCGGAGTGCTGCACGTTGGCGTCACTTTTTACCTAGCCCTCCAATCACAGTGGAGGAGGGGCGGGACAGTACCGCAAAGACCAAGTGTCATATATGGAGGCTACAAGTGCTGAATAATAATACTGATAATATAATAATAATACCATCATCTCTCCCTACACAGCCTTCCCTTCACCCAGAGCAAGTAGGCTCAATTGTGCTGACATTTTTACTTCTGCAGGTATTCCGTATCATAGCAACCAAAGCGTCTCAGCTGAAAAAAATGTTGAGCCTCTCAAGTGCTCCCAGCTGGGCGGTTACAAAAGCGAACCTGATGTTTTCAGCTGGGAAAAAAAATTGTTTTGGTGGATTGAGGCCTTAGGGCTGTCACAATATCCGATTTTGACTACATGATTATTGTGGCCAAAAGAATTCATGGTAATAATATGATCACAATATCTATAGAACATTTTAAAAATATAAATAAATAAAATATGCTATCAGTTAAATCCATGTTTACTTGAACTTTGTTCATTGTGCCTTTTTTTGTTTCCTTTTTGGCAAGTGAATTACACTCAAAATACGAGTGTAGGGAGGTGGAGAGAGTCTGTAACCATAACTGAACCACAAAAGAGTGATTTAAGAGGGACTGGATTATTTACACAATATTATCATATATGTATTATTAACACAATATCAATATCTCATAACTCATAACTCAATAACACATCCCCCCTCGGCACAACATAAAAAAAGCCTGGGTCAGTCCTTCCTGCTGGGAGCCATCAGGCTCCACAACCAAGGCCACCTTTGACTTCTAACCACTGGAGCACTTTACACTTACTTTACATCCTATATACCACTTTATAGACTGCACATATGTACATATTACATTTATTTATTGTACATACTAAATTCTTTTGTATTGACGGACTGTACACACTATGTTCACCCATTCATTCTGTATCTTTTATATCTCTATTTATTGTTTTAATAATTTTTGTATACCTGTACCTCTCCTGCGTTTCACTCTGTTGCTGCTTTTGCTGCTGCTTTGACACCTCAATTTACCTCCAGGGATTAATAAAGGTTCATCTTATCTTATCTTATCTTATCTTATATTTAATATCACAGTTATCATCAACACTGGCATATCACAACATACTGTCAGTAATGAAGATGTTGTCATTATAGCGCAGATTGCATAGCCAGGCCTGAGTCTGTCCCAATACATTTGTATTGATACCACTTCCTATAGGCAATAACTTGGATTCAGACAGCTAATTATTTATGTCATTAATAAACCTGCCTCTTTTGTCTATATATATGGATTCCACCATTGCAATGGTGGCGCAATCATACTGTGAACAATGATAAACCAACAATTATAAAATTAGGAGTTAATAAATAGATGCAATTGTTTTTATATATACCCTAAACAGATATATGTGCTATTTCATCAGCAAAGAATACTGATTGTGTGCATATACTGTAGAGTTGTTTACACTCAGGATGCATTACATGTCATATGTGTTTTATGTATGGTTATTTTGTTAGTTGCATGCATGTATTTTTTCATATATCGTAGCTGCATTATTGTTTAATGGACAATGGATGTTCTATGTAGATGAGGATATGTGCATTATGTATGTGTATTGAGGAGAAGATGAGGAGAAGGATGTACATGGAAAAAAGTATGCTCCTACTGCACATTCTATACTATCTAAACAGTAAAACACACCTATAATCATGTTCCGAGTGTCAGGCCCACTGCTGATGTTATAGAGGCATCCATCAGTCTGCCATCGCAGGCAGAGCCAACGCTGTAGCAGATATTAATTACCCTGAGCTGAGCTCCATCCCTCCACAGTTCTGTCTCCTTCTCCACGCTTGTCCAATCACATTTCTCACAGCCCATTATAAAGGACAAGGTGATACTCTGCTTACCAAGGGGAGGACCACAAATTGAAATATCTTCTGTGTCTCCAATATGTCTAATCTGCTTCTAGAAATCTGATCCCTGCATTTTTTCTCATTAGTGTAACTAAATTTGCCATCAAAATCAAAGCAAATGGGTTGATTGGTGGACAGCTAATACTACACAGCTGACTGCAGGGTTTTTATAGACCACTATAATATAGAAAGTTGTCTATTTATAAGTGAGGGTTTCATAGGTGCCATAAAAGCCAGACATCCCCTTAGAGGATTGATCCTGTCGTCAAATAATTTATTGATATTCAAATTTGATTTCTCTTTTTTCCGCTTTGCTCACCATTAGTCTGTGCTGTCACAAACACATGGTCAACTGTCAATGGCTAGGTTTACATGCACACTATTGTCCCTGCTAGTCTTATCCTCATATGGTATCTCTGTGATATCAGTTAGTGGGGAAAAAAACTGATAAATGGCTGAGATTGACGGTAAGTGCCTGGCAATGACTTGTTGTGGAGTAAATGCAATGGGACGGGGGAGGGAGATTGTGGCTGAATGTTATTAATGTTATCAATAACACCTTTAAAGGGCCAGTAGATTTCGGAAGATTTACTAGCAGAAATGGAATATAATATTTGGAACTACGTTTTCATTAGTGTATAATCAGCGGAAACTAAGAATCTAAGAGCCCTTCATATCCACATAGGGAGCGGGTCCTCTTCACAGAGTCCGCCATGTTTCTACAGTAGCCCAGAACAGACAAACCAAACACGGGCTCTAGCGTGAGCCTTTCGAGTTTTTACGTTACCTGAAGGCCACCGTATTTCTCCGACACACTTGTGGAACTGCTGTAATGTGAGCCGCAGATTGCAAAACCATGGTACCGCCAGCCGCCGTCTGAGTTCTGTTGCTGTTAAAGTAGTGTTATTATGGTAAGAATGGCCTCTGAGCAAGGTGAATTAACACGGTTTTGCACTCAACGGCTCATGTTACTGCAGTCTTTGAAAGGGAGGCTGGGGGGTATTCAGCTGGTTGCAATCTGCAACCATACCACTAAATCCTACACACTGCACCTTTAATGGAGTGGGCATTTTTGACATCTGACATTCCAGGAGCAAACATCTGGCATTATATCCAATACTTTGGCTATATTTATCATAAATGCCTGAATTAGTCTCAGCTCAGGACACCCTGAGTTTCTCTTCAATTCTAATCCAGGTCGTAGATCATTACAGCTTTTATCATTATATATTTTCTGATTAATATGTATGTGACAGGTGTGGATGGTGCACCTGCACACATGCACAATATCCTGTAAAATATTGCACATCAAATTATGCTGAATAAGACGTGCTGAAATGCAAAGAGGGGAAGTGAAGGAGAAAAGTGCACCTACTGACAGTGTCATATATTCCAACTATTTGTCACCGTCTGTCCCCATCGATGCATCACCCTGTGTGATCTATACTGACCCCTCGCTGTCATCATTCAGCCTGACCACACACAGCAATATTCACACATCGGTGAAAGGCTGATTTATCTCATGTCAGCGCCACTGTTTTGATGGTCGCTTTCATTTTCGGGCTGATGAAAGTGCCACGGTAATGTGGTGGAATGAATGTTTTGTCCACCAGCTTCCACCATCAACTCAAATCGATGGGGCATGTAATTGCTGGCCACTTTGTGTGATTGCTAAGATAAACAGACATTGTTGCGGACATGGAAGATCAATGTCAAGCACAAAACAAGCGAGAGAGAGGAAGGAATTTATGGGCCATCATATTCACCGACAACATAGAGTAACTATCTCTGCTGACAGATTTTGCTGCTGGCTGCGCACTCTTCTCTTGTAGTTATATTGATCACATTTAATAATTAATTCTGTATAGTTTTAATCTTTGCAAAGGCCAATGGAATTCAGCACTCACAAAAATACTGAATGTGTTAATTCCATAGAAGTGGACGTAGTCACTGTGATGTTTGTGGACTATGTCTAAAACACATGGACTAAATCTTGTTTTTTTTGCAACCAGAAGTAACATGAGAGGGTGGATCTAAGTACAAATGCTGACCCACACTGGACAACACCGTGGTAGCGACCTGTCAATCACAAGGTAGCCACGCCCTAAAGCATCCCCTGCTTTATGGTCTATTTGACTCTCATTCGGACCATCATTTACTAAATAAACATCAAGACTAGTAACTAGTGATTGAGAGCATAAACTCATGTTTACTGAGGTAATAAATCAAGTGAGAAGTCTCTCATAGACTTCTATACAATCAGACTTATTACATATGACTCCAGAGGAGTCGCCCCCCGTTGGCTATTAGAAAGAATGAAAAGGTACTTCCGCATTTGCTTCACTTTTCAGACCCGGCTGTTGCCTCCTGGTTAATTCCAATGGAAAGCTATCTTCCCTCCATCTTACGTTGAGCCAACATATCAATGATGACAGTAACATTTACTGTCAAGTAGAGATTATAAGGTATCCTAGTGGAAAAACTTGGTTGTGGAAATGATGCATCACTCCACTGTGTTCCCATGTTTCTATTAAAATCCCACTGTTTAGACGAAGGAGGGCATCATAGGTCAAAATAAGGAGACATAAACATAAATGCTATGTCTCACAAACATCCTTTTATAACTGACATGTATTGGTACTTCATTTAATATTTGTTTTATAATAAGTGTCCATAAATAAAAGAATAAGGATGAGGAAAAAATAGATAAAAGCCTTTGGGATTTAAATGGCACAGTTTGAAGTCGTTTTTTTTGTTTGTAGATTGTCAGAACCAATAATTACCAGACATCTGAACATGGGCTAAATGTTTGTTTTTTTCAAGAGGAACACATTCTGTCCTGCTTTCTTTCTTTTACTTTCCCTCTCTGTCTTATCTGTGCAACAGTGATGGATTTGTCACGCCTTTTTTGAATATAAAGTGTTTTGTTTATATTGCTTTCTGCCCTCTCACCGATCTGAAATTCAAATGTTTTGTGTCAACAAATATAGAACCCTGAATTTGTATTGTGGAAAATTCAACAAGTGCTGAGAAATAATACTGACTTATGAGAACTGTTTCCCAATATGACATTTAATGTGCATGTGATCTGAATCCATTGTGATCAGGCCTAAGCACGACAACATGGTACTACTGGCTCACCTTGGTAATGCAGCAGGAGAAACCCGGAGTTGTGCCGTTGCTCACTACGGAATCGGATGGAGATCTGGTTGCTCCAGCTGCGCAGCACGAGGCCCCTCATCAAGACCGACTCGTTGGCGAGGATGGAGGGTTCTCGGCCACCCGTGTCTTCCACTGTCACCTGCTCCCCCTCCAACACGCTCACATTTAGCACCTAAAAAATAAAAAAAGAGAAACCATATGATTGAATGCCTTTATTGCTGCACCTCTGTGCATCACGTATGATGTCATGCGAGGAAACGGTTCACTGACTAACCCTTTGCAAAGGGTCTTTGAGTTATCCCTTGCACAAAGGTGACAGTCAGTACAATATCTTTTTAGCACTGTTAGAATGAGAGAATTCTATCTGCTCTGAAAAAAATCAATCGGCAAAATTCATAGACTTTTAACCCCAATACGGAACATAAAAAAAATCATATTGCACACTAACTGTTGACTTATGAGGTCTCAGTTCACACCAGATGGGATCTTAATTCAGCACCCCCCACTGTCGTGTTTCCATTTAAAGCCAAGTTTAGTCTAACGATGTTGCACTGAAAAATGGGTCACCTGCTGTATTGCTTTGCTCAGTTGTCTACCAACACAGTTCTACAGGGATATGTTTGGTTTCCTTCGTTAACCTGCTCCCGGATGGTAGACACGTTCTTGAGTGATTGCTAGAATCTGTCTGGGTCATTCCACTCATGGTTTGTTGCATGATTGACTCATCCTCTTTCTGTGTTTCGCTTTGTGCCTGTAAACCACTCCGACAGCAGTGCTTTATGTCTTCAACAGGTTTGAACAGCATCTGCAGCTAAATCTGGTGGAGGAACCTCGGGAGGATTGCATGTAGTTAAACTGTCTGGATAATAGAGCACTGACACATTTTGGAGCAACATCTGATTCATTCCCCCACAGAACTTTGGGAGATAGACATGTTAATCCAGCAGCGGCGGGTCACGGTCATTATTCTGTATGATAAAAATAAAATGCTTGTGTTTGCACAATAGAGATTTCTGACTTCACCTACTTCTTCCAAGGTGTATGGGGAAGGCAAAAAGTCTTCACTTGTGTTTGCATGGTTGTTTTAAAGGAACAGTGTGTAATATTTCGGGGGATCTATCAGCGGATATGTAATATAATATTCAAAACTATGTTTTCATTAGTGTATAATCACCTGAAACTAAGAATTGTTGTGTGTTTTTGTTAGCTTAGAATGAGACCTTCATACCTACATAGGGAGCAGGTCCACTTCACGGTGTCCGCCATTGTTGCTCCGCCATGTTTCTACAGTAGCCCAGAGCGGACAAACCAAGCACTGGCTCGAGAGAGGGGCCTTTTGCTTTTTTACGTTACCTGAAGGCCATCGTAATACTCTGACGCGCTTGTGAGACTGCGGTAATGTGAGCCGCAGAGTGCAAAACCTCAGTTCCTAAAGTAGCGTTATTATAGCCCGTTTGCACGAAAAGGCGTATAAATGCCATGCTAATGCGCAAGGCATTTGCCGTGCAATAATTATGCCTTTCTTGATTTCTGCGTGTCTTTTGTACGCCATATATCCTGTACTGACTACAATGTAAACGCATCCGCGTATAATTGGTACGGTAAGAATTAGTGATGTAGTGTAAAAAGCAATAAAGACTACTATGGTGGGCGGGAGGGGAAGAAGATGGGCCCAAAAAACACTGGACTTTTAATCCAGAGACTGCGGACATTTGTGTGGCGAACAAATGACACGCGAAAAGAGGAGTTCAAATGACACGCCAAAATGCTAAAATGCATACAAATGACAAGTGGAATGTCTGTGTAATGTTGTGGTATTTATACTCCTTCGCGTGAAACCGGGTTGGTTATTATGGTAAGGATGGCATCTGACCGAGGCGAACGGCGTTACCACGGTTTTGCACTCGGCGTCTTACGTTACCACAGCCTTGGGAAGGAAGGAGTGAGCAGAGGGGTACTCAAATGGTTGCAATCTGCAACCACACCACTAGATGCCGCCAAATCCTACATACTGTCCCTTTAAATAGCATTGGAGTTTAACATACTTTTATTCAAGCTAATCCAGGTTTGAATGTATATGGAGTTCAAATAATTTAGCATTCTTTATTCAATTATTTAGGTAGTTTTTGTTTTGTTTTGTTTTGCTCTAAAAAGATGCTAGTTGCATATTAAAGATAACTAAACCTCTAATTACATTTAAATAACTAAAATTTAAGATTAACCAGATGGATTAAATATTTGCTAAATTAATAGCTAAATGTTTTGTGTATTGGCCTGTGCTAATAAAAACAAATATCACTGCTCAGAGCTCAATGAATCTGATTATTTTAAACCATCTTGCAGCTAGATCCAAAATGACAAGTGCACCGTCAAAGCTAATTCAAGCGCATCTAGCGCAACCTCTCGGTGAAATTCATAACATGTTCTGAAAGCTAATGCTGTAATAGGCAGTGGGCTCAGGTCTCAGGTACGCCATGAGGCAGAAAAAGGGTCGCCCTCCATAGGCCGGTGTCCCTGAGGTAATAATATGTGTGCAGGAGAGTTAGTGCAGCAGCCTGGAAAAGCTGAGACAGTGGGCAGGATGAGCACATTGCACGACAGCGGCGGCAAAATGAATTTGGCCAGCTTGGCTAGCTGTCACTCAATGGAAGGGGAGCTGACAATGAACGCAGAGAGGCTAATGGACACTCTGAGACGGAGCTTAGAGGTGACTTCTCCCCTGAATGATCCATGAGGTCAGACACTTTGATTGATTTGATTTTTATCGCAACCAGAATTAAACACGAGACACCTCTGGAGGGATTCGGACTTACTGAAAACACAGAGAGCAAACAGCAGATATCCTTTGTTTGTGTTACAACATCACCTCTGTGTATTTTTAATATAAAAACTGTGCATCTTGACATTTAGTTTTTGCTGGAGCTTTAAACAACAGTGTCACAGTGAGTAATAAAGGACATGATTTTAGAATCTCTGTTTCTCAAGGGCAACGGCAATGACAAAGCCTTTGGCACAGTTCTTTTTTTTTTTTTACTCCCACTTCTGCCTTTCTGTCTCTGAGTTAATATGGAGGGCTTGGATGTTTTGCAAATCAGGTTACCTCGGCTACTTGCTCATCTTATAACTCCATAATTCACCCCACAGTACAGCACAGTAATTCTCCTTCAATTTAACATCCACACTCAACGGATGAGATGACAATGTGGAATTGCAATTTTACCAACCATGGGTTTAACTTGATTGACAAATTTAGACAACCATGGAGGCTCAACTCTAAAATTACATCTATATTTGATTGTGATTGATTGTTGGCATTGCTGTCTTGTATAATATAGATTAAACTTGAAACATTGTTAAGGAACTTCAAGGAAAAGTATGTACTTTGTTATTCACTCTAATCTTAAGGCTACAGTGAAGCAAGGTTGAATATGCATGATTGTCCATAGCTTATCACGATTAACCGCACATTTTATATCAGTTCAAAATGTACCTTAAAGGGAGATTTGTCAAGTATTTAATACTTTTATCAACATGGGAGTGGGTAAATATGCTTGCTTTTCTGCAAATGTATGCATTTATTTATTATTGGAAATCAATTAACAACACAAAACAATGACAAATATTGTCCAGAAACCCTCACAGGTACGGCATTTAACATAAAAAATACATCCTCAAATAAACTGCAGCCCAACAGGCAACAACAGCTGTCAGTGTGTCAGTGTGCTGTATTGATTTACCACAAACTGCATGTGATTATCATAAAGTGGGCATGTCTGTAAAGGGGAGACTCATGGGTACCAATAGGACCCATTTTCATTCACATATATTGAGGTCAGAGGTCAAGGGACCCCTTTCAAAATCGTCATGCCAGTTTTTCCTCGCCAAAATTTTGTGTTATTTAGCCTCCTTCACCACAAGCTAGTATAGCATGGTTGGTGCCAATGGATTCCTTAGGTTTTCTATCACCCTTTAGGAGCCCTATACAACCTAAAAATCACAAGTTGCGTTAATGCATTAAAGAAATTAGTGGCGTTAAAACAATTTCTCGTTAACATGTTATTATTGCGTTAACTATGACAGCCCAATTCTTTTTTTTTTTTTTTCCAAGTCAGCTTATTGGTTTTTGGATTCAGATAAAGTAAAAAAATAGATAAATAAGTACCAGAGCCTAATAATAATTTCCTTCATCTCTGAAATTCATTCTGAAATTATGAGTCTGTAGTGTTTCTGTTGCCTCCAACATTATGTAAAGCTGGCAAGTAAATAAGAAATGGCTGATATTCCACCAAGGTTCATAAATATTTCAGTCAAGCATCTCTCCAAAAAAAAAAAAAAATCAGGCTAGAAATGTCCTTCCTGCTAAAGCCCTCCGTGGAACTGGTGGAAAGCCTCTTATCCTCGCTCACTCTCCCCTACCCCCAATCCAAGTCTAGTATCACCGCCTTAATGATATCAGATGCTGGATATTCCAACATTTCATAAAATGTAATTGTGATACAAATTTAATGACAATGAATCTGAGCTCAAACTAATTGGAGAAATAATTTCTACCAGCCATTTCAACATCAAGTAAGGCTGCATGTCAAAAAGTATTAGGCAGACTGATAGAAATATTGGTGTTATTTTTGTCCACTAAATGTTTTTTTGTTTTTTTCAACTCAAGAAAATCATTGTTGTTGTAATGCACTTTATGTTTGTATCTGTCAGAGCTTCTTCCACTGACTCAAATAGGTGCAGAACATTGCTGCTTGATTAACTGGCACCAAAAGATTTATATGGATATATTACACCTGTAGCCAACTTATTTTGGCTCTCTGCATTGGCTATAAATCGTACTGCTGATTTTCAAAGTACTAAATCACGTTGCTCCACATATATACAGTATAGTCACTGACTAGCTGACTCCATAAATTCCTTGGTGCCACCTTAGAGCGATGGATGGGATTTTGATTGCCTTTGCAGATAAAGTCACCGGATATTGGAACACCCATTGAGATCAGACAGGCTACATCTTTAACTAAATCACTTCTTACGACGTTCTATCATAGCAAAGATTGTGAATATTTAATATGTTTCATCTGGTTGTGTTTGATTCCCCTTAATTATTAATATGACTACAGTATTTGATTGCTTTTATTTTGTCTGTCTATTTATTTTCGTTTAAATAATCCAATTTTATTTTTAAGTTTTTCTCTGTAAAGCATTTTGGTCCTTTCTTTGTTTTCCATGAAGAGCACATTGTACATTTTTTTTCAAAAGAGTGTCATAAAAATAAAGTTTATTATTTGTGTATTTTATAAATTGAGATCAGACAGTTTTCCTATTTTTTTTGACGGAAATATTTGATCATTTTCAGTCTTTGGCTTTGATTGTTATTATTATGTATTTATTATAATAAAAATAAAAATAATATCAATAATAATAATAATGCTAATGATAACAACAACATTAATAATAATGATTATAATAATATTAATAATTATAATGATAACACTAATGATGATTATAAGGATTATTATTATTTTGTTTATTATTTTTAGTAGTAGCATTATTATTATATATTTATACTGAGTCATCTGTAATTCAGTTCAGTTTTACAACATGGTATTTATTGTTTGTTTGGTAAACATCCCATTGTGCAGGTGTTTATGGCATTGTGTCCATATGGTACGCACGCTGATATTGCAACAACTTATTATAATCATATCCAGCAAGGCCAAACAGATTGCAGGTCTGTGACCACTTGGTTTGCATATAATGTACCAGGGAGACTCGTGAAGGACAGGTGAGCAGAAAGCTGGACAGTGAGCAGTTGGACTGATAGTCCCAGAGGACCCTATCATCTGGCATCCACCCTGGGACCTGTCAGTGCAGCCAGCAACAGCTGTCCTGCCTCAATTATGAATCATTGGCCATGTCAGGAGACATCACACTACCTTATCTTCACCAGAGCTGGAGCCAAATGCCCAGAGGGGCTCCTTTCTCGCTGTCTCTCTCTCTCTCACATACACATACATGTGTGTAGCTGTGTGTGTGTGTGCTCGTGCACACATACATGTTCCTCTGGACTGTAATGAGAGCAGGCTTATTGTAACTCCTAGTTGGAATCTCTGCCTCAGCAGACACATTTGTGGGACCGGGGATTTGGCTGACCAAGCACACTTCTGCACCAACCCCAACATTATCAGAGGATTCCATCTAAACATTGTGCTGCTCCATTTTGAGAATTGTGTTGAGAGAGAGTGTTTCTTTATCCAGGTTACTAACAGGAAGCTCTAAACAATGCAAGGAATGGAAGACTGTCCTCTTTCTAATACCAATCGTTAACCCTCGAGCGCTTCTTTTTTCCCTCCAACTGTTCCAGTAAAATATTTCCTGAGCCCCAATCAAAACGAGAGGACTAGAGGAGAGAGGGTCATCTCTCTCCTCCAGCCACTGTCTTTTCAATCAAACCACTATAATGAACAGACCTCCCTGCAAGGCCACAATACAATTGACAGGCCACAACTGCCACACTCGGAATACAAAAGATGGGGGACGAAATCTCCCAAAAATAAAGGTTTTCAAAAGGATAACAGTATTTGCAGGAGTGAATACCTTGATCTTGCTGTTTTAACCGTGATCTCTGTAGAACAGGGAGCTTCCAGGGTGCTGCAGTGTTAAACTATGTGAGTGAACGGTGAGCAGAGGTGAAGATTCATCTTATCGCATCGAAACAGAAAGCAGGCTGGCATGGCTTTTAATCTGTTACTACAGAGTCACCGCTGGTATCTGACCGTCCACGTAAGAGATGAACTAACAAGACTATAGGTGGAAACCTAGGCGTATGTTTGGTCAATGTGCTAAATTGTTGCCAGATTATTACAGAGATAGTCAGCGGTTGTGTCTATAATTTGAATTCCTGGATATTAAAAATGTCCATCTGTCATTTTTCTGTAGTGGTCTGAGTAATATTTGCTCTTGAAGTGTACTGAAGTAGCATATCACATGACATAGTTAAGCTACATTTGAATAAAATAATTGAGGTCTGCTTTAAGTTAATAAATTCAATAATATAATCATGCTAATTTCAACAATTTGTTGTTCATCTCAAGTGTTATTGTTCTATTTCAGTCGCCAACGCACAGTGGACAGGCATCTCAATTAAAGAAGCCTCCTTCTCTGCCCGAAGATTTGCAGAAATGTGGCCAGTCCGTCCTCAAAGCAGACTGTTTTCTTAGTCTGACAAGTAGGCATATACTGTAACCTATTTATTTTTATGTTGACAGCATGTTGTACTATTGCATTTTGTGAGTATTTTCTAAATATTGAAGTTTGAACTTCAATATTGGCCGAGTGGCGCTGTCCGTGGTACTGAAATGAGGATTTATTTCTGGCTTGTTAAATTAGTATTTAACCTTTTGTTGAGCTGTGTGTGATCACGTCCCTTATTTGTCCACATGAGGAAAAGGACACGGCAAGAGGGTAAAAACATGGTGCTACTTGATGAATTCAATTTTTAGAAATGGATTAAAATATTCCTGCAAATGTCAAGTTCTGAAATTCTTTTATTAAAGGTCACAATTATTCTATAAATGTTACCTTAACAGCTGCAATAAATATCCTAACAAGCTTCGTTGTGTAGTTGGTTTGTGATTTATTTTCATTAATAAAAATAAAATGAAAATTAATTCTCAGCTCAGATAGACATTACTTCTCTATATCTTTAAATAGCAAATAGTTGTTTGCTGCTATATTAATGCTCTGAATATCATATAGAGAATATTTTAAACAGACCAGTCCTAGGTTGCATCCCATGAAAATTATGAACATGCCCACATCCTCAAATGTTGGTCTTACAGAAAACATAGCAAGAAAACTTTCCTGCTTCAGCTTCCAGACTGTATAACATATCAAACTGTGTCAACACCCTGCAAATATAGGATTACACAGCAACAACAACCGCATATGTACTGAAGTGATCAGATGATTAAGAGAAGTTACCGGCGGAAACACTGTCACGCCATATTCACTTTGAAAAGTCAATGTCCAATGGGGGAAACACCAACACTCTACCGGCCAATGGCGTAACTCCATTACTCAGGGACTCCGTGAAATGTAATTAGGGAGTTACTGTCTGCTTGAAAAAAAAA
Organism: Sebastes fasciatus; assembly: GCF_043250625.1. Taxonomy (NCBI): domain Eukaryota; kingdom Metazoa; phylum Chordata; class Actinopteri; order Perciformes; family Sebastidae; genus Sebastes; species Sebastes fasciatus. Next base: position 22,797,584 of record NC_133810.1, on the reverse strand, counting down.
AAAAGGAAAAAGAGAAAGAAAAATATTTCTCCTGGTGCTCAGAAATAAACAATCTGTCAAACAAATTAGCCTTCTTCACACATGGCATGTAATCTTTATTCACTCATTTATTAATTTATCCGTAAGCACACACATGAGTTAACTGTCCTCAGAGGCTGGCTCTCACTGATAATTTACTGTGCAAAACATCTGGTGGTGCTCTGCAATGAACATTTACAGCGACGCACAGGAGCCATTGCTGATGCAGAAATGAGCAGTATGTAATCAAAATGATCTCACTATACATGGAAATTAAATGACCCTGCTGCTGGGGGCAATAAATCAACAGCCATTGGACTCACCAGCTGCAGTGTCATCATTACTACGGCTGATGCAGCGGAGCACGCTGGTAGTATACCTACCTCGTCGCCCCATATCTAAGGCGCATATTTTATATTATCTTGGTACACCACATCCAGTTGGTGTTTTTGTGTATCTCCTGATAAATTCATATAAAAAACACAATCCCTCCGGTGCTCATTATATGGCAAGCGTTATCTTAATTGAACATTCACCTCTATATGAAACAGCCAAGGCCGTTTCCTGTTTGCCCTGCTGTCTAAAACAATGGACCCTTACCAATCAGCGTAAGCTGTATGTTAATGAGAATGTGCCGGAGCTGGTGGCTGAAGACAATAGGCGCACTAACTTGCTCATTACTTATGTCACATTTTGCAAACCTAGTCGCCAGAATAAAACGTTGGCATACGTTTCTGCAAATCAGAGATACGTTGAATCGCAAAATTTCTGAACCAAAAATACATTTCTTATTAAAATTTCTAGATACATGTATCAACGTTAGTGTTTTAACCGATTGTGGGTCCTGGATGAAAGTCCCATGTTTGACCCACCCATCCACCTCACTACACAGACTCAAGCCTTGGTTATACTCTCAAACAGAAGCACACATGGACAGTTGGACTTGGTAAATGGACTTGCGCTTTTCTAGTCTTCTGACCACTCAAAGCGCTTTATACTACATGTCAACATTCACCCATTCACACACACATTCATAGACTGGTGCTAACCAGGATCTAATCTAAATGTTCATTCACAGTTATGGCACAGCCTTCGGGAGCAATTTGGGGTTCAGTATCTTGCCCAAGGACACTTCGACATGCAGACTGGAGGACTCGGGGATCGAAAAGACAATCTTCTGATCAGCGGTGGACCCCCTCTATGCAGACACCACCGATGTGTAGTAGTTCTGTTCATACTGTCCGCTTAGAGGACGCATTCCACACATGCGCAATATGTTGCTACGCTACCGCTTGTAGCGGTGTGGCCAAAACAAATTGACGGTAAATGGACATCCAAACAGAGCCTAAACGTACACCCTCTGATGACGAAATTGACGTCATGCAGACCCTAGCGGACCCTCACATACTCGCTGACGTGGAAACTTTGACTTTACGCAGACTTTGATTAGAAACGTATTTGTGATAAGGTCAACAACAAATGTAATCCAGGAGAAAATATGTTCCCTCGAAACATAATTGACAATGCTGTTTCGTAATATGGGGCATTTTTATAACCTGACTCTGAACATTCTAAGAAGCCGTCATTGGAAATAGTTTGATAAAGGGTAGGAACTTTCAAGAAAATACTTGGCAGGTGATCCAATGAACTATCTGTCAATCAAACTATTGCCAAAGCCAGTCGGGAGAAAAGCGAAAACATCGTTACCATCGAGAAAAGCCTTCAGTGTCGTTCTTTGCTCTTCTTTCAATGAAGAAATACTCTTCTGATATAACTGATGCTATTGCAGCATCTACGCTTACCTCTTCAGGAGCCGCCATTGTTGTTTTCAGCGAACAGTCGCCTCTCCGTGTCGCCTCACACACACCTAAACCACGCCCGTAGCTGCCAGTAGCTCCTCTTAGGACGCTGATTGGCTCGTGGTCTGGCTTGAAGCCTGACGACAGGTTTTTCGTGTGATACGTGATCCCAGTGATTTTCGCGTGATCACGAGAATCCAGCCTCCGAGTGCAAGGTATGCATTTTTATGACCATCGTCTCAATTATGATCTTTTTTTCACTCCCCTCCAGAAGCTTACAGTAAAGCAGACATTACAGCCCTCAGCATTTGAAACACGTTCAATAGATGAGACTCTTGCTTTCTGATAAGGCAGCCTCACCCTCTGGGGTGCCTGCTGGGCATTGACATCTCTGTTTATTTGCTGCAGTGTGCATTTTTTGCATAGATTTAAATTCATGCATTGCTAATTACTCTTCGTATTTTCCAGGCATGCATCTTTACTCTTCCAGCCTCATCACGGCGCTGAGAGAGTTGGAGAGAACATAGCTTTCTGGCAGACAGAGTTTTTCTCCTTTTGACAGCTAGCTGGGTGGAGGAGCAATTAGTGTCACCTGAAAGCATTCCTCTCGGGATGACTAGGCCCCGTGAAAACTCATCTCGGAGAAACCCTGGCACCCTAAAAAGCTCATCAAGATCAAACTGGCCTTCTTTATGTCCTGCCTTACTCCTTCAAGGCACAACATGATGAAGGCTTCCCTCTGCCTCATCTCAGGTTGATTAAAGGCAGCAAGCCCGTCTTGGCCTCCGTTGCGGGCTCAGTTTCTTTGTGACATTATCTGCCACGTGTTGCGCCGCTTGTGCTGCTGGGGAGTCACAGAATGGCTGAAACATCTGCGTTACCACCTCTTAACAGGTTGTTGCTGGCTGAGTTTTTAAGCTAGATGGATAGATAAGATAAGAAGATACTGGTATCATTTGAAACTAGAAAGCCTAAGGAATCCATTGGTACCAACCATGCCATGCTAGCTTGTCGCCGGGATGAATGATAAATAATGCGAAGTTGCGCTAAATTTTGGCGAGGAAAAGCTGAGATGGCAATTTTCAAAGGGGTCCCTTGACTTCTCACCTCAAGATATCTGAATGAAAATGGGTTCTATGAGTACCCACGAGTCTCCCCTCCACAAGCATGCCCACTTTATGATAATCACATGCAGTTTGGGGCAAAAATTATACAGTTTTTTGTATCCAGTATAAATGTGTTATTTTCACCTATAATGGTGAATTTGAATATTTCTGCATATTGGGGTCCCTAAACAGTCTTGGAATTTAAAAATTTGGATCTGACTGGAGTGCTGAGACTCTTGTGGATCCAATGAGCCCAATCATGTGTGATGATGTTTGTCCCTATAGTAGCCATTTCATTGTAGTGAGACCATTTTTTTAAAACTTGACCTGTGGTGACCTCTAATAATATAACCACAGCCTCATGAAACTTTACAGCCACAAACTAGAGACCTAAAGGGCATTCAGAGGATGTATGGCTTTCCTAGTTAGATTGACAATTAGGGGGTGTCTGAGCAGTTTTCACAACAGAAGCGCTCACCATCCAATCGACAAAAAAATGCAATTCTTGCAGAAATCTACAAATGTCCAAAGTTTTCAAAACCAAATCACAGCATTGCTTTTTCTATGGTGTTCCTCAAGGTCTTGGTGTCTTAGTGTGGTATTTTGGAGGGATTATTGATCATTTTTGTCAATGTCCAGTGATAAAAAATTGTTAAATTTAGCACCAATCCAAATGGTATCAACCCAAAAATTGCTGCAACAATTCAGAGACCTAATAGAGCATGGGAATGGCCATCATATATATATATATCGTCATGCTCTACGCTGTTATACACTTTCACAATATATTTTTATTTCTTATTAATGACACAGAGTGCTGAGCTGCATCTCAAATTAATTTGCAGTTTCCCAGCTTTCAGGTGACGTACACCACTTCTATGTGACATCTACTGTTGACTTTTTATCTGAACATGAACATCCCCTATCCCCCCACTCCTACCACTCTAAAACAAAGAGGGCAGAATGGTAAGGGGTTAAAACTCCACTTTTAGCCAGAGGCAAAGAGGGAGGATTACATTGCATTTTAAAAAGGGAAATGTTGGTTTTACAAAAGTGTCATGACTTGCTTTCGGTGGATATTTCATAACACTTTTTTGTGGCCCTTTCGTTTGATGAGAGCACTTGCGGTCACTGATCAGCAACAAAACACATTTAATTCCCTCCCCCATCAGACACACTCGAGCCAGGGTCAATGCCATGTGCATTTCGCTCCTTTTGTAAGAAATACAGGAATTAAAATGAGAGCGCGAGGATCAATACGGTAATTCAGCCAGCACAAGAGAGGAGGCTGTGTGTCAAGTATTTCTGCTGCTTATTAACATGACTATTGATTGGAGTCAGAGGAGCGTGGTCGCAGAGGCGGCATCAAATACCAATCGTTAACCCTCAAGTCGGGGTTAGCCATAAACACTTGGCATGCTCTGTAACATCTCAATCCTTAAAGGGGCATGTCACCAGTGATCCGCCTCGACCGTGCTTTATCCCATAGATATGTCTCATTAGCACATGCAGCCTTGAGCTCATTAGAAGTTGTATTTTGTTTTTCTTTGGAAACTTCTGAAACAATATATTCACTCATTTGAGGATGAAAAACTTGGGAGCTATAGCCTAATTTTCCCCACTGAGACTTGAGGCATTAGTTTGATATTCATAAGCTTTAATTAAAGAAACAAACAAAGAAAAAGTTGTGTTCTCTTTCACTTGATGGTCACTTACTGTTTTAATAAAAAGTATATAATATAAGGTATTCGGGTGTTTCTGCAACTACGGGCACTTTTAAGTCCCAGCAATTAAATGTCATAAATATAATATAAATATATACACAGTGTGCCTATCCATCTTGATATGAAAAATAATTACTAAATAATGTGATTTATAAAATTTATAGAGCATTTTATGGGTCCAAACCCCACTTTTCTTCATGTCCCACAACTGTGGTCTCAATGATGAGATACGTAAAATGAGCTAATTATAAGTTAATTAAATTATAAGTAAATTATAAGACATTATTTCAGATATAACTGCTTCATATACATATTACACTACGTTCATTTTGTTGTTGTTTACAAATCATTTATATATTTTTTTTTTCATCTTCACTTCTGAGTCCTTACCGTGACACTGAACAAATGCTATACTAAAAGTTGTATTCAATGCCAAATAAATCTAGTTTCTATGAAAACAGAAGTTATGAAGTGAGCACATGGATGATAGGTTGGGCTGTTTTTCTGCTGAAAAACAAGGTTAAGATCACCTGTTCTTCTGAAGTATTTATTGTGTATCCTTACCATACAGCTTAGTAACATTTAAAAAATAACTTAATATTACTGTTGAATTCATGTATTAGATGTTAAACGTCAAAGCTAAGGTAGACTTTGCTCGCTGCCATTTATCTGCAATATTAGCAAAAATGTCCTTACCGCAACAGCTTTAGGTGAGGTCATTAGAGATTAGAATAGCAATATCTGTCATAAAACACAACATATTTTAATTTTTTTGTGTATGAAGACTGACATCTATGGTTACTGTCTAAACTGTTCAGGATGTAGAAAAAATCATGAAATCCTGTATTAAAAAAAAAAAATTATATCAATAGTTACAATGATGCACAAAGCTTGATGAAAATGAATTTAAAAGTCTTCAAAATATTATAGAAATAAAAAAAAAAAAATGTATAAAATTAACATTATTGTAATGTTGCAGTAAGGACATTTAGTAAGAACATGATGAAAAATATATAAAAAATAAACATACAAATTAAAATCTTAATCACTATATGCAATTTTGCATACCTGTTTATATGTATAACATACTATGATGGTTCAAATTAAAATTTATAATGGTTGATTTTTTTTTTATTTCAGAGAGTCAAAAGTGACCGTAAATGCATTAACACCCATTAATGAGAAAATAATTATATAGCAACTCAAGGTAGAGTGTTGTCATGCAAATGTATCCCCAGATTCACCACAAGAACTGAATCTTATTGAGACGGGGTAGAGGAAATAGACAAATAGAAAAACTGATAAATGAGAGCAGGGTGGAAATAGAAATAAATGTCGAAAGAATTGGGAGAGGGATGAAGAAGAGAGCAAAAATGAGATATACAGTATTGACCTCAAAATCCTCCCCCGCCATCTTTTTGAATGATGCTCCTTTAAACCTGTCAGAAAATGGAAACACTCCCCCAATCAGCCTTTTGTGGCAGTGGGAGAAATTGGCCATGTCTGCGCTCATAACCCCTGAAATGTATCAACCACTCTCAGTCCTCCTCCCCTACACACAATACATTCTCTTTTAGTGAGAGTGCAGAGGGATGCGGCCACCATGAAACGGAGCTGGAACAACCTGTGCAGAGCCTCAGATGGTACTGTACCTCCTTGAGACCCGGGCAGGTAGATCAGTGAGCGGAGGAGACGGAGAAATCAGAGCGGGACAGATGGCCTGGAAGGAGCTGATAGCTAGCTAACCCGCCGGATTTATTTGATCAAATAAAAAAAAAGCTCCAAAACAGATTTTAAGTACTTTAATGCCACAGCCCAGTTCTGGAAAACCTCCATCTGTCCTCTACTAAAACCTTATTGCAAAAGTGACTGCGGAGAGGAGGAGGAGACAGATAGAGGACAGAAATAAGATGTGCTTATAAGATAACGCCAAAAAAATAATTTCACATGTGACTCGGTTGTTTTGACATGGTCATGAAATAAAAATGTTAAATATATATACTGAAAATGTATATAAAAAATGTATATTAATAATAATTAATGAAATGCAAACCAACTCAAGTGGATGGTAAGATTGATATTTTATTTTTAAACTTGTCTAGAGTACAGGGCCGACATAAGGCATAGGCCATATAGGCGGTCGCCTAGGGCGCCACCTTCTGAGGGGCGCTGGTCGCCCTCTATAAAAAAAGCCTCTGCATTGAGGTGACAAATGAGTATTTTTCCCTGCTACAGTATACTTAAAGGAAATTAAAACTGAATAAACTGAGCACTGAAAGAAAGCCTTCCTCATATTAAAAATAACCCACTCTGGCTTTAAAGTTATTCATCAGTGCTAAACTTAATATAATAGCTAGGAAATGTCATGCAAAAATCAATTTACATCTTAACTTATAACATAATATAGTTTGTACTCTGTCTGCTCGAATGTCCGGCACATATTTTGCACGCAACTATCAAATACTTATGTGCAGTTTACACTTGAGTGCAACACCTTTTTAAAAGTATATATTTCCAGTGTTTATTACACTATTAGTTTATCCCTGGTTGGTGTTACATCAGCCTCCTAATATTTGTGCCATTATTCTGCAAATAAATTGTAATGTGGCCAGAATCACCAGATGGGGCGATGCATTATGTGCTGTTAGCTGTGGCAGAGGGGTTGAACAGTCAGGCTGAGGGCAGTAAATTCTCCTGATACATTTTTCATCCTCCCTCTCCTGCAAGCTGCCAGACTGCTGAAAGGAGTATTGACTAAGCACAGAAAAGGTCTGATCTCGCTTATTTATTCCTCCACCAATCTATGTGATGTTTCTGGATGCAGATAGAAATATATATACACCTAATTACATTTCACTGAACCACATAGGTATACATCAACAGAAATATTTATCATACAGTCACCTCATCTGTCCTTCAGAGTTTTTCTTTCACCTAATTTCCTCGCTTTGCCCTTGCAAACTTTGCCCAGCCTGCTGGTCTGTCTGCTATAATGATGTCTCCCTTCCATAACGGAGACCGGCTGCCAAAACAAGAACAGGCACTTCAACCATGATGTCCCTATACGGCTCCTCTGCTCTGACGTGTGGAGCATGAGCATGTTCTCCGTGTTAATGTGCATCACAGTAAATGGTATCAAAACCCAGCTGATCAAAGTGAAGACATATATTTCTGTGTTTCTAACCAAAAAAAAAAAAAAATCTATGGCCACAAATCAACAAACTGTCCAAGATTGGACCAGAGAATTGGCAGGGGAGGGTCTGTGATCCCTCCAGAGATCGCTGTGTGACGATGACAAATAAGCTCATCAGAGAAGCAGAAGAATCAGTTTAGTTGCTATACAACAACGGTTCGTTTCATCTCTCTTTTCTTATAACTATAATGGTTTTGATCCCAAAAATAAAGTGACGCCAAGGGGCGTGGCGCCAAGGAAGGCTATGTGAAGAGTTTGGATGAGAACGTGTTGGAAAATGTGTTGGTTTTTCTTGCTGGTGCAATATTCAATAAAATTAAGACAACAGCTACATGTATGCCCATCTCTCCCTGTTTGCTTCCAGAACCCAACATCAGGGGAGTGACGAGGTTGTGAATTGTCGAGAACTAAGAACCATCCGTGTGAAAAAACTGCAAGGTAAAAATTGCCCTGCTTGCATAACATTCTCCGTGCGCACTGCTCCTCCGCAAATCTACTTTCTATCTGATCTTTCTCATTCCTTTAAAACCTTGGGACCTGGATCGCCTCCAGGCAGAGGAGCTTCACACATCGCTGATGAGAAGGTGTGACACATACTTGACTTCAATTTCTATCTTTCCATCTTCAGTCGCCAGGAACAGAGAGACCGCGGCTCCTCGTTCTCTTCAGCCGTTCCAAGCGGTTGTCTGTGTAGTTTGCCGTCAGATCGCTATCAGTTTAACTGTAGGAGGGAGGGCGACTGTGGCCCCATCTGTGGGTGCTGAAACACATGACTTCCCTCCTGTTTCTTTATCAGGCCTGGTCGATGTGTGAGGATAAAATGTCTAGAAGTTCCCTTCCCTAGCCTTGCTGTTTTGAGCCTCCAAAGAAATTCTCTGCCAAATGCACTGGAGAAGCAGTGGAAGTTATGTGTGTGCACGTGTGCAGGTAGGTGTGCCTGTGCTTACGTGGTTTCAAGCTTTACTTAGGTTACCCAGAGGAAGCCTTTCGAAGGGAAAACACACTCTCAAACATATACTCTGTCACGACTTATCTTAGCCCTCCAGAGGCAGCAAGACAAAGCTCACACATTTTAAAGTCCCCGGTGGTAAATGAGGCGTCTGAGAAATTGCAAATGCCAGAGAACACACACACTGACAGTTAATTTTTATAACCTTTTTGTGCGAAGACTCACCAAGCAAACATTTCAACCTGAGACGGGCCCCATCACTTGTGCCCCCGTCCACCCACTCACCCCAGCAATTTGTTGCCTGTCTATCTCCATCAACCCACACAAGACCAGCGAATACTGTAACGGCTGAGACTAAACCGGAATATGTCGATGCTCCTCACTAGTTGAACGGAACATTATTTTACTTTCAGACACCCGATTCTGCAGTTCCCTCTCAGCTCTACTGAGCTTTATGGCATCTTGCCTGCTCATCGTTTTGGTTTTATGGCCCATAACTTTACTGTTTTGGTTCAGTCTCTCGGCTCTCATCATTTCTAGATGCAGGCAGCTGCTTTCAGTGTAAAAGCTCTGATAAACCCAATGCCTGCCCTGCATCAAACAGCAAACAAAATTAGCGTCTAGCTAGTGCACATATTGGAGCAAGAGCCAGGTAATATGCCCTTGGCAAAATTCTGGCTTGTGCCCCTTTCATCGCAGCCAATTCCACCACCAATCATTGTGTTCATACACTCACACAGAAACTGCAAACTGTAGCTTTATGTCTTTGAGATTAAGCTATGCAGATGAAAGAAATTGATGCTGCCGGCAACCTAGAAAATAGGGCCTACGTAGTTATGTTGTTCTGGGCTTTTTTTGTAATATTTCAAAATAAGAGCGTTAAAAAAAAGTATTAGTAAAGAATTGTAAAAGTTATACATTTAGAATTTTTTTTTCTTCCCTTATTTGGGGCATTCCTATGGATGGTTGCCGCCCCTAGCATTCGCCTATACCGCCTATGCCTAGGGCTGGCTCTGGGTGGCCAGAAACACAACTCCAAATGTATGCTAATGTCTGCTGGATGTGTAAATAGGTAACTTGCCAAGTCAACTTAAAAAAAATGATAAAATGTCAATGTTGTATTTACAGTGCTCAAAAATTATATTAATGTTGGTGTAAATATGCAAACCACTTTATCAGAAGTTGCATATATATTGCTAATAAGGGATAACATCACAGTGAGCCTTCAGCACTGACCTGAACCTCAATGCCATATCCCAGGTAGACCGTAACCAGGTAGTTACACTCCCCTCCGGAATCAAGCTGCTGCAGGATTTCGATGTTGCCCTCAGGGTCAGTGAAATTCAGGCTGCATGGCTCTGTGGGAGAAAGTAGAAAGACAAGTGATTCCCTTTTTCCCGGACCACTGATCTCTCTGACAGCCCACCTGTGTCACCGTGGCCCCCGTAACCCTCTAACTATCTCTGCAGATTTCCTCTTCGACGCTGCCCGTCTTGGCCGTACAGCCCTCTGTGGCCAGTGAGAAAGGACGGGCAGGACACATCAGGGAAAATCAGATTGTTTCTGACACATGAGCGACTCTGTTATCCCTGGTGGAGAGATGAACGGCTGTGTGCAGAATGCGAAATGAACAGCAGCGATGTTGATGACCTGGTGCTTAATTTTCTCGTCCTCTGGGGTGGATGTGTTAAATCTTACGGGAGAGGTAGCATCAATTTTGAATTTCGATCATGGGCAAAAGTTATTTGGATGCAATCCATTTCACAAAGTCGTTTGAATGTTCTGCTCAGTGCATCTTTGAAAGTCAGAAAAAACATGAACATACCTGCTGTTTGCATGGTGGTAATGGTGGTGATGACGGTTGTGGACGTTGTGGTGTGACCTTCTTCTCTGGAAGCTAGGTTATGGAGTGGATGATCGGGGCTGGGTTTGTTTTTCAATGCTGTTTCCATAGCTTCCCCTTCCTCCGTTTTCATTGAGGAAGGTACAAGAGTCCCTTCTACCGGAGAATCATTCCAACTTTGAGGCCGATTTTTCTGCGATGATGAGGAAGCCACTGGGTTTTCATTGACCGAACCTCTATTATTTGGCGTCACTTGAGTGGTGAGGGAGTCCGTCGTTGGCTCTACCTTGTCCGCACTTTTCTTAGCGGACTTCTTTTGAGGGAGAGACATGAGCGGCCTCGGAGTTGTCGGAGAAAATGTGGTCAGCGGGGAGGTGGCGGCCGCGGTGGCAGTAGTGGCAATGTCTGAGAAGGCCGGGGCGTCCTCGTGGGGCACCACCTGAGTGACGAGGTCTCCCGGCATGGTGGAATATCCATCCAAGGAGGCGTCCCTCCTGAAAAAGTGCTGGTCCCCCTGGAAATCCCTCGTAAGTAGGTGCTCATGCAGCAGCAGGCCCTTGAGGTCGGCCCGGTGGTTGGGGACGTTCATCGGCGAGGCAGTGGTGGCAGAGTGGACCTCGCTCTCTGTGTCCTGTGTTGACAAGTCCCTGTCCCTGATGCTTTCCTTTGGAGCTAAGAGTAAAAGAAAAAAGACAAATGTGGTTGTATTAAGCAAAATATTACAGGCCAGTAAGCTAGCACACAGTACACAAGAGCAGTACGTCTTTTTGACAGTTTCATTATAGAATCATCAAGACTGCCAGACTAATAATCTACCCAAATTATGCCTAATGAGGTGAGAGGCTGTCATCTTGTATAATTCTTCCTCACATATTTTGTTGCTATTTAAATCACTTCATTATCCAGCGTGTGTGTGTGTGTGTGTGTGTGTGTGTGTGTGTGTGTGTGTGTGTGTGTGTGTGTGTGTGTGTGTGTGTGTGTGTGCGTGTGTGTGTGTGTGTGCGGCTTTGGGAGAAGGGGGCGAAGGCATAGTGAGTATAATCCCTTATACTATCCATTATAGAAGCTTAAATAATAGAAAAATAGTCTAATGGGTTGACATATGTAGGTCACCACATGTAACGTAGAGTACAGCACGCATGATATGATAGTATAGTATCATAGGAGAGAACACTTATTTTCAAGTGCATCTTCAGTGTTAAAATCAGATATTTTTCTTCCAGTGCTTGACACGCCATACTATACATTTCACCAAAGGGCATTTCTTTAATTCAGATTTGAAGAAGTGGCCGATGAATACTGACAGCGTCTCGCAGAGAGCCAGTTTATTATCAAAGACAAATTCCACAATCACACCCCGCAGGCAGTGGAATCTCTAGTGGAGACACTAAGCAGAAAGAGACTAGTTACTTGTAAGATAAAAAGATTTAAAAGCACATATTTTTCTAAGGCATTCTACTGTGTGCTAGTATTCTTATTTTTTTTTTCGACCACACACACACCATCAGCGTCACACACCACTCAAACAGAGCAGGCATTATTAAAAGTTCCATAGGAAAAGCACTCAACCAGGGAATAGTCAGTAAACCACAAAAAAATACATGTCACATATTATTGCAAGTCACAGAAGACATTTGCCCACACAAGTTTCCATTTTGACAATGTCTGAGCTTCAGTTTTAACAAAACAGCCATAGAGTTGAGTAACAAAATAATCCCCGACAACAGACAGATGCACGCAATTAATAATTGATTAAACAACTTTCAAAACTAATAAAGTGAAACCACCGGTGGGAAGTAAGCAACACAAAACTGATTATTAAATTAAAGTTGCACAAGTTAGCTACACCTTTTTTTATGACACCTGTCTTATTGGCTTTAAAGGAGACATATCATGCTCATTTTAATTTTTCATAATTGTATTTTGGATTCCTACTAGAACATGTTTACATGCTTTAATATTCAAAAAACACATTATTTTTATCATACTGTCTCTATACCTGTTTACACCCTCTGTCTGAAACATTCTGTTTTAGCGACTGTTTCTTTAAGCCCCCCTGCCAGTCTGCTCTGATTGGTCAGCGTTTCTGGTCTTCCGCATCTGCACTGATGCAGTCTTCACAGCGTCACTGCAACAGGGGACTTATTGTGTGTGTCAACTACACAGCCATAGACTAAGAAGTGGATGTAGTCACCGTGACGTCACCCATCGAGTTTGGCATTTTGGCCATCGCCATCTTGGTCATTTGCAACCAGAAGTGACACGACATAAGACATTTTTAGGCGACCATAAAGGTTATAATTAACTTTGATGAACTGAAAACACACTGTGAAAGAATTAAGGTTCGAAGACAAAAACACAGACAACTCCCAGACATCACAACGCTGTGGCAGCAACCTGTCAATCACAGCCACGCCCTGAAGCATATCCTGCTTTATGGTCTAATTGACTCTAAATGGGGCCATAATTTACTAAATAAAAATCATGCTGTATTGAAGGAGACTTGAAAGTAGTGATTGAGACCATAAACTCATGTTTACAATGTTTATGGGGTAATAAATCAAGTGAGAAGTAGGCTCATTTTCTCAGACTTCTATACAATCAGACTTCTTTTTGCAACCAGAGGAGTTGTCCCCTGCTGGCTATTAGAAAGAATGCAAGTTTAAGGCACTTCCGCATTGGCTTCACTTTTCAGACCCCAAAGTTGCCCACCGAATTTAGCGGCACTTCTAGTGGTGACTGTTTAGTTGTGACATCACAACCATACGGAAGTCCTGAAGGCTCATTTAAAGGCACAATTTCTGAAAACAGGCTGTGCGCATTTTTCCGTGGATAGAGTATTTTGATACTTTCACAGTATTTATATAGCACTTAGTCCTGCTTTATAATCAAAAAATACATGGAAATCTCACTTTCTAAAATATGAGACCCATATTTAAATGATACATGGTTAATGCTCTTAAATGATACAGTGAAAATTTGCAAATCTAATTCTTGTTTCAGGTCTTCACCTATAGAAAAAGTGACTACCTAAATTCAATGGAACAGCACAGCCCATTATAAAACTCATTATCTACTCACCTCTATGCCAGTTTAAACGTCAGCATATATTTGAACAACTCAAGAAGAACATGCAATCAGTTCATGCAGTATAAATGGTTTTTGTAGCCAAAATGATTGCACACTGCATCCAAAAGTGCCATATTTACCCATTATCTGCTACATTTTAATACCTTGGGGAAAATCTAATAAATGGACGGTTCCAACCGCTGCAAATCCTCCAGACAGTGTAAACATTAGCAAAGACGAATGTCTTTGTATGTCCTTAGTGGCTTTGACAGGACAGCTATCCTGAAATGATCAAATGTTCTCCGGCTGGCTGCTAGTTATACATACTCGGTTGACAGCAAGGATTTTTTAACCTTTTATGTGGAAAGAGTTTTCTTCGGGTTTTGAAATTCTAGTGCTGACTGCCTTTTTTTTAAAGGTGTGTGTTGGCAGGATTTGTTTCTATCTTGTTAAGATAGAGTGCTGGACACAAAAATAAAACGTCTATGGCGATAACCATCTTTTATAGGACGGTGAGATGAGCTGACTAAACATACTACAGCTGACTGTGAATTCCTGCTTTGGCATCAATGCAATCTCCGTCTTACTCTTTTTTCCATCTAATTCCGTCTAAACATAAAACAATGCTGTGTTTTTTGTATGACATGAGATAAATAACACTGAGGGGGTTCATATAATCCTCTCATGTGTACGTGGAACAATGCCATCTGCTTTGACACATTAATTAGGTTGCATCCGTTTGTCTTAATGAGGCAGAAAAGCTGCCAGCACACTTTTCATGCTTATAGATGAAAGGACGCTGTTGACACAGGCAGCAGAAGAGAGTGAGATATCTTCATGGTGAGTGTTTCTGTCAGCTACAGCGCTCCGAGAGGATGAAGGCTTGAGGTCAAAACAGATGTAAGATTCATTTCAAAATGACCTTTAGAGGTCAGTTGAGCATGTTAAATGTCAAGTCAAATACAGTAGTATGTGATCGGTGAAACAATATAAAAATATATTCTCAATTGCTTTTCATGTTAAGTTTCACATCCAGTTTATGCTTGTTTAATCCCCATGTGATCAGATCTTATAGAGGACCTATTATGCTCATTTTCAGGTGCATACCATAAAACTTCTATTAAAAGTCGAGCCCCAATTAGACGTCGAGTCCCTTTTACTCGCCGGGTGTGGCTACACGTTTTGACAAATAAACGCAGGTTTCAATTAAACGTAAAATATACACATCATTAGATCAGTTAGATTCTTTACAATTCAATCGTCCCGTTCAAATTACGGAAACCATGAGCGCTTAATTATATTTCATTCAGATTTATGGTGCTGTTGACTGCTGTCCACCCCGTTATGTGTGTGCCTCCCTTTCAGGGTTTACACTATAGACTCTTTTTTTGATTAATATTCCAGATTCCGGCCATATAGAACAGCTACCAGACATATATTTTAAATAGCCATATAATAACCTACATTCTACATAACTCGGAATAATTTAAATGAAGACGCGGTTTAAAAAAGCTTCATCCATAAAGTTGACATTAAAATGATTATTAATAACCCGGGCTATTAATTGCAGTTTTATGGTACTTGTATTGTGAGTTTCTACTAGAACACGTTTACATGCCTTGGTGCTCAAAAAACATTTTATTTTTCTCATACCGGCTGTGCTGCAGAACCTCTTTTCATCCTCTGTCTGAAACGCTATGAAACGTATTATGTAAATGTATTACTTGGTGACATCACAAAGTTACGTAAGAAAAGGCAGCAAGCAAGGCATTTCAGAACAGCATTTCTGTGGAGGAGAGTAACTCCCTTCGCTGTGGACTTTGGGCTTTGTAACTTTGCAGACCTTTTACATGCAAAAAAACAACAGCTATATGACACACAAAAGGAAAGAGAAAATGCACAAAAACATAATAAGTCCTCTTTAACATCTGATTAATATTTAAAGCTTGCATATTCTACAAGTGACTGGCTCATTTTGGGTGTATTGATTACAAGCGCCAGGAGGCTACCTGGAAAACTGACTTTGTCTTTATTGATTCTATAAGGATTCCCATGACGGGAAACATACATAAAGGTTTTAAATGAGAAATGGTGTCTGAATTAATGTAAAAAAAAAATTTAAAAAAAAAATTAACTGCACCACAGGAGAAGCCCTGCTTCGCTCGTAAAACTTGGAAAGTAGTTGTAAGCCGCTGTAACATTTTGCTGATGCAGAGCAGTTTTACCACCGTGCAGCATGTTAATAAAAGTTTGATCGGGCTATTCAAGAGGAAGAGTAAACAATTTTGTTACAAAGCCTCTCCCCGGCTGACAGAATTGACACATGGTTTTACATTATACTGGCAGACGCGACAACACCACATTTATCTTTCTTAGCGACAGAAGCAATTCAAAGACCTTTTGATGTTCTGAGATCGAGGAGGAACATTTCCTTGTAGCCTTATTCTGTCACAACAAAAGCAGCGAAAGCTGCACTATAAAGGCAAACTAAGCATATTTGACATGTCTCACAACCAGCGAGAATAAAGAGTGTAAAGGGAGGTCTTCATGAATGATTGAAGTTTATAAGGCTGCCCACCCCCTCCCTCCTCATAATTGCAAAGTATAGAGGAATCTCAAACATACTGTATGCTAAAGCGGGGAATTATGCTTTTGACAAGATTGTTATTGCTGCACCGAACTGCATGCGGCCTGCCTCTTATTTTCTTATCTCTGTCTCTCTCTGTGTCTCTATCTGCGCTGGTCGGCTGTTGACCATCTTGTTGCAGCCCTTCAGTCAGAATATCGAGTGGAAGTGGAGAGTGAGAATGGAGAACTGGGTTAAACCAGAGTTTCTCATACACAAATCAATACGGGATCAATGTGTACAGGTTGGAGACCTCGCTGTGGTGATTACAGCGGAGCGAGTGCTGCTACCAAACTGCTCTCATTGCCGAGCTTTAATTGGGTGTTTACAGTTGAGGTTCCACAGAATAGAGCTGAAAACTGAATTCTAAATGTAATTTGTCGAGTATGGGAATCAATAAATACAACAGGAAATAACCAGTTACAGTCTTTTCTCATGCAAGTCGCATTCATTAGTTGCAAATATGAAGGACATTTGTCATATTTACACGCATATGTCAGTCACTTATTACCAGTGAAATGCCTCACATCTGATCTGTTGAAAAGACTGACGGATGAAGGATGAAATAAAGACTAAATAGTGAAAATCTTAAAAATTCAACAGGGCTGGAAAAAGCATCCAGTACTCATTAGACAAACTATACAACTGTAGAGCATGTCAAATTTGATCATTTCAAAATGTAAATTTGCAGAGCATGTGCAGGCTAATAGCAAATATTTGAAAATCATTCATCAAACATGGCTTCTTGCCGGGCGCTTCAGCCTCTGGTGGAACCTGATTGGCCAACACATTCTCTCCCTACCGGATTCTGAACATGGCACTCAATCAATCAATCAAACTTCATTTTTACAGTATAGCACCTTTTCTACAGGTTGGTGCAATTCAAAGTGTTTTACAGATGACTGACAAGGTGATAATAACAGTATAAATGTAAACGATTGAAACAATTTGAGACTAATGCACACCAGAAATAAAAATGATAATTTAGTAATAAAACCAATAAAAAGATTAAGGGGAGACACCTAAGGTGAATAGGATAAATACTTCCCCAGTTGATTACTTAAATTAAGACAATTATTTTTTGTATTACAAGTTTTCTTAAAATGTATGTTTAAATATGCAAATGAGGCATTCTGTTATTAAATATGTGCTTATTTGCATACATTTCAGGTTCAAAATTCTTGTTTCATTTTGTTGACATATTGAGTTAAAGGTTTTTACAGAGGGAATGTCTTTTTATCACTCCATAAATCAGAAAACACTGTCAGCAGCCATAAAAAAGATCAATTTTCACCATTTTTTTTTGGAATAAATTATTCTATAAATCAGACCATGAATGATATACTGTATGAACAAACCTCTCTATAAAAACCTTCAGAATATAGATAGGAATGAAACTCTAAAGTTTGGTGTATGTAAGTGCTACTGAAGTGGTGATTTCTGGCTCAGAGTATGAGTAAAACCTAATTTTGACAAAACAGGTTTATTTTTATTAGTATTTTATATTTTGCATTTTACATATGCGAAAAACTGTTTTTGCCTAGGGTGTTTCAAATAAAAAAAAAAACAATAATAGCCTATAGATAAAAGACCACAAACAAAAAAAAATAGATAACGGGGAGTACAACATTTTAAAACAGGAAGGCAATTAACTTGTCATTGCTTAGACAATTGACAATGACAAACCAAACAAGTAAAATAACTGTTTATTGATGGAGTACATTCACCAAGAATGCTCTGCCTCCATTAGCAATACTGGCTGAAAAACACCCAGTAGGTCAGCTTCACTTTTATTGATTGTTTTACAGTGTAGTAAATGTGTACCTTATAAACGCAGCCACCCATTCATTCATTTGCTGTCATTCAAAAAAAATATTACTTCGATTAAATATGGCCTCACAGTACATTGATTCTGTATTATGCTGATTCTAACATGCTAAATGCTAGACTGTCAACAATTCTCATCCATTTCACTTGCGACATACAAGCATACCACATGCCTCTGTACAGTAGCAAGAGAGAAGAGGCTTTCGTACAGCTTGTTATCAAACCTTTGTTTAGCAAAAAGCTATAATGAAATGCAAACACTGAAATTATGTTCGTTTGATTTGTTATCCAACCTTGTGTTACTGTCAGATTGACTAAAATTACACCCTTTGCCAAACCCTGATTCTCTGTGTCCGGTAGAGGTTGTAATTTGAAACACAAGCAAGTTCTGTTCTCACCTGTTTCCAGAATCACACCCTGTACTGCCAGCCAATTTAAATTTATTGTGCTTGAAGGACTCCAATCAGGTATGGATGTACCGTAATACGCTGGCATAACCAGGCCACTGTCAGACCAAAGTGATCTTGATGTGCTCTGTCAGGCCCGCAGAATGGGTGTCGTATTTAACCCTTCACACACCAGCAAGCTGCATCAAGTCAATGAAATACAACCACAAAGAGATGGTATATGCTGTCATGTATTTTACTGTATGACTAGTGGTCAAACATGTGTTGCTATGGGCTGAGTGCAAGTGACAGAAGCCATAGTAAGACATAGGAGCTGATGTGAAATGTAATACAGCCTCAGTTAAACTTAATTTACTGCAGTAGACGCCATGCTGCACACTCGAGAGGTTCTGCGTGTAAGTGCATTACATCACACCGCACTGAAGCTGGTTATATTACTGCAGGGCTAATTTATAAATTAAAGGTGGTAATTACCGTGACAGAATGAGATTACTGTTATCTTATTCTGAGCGGTGTCACAAATACAATAAAATACCATTAATATTGTCTTGGGGGTGATTTACTTAGTGAAATGTCTTTTCTGTGTGCACATTTAGGAGACGGCAGGGTCTCGGAGGAAGCTGGAGGGCTTCAGAGTGTGGAAAACGTTCACCTGTCCCTAACTAATTGTGTACTTACTGTAGCTCCATCATATCCAGTGATGTCACACCAGCCTTGTTTTTTTAAAACTGAAGCTAAATATGCAGCCGTTATTACCAGATAGGATCTAGTTAGTGATGTAGAAAAATCTGACCCGACAGGATGAACTGATCAAAACAAACCTGTATAAATGGTTCAGTAAAACTAGTCTGTGGGTCCCGAGGTCAAGCGAGTAGAGTCGTATAGTGAAAATGAATACTTATTTTTCTTTTGGCGAGGCATATTCTTGTCATTTATCTTCCACATCAATGTTTGAAAAGGTGCAATCCAACTCTATCGCCCGGACCAGACTGCCTGCGTGAGCAGCGCGTGTCCGTCGCTAGTTAGAGCAGCCACACAGCCCATGTGAGCAGAGCGCCTCAGGCTTGGCTCGCCTGCGTGCCGGCTGCGTCTCGTCTGGAGATTCAAGGTCTCGGCTATTTTTTTAGGTGCTGCGCACGGTTCACAGCGATAGACAGTGAAAATGATATTTTGACCATATATTGACATTATACTGTACCACCAACATACTACAGTATCAATGTCTATATCTGTAGGAAAAAAAAGTATATATTTATTTTCAACTCAACACTTCCTATTTCTGTTTCAAAATAAAAGTTCTCTAGTGTTTTTCTGTGGACAGAATCCCTTCATTTGGAAATGAAAAATGAAAATGAAGTGACTTGCACGGCTCTATAAATTAATAGACTACCGGCTTTTCATTGTGGATTATTATTATTTTTTACAAAATGAGCACACGCTTCCTAAACTTTTCTGTTTAAAATAAATATAAATTATATTTATGACCAATATGAAAGACAAACTTTATTTAGAAAGAAAGGACAGGCAGTAGCAGCAGTTCTGTCTGTGTGGACCACACACGTACGAGCTGCAGCAATTCAATGGTAGCATCACACGCTGCTCACGCAGGCAGTGTTGCCCAGGCGTAAATCTTTAAAAGATATCTTAGTGGATAAAGTATGAAATTAACTAGGATGTTTTGCCCATCATCAATGCATGATACACTGCCTCTTGGATCCTCACACAGTTTAGCATTTTATTTTTCTAATCTTTATTCTTCATGTTGTTATTTTCCTTTCTTTTATCATACACCCTTTATTTTATTCTGAATTGTGTGCATAGTAATTGTTTTCATTGTGTTTATGTTTCATGTACTTGTGTTTTTCTGCTACAAAAAGAATGTCCTGAACTGAACTGAGCTGAGCGTCTCAACTGGGCTGCTCATTTGTTTTTCTCGACATAATGAAAGCATTCGAGAAGGCAAATGTGGGTTGCAGAAGACTTCTAAAATGATTAAGCATGTTTGCAGTCCTCCTGTGTCTCACCTCTACTGACTAGATTATAATAAAGAGTGTCCGGCCGTTCTAAATAATTGGGAGTGGAGGTACGAGCTCACGCTTTGCCCTGAGATTCCACGGTGACCTCTCAGTCGACACTGACTAAGATGACAGAGTGAGCAATCATAGGGGAGTCCTCCTCAAGGTGGCAACACATCGCCTCCTCTCTTCAGTTGCATATCAATGGAGTCATCAGTGAGCACTCGGTGCATGGAGAGAGCACTAATAAGATGGGACAAGCCACACTTGAGGCGGGCTGCTGATTGACATCAATCTCCTTATATCCAGGGGCTTTATTTCCTTATTATTACAGAGAGCCACTAGACAAGCAAATCAATAAGCAGCTTCCGCTGGGCTCAGATACGAGGCCCTCAGATCACTCCACACGACTCCTTTTAGAGTCCTCGGTGGAGCTTTGAGCTCATGAATTCATTCTAACATAAGGTGAACATTTCCCAGTGGTGGCATTTGCTGCAGAATCCTGCATCGTGTGCAGCTTGTTTGCATGAAGCCATAAGGACGGACTACAGGAAATAATGGGGTGAAACTGATAAATGATTCCATTAGTTAACTTAATGAATTGATAATTTAATTTGTTTTGTGGGTGTGACAAGTGCATGGATGTGGAAATAAGGAATTTAAAAAAGAAAGGTAGCAGGGAAGAGAACTAAATTAAAGTGAGCACTGGCTGGAAGAACAAGCCTTTCAAAAGAAAAACAAAAGGTCACAAATCACTGTGTGATTTCCAGTTTAAACCCAGAATAGTGCATCCAATTTCAGAGCATCAAATTTAGCTTTTACTGTCTGTCTGGTTTTCGAGTCGTGAGGCGAACCGCGTATTGAAATGAGATGCATTCTTATCCTCCATCTGCCCTTTGACTTCATTGAGCGGAACCATAACTTTTCCCTTTCATTTATTACGGCCTGTCTGTGTTCCGGTTCATTGAGCATTGTCCTTCAGACGGGCTTTAAACAAACTGTGTCTTAATGGTGCTAGGAAGCTCGTAAGACCTGACCTTTAAGCTGGAGCAGAACAAAAACATGGAGCTACCCGGCCCTGCTCTATTTACATGAAGTCTACTGCAAAGCACTAAAGCTGCAGGGGGTAAATGGGCCAGCCTTAAACAAATCTGAACTCTATGGCGAAGGGTTGAATGTGGTTTAATTGGCAATAATTTCTTTTATGATCTAGCTGAATCAATTTGCATTTCCCATGCCTCACATTCTCCCTATTTCTGTGCATTCTTTGCTTTTCACTTTTTTTTTTATACCAGAGAACTAAGGAATGAATGAATGCGTGGCTTGTCGTACAAACTCCTGGTATTAAAATCGCATCATTTTCTGTAATCATGGCAGAATCTGTCTTATATAGAAGCCGGATGCATTTCAATTTACCAATGTGTGCTGTCTTAGAAAAAAATACTGAGAGGAATGTCTCTTTTCACACTTCATTTCCTCCCATTAGAGTCATTCATCTTTTCATTTTCTTCTCATTTACTCCATGGTGGAGTCAATTAAGAATGGAGCTGTGGGTGAAACAAGACATACAACTTTCACATCTGTACTGGATTGCTATGTCGTGAGCAAAATGTGTTTTTAACAGTAGTTGTGAGGTAGTAGAAGTAAAACATAACTACAACTTAGCTCTCAAAAGCGGGCTGTATTACTAATTATTATCAGATCCCATGCATACTTTTTGCATTGCAATTATACTGTATAACACATCAGTACATAGAGGGGGAAATCTGTAATGAATACAAGTACAATCAGACTTTAAAGCAGTGGTTCCCAACATGGGGTCCCAATGATCAAAGGAGGTGCGCCAGGTCTGCTTTGAGGTTGTCAAAATTAAATTTGCACATGTACAACTAAAATCATAATAACACAATTACTGGATAATTTATACAAAAGTCTGTATAGAAAACTATTTAAAAAGATATATATTTTTGCTACTTAGTAGGCCACATTCTGTTTGAACCCAGTATTTTGCACAGTTGCAGATACAGATCAGGCTACACTAATATTATTAGTATTATACAATTCATAGAATTAGATTCCAGTGGTGACTCAGTGGGTTTATTTGTGACTCGTGTTATCCAAACATTTCCAATGATTCCAGGGCTTTGAAAAGTCAAATTTGTTGAAAAAAAGATAGATGTAATCTTTTCAAAAAGTCCCAACATTTTTTTAACTAACAAAATAGTCAATCCATATTTGTTGGTGTTCAGCCTTTCAAAAACAACATTTTCACTGTGCTAACAAAACTATTTGCTCTCCTGCTTGCCACACACAAAAGGGGCCTGTACCTGTATTAACAGGGTGGCCTAGCAGCAATCTAACAAATATGACATTACATTTATCCAACCACAATAACACAATCTATTTTGACTCTAACGCTATTATGGTAAACAAACAAAAAAAGATCACATTATGTATGTGCATTCGCTTGGCGAATCCAGCAGATTGGACTGTTGTCAGGCTACTAATTAGGTGTTATCATTTGCTACAAGCCCCATAGATGTGAGTCAATAGGGGCCTACTACACCCACTAGTAGGTTTTATCATCTATTCACATGGTAGATCACCAAAAATACAAAATAACATGACAGGAACAGAAACACAGGGTTTTTCAATTGTACAATATGTTAGAACGTGTTTCACTTTCACTTGTACAACATAGTAGGCATAGTAGGTCCCTAATAACCAGCAGCTATGGTGCTTATAGCGACTGATAACGGCTTTTTAATGGCCTGGCTCATTTAGTATATCACCTTATTGAAATTGAGGATTTTGTTCGAGGATTTGTAATTTTTTTTAAGGGTGATAACGTCAGAAAATATGGAGGGGGGGTGCTCAGCTTTTGTCAGATGCAAGTAAGGATAATAGGTTTAGAGCCACTGCTTTAAAGAGTATATTCTCTGAGGGTGCAGGCCATACATCTGGCTCTCCTCCTCACAACACAGGCATTAGTGGTGAATTTAAAAGCTACTTGATTGATGCCACGCTCTCCATCCCTCTTCGAATCATTCCCCAGCTCCATAACAATCCCATCAGCCCAAGGAAAATACCACTAAAGGACCAGCGCTGGCCATTTCCAACCTTATCTGTGTACTTGTCATAGATTGACATGCCTATGTACGCCATTACACTTGTCAATACTCTATATCTCATGGGGGGGAGGCTCCTGTTATAACACTGAATCAGTCACAGACCATACGCACAGGCAAGAAAGACTCATTTCAGCCTCAAGAACTCCCTCGTTTTCTTTATCGGACAGAAAAAAAGACCATCTGAACCTGGGAAAATTGAAGTGCCAGCAAGATGCATCGAGGGCCGTTGTCTTTGTTTTCTCCATGTTTTGCTTTTAACAACCAGTACAGTGCTATTGTGTTCAGGTTAATAAAGTTAAGTTGAAGGTTTGTGCAATGGTAGCATTTGGCGAGGCCATAAAGATGAGGTTAAAAGTGAGTTCGCTTGGCGCCCTGCTATTTTCACTGCTGTTTCAGTTGTTATTGCAGCAGAATGGAAGAAAAAGAGACAATGTAAGAGAGAAGAAAAGCTCATTGAATAAGAATACAGAGAGACCCTTATTTTTAACAGTTTAAAAAAAAAATTGCTTCAAGGTATCTATACTATGTTTTGAAGAATAAATCCAGCAAAACTCGCTTCACTCTGGCACAATTATCCAAATAGTTTCCCTCACTCGAACGCTAAATGCAAACTAGAAATGCGTTCCCTCAGTCTTCCACTCTGTGGGAGTCTCCTCCTGCAGAGTCACCTTCCTTTGAAACAGGCCTCCTGGCATTCACAGTGAAACACTCTCTGTGTCTATTTAAGTCCAGTCTACCTTGTGCCTTAGTTCTCACCTGACCAGCTGTTCCATTTGTCTCCCCTTTTATAGTGTGACATACAGTACAGTACCACTCCTGTGATATGTGCTGCCTGGTGCACCCACACACACACACACAGCTGGATAGCACCACAGATGCACAGCTATAAACCCTGTTTTAACACAACTCTGTAGTTCCCTCGTATACCAAAACCACAGCCACACTCATGTAAGACGATATACTGAGTCTCAGTGCTCAACTGCATAGTCTTTTGTCAGTGACAACCCGAAAGCGGACAAAGCAAGATACTGAAATAGTCATGCTGTGCCATATTTCAGCGGTGCTTTATGCTACTTTTCTCTAAAAAACAGGCTGAACATTTGTTGTGATATCTCACATTGTGTGAATCTCTTCCTTTGGGCCAGCTAATTTCCACTTGCTGCTATGAGGGGCTTGTAGATATTCATAAGATGAATATTGTATTTCATTAATGATTTCTGCAGTCCGGTCGCACCAAAAAGGCGTATGAATGACACAATAATTCACAAGGCGTTTAGCGTGCATTAAGAACACTGTTCTTGCTTTTGGCGTGTCATTTGTACGCCATGTAGTCTGTACTGACTGCAATGTAAATGCATCTGTGTGAATATGCTACGCTCAGAGCTAGTGACGTAGAATAAAAAGTGAGAAAGACGGTTCATGTTGGGCGAGGGGGGATAGGTCGATGGGTCCAACAAACACAGGACTTTCAACCAGGAGAGCGGTGTTTTTTTTACATTACTGACATTTGTCATTTGTTTTTTAGTGATATTTGTGACGTGTTTTCCGCCGTTACGTTACATTGTTAGCGTACAAAGTTTACTTAGTTTACGCACTTAATTTACAGCCAACCATGACGTTTTTCCTCAGCACATTCTCACTCGCAACTCGTCAAATACTACTGCTTGGTCAGTGCCCCTCGGCATCGGAGACCGACGCACAGGGTACCCCTCTTGCGTTACTTTTGGATGGACTAGGGACGGCGTATCAATATACGCTTGTTACATGTATAGTGTCCTTTCAAAATAAACTTCCGTTTTCACAGGAAGTTAGGTTTAGGCAACACAACTACTGAGTGTGGTTAGGAAACAGTCATGGTTGACGTTAGCTTCACTGACGAGTCACGTGACAAACGAAGAAGTCAGCGATTTAGTTTGTTGACTCACACTATTAATACTATGTTACTTGCTCCGACCGACCGTCAAATAACGCGGGTGGGTTTACATTGGAGTTAGTTGAAAGCTCGGTTCATCACATACTGTCACTAATGGAATATAAATAGCAGAGAAAATATACAGTTTGTAGGAAATTTCCTGTAAATTTCATCTACAAACCTTCACTTTTTCAACGTGGATGTGAAATGTCCACGGATGGAAGGGAAAAGGTGATTACTGTAATAGCGCTGAAAAGCAGAGCAGAAGCGATCGCCTTCGAGTGTAAGCCTTGACCTTTACAGAATTGGTTCGAAGGAGGTGGACGAGCAGACTCAAAAATCACTTTGGCACTTACATCTCCAAGATTCCGAGCACAAGTATTTTCTGTGCACTCTGATGGAGCAAGCAAGCGAAATAAAGAGGTCAAAGGGACTAGAAGTCAGGAGGAGCAGAGAGACCTGGTGTTTGAAAATGGTTGTAAGTTTATGACACGTGATGGTTGAATCTCTTGTAAGGAAAGACAGCCACGCCGCTAGATAAAAAGACCCAGCATTAGGTTGTCATTCTTCAAGGAAGATGTTATTTTCTTCCCTCTAAACATGACAGACACAATGCTGGAAAATTGCATCTAAGTGGAGTGACGATATTCTTGCTTTGATCAGGAACACTGGCCTATTTCTTACAATAGAGCTCTCTATTTTATGTTTTTATCGGTTTCTGACATCTCATCCATACAGAGGACAGCTGTCATTAACTTTTCCCGCCTTTTTTGGAGGGGTATTATATTCACACTGTAGTATTAGTAGTTGTAGTAGTATCGCACGTATTGGTCCTTTTTTTAACAATCAAAACCCATTCTAAGCATTTGAAAATGTAATCGATTACAGCACGACTCTTGTCACCTTCAAACTGCATTCAATCTCAGCAATTTCACCAGAGCATTTTTCAAAGCAATCTTTAAACAAGAAACTGAATATAAAACACAAACAATAATCAGCTAAATCCTGGAGGGAGAGAGCGAGAAAGAGAGAGAGATTGAGAGAGAGAGAGAGAGAGAAAGATGTCTTGCAGCAGCAGAGGTATTTTAATATGCCGACTGCATGTAATGTTGAAATTAGTTTTATGCGTTTCGGCAGGGGGATGCCAGAGAGCAAAGCCAGGTGAGGGCCTGTGAGTACACCAGTCTGAAAACATAAATGCTGTAAACCAAAACACAAGCTGCCTATTGGGAGGTGAGGGGAAACAATATTAACACTGACAGTGATGGATGATGCTGCCTCCTGTAGAGGTCTGATAGATACAGGGGCCTTCAGAGCCGAGAAGCACCGCGTTCTGCTAAAAGGTGTATTCCACACAGGTAAAACCTGCATTTGTAAGGAAGAAGTGTACAATACCAATTTGCATAAAGATAGATGGGCTGTTTTCATTTATTTTTTTGCCAGCTAGACTATTAACCTCTTCCACTCCTTGAGGGCGCCGGGGTCCTCGGCCGACTTTATTTTTTCAGAGGCTGTTGCAGCTTCTCTTTTAGAGCTAGAGTGAAGGTACTAGTATATGAAACCAGAAAACCTAAGGAATATATTGGTACAAACAATGTCATGCATGTTGAGAAGAACGCTAAATAATGCTACGAAGTTACGCTAAATTTTGCCAAGGAAAAACTGGGATGGCCTTTTTCAAAGGGTTCTCTTGACCTTTGACCTCAAGCTATCTAAATGAAATTGAGTTCTATGGGTACCCACAATTCTCCCTTTTACAGACATGCCCACTTTATAATATCCCATGCAGTTTGGGGCAAAAACCATGCAGTTTTTTGAATGCAGTATAAATGTATTTTTTTCACCTATTCTAAAAGGGCATATTTGAATATTTCTGCATACTGGGGTCCCTAAACAGACTTGGAATTGCATTAATTGGGTATCGCTGTAAAGCTGAGACTTGTGTGGATCCAATGAGACCAACTGTATTCATGTGTGATGATGTTAGTTCCCATAGTAGCCATTTTATTGTAGTGAGACCTTTTTTTTCAACTTGACGTTACTGTATAAAATGACCTGTTGTGACCTCTAGGATAATCACGGCCTCATGAAACTTTACAACCATAGCCTAGAGACCTATGGCATTCAGAGGATGGATAGCTTTCCTAGGTAGATTGACAATAAGGGGGTTTCTCAGCAGTTTCCAGAACAGAAGTGGTCGCCGTCCAATTGCCGAAAAATGCAATTCTTGCAGAAATCTGCAAATGTCAAAAGTGTTTTATATCAAATCACAGCATGGCTTTTTCTATGGTGTTCCTCAAAGTCTTGGTGTTTTTTATCAATTCTCGAGTGGTAAAAAATAGTTAAATTCAGAACCAAATCTGTGTAACAAATGGTGTCAACCCAAAAATTGCTGCAGCAACTTATGAGTGAGCATGGGAATGGCCATCATATATTGCTATCATAGTGTTCTAAGCCCTTACGCACTTTAAACATTTACTTTAATTGATTCATTATTTTCTAAAAAAATTATATTTACAGCATCTGTAATGTCTTTTGCTAGAAACAGTAATACTTAGCTCACAGTCAGAAAACATATCGCGAATGGCACCAGTGTTTTTCACAAATTTACCAAAAGTGAATAAACAGCCATTTTACATGCAGATCAACAGCCCTGTACTCTTCACCACAGCAGTTCTATTCAATATATCAGAGAGCCACTTAAGGTATGTTAGGTTTAGAACAATTCCCTTCAAATTTCCCAAACATACTGTATAGCTTAAGTGTGTGTTTACAGCATGGGAAAAGGTTAAAGGGAGATAAGGTGCTGGAGGATAAAATAACACGTGGAACTGTCATTGATAATAAGAGGAGGTATGATGACTTTGTTAAGCTGTGAGACGGATTAAAAAAACAACAACACAGAAACAGAGGTCATACTGTACTTTGACATTTTAGCTCCGCCTTTCAGCTTTGGATTATGTCATTTTACACACATTTCTATAGAAATTGTAGTATTCTTTACTTTATTTGTAAGATGTGAAATCCATATTTCCATGCTGAGCTGACCCCATGGAGGTTGCCGACACTGTACTGTAGCTTAGTAATTCTGTATGCAACACAGTATTCATTCTGTGCATGCACACATAATTCAAGGACAGGTGAAATACGAACACATATATACTTGGAATGTTCATATGTGAAGCAATGTCAAGACTTGCATGTCACTGTGGTACATGTTTGGTTAGAGAAAGAAAATGATTTACTGGTCATATTGACTTTTAATACTCTAGTTATTCTGGTTTTATTAAAGCAATCATACACTTTACAGTGGGAGAGGTTTCTTTTTTTTTTTTTTACCTCGGAATGGTTCTTCCACTAGCTGCTTTAAATAACTGCAAATCACAGCCTCTTGTAGCTTATTGCTTTAATAAACTGTGACTGAGAGCAGTGTACTCAGGCATGATTGAGAGACTGCAAATACTCCGCTCTGATCTTGTTTAAACTTCTCACGGAAAAGGATGGGCCCTGCCTCGTGGTGCAAGAGCGGGTTATTATGAGGTGCTGTAAATTACCACACCAGGTAATTGGAGAACATCAGTAGAGCCAATAAAGTCGAAGCACCGGCAGATGGTAAAAACAAAACCCAGATGATGAACAAGTCTCTCTGTAAGCAGCTGTTATTCTTCGGGAAAGAAACTTTTACATTACCATCCCTGGGTCCACATGTAAAAAATTCCCCCAAAAACGCCTACCTCTGCACTAAAGTTGCAAAGTTGTTTTTCATTGGCGCCTGTGTAATGAAAAGAATCATCACAGTTTATAAACTTTTTTATTTTATTTATTTCTCTCTGCGCTTTTATAGCTTCACCAAAATTGGATTTCAAGCCTGGCTACCCTAAGAGGATCTACAAACACATGTGGTGCAAGAGCAAATCTGTGTGGAAGAGCACCGAGTGAAAAAAATAAATAAAAGTGGTGAAAATTAAAGTGGTTTAGCCTGAATGGATTTAAGGGGCTGGAAAATACATTTTAGTGCCCAGTCATTCATCCTCCTCACATCGCTGTTAATATACATTTTTAATGGTTTGTCTGTTCCAGCTCAGCAGAAATCTTGAGGCGTTCATCAGCAGGTGTTTCACTCTCACCCTGTTTCATGCAGCTAAACTGTTGGGTGGCATTAAATTGTTGCATCATTCATCCACTTCTATTAATTATACATCCCTGCAAGCAATGACTTCCCAATTTAAAACTATACTGTTCTAATTGTGTGTGTTCATGTAAGACCACATCGCTTATGGTAAGAAGCTGATGGAGAAAATACGTTTTCAGGGTCTTTAAGATTTCAGCCCTGATCATGTGTGTTTAGGTCCCGTAGTCCCGTTTGAAAAAAAAACTGTATTGACCACTGGGGGCAGCAAGCACATCTTGTGGTGCTACTTTGTCAGAAATGCCACAGAAGAAGAGGGACTTGTGTAAAGTGGAGCCAATGTGGAAGTGCCTTAAACTTCCATTTGTTCTAATAGCCAGCAGGGGGCGACTCCTCTGGTTGCAAAAAGAAGTCCGATTGTATAGAAGTCTATGAGAAAATGAGCCTATTTCGCACTTGATTTATTACCTCAGTAAACATTGTAAACATGAGTTTATGTTTATATCAATCGCTAATTTCAAGTCTTTTTCAAAACAGCATGATGTTCATTTAGTAAATAATGGTCCCATTTAGAATGAAATAGACCATAAAGCGGGGCTACCTTGTGATTTACAGGTTGCTACCACGACGTTGTCCGGTCTGGGAGTTGTCTGTGTTTTTGTCTTACAACTTGAACCCTGTCACAGTGTGTTTTCAGTTGATGAAAGTTAAAAATGGCTTATTCAGCATTCGGTTGTACTTAGCTCCACCCTCTCGTGTCACTCATGGATTTATGAAGAGAACTGGATACAGCGTTGGAGGCAGGCTCCCATTCATTCATATGAGGCGCTCTTCCTGGAGAGCTTGGTGTCACTTCTGGTTGCAAAAAACCAAGATGGCTACAGACAAAATGACAAACTCAAGGCTTCAAAATGACAGTCCACAAACAAAGGAGTGATGTCACAGTGAACACGTCCACTTCTTATATACAGTCTATGATCCATTTACAATACCCAAACAAATTTAAGGCTTAGAGAATCCATCGCGTAACATTATTCTAAAGCAGCATACAAGCTTTTGTCTTCCGCATAATACCCAGTACATGCACAAAAAAAACAAAAAACATCAGAAACATGGAAAACGACTATAGGCCTACAGAAAGCAGTGACAACATTTCAATTGAATGGCTGTTACTGAAAAACACGTCCAAGTCATGACTCATGAGCAGCATAAATCACTGACATAATCATCACTTCAGTGAGCTCCACAGAAAATAAGTGCTTTCCAAACAAAATATAGCATATTTGTCATATTTGTCACTTCATCATATTTGTCCCACTGATGTCTCTTCTATATTCCTGTGGAAGCTTAAAACAGCAGCTGCAGCTCTGCAGGACTATATACCCAATTTCAAAACAAATACCCTACATCTAACAAAATGTAATTTTACATCCACTGAAAAATAAGAAATGATCAAAGCCCATCCCACTGAATAAGTTTTAGCAATTTTGTCTAAATTCCTCATGCAGTCTACCTACAGGAGGGCTGCCTGCAGAGTCTCAAACGGGTCATATAGATTTGTGCAGAATGTGCAAGTCTCAGAGCTTCTTGTTACAAAACAGGCATGCCCATACTTAAAGTTGTATGTCTTTTGATGTGAACCTGCTGCATCTTACTACCATATGAGGCTTTATTATTGACCAGATGCCATCTGAAGTAAACTAAACTGAAAGACCGTTAGGATGAGCACTGATTGATAAGCGAGCAGTGGCACATGCATAGTTGAGTACGAGGGGAACGCTTCTGTCATTTTGCCTCTCATGTCTCTTTTGTATGCGCCAAGAGATTCCAGCGTGGCTCCTCAAGGTCTTTTAAAGACAGCAGGTGGTCACAACGCCCACGCCAGCACTAACCACATATGCCGCCGCGCACATGTTAGAGACATACATCAAAGCCGAAACTCGCATCTGCAGGTGTTTGTTTACTCCGTAGCTACGCAGCAAGATGGGATATGAGCAGACCTTGATTTTAGCATGCTGGAAACATTAGTTCTCTCCTGCTATAAACACACAAAAATCCTGCTTTCAACTCCGGCACCGCGATCATTCGCGTTGTGTTATTGTTATGCTGCGAAATCAAACTTGTCAGCCACAAAAGGGCACTGTAGTGTGTAACAAGAGGGTCTGATTTGCCAAGAAAGGAGGGAAAAAAAGGTTTTTGTTTGGTGCCATAATAATCTCTTTTTGTCAGCTTTGGAGCCTTTTTTTTAGGGATTTCATATCGCTTACCAAAATGAAGTTTATTCAAGTGTGCTATTAGTAGACGTCTCTTCAGTTTACTTTTTACGTACTTATCAGAGATATAGTTAACAAAAGTATAGATAAGTATACTTGGCTCATACTGACGACATACAGAGAAGTCTAAGCATACTTGGCTCATACTGACAAGTATGCAGACAAGTCTAAACTTGGTATATACTGACAAGTATACAGACAAGTCTAAGTATACTTGGCTCATACTGACAAGTATACAGAAAAGTCTAAACCTGGCATATATTGACGAGTATACAGACAAGTCTAAGTATACTTGGCTCATACTGACAAGTATACAGAAAAGTCTAAGTATACTTGGCTCATACTGACAAGTATACAGAAAAGTCTGAGTATGCTTGGCTCATACTGACAAGTATACATAAAAAGTCTAAGTACACTTGGCTTATTGGTCTACACGTACTTAATTTTTTGATCGATATATACTTCAGAAAAGTATAATTAAGTATTATTGCCTTATAGGCCTAAAAAAAAGGTATTCTTGGCTTGAAGTTGTGCTTACTTTTTGATAGAGTAGCCTATTAAAGTGTATGCTCCAGCATGCAAAGTTGATGCATGCTATGGTTCCTTTCGAGATGGTGAATCCATCCACCAGGAGCAGCAAGTCACACGGATAACATCTCTCTGTGATGACCTTGTGAAATTAGCTGCTCAAAATGTTCTTATGTTTGACCTGTTTTGCTACTGTTTGCTTGCTTCTACCGTGTAACACTACTGTACACTGCAGTGTCACCATGGTGACAGGGTTCATCAACAGCAGCATCCCCTGGAAGTTCTTTGCCATATGACAAGAAAATGGAATGCGTCTCAAAGCCTTTCTGTTCACATTTGAAGTTTAACGGAAAACTTTAGACAGTAGCGAGAAATAATGTCCATATATAACAATGAAAAACCTTATCGGCGCTGATCAGTATCCTCTGGCAGGTTTCGCAAACATGACCCAAAAACTTCCCTCTTATCTGCTTTCAAAGTGATGCGGACTGACAGTGGCAGTATCATGCATGAAGCAGGGTGAATAATTCAATGTATTTTTTAAAAGGACAAAAGAGTAGCGGAGAGTGACAACTTGTCAGCGGTAGATAAACTGGGCGAATGAATAACGGATGAATAAAATAAGTGTGCCAGCAGACGAAGGTAACCCATCCACTTTTTCTGCAGTGCCCTTTCATATCCCTTTACCCTTCTTCTTCCTGTATACATTTTTCAGTTGCTGTATGTCAGAGCGAATAGAAGCCGAGGCGGGGATTTTTAGTTCAAAAGGGGGTCGCGAGGAGAGAGGTGAAGAGATGTTTAATGATGACTAACATTGGCTGCTAATGCCTTCGGCCACTATGTGACTCACTTTAGCTCCCGTCAAAGTGAACTCTGACCAAGTGTGTCCAACGCGGCAGCCGTGCGCCGGGCCGAAGGGGAGCTACGCGGACAAGACAGGAGGGAAAGGGTGCAGAGCGTAACTAAGGGAGCGGCCAGGAGGCAGGTTCTGCTCTGATTTGACAGTTTATGGTCAGTGCATTTATCACAAATGTCATCCTTCATCACCGCTGAGTTGCACCACATAGCCCGCATTGTGAAATATATAGGAAAGGTCTGGATAAAGGCATCAGTGAAATGGAAAGAGATGGATATGGAGTTGATAATGTTTTGTTGTAAGCAAAATGCAGTTCAACTGCACTGTATGTAATTGCCAGTGATGAAAACCAGGGAAATATATTATACCATCTACAGGAATACTATTATAATATGAGCTGTTTTTCTTAGTGTAGGAAGAATATTTCAAACAATTAACACTATTGTTATCCTCCAGTCAGTTTAACTTCAGGCGCAGCTTAATTTCTCTTTAACTGTATGCATATACACTGACTTAAAAGGACAAAAAAATCACGATTTTCCATATTGAACTTTGATGTTTTGTTAATCCATAAACTAGGGCTGTCAAAGTTAACGTGATAATAATGAACACAAATTCATTTTAATACCACTAATTTCTTTAACGCATTAAGGCAATACATTTTTTGAAGGTTGTAGCGGGCTCATATGTATATCATATGAAACTAGAAAAACCTAAGGAATCCATTGGTACCAACCGTGTCATATTAGCTTGTCGCGAAGGAGGCGAAATAACGCTCCAAACTAACGCAACATTTTGGCGAGGAAAAACTGGCATGGCCCTTTTCATGGGGTACCTTGACCTCTGACCTCAAGATATGTGAATGGGTACCCACGAGTCTCCCCTTTACAGACATGCCCACTTTATAATAATCACATGCAGTTTGGGGCAAGTCATAGTCAAGTCAATGCAGTACCTCTGAGGGTTTCTGGACAATATTTGTCATTGTTTTGTATTGTTAATTGATTTCCACCAATAAATATATACATACGTTTGCATAAAGAAAGCATATTTGCCCGCTCCCATGTCGATAAGAGTATTAAATACTTGACAATTCTTCCTTTAAGGTACATTTTGAACAGATACAAAATGTGCAATTTATTTGCGATTAATTGAGATTAATCATGGACAATCATCATAACTTTTTCTTTAACTGCATGCATATTCACTGACTCTACGTCTCCAGTCAAATCTTACTCACTGACCTTAGGATTTACAAGGACAAAAAAAAAAAAATCCGTAGATATTGGATTTGGAGGTTTTGTTAATCCATAAACAGATTAAGTTGAATATTAGAATATTAAATATTCTATGTCTAATATCCACTGACTTTCTTATAGAGTGCACTCGAGTCCAGTGGGCAACACTACAGTACATATTATTCAAATCAAAATGATCTCTGGCATGATATGAAGCACATTAGTACACTGGATACTAATTAAGTGCAAAGAGTCATCTCAAGAGCCTGGATTATGAAAGAGACATTATCTGTCTTTGAATTCCTGATTGGGTTCCATGGTGGCAGCACTTTTTATAATGGCTACATAACATTTTGGAACAAACCCCTTCAATTAGCAGTGATACCACTCAGTGCTTTGTTTTATCATTTTTGGAGTGTGAGACAAAGTCTGAAATTTACTCCTGCACTTAATTTAACTGCTGCTTTTAACTTGATCATATGTGCTTAAGGTCTCTCGGGCACTCCAAGCATTTCAAGAGTATTAGGGCCAGGCATAAGGGGAAAAATGAAGAAGACGATTTTTTATTTTGCATTTCGTGAATAAAGCCGAAATGTCGAGAAAAATGTGTAAAAAATGTTGAAATTTCAGTATATGCGCTAACACTAGTAGTTTTATTTATTGTCAAAAGTTTGATGTTTATTCTCAACATTTCGACTTTATTCTTGAATTGGAATTTCAGCTTTATTATCAACATTTTGACTTTATGTCAACTTTATTCTCAAAATGGTATTTTGACTTTATTCTCAAAATGGTATTTCAATTTATTCTCAACATTTCAACTTCATTCTCAACATAACAACTTTATTCTCAAAATGGTATTTCAACTTTATTCTCAACATTTCAACTTTTATCTCAAAATGGTATTTTGACTTTATTCTCAACAATGTTACTTTATTCTCTACAATGTGACTTTATTCTCAACATTTCAATTTTATTCTTAAAATGCAAAAAAAACTAAAAAACTCCCTCCTCTGATCTATTTTGTTTTATGCCTGGCACTAATACTGAAAGTTTGACGGCATTCCGACTTT
Organism: Sebastes fasciatus; assembly: GCF_043250625.1. Taxonomy (NCBI): domain Eukaryota; kingdom Metazoa; phylum Chordata; class Actinopteri; order Perciformes; family Sebastidae; genus Sebastes; species Sebastes fasciatus. The sequence goes on along the minus strand of NC_133810.1, from coordinate 22,761,868 downwards.
ATTCTTGAATTTATTCTTTATCCCCCTCATTTTTTTCCATATTCCTGGCCCCCATACTCTTCCGTATTTTTCTACCATACCATATTTCTGTGGAATATAATAGATGTTGAATTAGGGATCTGTATCACTGAGTGTATGTGTGTGATATGGTAATTTATGGGCCTTGAAATCCATGATCCCAAAATGTGGCACAACATATGATGTATTTTCCAGTATGAGCACTGTACGTACATTTACCAAGGAGTGGGGCAGTAAACGCTTACTGTCCCAAAGCAAATCTGGTGAATGTGTACATTTGCTGCTTAATCTGGGTGGAAAACGGTCGTCACAGTGGTGCAAGGTTAAGCGGTCTGTAGCACCGTGGAAAATACAACCCCGGTCTAATCCCTTAAATCTTGGCAGATGTACCAGCGCAGGGGAAAAAACATCCCAGCCAGCATTACTGGAAACAGATACTATGTGATACACATTGTCCCATTGTTAAATGTTTGATTAGCTCAGCCTCCTGTGAAAAGAGCTTTCCCATTGGTCACCTGATATTTGTCCCATCTTTGGCAGGAATAAATTAAATGGACACATAATTGCAGCCGCCGTTTAAATCCTCCTATTGCCCCGATATTTAACTGTTCTGGAGATAAGGAAACATTTCAAGTGCATATTATGGAATCTTCCAATTAATTAATTTCAGTGTGATTGCAAAATTGAGTGCCCGGTGTTTAATAGTTTTTTGACGAGTGACTTTGCAGTCACATATAAAGCCAAAAAGCCTGAGGTCTTAGTGGCACCAGTAGCCTGTGACTTAAATACTTAAATGAGAGAGAGTCACTGTTTAGAGCTTGTTACAGCATCACTTGTCGTTTCTACAAAGTCAGCCAGCACCCTCGCACAGCTCCAGCTACCTGTCTGCTCCGTCCCCGAGGGAGGTGAATAAGCAAGCGGTCCGACACATCATTGTGTCAGTGCCGCGAGCGGCGCCACCCACAAGGTTAAAAAGGACGCCAACCTTTATGTACGGCTGTTCACAGAGAGGCTATGCTAATTCTGATCTTAACTGAGTCTGAAAGAGTTGTTTTTTTGTTTCATTTTGTAGCAACATATCATCATAGTTTCACCGCTTCTCCTGGGGAAAAAAACGTAATCATAGATTTTGGCTGATTTATAGCCTGACACCTCATCACCCTTATTTCAGTATACTGGACTCAAAACACAAACACAAATTCCTCTGCCCCTAAGGCGATGTTTTGAGGTAGATGTTTAAAAAAAATAAAAATAACAAATGAGCATGCAAAGGTGCCATGTTGACTGAGGGAACAATGAATCTAAATTAAATATTAATAAGCAGATGTCTGTAAGTGTTTGAAGAGAGAAAAGTAAAATTAAATAAACCTAAAGTCTACTGGGTTTCCATATTTATTAATCAACAGAATTCAATCTTTAGGTCTCAACATGAAGAATAAAGATTGTTACCTATAAATCTGAGATATTTTCTCTTGTGAAAATCGTTCTCATTAAAAATATTTGTTTTTCCCATTGGGATTAATTAAACCTCCTGTGGAGCTGGTCTTGGAGTATTTGCTTGACGATTTTAAAATTCTCTGTGGCACTTTCCCTAAGCCAGACAGCCACACTGCACTACACTGTAGTTTCTTCAGTCGATGCTCTGCCACGCCGTATCCATCAAGCTTAGCGTCAATAGTGCTGATGGCCGACTCCCTGGATCGAGGTCTTTGGATGAGGGACGTGTCGCAAAGTGCCAGACTGGCAATCAACTACTTGTGAGAAGGTTCAGCCAGGGAGCAGAAGCTCTGATTAGGACATTTAACATACAATAAATACTACAAATGCCTGCTGTTGCTTTATGTTATTTAAAATTTAAGATTGGCATTATTTATTTATTTTTTTTTGCTCTGCACCATAAACGAATGTATTACATATATAAAATTACTTTAAAGGAACAGTGTTTCAGGGGATCCATTAGCAGAAATAGAATATAATATTCACCATGTTTTCATTAGTGTATAATCACCTGAAACTAAGAATCGTTGTGTTTACGTTAGCTTAGAATGAGCCCATCATATCTACATAGGGAGCGGGTCCGCTTCATGGAGTCCGCCATGTTGCTCCGCCAAGTTTCTACAGTAGCCCAGAAGGGACGAACATGGGCTCTAGCAAGAACCTTTCGCACCTGAAGGCCACCGTAGTTCTCTTACACGCTTGTGAATCTGTGGTAACCGCAGTCTTGGAAAGGGAGGAGTGAGCAAAGGGATACTCAGTTGGTTGCAATGTGCAACCACACCTTCAGATGCTGCCAAATCCTACACACTGTACCTTTAAATAAATTAGTTGGGAGTCAGTGGGCTCCCAACGACCAAATAAAATAAAAACTCTTGATAAAATAAAAATTCTGAATTGCAAAAAAATGATTTACTACCAAATACTATATTATTGTAATTGTTATTTATAAAAACTGGGCAGCCAATAAATCTCATAACTGCTCTTTTACATGCTGCATTGAGATACAGCTGCAGCAGCCATGACCTGCCACACTGGCCTGTAAAGTGCTCCTCTTATCCGCTGGGAATTTATGTCAGGACGTGTAGCGCAATAGCTACATTTACAGATAAAACCATCTATCTCTCTCTGGCTGATGGCTGAGGACAGAGTGTTTAGGTCATGTTGCCGTTATAGTAGAGAGATAACTGGTGAAGCGATGACCCTACGACGTCACACAGAGATTGGCACCGGCAGAGTTTTATGGCCCAGAAAAGGTCAGTGAAGCCATAAAACAAAATCAGGTGTGGACCGAGCGGGCAAGGTTGTTGATTAAAACTCCAGATTTTTGCTCATAACTCCGTGGAGAACTTCCAAATGAGACACGGGCTCATCGACCAATCGCGCCATCAGCATAAGTCAGACACAAAGGGTAGCTCAATAAGGCGATAAAGCAGATAAACAGCTGGCATTTCGGGCAACAAGTGGCAAAAAAGAATAGAGCGAGGAAAAATAAAACAGACAGGAGCAATGGCGCCATTTTATACCGTCTGAAATGCGGTCGGTTGCACAGCTTGCGAAACAAACGGGGCAGATTACCGTCATCAAAGATCTTTCAAAGTGCAGACTGCTGAGCTCCACTGATTTGGCAGCGTTGCCGTCTGACAGATTTAGATAAGAAACTGATTGCTTTACAGTATTTTTATGTCTGCTCTTTCCTTGAATGTTGTCATTCTGACGACACAGTCAGGGTCACATCTGGAACAAACATCTCCACTTTAGTTATGAATGTGTAACTAATGGGAAGGACACAAAAATGCATGTCCAGAGAGCTCATGTTCCACATTCAGATGTGTAGGGCAGCATATGGATTTAATTTTGGGAAACAGCAGAGGAAATCTAACTCCCCCCATGATTATAATTTAGTTTACAGTGTTGTACTGTAATGTGTGTGTGTGTGTGTGTGTGTGTGTGTGTGTGTGTGTGTGTGTGTGTGTGTGTGTGTGTGTGTGTGTGTGTGTGTGTGTGTGTGTGTGTGTCTGTCTCTGTAAGAATCAGCCCGTTCGCAAGAATAGGCATATGAATGCGCAAGGCTTTTAGCCTGCAATAAGAATGCCTTTCTTGCTTTTTGCGTGTCATTTGTACGCCATGTAGTCTGTACTGACTGCAATGCAAACACATCTGGGTAAATATGCTAAGGTCAGAGCAAGTGATGTAGAATAAAAAGCGAGAAAGGCCACTTATGGCGGCGGGTGAGGAGGTAGATGTGTCCAACAAACACACGACTTTCAACCAGGTTGCAAATGACGTTTGATGTTTATTGGTGATGTTTGTGACTTGTTTTCCGTAATTATGGTACTTGTTACATATGTATTTTACTTAGTTTACGTCAGCAGGGTAACATAATTGTGATTGGCCCCGGTGCAATTTTCTTTTTTCTTGAGCCCTCGCCCCAAACACAAGCGCACACACACAACCACTCCAGACAACTGCTATGCCACCATGGAGAGGCTCACCATGCAACTCCCAGACTGCACACCAGCCTTAGATCAACACCACGGAGAGCAGCCGGAGTGCCAAATTTATCAACGCTAACTTAACAGTCTGCCCTGGACTCGGCAGCCAAATGTTATCACAGACGCAGATTTCAGTATAGGTACACATTTTCGAGCATATGAGACTTAACAATTACAGGGCTATAAATTTAAATCCCTGATCCCACTCAAGAAACCAGAACTCCTGCTCCGCAAAGTCAATAACAACTGCTCCTTTTTTATTGGAATGTCCTGGCTGTGAGCAATGCAGAGCTACGTAGGCTCGCCGTTTTGAGCTGAACTTTTGTCAGACGACCAGCTGTTTTTATTTATTCCTGTCTCTCACCTTGAAATCGCCTCAATGGACCAGGAGCAGCCGATTGGTGAAGTTGAAATGAGGAGTTATCTATACGATACCTCCTCATTTTGCTACAAAAACCTAAATAAGGTGGCAGCCGGCAGAAGGGAGATCACCAGGGAGCTGAAAGTTTCCTACTGCTGTTGGCTATATTGTATTGTCATATATATATATATATATATATATATATATTTGTCATTTCCAGTAAATATCACAATATTAAACGCGCATTTTCTGTTTAAAAAGAACAAATGAAGGAAGATATGTGGTTACGTCTCCAGTCTGATCTCGAGCGCACAGCTGATAGGTAGCCTACGTGGTTTGTTTACATGATGTAGCAGAAGTGCATATAATGGATTCAGTGAAGACACGGTGTAGGAATGTGACATTTGGGCCCGTGACAGCTTCTGGGCACCATCGATATTCACGCCACTGGTTTACGTACTAATTTTAAGCCCAACCATGACGTTTTTCCTAAACCTAACTAAGTGGTCTTATTGCCTAAACCTGACCGCGGACGTCGTTGTAGTTTTGTTTCTTGGCGTACAAATGACGCGTGAAAAGCGGCGTACAAATTACACGTGAAAAGCCTAAAATGCGTCCTCATGACACGCAAAATGTCATTGTAATGCTATTTATACGCCTTCCCATGAGACCGGGTTGGTAAGAATATAATTTACAGTGGCAATAAAAGTCAAAATCCTGCTACAATTCTTTGTTATATGTCCAGAGTGAGTGTTGAACATTTAGTTCAAGTGTCTCTATCAGACAAAGACACACTTTTCCCTGAGATGACCATAATGATGATAGATAGACGGAGACCATCCATAGATCATGCAAGTCTCTCTTTCTCACTCCAGAGCACTGAAGTCCAAATGGAAGGAGTCACAAGTTTGGTTGTGAAAATGATGAATTATAAAGCTGTTTGTCAGACATCGAGAACAGAATAATTTGTATCGACTTTGCATACTGCTGATGCCGCAAAGAGATGCACAATGGCATTTCATTCCATTTGTGATTGAGTGCAATTGTCAGGCTATGAGCCGGAGTGTCATAAAATACATGTTTATAGAGCAAGACAGCCAGTCGCAGACAGGCGTGTAGTTTGTGGGATAAGTTCTAGACGGCGACAGCAGATGGCCGCGGGACTCAATCAAAAGGGAGCAAGTGTCAACAAATCTGGATTAGATTGAAAAATTATTCACTAAATAAACAAATGAACCACATCTTGCAATTATAATTTGTAAACGGTGGTAGAATTGGTATAAAAGCTGAAATATAATGAGTCAGTGGACTTTCTGAACTTGTAATGTTGCGAATTTAAATAGACGTTTATCACGCATCAGTTATTTTTTCACTTTTTTTTGTTTAAAAGAACAATTAGTCTGATATTTTTTTTAATTTTTAGATTGTATTGTACACCGGCGTAACCATGATCTCTGAGATATGATTTAAAACCACAGAAGTAGATGGTTGTCATTGTGCAATCTGTAGTTTTATTTTCTCAAAAGGGCCCTTTGTTCTTCCCGCTTATCACCCACTTAAGCGCGGAGGAGTGCTGTTATCAGTCCTGAAATGTATTGTAATTGATTAAAACTATTGAAAGGGACAAAAGGACAAGGAGAGTTAGTAAGACAGACAGTCTGTGAGCGATGTTTGGAGGAGATGATGGCAGGAGGAGAAACCCTGGCCATCCAGCAGAATTTTAATTACTGCAGGCAGCAGCACTTCTCGCAGACTAATCTCCTCCACAGTAGGATTTATAGGCATTACTGATGCTGACAAAGTGATCGCTCAGGGAGAGATAAAACATTACAGAATAAAGCGTGAAGATGGATATGAATAACACTTCCTTCCTCGAGGCAAGGCTGTTTTAATGTTTGTTTCGCTAAACTCAATTGCTTATTAGCAGATCGCTATGGATTATTACATTTGCTAAGAATGAGTGTGTGTTTGTGGTTGTAAAGGCTTAACCCATTTTGTGCTCGCAACTGAAATGTTTAATTTCCTTTGGTGTAAGTGTTCTCTGGGTTTGCCTAAGCACTAATGTGAAGACATTTTCAAAATCGGTCAAACCATTTGGCTAAAAAGTGCTTTTTCCTTAGTAGTTGGGTACATGGGACAACTGTTTTTGCAATATATCTTAGGTAGAGCTGTCAATCGATTCAAATATTTAATCGCAATTAATCACTATTGTCCATAGTTATTTGCAATTAATCGTATATGAATCTCAAAACTGCATGTGATTATCACAAAGTGGGCGTATCTGTAAAGGGGAGACACATGGGTACCCATAGAACCCATTTTCATTCACATATCTTGAGGTCAGAGGTCAAGGGACTCCTTTGAAAAATGGTCATTACAGTTTTTCCTCGCCAAAATTTTGCGTAACTTGAGCCTATTTAGCCTCCTCCACAACAAGCTAGAATGACAAGGTTGGTACCAATGGATTCCTTAGGTTTTCTAGTTTCATATGATGCCATATGATGCAAATTTGTGTTAACACATTATTATAGCGATAACTTTGGCAACCCTAATTTTGGTGCCCAAATACTAGCTATAGTATGATATTATGAGAAAATGTCTGTATCTCAGATACTACAAGGTGCAAAATCAAGTATTTGGTATCTATGAACTCAAAACAAGTTGAAAATCAAAGATGTGCACACATATATAGTGTAAAAAAAATATTTCATTTGGAAAACATTTAATAAAAACAATGTTAGCGTTTTTTCTCATTTTTCTAAAATCTCAACTTTGATTATTAATTAAAGTGTAATATTCCACAAGTTGTACTGTTAGATACTTTCCTAAAGTATTTCCTTACCAAATTTCAAGACTTTTGACTAGTCAAAACAAAATGTTGTGTCATTTTTTTCTTATCATACTATATATAGTCTTTGGGCACAAAGGGATTAATGACACAATTTAATTAAAGGTGTTATTGATAACATTTTTATGTAGACGAATATTTTGTTAAGAAATAATACATCCACAAAGCTTTTAGAAAGTTGCCGAATAAAAGTATTGCTTTTCTTAAAAAAAATTATTCTGATTGTGAATTAATCATTTTATTTTTGGCGGGTCCAAAATTAATGTTTTGCTTATCTCTGTGGAAGATATCTGATGTTTGGTTCCCACCTCTAACAAGGCTTCTAACAAGGTTTGACATCTAGTAGCTGAGTGTTATCAATGTTATCAATAGCTCCTTTAAATTTAAAAAAAAAATTGTATTACACTGACCTCTAATTATCAAACACTTTTCTTTTAAAGAAACTTGACTAAAAGTCTTTCAGTGGAAGTTAAGCAGAGTGTGACTTCCCTCAACAGCAAAGGTTAATGCCATCTTAAAGCCGACGTGAGTGGGAAGTAGTAATGATGAATTCTACACTAGCTGTGATTTCTAACCCCTTGCAGTTAGGACATCCCCCCTCACTCCTCCTTTCCATTCCTCTTTCCCCCTCCTGACATTTCTATTATTGAGAAACAGCAACTCTAGGATAGCACGCTACCACTGCCGCACTACATCCGCTCCGACTTAATCCTCCTGGCATTTCGCTAGCCCGTTCTCCTTCCTCACACACGCCAAACTATTTAATATTTAATCCACTTTAGATGGGATTACCACGCTACGGGTTAGATGAAAAACTTTGGCAGGGGACGGCCTTATCAATGGTTATGATGCATGGCAATCTCTTATTTCCCTTTGGCCATGAAACGGAACGTCAAGTTGATTGTGCTTGTTGAGGGCGAACAGGGATTGATGAGAGGTCTGAGTCTGCAGAGAGAGTTCCTAATGAACAAATAAATCAAACATCTCTCCGAGATCGAGCCCGGTGTCTCACCGCCTGGATTCGCAAAGTCACACCACATCAGACTTGCTAAAGAAGATGATCAAGGGCACTAATTGAATTGCAGTGTACACACGTACAGTGCGGAATGCCCCGCCCCCCCCGAACAACCGGCGCTATCACCTCGGTGGGTATTGCCTTTAATTTCACAGCCTCGAGTCAATTTCACAGCCTGCAATCTCCATATGTTAATCTACAGGAATTTAATTTTGGTTATTAGTGACAGTCCTTCGGCCACATGCTCAACTGCTCACACACACGACACACATTCCCAGACGCTGACATACACCCACAAGGTTTAAGTGTGAGAGCAGACATATTGCAAGAATTCAGAACGCATTCATTCAGCTGGTGGAGGAAATTGCTGGCTGATATTAAAAAGAGCAGACTGAGAGAAGATTTCAAAAAAGAGGGCGCTGATGACTTTGGCTCGACATTGAGTTTCAAAACGGTTCTATACGAGCGGCAAAGGGATATTGTGACTTTGTGTTGAGCAATTACGTGGGAGGGTGTACTGCAGAACTGTAACTGAGCACATAACTTCTACTGTTTTCCTTTTAAAGCAGAGCTGATGGGTTGAAGCAGAACTCTCAAGGTGTGATTAACGCTATAAGTAAAGCTCTCCATATATCTACATTGTTCCCTTTTAATTCCCAACACTTTCGACTAGCTGTTCGTCCGCAGGGAGTCTCGTCTGCCAATCTCGCAGACGGGGTAGGATGGGGATCATTACTGGGAAAATCAGGATACATTCATGTGTGATCAAAATAAAAAAAAGCGAGGGCCCCTCTGGAGGTTCGTCTGTCTAAGAATAGAACCAAAAACATCAACACGCAAATCTTATGAACTAAACGCGGCGATAGAAATCCAATGGAACTGGTTTCAAAGCACTCCACAGTTAACCATCATACTGTATCTACCACTGTGTTACCTGCAGCAAACCTGACACTTAAGTCATGTTTTGCACACACAAAAGCCCTTCATTATTTCCTCTAAAATCGATTGAATTTCTATCATGTCACAACAGCATACTTGCCAACCCTCCCGATTTTCCCAGGAGATTCACCTTTTTCATTTCCCTCTCCCGGTTTCCTCCCGGGGTCACATTTCCCCCGTATCTCTCCCTATTAATGGCAAATTTTCACACTTTTTTTTATTATCTTAACCTGTTTCTGACACTCTACTGCGTATATAATTCCTACTGTTTCCACCCAGACGACAACAGAGCTACATCAAATGTCGTTTCCTGGTGGAAGAGAGCAGTCTATGCTCATGCCACAGCGCAGTTTGAGTTCATATTTGAGCTGCCCTTGCCGCTGGGTTCAGCTCACATCACAGCGTGCAGCGCCCAAAGTTGGGTTTTGCTCGACGTAGTGAAAAAATCGTCGTGGTGTGGCGCAAGCCATTGGAAATAACGGATTTCAGAGCGCAGTGGTGCCTTTGTCGCGTTATATCTGAGCAACACAGTCTCACGGCAGTTTGTGAAATAGTCCCGAAATTGAATCTATTTGATTCTTGTACAGATGCGAATTTCCCTTTTTTTTCGTGACGCTGAGCACGACTTTCAACAACACGTGATGGATATGTCAATTTCCGCTCCAGTCTTTTCAAAATATAACTATGTAGTTAGGTTTAGGAATAGATTGACTCGATTAGGCTTAGGCAACAAAACTATTTAGCTAGGTTTAGGAAAGATCGTGGTTTTGGTTAAAATAAAAGTGCCGTAACTTAAGTTAGGTGGCAAATAAATCAACCAATCAGTTAACTGAAAGAAATACTCAAGCAGGGGCAAAAAATGAGTAAAAACTGACAAATATTAGTTTATGCCAGAAGGGCGAAATATTCAGTTTTCTTCCCTGAGAATTAAAGGTAAAATAAAAAATTTGACATAAAATGCTGTTGCAGTGTACTTATTGTTTTGTTATTTTCATTCTTTAAAAGTCACCAAAATGCAGGAAACAAAATTCTAATTCTTCTGGGGGAGGAACCCCAAACTCCTCGCTTTGGTTTTGAAATCCTCTCTATTTTTAAGGTCTCAAAGTTGGCAAGTATGCAAACCAGGTTGTTGCATTGTACCGCTTTGCATCTGTCTAAGCACCTTTCTTAAAATGAAATGGAATGATGCAGGAACTGTGGTAAAGGGAGAAAAACTCACTGCTTGAGTTATAGCACTAGCAACTAGAAATGGAATTAATCCTGAATTTATATGATTTATTTTCACACTCAAAGTTCAGATTACTCTTCCAATGCATTACCCGAAGTGATCCAGGTTTGTCCGTGTTTATGCAATGACTGCAGGCACAAGAAGTTTATGTTTACTTCGCCTCGCCAAGTTATCAAGCGGGATAAAATTGAAGAATTTGTGCAAAGCAAGCTGATGCTATTTAGCTCTAAGGAATTCCAAGGTACCAGGTTTGACTCATTCCCCCTAATCTTACATCTTAGAATGTAAGTTTCCTTGGTGGAAGCTCACCGGTTGTTGCAGCAGTAATGTGCAAAATGGACAGACTGATCTTGGGCATGGAAAGATGATTAGGTATTACACTTGTCTGGCTATGCCTTCAGAGTACTTTTGAGGTTGTTTACAGCTTACACTTTTCATCGTTCGAGTCTCGTGTGGGGAACCTTTAGGAGAAGGATTTAGACGTGTCGCCGACCAGCCCATGCGATTATTGAGAAAGTGTGCGAGAGCTCAGCACACCAGCATGAAGAATGAGATTTGTAATGTAGAGACTCAACACGACAACACAAAATTTGGGAATGTCCACTGGCCTCCTTCCCCACCGAGCTTACATACGATAAGCCGCAACTACCGTGTCTTGAGCCACCAAGTTGGTGTGTAACACAGCCTCATCTGGCCATGGTGGTGAGCTATGTGACACATCAGCCCCCCCCCCTACCAAAAGGATCCTTCTTCTATCTCCTCTCGCCAAAGCCCCCCATGGCCTCTGACAGCACCGTCAGCACGTGGCAGTCAGTTGAGCCTGATTGAATTAACTGAAACAAAATGGATTCCGCTTACTCGACCTGCTGAACAGATGAACGCATTGCTGACAGACTTTGAATCCAGGCAATGCGAGAGTGTGTCTGATCCACTAGGATGTAGGGATGCAGTGGCTCAGACAGCCATTAGGATAAACACATTCTCAGCACGACATCAAATACAACCGGGACGACTGTAAAAAATAACGACCCTGAGCCCTGGCAAGTTTTCCGAGGCTCTGCGGAAGGTTCCTTGTTCCTGCGCTGCATTAAAGGCAGGGGTTGGTTGTTTGACATATTTGTTTCCTAGCAATGGGGCAGCGGCAGTAGCCTAGGGTTAAAGAAGCAGGCTTGTGACTGGAGGTTGCTTGGAAAGTCTGAGCTGTGGAAATTAATTAAAAGCGCTTTCCTGTAGTTGCAGCAGGCAAGCCCTCAAGCGTGAGCAAACGCAATTTCATGAATTGCATATAAGCTGATCCTTCCCTACAACTTTTGCCCCAAGGATGTAAATGAACGTGAGCTTTAAGTCAAAGACACCTGGTAAAATAAAAATCTAAAAACAACATCAACCATCAGTGTAATAATAATAAATATGATGCTGGAGGAGAAGTATGTTGTGATCAAAAATACTCAAGAGTGCTAATGGATGTTTAGACTTCCTGTAGAATCTACAACAGCATCAACCATCAGTGGGATGAATATGAGGCTGCAGTTCCCTTCGAGGAGAAGTACACTGTGATCAAAAATACTCAAGAGCACTAATGGATGTTTAGACCAGTGTTGTTGTTCCATTTGTTGCACTCGAGGCCACAGGGCAAAAAATACCAAGCTGTACACCGTTCGTGGCTATACCTTCAAAAGTAATGCACTGTAATTTGTATATATCCCACAAAATCTATTTGTATGTAATCCATGTAACCGTGGACCACGAAGTATAAAGAGCAACAAATGCAGCCTAGGGAGGAGGTCGGGTGGATGGGTAAAAAAACTCTGGACTTTCACCCAGGAGACCGGTGTTTGTACCCTGTCTGAGTCACATAACATCCATACTTCAGTAATGCCACTTCCACGATCTTTTCCTTAACCTAACTAAGTAGTTTTGTTGCCTAAACCTAATCAAGTCGATCTTTTCCTAAAACAACTAAGTAGTTGTGTTGCCTAAACCTAACCAAGTTGATATTTTCCTAAACCAACTAATTAGCTTTGTTGCCTAAACCTAACCAAGTTGATCTTTTCCTAATCCTAAATAGTTTTGCTGCCTAAACCTAACCAAGTCGATCTTTTCCTAAACCTAACTAGTTGTGTTGCCTAAACCTAACCAAGTCAATCGTTTCCTAATCCTAAATAGTTTTGTTGCCAAAACTTACCAAGTTGATCTTTTCCTAAACCAACTAAGTAGTTTTGTTGCCTAAATCTAACATAAGTATTTCAAGCAGAGATATTTTTAATGAAACCACAATATTTTCCTAAACCTAACCAAGTTGTTTTCTTGTTTCACAGGACGTTTATTTTGAAAAGACTGTACGCATGTAACGAGTGGAAATTGACACGTGTTGCTGGGCATTCTTAGAAAAAGTCAAGAAAAATGAGGAATAACTTATAAGATATCATAGGATACGTTGTATGAGGATACGTTGAAAATACAAATAGTTTCAGGGTTGATTAAAGTCGGAATTTCCATCACTTTTCCAGTTTCCTTGTACTGCTCCATATGCCTATGCAGATAAAATTTCTATTTCATAAAAGAAAAAGATTGCAGGATCTCTACACAAGAGCTTTCTTTTGTTAGAAAGTGTGTGAAAATAAAAAAAAAGAAAGAAATCTACTGAATGGAATTAATCTTCCTTTGAACCCTTTAAAGGACCCTATACTAGGACTCCCTGTTTAAGAATCACTGACCTAGAAGCTGCCGCCGTAGCTTAACAGACACACCAATCACTTTTTCTTCACTTAATTTAGTATTGCTGTCTCTGCAATGAGACATTCAGAGAAGAAACCAACATTTGGAACAACCCTTGAGGATGGGCGTAGGTTTAGCTTCAGGGATTGACTCATTGATTCTCTCCAGCCCTTAGGCCGGCTTTGAGAGCCACTAGCCAGGTGTCAAGGGCTCTCATTACAGACACGTACATGTAAAGTTGTTCACTGCCGCCTGAAGCTGTCTGCAGAAGAACCCTCAATTGAGCGCCGCAGTGAGGATGATGGATAGCGTTGTCGGGGATACAGATGGCTCCTGCAGGGGGTCCGGCATCCCTTTGGGATGAATCAGCTGGGCTGAGGACCACATGTTGACAGCCAGAACCTCTTTGCAGTGTAACATAAGGCACCACGGAGCCATCTATAACTGCTTGGAGACCGTGTACGTCTCTGAGATGCTGCACTAGTACTGTGCCACAGGATCAATAAAGCAGCCGAGTGGAACACTACTGTAACAGCTCCAACATATAGTGTTATCTATTCTTAACTGTGCATAGTCATGTCTGATGTCCCCTCTGGAAATGATTATCTCAACCAAACTGTATCTACTGTGCCATAATTAAACCATAACTATAATATAGGTTTTAGTAAAAAAAAAAAAAATTAAAGCATTTTAGCATTAGGAAATTTTATAAAACTATTAAAAAATCCAATTTCACCACACTGTCATCAGTTTTAAGAACAAATTATTAACAAATCATTTATATGCATTTGTAAATTATTAACTCATTTACAAATAATTTGATGTATCAGTCATTTATAAGCCATTAAATTAATGTGTTAGTAATTAACATATCATATCATTATACATATCATGAATGTATAATTTCCGTTATATGCATTTTTAGATGATAAGAACTCGCTGGTCTATTGATTTATAAACCATTAGAAGTAATAGGTTATAAGTTATACACACATTGTATATGTCGTAGTCGGTAACCCAGAGAAACAGGAACTGGACCCAATTGCTGGGTTTGATTGTACTAAGCTCCACCTTTTTGTGTCACTTGCCAGAAAACAAGATGGTGACGGCCAGAAACCAAGATGGCAACGGCCCAAATGTTGAACTCGAGGCTTCAAAACGGCAGTCCACAAACCAATGGGTGATGTCAAGACGACTACGTCTACTTCTTATACACAGTCTATGCTAAATACACAAGGAAGAAATTCACTAATGGAACACAGGTGTGGTGGGAAACACACAAATGCAGGAAATAAAAAGACAAGACACAAGAGGAAGGACTTTCAAACTAAAACAGGAAACAAACTATAACAAAACCTTAGGACCATGGCCGTATTCAGTATGTCTGTGCTAACAAATAATTTCAAAGGCTTATTCTAAACAAAAGCATTCTTTTGGAGGATTATTATTGGATGCATCAGGTCAAGCAATTACAAATAATATAAACAAAATCAAAACAATAATATATATTTTGGTCATGATAGACAAATTACTGCCTCTTAAAGTGGCAGTAGGCAGTATATTTTTGGTATCATTGGGCAAAAATTCCAAAATAACCTTTCAGCATATTGTAATTCAAGTGTTCTGAGAGATAACTAGACTTCTGCACCTCCTCATGGCTCTGTTTTCAGGCTTTAAAAAATCTAGCCCGTGACGGGAGACTTTGACCAATCACAGGTCATTTTATTGTGAGAGCATTCCTATTGGCTGTGCTCCAGTCATGTGACCGGAACTTGGCGTTCCTTCAACAGATTTAACAATGGTGGCGGCGTCACAAACTTTCTCATTTTACAGCTAAACCGTGCACTACAAGATGATTCTGAAAAACGTTTGAGGAGAGAAATAGGCATTAACATAACATAATATTGATTCATATTTGATCAGCGTGGCCTAGTTTGACCGTTTGGTCGGAGTTTGTGAGTGATTGACAGCCGGCTCTCATAGACGGCAGCTAGACAGCGGACCTCAGATTAGTACTGCTTGTTTTCCTCTGGTAAGTGAAATCTTGGCACATGATCTTTTTCAGGTTACCTGTTTCATGTACCACTGTCCCGATATAGCGACCGTTTTATAAAAGTAACTTTTTTTAATCATATTTGCTCCAATCTCGCCTACTTCAGCTTTAAGGAGAACTGATGTACTATGCGGCCAACCTTAGGAGTACTACTGAATGTGCTGCCACATCCTCACAGTGCAGCACAGCCACATAAATAAAACCGAGCAAGTGCAGGTTATAGTGGAGCAATAGAATAGGAAGATCTGTGCTGTATGTCACTTTGACAAAGAGCGCAGGAGGGTATAGTGGAGTGATGGAGTGCAACTTGGAGTGTGAGCGAGGGCTCAAGGGTCACATGTCTTTGTGTCCTGCCCTTTGAATAAGCCTTGCCCTCCTGGACCCGCTGGCCCTGGCTCTCCTGTCGCTACAGGTATAGCTAATCAGAGACTGTGGCATTGGGTGCATGCAGCCGGCCCTGAATAAAACATGGAGCGAAAAATTTAATCAAGAGGGGGCATCTGCGGCTGTCTCGGTGCTGCTGGTACCAACACTCCAGCTATTCACCACATGTGTCCTCATACTAATGGCAAGCCTAAAAGGAGGCACAGGGCAACCTCTTTTCATAATCAAAGTGTTTTTATTCATGACATGTCTATTAATTAGTTTGGAATAGTCGGCACCATGTGCTCAGGAGAATTTAAATTGGCTGAAGAGGATTTGCCCTTTCCCTGTTGAGCCAATGATTTCTTGGCAAGTCTTTATAACCAGGGAGGGACAAAGAGGAGGAGAGGAAGAGACAAGGAGATAGAAAGGGGGGCCGTGTGTGTGTGAGTGTATGTGTGTGTGTGTGTGTGTGTGTGTGTGTGTGTGTGTGTGTGTGTGTGTGTGTGTGTGTGTGTGTGTGTGTGTGTGTGTGTGTGTGTGTGTGTGTGTGTGTGTGTGTGTGTGTGTGTGTCTCACTCTCTCTGAGTGACTCAGAGCCTATAAATCACAAACTGAAACTGTCAGTGGTGTTTGTCCTGTTACAATGTATCTGAGCGAGGTGTGTGTATTAGTGAGGAAACACACAAACACAGCTGAATTCAATAAAAAGAATAACCCTCCTCAAGTAACACCTGTTTTGTGTTTTGCCACAACACCTTAAGGTCCCAGTGAAACAGAAGTTAGAGAGTCTTTAGCTTCTGTACTGGGAGTATTCAATGCAATATTTGAGCTGTGTACAGTGAGAGGGGTTTAAATCAAGTCGTTCACATTTGATTGGACCGTTATAAAGTGGGTGGGCTTAGAATGTAGCGCAATACGGAGCGACAGAGGACTGTGGCTCCGAAAGTTGCAGATTGATTGATGGATGTCATGATATTATTGGTTGAAATTGGTTGGTACTAGCTTACGTAAACCTGCGTCATATTTGGTTTTACAGGAAGAAAAGATTAATGAATTTTTATATAACAATACAAAGAAATGCTTTTTTTGTAATTTTTTTTTTTTTTTGCATATTGTTGAATCAACCTTGTCTATATTGAATCTTTGACCTTCTTGCCTGGTTGTAATGTCTGAGCCTCTTTAATTGTTTTGTTGGATTGGACTTGTTATTTTTAATCTCTAATTTTTTACTTACTTTATTTATTTTATTTTAATTAATTTTTTGTGTATATTTTATGAATTTTAAAAAATAGAAAAAAAAATCAACCCTTTCTTCCAAAAAATGACATTACAACTAAACTGCATTCTCAATTTGCTTTTGTTTCAAGGGAAACATTTTCTCCCAGATTATGGCTGCAGTTTTAAACCGTTTTAAACACGTGGTTATTGTTGTGAATTGAAACAAAACAAAACTACTTTGTTAGGACAGACATCATGGTTTGGCTTGAAATGGCTATGTTTTTTACGTTATTCAACGCAACTTAATACATCGGTTTGTATAATATCTTCCGAAAAATGATTCCTCATTTTTTGTTCGTTTTCCTATGAATGTCCAGTAACACATGATGCACGTGTCAATTTCCACTCGATACATGCGTCTTTTCAAAATAAACTTCCGTCTTCAAAGGAAACCACTTAGGTTTAGGCAACAAAATTACTTCTATTACTGATAAAAGATCGTGGTTTGGGTTAAAATAACTCCGGAAGTGACATAACTTCAGTAGGGAAGTTATGTCACAAATAAATGTTGAATTCACATGGGATGCACCAGTTTCCAGTAGGTTTTTTTTTAACCGCCCATCCACCCCGACCTCCTCCCTACACAGCGCTTGTCTCCGTTTATACTTCAGCCCTTGCTCACGATTACGTGGATTCCACATGAATTGATTTTGTGAGATATATACAGTACGAATTACACTGCATTACTTTTCGTAGGTATAGCAATGAACGTTGTATGAGAATATCATGCCTTATCAAGCTACAGACTTAAATAAAACTAAGTTGACTTTTAGTTTAACACGGGACACAAACAGCGGTCTCTATCCATCCACACCAACCACCTCCCTGCGCAGACTCCCGTGGACTATTATTACAAACAGATTTGTGTTATGTCAAAAAACAATAAAAAGTGATTCACAATGCGGTTTTGTTGTATGAGAATGTAATTTTTAGAAGACAGGGCTGTGTTAAATAGGTGCAGAACATGACCAGAGATGTGATCCAAAAGGGTTAAAAAGACAATTTGCATTTCATCTCGACTTTAAAAAATGCAATGTAACTTAGAAGTCAAATGCATTAAAAAAAAAAAAAGCATATAAAACCTTTGGGAAATAATACCTATAGCAATTTGGATTACATTTTGCTACGATTGTATGCATAAGTGGATTAAGGAGGGAAAATGTGTTGTTTCCAATAAAGGTATTATACAAATAAATAAATAGGATTGTTTGATGGGTAACACCATCTAAGTCTTAAGCGAAAACTACTAGCATGACTTTGATAATTGAATGTCTTCTCTCCTGGCTTAATCTCTATCCTCTGTGTCTCACCTCCACAGAAAAGAAGCTATTAACGTCTGTTTATGCCTCCTGACATTACTTCAACTTCTTTTTCAACTTCTGTGACAATACACACAGACACAATAGCATTTGTTATCTGCTTTCATTCAAACCGCGAATCAATAACACTCCACGATTTAAAACCACAACAATGGGAAACTCATACAGTGAGCAACCTGTCTCTGGTGCGCTTAACAAACAGGCGTGCAGTATTGACACTTGTCAAGACGTAATAAGCAGTGATGTTTTAGTCATGGTGACGGATGGAACAGGAGGCAAATTGTTTGCTAATTCTCATTTCACACTCCCAATGCGAAACCAGCCAGGCACGCAGAGCACCGGTTCCTCTAACATGCACAATGGTCTGGCTCGCTGCGTAACACCAAATTATCTTTCCCCCGACTTAATTATTCATTAGGCAAACATAATTAATTTAAGAAGCTTCTCTCACAGGAAGTGTTTCATATAAAGGCCAGAAGGACAGCTTTCTGCGTAATCATTAGCTGAACACAGAACACAGCCAAGAAACCTGAATGCTTTATTGAATATAGTCGCAATCTGTGCCAACAGTTTTGTTTTGTTTTTTTACCAAAAAGTTGAGGCCTTGTGTAAAAAATACACTTTTTATTGCTGATGTTCGAGAAATACCTTCAAATTTAAGATCTCTAAACCGTATTTTCCTCTCTTATTGCTCGCAGAAGGATATTACTTGTTTGGAAATCCGCAGCACCCCCTTCGTCATCATCCCTAATGGAGGATATGATGTTGTTCCTTAAACTGTAAAAAAATTAATTTGCCATGTGCGGATCTGCCCAGAGATTTTACTATACCTGGCAGCCCCTCTGATTTTATTTTCACCGATTTACAGTACAAGTATGATTATGACCACTTGTATTTTTTGTAGTATATGTTTTTTTTATTTGGACGTAGTGTATTTGGGCAGACTAATGGACATAATGGCATATGAGATATATGTCTCTCCTACAGCTTATACATTATGTATGACCATAAGATGATATGTATGATCTAGGGCTGTCAAAGTTAACACAACAATTACGCATTAACGTTAATTCATTTTAACGCCACTAATTTCATTATTGCATTAACGCAACTTGAGATTTTGAGCCTGGAGCTGGCTCCGTTTGAAAGCTAGAGTAAAGATACTGTTGTCATATGAATCTAGAAAAATCCATTATTCCAACCATGTCATACTAGCTTGTTGGGAGGACCAAGAAAGGCTAAATAACGCTCCAAACTTAAACTAAATGTTGGCGAGGAAAAACTCATGGCCATTTTCAAAGAGGCCCCTTTGACTTCTGACCTCAAGATATGTAAATGAAAATGGGTTCTATGGGTACCCACAAGTCTCCCCTTTACAGATATGCCCACTTTATGCTAATTGAATGCAGTTTGGGGCAAGTCATAGTCAAGTCAGCACACTGACACACTGACAGTTGTTGTTGCCTGTTGGGCTTGAGTTTGCCGTGTTTTGATTTGAGCATATTTTTTATGCTAAATGCAGTACCTGTGAAGGTTTCTGGACCATATTTGTCATTGTTTTGTTTTGGTAATTGATTTCCAATAATAAATATATACACACATTTGCAATTATTTTTATTTTTTTATTATTTGTCCACTTTTTTTGAACAGATAAAAAATATGTGATTAATTTGCGATTAATCGTGATTAACTATGGACAATCATGCGATTAATCGCGGTTAAATATTTTAATCGATTGACATCCCTAATATGATCATAAAGTTTGAATTACATAAACAGAAATGACCACTAACAGTTAATTTCTCCATATGTACATGGTAAAGTTTGTCAGCCTATTTTTTTTATCTGTTGTCTGGGATTTATCCTATAGTTATTATTACTGTATATATATAATATGTACTTTATTTTTTTATTTTTTTATTTTTTTCCCCGTTTTTTTTATTTAACTTTGTTTTTTTTGTTCTCTATCCTTTTTGCATCGGCAATGGGTGAGGGTTGGGTCGGAGGGGGCTTTGGGGGAAGAATACCAAAAAATGATGACAATCATTTCCATTTGTGCTCTATTTGTATGTTTCTGTACACCTGATGTTACTTCCAATAACTTATTATGCAAGAAAAAAAACTGTACTTTAATGTCTGCATTTTAATCCACAAGAACACAAGCGAGGAACAAAACTGCCTACTCCGCTTACTTCTGATAACACCGCATTTTCCAGTCCTCGCCTCCACACATCATTTAGCAGGCCCTGTTTTGTCTCACAGTATCTGAGGCTTGTGTGTCCGAGGCCGACGCGAGACCCAGACAGAAGGATTTTCTTCCGCGGCTCTTCTCAGCCAATCCATCTCCCCTCCTACACATTTACCAGAAAACCAGCCTAATTACACACTCTGAGTACACAGGCACACATCGCACAAACTTTGCCCTCTCTCTTCTCCTCCTTTATCTTCCCCCTTCCTTTCGCTCAATCGCCCCCCCCATCCCTCCCCGACTCTAACGGAAGCATCTCGGGGAGAAGGCACGGGCTTTGATCTATCTCCTACGTGATTCTGGGCTTTCAGATCAAGGGGCGGTTTGTCTTCAAGCTCACCAAATCCTCAGACGGCCCGAGACAAAGAGCAAACACGCTGAAGTGCCTTTCCAGATCCATTTGCGTAATGGCAGAGCTGTCTGTTAGTGCGCGTGTGTCCGTGCATCGACCCTTTTCTGTTGTGCCATTCCGTTCCAAAAATCATTACAGACTTCTTTTTGTGGTAGATTATTATTATTATTATTCCACTCTATTTTTCAGCCTTGATGAGATGTCTAAATTGAAGGACTGAGGCTTCCCTACCGCTACTCGATTGTATTCTGTATTCACCTTATTTCAAGTAAAGTTTCTCAGTGGAATTACTCTCACCCATATTACCATGGAAACAACAAGATTTTTCTTCCCCGAGGATCTATTAAAAATCTTCTATTCTGAGGATCCATTCATGAGTCAATGAAAAGGGTGAATATGACACCTCTGTGCTTCTTCTGTCAGTGTGTGTCTCGGTCAATAATTTTTGTCTTAAAGGCTCTAAACCAAGCAGTAACCAAGGAGAGACGAACTGGAATATATTCTTGAAAGAAACAAAAACAATGGGAAAACGCAATTAAAGGTGCTCTATACGATATCCAGAGCATATAGCATCAAACAACTATTTGCTATGTAAAGATATAGAGGAGTAATGTCTACCTGAGCAGAGAATGAAGCCACTCTCCCTCTGTGTGTTGTAATCAGATCTTCTCCGTGCTTTGTTGACATTGCCAGGCCGGTTGCATGTGCTTTAAGTGCATGTTCATGCATGGAGTATGCCCCACTGACTAGCTCACGGCCGCCGCTCTACACTGCGCTCATACGGCGGTTACAGCTGATAATGCTGTCACGACCAACAGCGAGTTTATAAATTGTACAGTGAAAGACTCAAGTTTTTTAATATAGCTGCCATTATGTTTAATTTTCTATGTCTACTATAATTTTAGTTTTACATAACAGCTGAAAATGTTAATCAAATACTGAAGTCATTTATCAACAATAAACTAGATTATGCATGTTCAACTTCTTAAGAAGGCTAAGTTTGTCTCTGCTATAACCACCAGAAAAAAAATAACATAGGAAAAAAAGAAAAATGGTAATAAAGGAAGCACAGTGTTTCTCTGTGTGTTCTGTTTACTCAGTGACTATGAGGATAAAATGCCAAACATCAACCCAACATCAAAGACGCTCGGACCAACCAATTACAGCCCTTTAAGATATTGAAACATCATTCAATTTGATAAATTAACTTGTGCTTGAATAAGACTGAAGTAGCAACAAAATATAAAATTAGTCTGTTCATATCTTTCGCCATGCAAGCGAGAACAATAAAGGGGCAATATTACTCTTGAGATACAATCAATAGCTGTGTTTCCATTCAATAGTCAAGTGAATTTTAAGCAAACGTTTGAAATGTCGCAAAAAAATAAATGTGAATTAAGCGTGTTTCCATCAACTTGTTTGGAGCAAATAAACTCGGCTACATCATAGTTCGGTCCGAAGTTGACGCAATAGGCAACACATGGCTATAATCCACCAGTAAACAGAGTAGAAGAAGAAGTAGAGGTTGCAAACCAGAACAAAAACAAGTCGCTTTGGTCATCTACAGTAACCATCTGAGAGATGGAGAGGTCTCCAGGAATTTGTTTCAAAAGTTTTAATTGTTCTTTCATGTCAGCTAGTATTGGACATGTTTCATGCTGTTCCTTCGACGAAGATGAGCATTCATACGTTATGGGAATATCCGAGTAGACGCCGACAGCAGAATCTTTCCATAATCCATTTAGCGCATCAACTCTGTTTTGACAAAGGCAAAAACCACCTCAAGCGAGCGTATAAAAAAAAAATCTCAGTTGAGGATGTTTTATCGAATTTTGCCGTTTCCATACAGCTTTTCTGATGCGATACTTAAAAATGAAAATGAAAATATGTGTATGGAAACAAAACAAAATCTGAACAAATCTGTGGCAAATATTTTTCTTTCAGTTTCAAATATAATACAGTATTTTGCATTTTGCTAATTGCCATGGTCATTGTTAGAGGTTTTCTTTCTATCCAGACAAACATTAATGGTGGAGATATCAGTTGACGTACATCCAGTCGACTGATCCAATTCATTCTCTATGGAGAGCAGGAGATCCGGCTACGCGTCGCATGATGGAACAGGCACGGCGAGTTAACTTACCAGTCACTGTATCTGAATTTGCATAATCATGACTCGACCTCAACTTTATGAAAATGAGGTCTGTCCATCGCAAGGCAGCAGTCTCGCAAAACTTAGATCAAACAGTCAAACTAGGCAACGCTGATCAAATGTGAATCAATATTCCAATATTCTGTTACTGTAATGCCTATTTCTCGCCTAAAATGTTTTCAGAAACATATTTTAGTGTACTGTTTAGCTGTAAAATGAAGCCGCCATGTTGAAAACAGTCAAACCAACACCAAGCACCACCTATTGACCGGAGCGTACTGCACCGTTTTGAGTTCCGTCACATCTTTCCATTTTTTTTGTCCGGACTGGATGGATCTGCACCATGAAACAATCATTTAGTTGTTTCACAAACTGTGACCATCTAATACCTAGATCCACCCCTTTTGCAAGCGATGGCATGTGCAGGCAAATGAGTGGGGAAAAAAAACCTTTAGAATCTGTCTGAACTTGTGCCTACAAATGTGTCCTCGTATTTGCTTTCATAATCAGTTTGGACAGACTGGATTGTGCTGTGAAATGAAATGTGAGCTCGCAAATCCCATTGGATTATATGGTGACAAATCCAGTTGGCTTGAAACCGTTCTCTTATCTCTACTTTCATTTACAGTCGAGTGCAGTAAATATGAAAAAAGTCCACAGTTAAAGTTTGTCAGAGTTAAAAATGGGGGAGCGCACCCTCGCTAATGGCAAGGGGGATGCCGAGATAGGGATTGCACACACAGACAATGAAAGGAAAGGCTGTGGAATAAAATGAGTCCAAAATCACAGCAGACGTTTAATCCAATTTGCTTGGCAGTTGGAGCTGTGTAAAAATCACATAGTGGTTTGTCCCCTATAAAAGCCATAGGGACAGCTATATGCCATCCAAATGGGCAATTCCAAAGTAGAACTGCTCAACAATGTAACAAGAGAAGAGACAGATTCAAAGAGAATCTATTGCAGCCAAAGGACAGAAGTAGGAATCAAAATGCCGGAGTGAAAACAGGGTCGACTGTGAGGACTGAAGCAATCTTCTTCTGTATTTTTATCCTGAGATGCAGGTTAAATATCTTGTGGAATATCAGTCAAGTTATCATCAGACTTTTTTTTATACTGATTTTTTTTTATCATGTTTGTGAAGAATTTTGGAATGAAATCAATATCTTGTCTAAATATATGATTCTGCTTGAGACACGATGATATATCCAAAATGTCCAACCTTGTCTCTTAAAAAATGATGTTCCTATACAACTAAACTGCATTCTCAACTACGTTTCGAGGGAAACGTATTTTCTCCTGGACTCCGATCGCCGTTTTAAATATGTGGTTAACGTTGTAAATTGAAACAGAACACATTACAAATATGCAACAAAACAACTTTTTTAGTTTTAGGCAACATTACTACTTGGTTAAGTTTAGTTAAAAAAAACAAAACATCATGGCTTGGCTTAAAATGACTGTTGGTTACGTTAATAAGGTACGGACGTAAATTAAAATAAGTGAATGTTGACTTTTTGTGATGGAGAAGGGAGCAGGTGGACCGAAACGTAGGAGATTACAGGCAACAGGAACAACAAAATCAAGGATCCAGCAAAGACTCAACTGAAAACCAGGACTTACAGTATTTCTTATTCACTTTAGCTCCATTTTTTTGAAAACAATGAGTTACAATCTCTGAACAATTAGTTCGTTGTTCACAACAAATTAGAATTTATCATTCATTCAAGCAAATTGCACGTCTGCAAAAAAGTAATTTGTACAATAATCACTTGCACATGTCTTGCTGATCAAAACTGATGAGTTGATTCTCAGTGAAACTGTTGTCCTCTTCACATCCTTTGTCGTTTGAGCAAAATGATCCATTCAATTCTCCAAACCTGTCAGAAATACTGTACAGGTATATTCCATAAATATCTATGACACAGTGTTACATACTGTGAGGAGGTACAATTAGTTGTTTTAACTGAACTACTGCAGCTTTTTTCATTGTTGCAGGGTTGGTATGGATGTCATTTTGTGGCAAATTTTCTGACTTTACATTAAAGGTCTTAAGGGAATTTTTTATTTATAATACATGTAACACATTGCTACACAAATACATTTACTATATAAACACACATGTAGAGATCCTGTTCCTGTGTACTACAGTATTGACTTTTCCCAGTAAACTTTGACCTACTGTTGAAATGGTACTCTAAATAGCTCATTGCACATACACAACAGCATTCAGTTAGACAAAACTGACATTCTGGTATAGTACAGTAAGCAGTCAGTGTCAACAAACAAGTAGAACAAAACGGACAGTGCCTCGGTGAAAAAACATCTAAACATTTTAACCAGTATGGTTAACACGATGACAAAACAACTTTTCATTTTGGTGGCATTTCCCAATTTAGTGACACAATAACTAGGTTTTTAAGCATGAATAAAATGTTTTCGGGGAGTTCCTACCTTTTGCAGACATGCAATAGAGTTTTGATGTTCCATCAAACAGTTGGGACAATTGCACTTACAGTTGAAAGATGAGCCAAAAACCGATCGAGAAAAACTGTAAATACAAACTAATCTGACGAGAGGATGAAGTGCAGGTGGATAGATGGATGGAGAAAGCTCAGGTGAGGGGAATGAGGTGATTAGGCTGGCAAACGGGCAGGTAGCTAGGGGAAAAACACCGGGAACGGGAAAGATCTGATTGGTTGAGAAGAACTAACGAGGCTGATTCGGAGGAGGTGTGTAGATGGACAAAGGAGAGAAAGCCAGTACAGGAGAACAGGAGGAAAAACACAGCACAGAAAACCCAAACACAGAAAACAACTCAGTCCTGTCTACAGAAAGTCTGAGGGCATCTGGACACAGTGCCAGACTGTGACACTTTTAGTTTCACACGAACAGCGGTCTCCTGGGCGAAATTCCTGTCCCTACGAGGTCTTCCACGGACTATCATTAGAAACGTTTGTGATACGTCAAAAACAAACGTAATCTGAGATAAAATACGTTTCCCTCGAAACATAATTTACAATACAGTTTCGTTGAATTTAAATTTTTAGGAGACAAGGTTAAAAATCTGATTAAGCTCCCTGGAAGTCAAACCATGCTTTATCTTGTTTCTGTATTCTCCCCACGCTGCTGAAACATTAAACACACTATAGGCTGTCTTACACTACTTAAACCATGTTACTGGGAGCGGCCTCCTCCCTCCTGTCTTTGCATTTCCTTTCATCACCACCTCAAATGTGCATCCACATGCAGAGCCGGGGCTCCTGGAGCGGGGCCAGGGAGCGGTCCCCACAGCCTCACGGCAGAAACAGCTTTGTCAAACTCGGTTAGCCGCCTCCGAGGGGGAAACACCTCTTTCCACAGTAATACTCCAACTATTCACATCATGCCCCGTGCTTCTGCCTCAGCCACCTCATCAATCCACACCGCAACAAAGGTAAACAGCCTCCTTGCACCTTCCAAACAGAGGGCCGCGCTGCTTTGTTGACACAGTGTATGTGCAAAGCGCCTGCACAGTGTGAGCGGCTCGCAGGACAGACTGAGCTTCATTTACAGAAGGTAATTGCACTGGAGCCAAGTGGTGCACTTTTGTGATGAGATTTTTTTTCTCCAAGTTTTGCTAGAACCTTGTCTTTGTTTACTCGCCAGATGAAGCTACTTTGACAGGGACGTGTAATAAGTTCAGCTTCGAGCAGGAGCGGTCACTGACATTGACAGGCTCCTTATTGTGTACACCTAGGCATGAAATAACAACAGGGCCGGCTCTAGCCCTTTTGGGGTCCTAGGTGAAATTCAGATTTAAAGGCCCAGCCCCCACTCCCCCTCTACGGTTAAGGTTCAACCTCCCAGAACCCTAACCCAAACCCAGTAAACCGCAACACACATAAGACATCACAATGGTTTTAGACAAAAATAAGGATTTTTATTTTCATAAATAACAACCAGTGCCCCCTCCCCCCCCCCCGGAAGGTGGCACCCTAGGCAACCGCCTATATGGCCTATGCCTTAAGCCGGCTAATAATGTGATACTTTTCCGGTCAGGTTATCTCCGTTATGCTCCAAAAGACTGATGAATATTAACATTATCAGGGATTTCGAGCCCTGTTGGATCCCGTACGCTCTCATGGTTTTGTCAAGGCACTCTAGATAAAAGCATCGACCAAGTGGTGTATCTAATGTTGTCCCTAATATAAACAGAAGGGGCGAAGATTCCCCACTACTTTGCTTTCATTTCTCTCCGTCTCCGCGACTCCGCTCTCACTTTCGCACCTTCCTTGTCAAATTGTTTATAACCTGCTACCTTTGTCGAGCCGAGGCACAATTCTTGCTGTGAAAACACGGGATATACCCTTCACCGCTGTGATCTCATTGAAGATGTTCTACTCCTCTCGATGTGAGATCTGCAACTTTTAATGCTCCTCAGTCTGACTCTGAATTCAGTGTGGAAAATTTTTTTTTTTTTAAAGAAATGATGCCTAGAAAATCAGCACCACCTCCTGTGAGGAGACACTGTGTAGTCAAAACAGCTGTCCTCGCACGTCGCAAAATCAGCTTTACTCATTTTTTTCCTCGTGAAAAACACAGGATGTACCAGAACATTTCATTCACAATACAGTCATAGTGGAGAAAACTCAAAAAGAGTGGTTTGTAGTAGCACGGACACTAGCTAAAAAAACATTCCCCCAGATGATCTTCCATGGAATATTTTTCCCAAGGCTGCTTTCTGATAAACATCTGTTTTTGTTGTCTCTGCAGAACAGGCTCCATTAAAAGTAACCAGAGATATGTTTACGATGCTACCCATGTTGTAGTGGAAACAAAAAAAAAAACAAGAAGAGGCCAGATTATAGCTCATCTGCTAAAAAAGATACATCTATATCTATATCTTCTTTGGTTCTATTCAGACAGCCTCTTAAAACCAGTAACTATTATAATACAAACTCTATTAAGGGCAGATGTATGCCGTTTCTAAGGGCAAGGGAATTGTGCCATTTAAGTGTTGTCTCTTGTTCTAAAAATAAGGCTAGAGAGAAAATCATCAGTCCTTTGAAACTGGTGCATTTCAAGGCAGCGCGGCATGGCACATTGCCTCACAGCTAGTTGGATCTGACTTTGTTTCCCTTTGTAGATTCTGCCCTACACATGCTGGGATGGACCGAGATAAGCTCTTGTTATAGAATCGGCCTGTTACTTACTGTACTGCAGAGTAAAAAGAGACTGATCCATGATTGACCCAAAAAATGACTCCAGCTGAACCATAGGTCAGTTTATTGTTGTCTTCAGAGATATGAATGATACCTAAAGGGATTTAGTAAAAAACACATAATAAAAATCATTATTAAAACCATTATCCGTTAAATTTGACACAAACATCACCGTTAAGTTCATTGATGCGTGTTTAGATTCATTAGCAGCTAATAGAATAATTGACGGTTCAGTTAGCAGACATTTCCACCAGAGGTTAAACCGATGTCATGGTGACGTTTATGCCCGTTGCCTCTCCTTCGTCCTCCCGCTGCTGTCTCTTTCTGTATATGCATTAATCGTGTTATTGGGACAAAAATCAGTTCACAGTTGGGCTTCATTATGGGGACTCATGTTCCATTCGACGGCAAAAAGCTGGTCCCCACAAGGCAAACCGTTAAATTCTACAGTTGGGGGAATTACGCTTATTTGCTTTCTTGCCCAGAGTTTCATGAGAAGATCTAGACCACTGAATGCTAAATATGAAGCCAGCAAAAAACAGGATGGTCATTTGCATTTTTTGCATTCACGCTCGTGTACAGATTAAACAAACGAGACTCATTCCACCGAAATGCACTACAGAGCGCCACAGGAAGTCATTCCTGCCTGTGGCCATCAAACTTTACAACTACTTCCCCTGAGTATCACACACTCTGGCCCAATTCCAAACCACCCCCTACACTAGGGGTCTGCACCCTGCGGCTCTTTAGCCCCTCTCCAGTGGCTCCCTGTGGATTTTTAAAAATGGAAATGAATAACTGTTTTTTGTTTACATTTTCATTTTCATTTATCATTGTTGTAGGTCTATGGTATGACGGTACGACGGAGTATTAGGGCCACATTGAGGAAAAAATGAAATAATCAGAGATTTCGAGAAAAAAGTCGTAATATTAAAAAGTAGTAATTTTACATGTTGTTTTTTTTGTAAAGTTATGACTTTATTCTCGTAATATTACGACTTTTTTCTCGTAAAGTTATGACTTTATTCTCATAATATTACGACTTTCTTTTTGTAATATTATGACTTTATTCTGGAAATCTCAGATGTTTTTCGTGGCCCTAATAGTCCGTAGTACATTTGCTCTTTGGCCCTCACTGCATTAGACTTATATACTATATACTTAGTCTATAAACTCATCTTCATCACAATGCTCAAATGTTTTGCGGCTCCAGACAGATTTTTTTTTTTTTTTTGCCTAAAATGGCTCTTTTGATAGTAAAGGTTTGCTGACCCCTGCCCTACACCCTCTCCCTGCCTACTTCCACTCCGTTTGCGCGTTCGCGTGGAGGGTCCGCCATATTAAGTGCCGTCCCAAACCAATCAGCAGGGAGTGGAAGGTTAGGTGGATTTCGAACTTTTGACAGAGCCAGGCTAGCTGTTAACCATCGTCTTTATGCTGACACAAGCTAACTATCTCCAGGCTGTAGATTTATAGTTAGCATACAGGCATGAGAGGGTTCTCAATCTTCTAATTTAACCCTCAGCAAGAAAGTGATTGTGGGCTTGTTTCACAGCGCAAGTGTTACTGATATCATTAATGATGGCTCTGTTATATTCAAATCCCAGTCAGCCATGACAGTGTGTGACAGTGAGCCAGAACGCACAAGACCAAGACCCTAAAACTGAAGCAGCTAAGATGGAATTTAGCCATCATTAATTTTATTATTTACATGTTCTTTTCCTACTGTGGCATTTCCAAAAAAACACCTGTCACCTGTCCACCAGGTGTTGTTATTATGTTCCTCTGTCCTCTAGCTCATCTCCTCATCACCCTTCATGACCTGCTGGTTGCAGCTGCACCTCATTACAAACCTTTTTTTTGTCAGATGGCCTTATTTTTCCAAGATCCCCTGTCAGTTTTGTCTACCTGTCTGCCTACGTGTTTGTTTCCTGTTGTTACCTTTTGACTCACTGTGGGTTTTTTCTCCCTGCTTGCAAGTTTACAGTATAGTTTCTGTCATATCAAGTGCCTGCCTACCTCCTCCTGCTTGATGTCTGCAAAATTGGGTTCAAAAGTTCATTTTCACTTTTGGTGAGATGTTGTTTTTTTTGCTTTTTCTTGGTCATAAATGTGGATGGTGCAAGATGCAGTTGTGATTCCACAAAGATACCGAGGGATTTCGCCCTCTAGGCTTGATCCTACACATACTTACATCATTTGTACTGAATCATCTATGGAGAGAAATATAGTAACACTATATAAAATTGGATCAATACGTTATAAGCGCATCCAGATCTGCTACACGGTGAACATCTGACTTTAAATACACTGCAGATTCATAGTTACAAGAGGTTCATGTTTTCATCTCTTATTCAAATAAACCACTCAACTCTCAAACAGCAGCCAAAAGGTTGGTTAGCATTATATGATATAAATAGACATAATAATCTGTTTATGGCAATATTGTTGGGGTGAAACTTATGGCTAAAATACCCTTAATATGTCTCACTGCAACAACTTTATTATTTATTTTGAGCATAATCACATTAACATAAGAGTATGTATTTTACAACAAAGGAATGATGTTTAAACTTCAACATTGTATCCACAAGAGAATCATAGTGGCATTGTGGGAATATTATAAATCATTAGGCCCACTCATTCTCTTCCTGAATATTTCAGTTTACCGTGCACATATGGCCGTAAAAGGTCCGGTCATTGGCAAGGATCATCATCTACTGTGAGGATTCCCTTTCTCTGTTTGCCTTCATAATTCAAACCTAATCCTTGGAAGCACACTCAGTCAGGCCTCATGGACTGAATACATGCTCCTCCCCCAAGCTGCTGAGGAACATTTAGAAACTGATTCCTGGGTTAAATCCAATAAAATCAAAGTCAAATAAGGATTTATTTTCACTATACGTTTTTGATTCAGCGGCTTGAATAATAATATATTTATATAATTTAAATATATTATGTCCTATGAATGTGTGGGCCGACGGGACTTAGCAAATCGGCAACCAGGACGTACTTAACAATAGACAATATAAGCACACACACACCTCTAATACAACACACTGCAGACATCTATATCCATGCAATCATATTGGCCTCGCATCTAAACTAAAATGACAAATCTAAACCACAACCATAAGCAGTTAATTAGAAAGGTTTTACTCCCATTACACAAATGCTATATGGATAATAAGTAATTAAAGTTTTTGTTTTTTTTCATAATGACACAACATAATGTTTACCGAGATCACCACCTTAGCGTGTTAGCATGCTAACACTGGCAGGTATTTGCTATAGACTGTATATATGAAGTGGACATAGTCAAAGGGACGTCACTCATGGGTTTGTGGACTGACATTTTGCAGCTTTGACTGTATTTCGGCATTTTGGCCATTGCCATCTTGTTTTTTGGCCATCGCCATCTTTTTTTTTTGCAACCAGAATAGGGTGGAGCTAAGTACAACCGAACGTTGAACAAGATATTTTAAGGTGACCAAAATGTTACAATGAACTTTCATGAACTGAAAACACACTCAGTCAGGCCTAATGTATTCAGTCCATGAGGCCTGACTGAGTGTGCTTCCAAGGATTAGGTTTGAATTATGAAGGCAAACAGAGAAAGGGAATTCTCACAGTAGAGGATGATCCTTGCCAATGACCGGACCTTTTACGGCCATATATGCACGGTAAACTGAAATATTCAGGAAGAGAATGAGTGGGCCTAATGATTTATAATATTCCCATAATGCCACTATGATTAAAGTTGTAAGATGGAAACACGGACAACTCCCAGACCAGAAAATGCCGTGGTAGCGACCTGTCCATCACAAGGTAGCTAGACCCTAAAGCATACCCTGCTTAATGGTCTATTTTACTCTAAATGGGTCCATCATTTACTAAATGAACATCATGCTGTATTGAGGACGACTTGAAACTAGAAATTGAGACCATAAACTCATGTTTACTGAGGTAATAAATCAAGTGAGAAGTAGGATAATTTTCTCATAGACTTCTATACAATCAGTCTTCTTTTTGCAACCAGAGGAGTCACCCCCTGCTGGCTATTAGATAGAATGCAAGTGTAAGGCACTTCCGCATTGGCTTCACTTTTCAGACCCGCAGGTTGCCCACTGATATTTGCTCATAAACCAAAGTAATTGAGAAATTAAAATTTTGACCTGATAATGCCAATTGAGGAAAAGTCAAGGGACCGCCAAAGTCATTACGATTCATTCTCTGGGGACCAAGGGTATCTGTGCCAAAATAAATTCATCCGATAGTTGTGAAGACGTTTCACTAAAAAACAAATGTCAACCTTGTGGTGGCGCTTGAGAGAAATTCAGGGGACCACAAAAGTCAGCAGGTTTCAACCTCTGGGGACCATGAGTGACAGAGCATTTGCCATAGCCGCCCCCTCCCTCTGGAACTCACTCCCCAAACACATCAGAGACTGCACCAACCTGTCCACATTCAAATCACAAATCAAAACTCACCTTTTTAGAACTGCTTTTAATGTGTGATTAATATTGTGTTTTATATTTTTTATGATGTCCTTGTTTTATGATCTTTTTATCTATGTAAAGTGTCTTTAAGTTTTTAGAAAAGCGCTATATAAATAAAATGTATTATTATTATGAATGGCCGTACTAAATTTTATGGCAATCTATCAAATAGCTGAGATATTTCCGAAGCTGGAATGTAAAAAGAGTAGGAAGACAAACAGATATTAAGCAATGAGTTACATTATGTCCCTGTCAAAGGTATTGTTTGGCCTTCGAAGCTTTTCCTCCATCAATCGGAAGCTACTAAACATCACGTCATCATCTATTTCAGAAGAATTGTCAGTATAGCTTCCTATGCATGGACCTTTTATCACTAAAGGCTATAGTCCAGCAATCAATGATGTGGTCTAACAGAGCTCCAGCTGTTCCCCGCTAAGTAATCCATTCTTAAAGACGGCTATTCTTTCTACAGGCTGCTCGCAGCTTTGACAGATGAGAACGCGGCCACAATGAGCCGGCTCTCCATCACCGGGAGAGAAGCGGAGGCTGGAGGACTGAATGCCTTATAACTGACAGACAATTGCCCGACCACCCAGCAGTTGCTCGGACTGACAATGTTCGATATTTTGAAGATGGCGGTCGATGTTAGAACCTCTGAATTATACACAAGGTCCTCTGGGACGTCACTTCAATACATCTCACTACAGAGCACAAGGCTCAGAGTTATATCACGTCCCTCTGCTCTGTGTCTGTATTGTCTGGACTGAAGACGTCAGCCGTACAAAATGCTTGGAGATGGATGTATGCCTGTGATACTTTGCTTCATTTTCAAACTCAGTTCAGTGGGCGGTTGCATCCACTGCAAGAATTCAGTGTTTCTGGTGATTTTATGATCAGCTTGTCTTAGACAGCACTTAAAGCGGCAGTGGGTAGAATTGGAGGAATTATGCTTTTTTTTTTAATAAGTTTTTTTTTTTATGAAACGGTCACTATATCCTGACAGTATATCTGAAAAAAAACATGTGCCTTTGTGTCCTCCGGTGTCCCTAATGGCATCTGCAAGATTTCACAGACCGGACGAAAACAACCAATCAGAGCCAAGCTGAAGCCTGCCATCTCTGAGCACCTGTCAATCACTCACAAACTCCGACCAAATGGTCAAACTAGGCAGCGCTGATCAAATATAAATTAGTATTCTGTTACTGTAATGCCTATTTATTGCATTAAATGTTTTCAGAAACATCTTGTAATGTACTGCTTTGCTGTAAAATTAGGAAGTTTGTGACCCGGCAGCAATGTTGAGATCAGTTGAGGAAATACCAAGCACCGCCCACCAGCCGGAGCACAGCCAATAGGAACGCTATTGGCCAAAGTCTCCCGTCACAGGCTAGATTTTTTAAAGCCTGAAAACAGAGCCAGGATGAGGTGCAGAAGTCTAGTTTTCTCTCAGAACGCTTGAATTACAATATGCTGAAAGGTTATTATAGAAGTTTTGCCCAATGATGCCAAAAACATTCTGCCTACTGCAGGTTTAAATCATACATCAGGACAGATGTGGCGTTAAATGCATACAAGCTTCAACTATAACTGCAACGCGTTCCCTGCAGCGTCCTGCACACTTTCTTATGTTTGTCTTTGCCTATTTTCAATTACTCACGGAGCCACTATCCCCTTCCTTGATCTACCCACAACATTGTTATCTTTCGCCGCTACTTTTAATATGTTTACTCATCCTGATGAATTCAATTACATCTTTTCAGAGGAAATTACTGTGGGGGTGGCTCAGCCTGCCAGAGGTCAGCACTAACTGTGAATACTAAAACTACTCCCCCAAACACATTACACAGCCTATTACCTGCTGCTTTTCACCCAGCACTCCTCGACCCCGCGTAAGCCTTCCCACAGCCACAGATGAAATGCTTTCTAGATGGGATGTGGCGTGGAGAAGAGGGGGAAGAGAGCCGGAGCTGTCCCCGGGCCTAATCGTTTCAGAGAGCCATCCCCACTGCAGCCGCAAAACACGCCAGTCCTGATTAGAGAGGTGTGTACATGGCCAGGCGGAGCGTGAAAGGTGCGGAAAGGAGGCTCGGCCCGGGGGGAGGCAAACCGCGGGGACTCTTTTTGTCAGTGGACGACTGGTAGGATCGATAAGGCGCGAGGCCAAAGGCAAAGCAGGTAGAAGTAAGCCAGCGATGTACTGCTTTGACAAAGTGGTATACATCGCTTCATTTAGTTTTTTTTTTGGTAGAGGTCTTTTGGTCTTCACTTGGAATAAATTAAATGTGTATGCCCCGCCAGTTTCCCAGAGTCCATTGCCCTCCCTGCTGGAAGTCCTGCCCCAGTCATCCGCTTCGGGAGGGAGATTTCATAAGTGGAGCAGCTCTGCCTCCGATTCCAGAGGAAATCTCTCTCCTTTGCCGAGGATACATGTTGACAATTTCATCGCAAACGTGTTACTTTAAATCTCTTAAGAGATGATTGTGTTGAGCCAAAACACAGGCTGTTGGAGAAACCTCTCACATAATTATCTAAATACAATAACCCATTTCAGGTCTATCCAAACTGTCAAAGTGATTAAATAAACCGGATGGGAAAATGTTTTCAGGAAGAAAAAAGCCTTTTGTTTCTCTCTGCATTGTTGTGTTTTTTAAAGGCTTTACTGTACCATGTATTTTTGGTAACACTTAACGATATGTTACATGAAATTGTGAGTCTTTGAACTTTGAATATTCAACCCTCAGTCTCCTACAAAATTACGCTCCCATACAATTTAATTGCATTGTCAATTACGTTTCAAGGGAAACGTATTTTCTCCTGGATAACAGACACAGTTTTAAACACATGGTTAACATTGTAAATTGAAACAAAACAAAAATAACAAGATTACTTTTTGTTTATGCAACAAACGTGATTAATCGCATGATTGTCCATAGTTAATCGTAATTAATCACTCATATTTTATCTGTTCAAAATGTGCCTTAAAGAGAGATTTGTCAAGTATTTAATACTCTTATCAAGATGAGAGTGTTCAAATATGCTTGCTTTATGCAAATGTATGCATTTATTTATTATTTTAAATCAATTAAAAATACAGAACATTGACAAATATTGTCCAGAAACCCTCACAGGTACTGCATTTAGCATAAAAAATAGGTTTAAATCATAACATAGCAAACTCAAGCCCAACAGGTAATAACAGCTGTCAGTGTGTCAGTGTGCTGACTTGACTATGACTTGCCCCAAACTGCATGTGATTATCATACAGTGGGCATGTCTGTAAAGGGGAGACTCGTGGGTACCCATAGAACCCATTTTCATTCACATATACACACATACAAAATTGAGTCTGTAAGTTTGGAGCGTTATTATTATTACTCCTTTGCAAGCTGTAGATACCAATGGATTTCCTTACGTTTTCTAGTTTCATATGATGCCAGTAAAAAACAAATGTAATCCAGCAGAGTATATATTTCCCTCGAAACTGATTGACAATGTAGTTTCAAAACTGGGATCAAATTTTTAGAAGACCAGGGTGTAATATGATAATTAAAACAATTTTAAAAAATTAGAGAATCCTACTGTCTCAGGTCGTTCCTGATTCGCTACTCAATTGTTCTTTAGTAACCACTCACAATTTTGTGTACTGTATTATAAAGTATTACTGTATTTTTTTTAAACATTGTATGCATAATAGACTCAGATCAACCTGGCATAAGAGTTTAGGCAAAAAGCTACACAAATAAAAATGTACAAAAAGCAAATTATGTTACTTAAAATCAAAACCTGTTGCTGTATTTTCTGTGTAAACAGTAATTTCTTTGTACATGAATTAAAAACCAGATACTGTATATTGCTTCATTGGTTAATGGTCAAGCAGCCAATACTGTAATTGATTTCATAAAAAAATATAAATGAATAATAGTAGCCTATGCATAAACAGTATGGTAATCAGGTAGCCTATTATATAAGGGTAAAAATTAAAAAGCATATTACATCTTCTCTATGCTGGAGAACAGAATATGTTTAGTTAATTACGTAGTTTACCCCAAAAGGACAACAAAATGTTCAATTACTCTGGGCTGGGCAAACGGATGCCAACTACTCATCTCTGAGTCACCCTTAAGATAGAACGGAATGTTAAATGTTAAATAAAACAGGGAGGAGGAAAGAGAACCTGACAAAGAAAATACTTATTCCTCTATTTCACACAACATAGCCGGTTGTCCTCGTTTTTAAAGCTGATGCTGCATTTTGACCGCACAGTAAGGATATGAGCAAAAAATAAACCATGTTTTTCATCCAACCACTTTATGTTCTCCACATCTGAATTCTAATACTGAACTGCGGATTTAGATGAAGTACAGCCTGATTTAGTGAGAGCACCAGGCTTTATTTTCTATAGGCTAAAACCAGCTGTTGGAGAACCAATCCAAGAAAAACAGTGATGAAATCCAAAAAGATCCTTGCAAAAACACTCCTATCCTTTCGACAAATAAAAGCCCCGCACTTTTGAGGAAGAAAATATATGAGGTAATGACTCAAATTAGAATGCATAGAACATTCTCACGGCGCGAGAGAGGCATTTGCACATGAAGAGTTGAAAATGAGTCGCATTCAGCCAAGCTGTGAGCTCCACCTAGGAGGCAGTGAAAGAGACCGAGACAGGCACAGAGAGGGGCTGAGGCAGGCAGGCGGGCGCCAAGCCTTGAAGAGGGGCATTCTGGCATAATGACTCTCATTTACCATTGACAGGCCTTGGGAAAGTTAAACTAATTATGACAGCACACAGATGCTGAATAGCCCTTGATGGAGTTAATCACTGGCAATCCAACAAACAGGTGTTGAATGATTTCTGTTGCCACCCCTGGAACTATAGCATGCTCAGATTTTTCAAGCTCATCGCTCAAAGCAACAATCTAAGCCTATAGTATGGCCGTCTTATTCCCATGACCCTGGCACATTTCATCACCATTTGTGAGTGATACAAACAGGGAGATTTACTATTGAGGTGAATGCTGCTTATTTGAAACATGAAATTAACATTCTACTGTTGTAACAGGTGGCAATACAAAGCAGGCCCATAGAAATGTTCACCCCCTCTGTGAGTTCAGTATCGCAATTACGATCAGTGTTCTACCCTGTGTCCTACAAAATTACCTTCCCATACAACTAATCTGCATTCTCAATTACGTTTCAAGGGAAGCGTATTTTTATCCTGATTACGGTCACAATTTTAAACCGTTTTAAATACATGGTTAATGTTTCTAACTAAACCTTACTTTGTGCTTAAACTTCGTTAGGTTTAGGTACCAAGACCACTTGGTTAGGTTTATTAAAAAACATTATGGTTTGGCTAAAAGGTAGGGTTGGTAAAGATTTTAGAAACATGTTTTGTTATTAGTTGACATTCTAGTTACATTCAGACAGATCAAATGCTCTCACAAAAAAAAGAAAAACCTCTGGTATCTGTGGCTGACGCAGGTCTGTAATAAACCCATCCAATCATTTCATTTGGCCCGAATGTAATGATTGAACGGGCTACCTACCTACCTGTGTGCAACTCAGCTGTGAGTGCTAACAACAGCCATGTTCGTTGTTTGCATTCATAGAGTGCTGCAGGGATGACGGATTTTTGTAGGCCAACCAGGAAGTTAATATCGCCCTGGGTTCCCACGACAAAAAGCCAATGGGATTTTTCCATTGGGTTTTGGATGATTGTAGAAAATGAGCTCTGTGGCAAACACACGTTTATGATACTTACACATTTTGTTCAGCAAGATAATCTTGACGAATGAACACCATTCTTATGATTTTTGAAGTGTAAATGCAATCGCCAGAAGTAAAAAGCTAACGTTGGATTATAAACGAACTTCACCAAAGGTACGTTTAGTAGCCTCATTTAGCCACTTGTTAGCAACCGCCTTTTTTAAGACACATAAAGGCTTCAAAATTCATGAGTGGGATATAAACTGATGTATTTTATGTCGTGGAACAAAACGGTAAAATCTCTTAAGCATTCAAAAAACCCATTGACTTCCAGCCGAGGGAACCGGAAGTGCTAAAATGTTAAGTCATTTCCGGGTTTTATCACTCATTCCTGTAGCACTCCATAATGATATGTTTATGTTCATAATGATGTTTTTGGGGGAGTGACTTTGGAGGGAGACTTAAAGGGACGGACTGTCAGTGTTGCCGACTTGGCGACTTTCTCGCTACATTTAGGGACTTTTGGAGCTAATGCTGCTAGCTACTTTCATTGGAAAAGAGTTGGCAACATTGTGCTGGCTTTTTCGGTTGGATCACTTTTAGAAAAAAACAATGTACTCTTGCTAATTTCTCAAGATTACCAACCCTAGCTTTAAAATGACTATGAAATTGAAAAACAAAACAAACACACAACAAAACTACTTTGTTAAGTTTAATAAAAAAAAAACATCATAGTTAGGACCCCGGGCCTCCTTCCTACGTGGACTTCTGTGGACTGTTATTAGAAATGTATTTGTGATATGTCAAAAACAAACGTAGTCCACGTCAAAAAATATGTTTCCCTCGAAATGTAATTCACAATGCAGTTCTAACTCACACATGCTCCGCCCTCCACTGGACTCTATGGGCAATACTCTCCTCCAATGTGCTCATAGAACTAGGTTTACAATATCGTAACCTTCGTTTCCTTCTGTGTTACGCTTGAACGTCATTTTTAGGAGACAGCGCTGCAGGGGTACAGTTTTTAATATGCACCTCTTACAATAATAACCTCAAGTCAAGATAAATACAGAATTATAGTAGAGGTTTTTTTGTTTAAAGAAGAAAAAAAAATGTCTCCCAAGTGAACTGGATGCAAAATTGTCGTTTTACACAATCTAACTTGCAATATGTCATAATGATGAATAACATTCAGATATTGTAAATCTGAGACTTACAGAACTCAAAACGCACATTCTTGAAACCAACAGTGGCATGTCAAGGAGCGCTCCGTCAACCAGGAGCAGATCATAACTCATTTTAATGAGCTTTAGGATACATAAAACATCCCTTTCTCCAACTCCCTGATGGCTACAGATCATTGTTAACAGGCGGGAATAATGTGTAAGCATAAAGATAATAGGCTCAGCTGAATGTCATTACATTGTGTAAAACTTCCAAGTGCCGCGCCAAGGCCAACAAAAACTCTCCACACTGAATGGATGCGTGATTAGCTATTAATTATCTGTCAGGACTTTATTAGACGCACTAATTTGAATACTTTTGTAAAATTCAATTATTATTGAGCTGCTTTGTAATGAATGAATTGGAAACAAGCATAAAATTCACTGGGAAAGATTTTTAAGTAAATGTAGATTTACTGGTACACTGACTTTTTCACAGTGGTTGGCAGCAGCTATACTCATGGATTTCTCTGGGAAGATGGATAAGATGTATACAGTCCGTATCTTTTAATATTTTTGATATGATTTCTGACTTGACCCAGTGCTGTACAAGTAATAGCAGTTACATCTGATTGCATGCTTTATATTAGAGTGTAAATTTGATTGATACCTTTTATGACAAGTTCAAGCTGTTGCCTTCAGGTCGTCTATCCGAGTAACTGTTCATAACAAGTTGTGTCACTTTGTCGCTTGGAGACTCGCATTGTGATAATTAAAGGCCTGTAGCGTTCTCATGTTAAGTGTTACTTGTTGCAATTTGGTAATCACATCCTCAAACCACTGCTGCTGGTTGCTGTGCATGGCCTAACTACACATACAACACAAAAAAATTCACCATGGTTAGATTTTTTCTAAGGAATCCATTGGTACCAACCATGTCGCGAAGGAGGTTAAATAACACTCCAAACTAAAATTTGGCGAGGAAAAACTGGCATGGCCATTTTCAAAGGGGTCTCTTGACCTCTGACCTCAAGATATGTGAATGAAAATGGGTTCTATGGGTAC
Organism: Sebastes fasciatus; assembly: GCF_043250625.1. NCBI lineage: Eukaryota > Metazoa > Chordata > Actinopteri > Perciformes > Sebastidae > Sebastes > Sebastes fasciatus. The sequence goes on along the minus strand of NC_133810.1, from coordinate 22,721,350 downwards.
CCACGAGTCTCCCCTTTACAGACATGCCACTTTATGATAATCACATGCAGTTTGGGTCTTAGTCATAGTCAAGTCAGCACACTGACACACTGACAGCTGTTGTTGCCTGTTGGGTTTGAGTTTGCCATGTTATGATTTGAGCATTTTTTTTATGCTAAATGCAGTACATGTGAGGGTTTTTGGACAATATTTGTCATTGATTTCTGTTATTAAATTATTTCCACTCATAAATTTATACATATATATGCATAAAGCAAGCATATTTGCCCACTCCCATGTTGATAAGAGTATTAAATACTTGACAAATCTTCCTTCAAGGTACATTTTGAACAGACAAAAATGTGCGATTGATTTGCAATTAATCCCAATTCAATATTTTAATCTCTCTCTCTCTCTCTCTCTCTCTCTCTCTCTCTCTCTCTCTTGTAGTTTGATTCAATTTAATTTATGATGTGAGACAGATTATATCCCAGGATACATATGGAACACATTACTGAATTTCAGCGTCACAAACAGCTTGACTTGTAAGTCTTTGGCATGTCGAAGGGAAATAAAAAAAAACATCTTAAATGCAAACGTAAAGGAAACCATGCAAATTCCACACAGAACTGCTGAGTCACTATTTGATCTCCACACAACATAAATAAATGCTGGAGTACAGACTAAATGAAAATGCCTCATGAAAAGCACGGAGCAGATTTAGAGGCTGTCCCTTTCATTTTTCTTGTTGTTGTTTGGAGTTAAAGGTGTAAATAAAGAGGCTCTGATCAGAATTTTAATGATCCTTGATTCTCTCCCCAAATGACCTCCTCTTATTAATGGGGGAAAAAAACAAATTAAAGGAATAGAAGCCTTTCATTTGAAAAGCAACATTATTTGTTACGACCGTGGACTTTGTACCTACAGTCGCCTGATTCCATTTTTAACTTAATCAGTGGGTAATTATTTCTTGCATGCTTTTTTGTCATTTGAATGTTTTGCTGTCTATTTCATACTTACCATATGAAAGAAATATCCCGCTGCTCAAAACGTAGTCGAAGGCCAGGACGCACTTTGCAAGAAATGTTTGTTTGTTTGTTTGTTTGTTTTTTCTAATATGTAAAAAGTCTTTAATCCATCTGTTTGCACATGTTTTTTTCTGACTTTGAAAAGATAAGAAAAGTTAGAAGCCAATAAAATCTAATATTAATTATACAAAACAAGAAAGAAAAAATGAAGACAATTTGAGCAGTGTGCAGTCAGTGTGATGTTTTTTGGATAACAAAGCAGCCTGAATTTGCACTGCAAATAGAAAGCGTAAGGAGCAATGCAACTTGGATGGAAAAGAAAACCATCAGTTGCTTGTAATTTTGATGACACTAACAGCAATTACTAAGCTGAAAATTATTATAAATTATTACTGAAAATGCCATTTTCTTTACAAAATAACGTGAATGTACACACTGCAGATGGGAAAATAACGTCACAGTTCCAAAATTTAGCACAACATCTCTAGTTCCTGAGCTCATGACAGTGAAATGGATGGGTGTTTGTGTTCCCTGCTAGGTAACAGACTGAAGTTCACAACAAAAGGCTGTGCTACTAATGAGAGATTAAGACCTCCTCCTCTAAACAAAACCTCACTGGTTCTCGTGCACATTCAAAGCATTGGACAATGGCAACGCATCAAAACCACGAGAATCAGCCAGCCTCGGTGAATTTTACTCACGTGAACATTTGCTGGCTAAGCAACGGCAGAGAATTCACTAATGGAAGCTGTTAAATTTGATTTTGCTCTAAAAATAGTGCACAGTGCATTTTTCCCTCTCCCTAGGGTGTTGAGCAGTGAGCGAGCAGTGCAGGTGTGTTCTTGGGATATGTGCAATTGTGACTCTGAAAACACTCACATACACCTGATGAGCGCTACTGTAAAGAGTGTGTTTACTGCTAAAAATATAAAACGTCTTCTTGGGCTACACCACAAGCAGGCATGGGACAATATGAAAATTTCAGGTCAAAATGATCCTGCACAAGATAATTGCGATTCAAGATATTATCACAATACTCATCAAAATATGCTTAAAACTCTTAAAAGGGCACTACTGGAATCACTTTACCTTACATTTTAAGAAACAAATTATTTTATTGCATCACAGATAAGACACAAATCTTTCTTTAGTGAACATCCTTCTTAGTGAAAATCAATCAATCTTAAATAAGGTAATCATTAATTGTAAATAAAGAATAAATAAATAAGAAAAATGAGTCTGTTCTTTCTTACATGCTAATTCCTGTATTTTCAAATCAGGCTCTATTTGTATTTCTCTACCATGATAGCAACCTATAGACAGCTTTATCAGGTCACTCATGTGACAATATTCACGATTATCCCGATAATGGAATTCACCACGATCATTGTTTTTTATCGCAATCCGCGATGAAATCTCTTATCGTGCAATCCCTGACCACAAAATAACTGGCAATTTTCTCATGCAAGGTAATTCTGTATTGAAGCGACGCTGCATCTTTCCTCCGCTAGATACCCATCAGCAGATGTTTTATTGATTGTGTAAAATGTTGTTTCAGGCACAGGTCCAAAATTGGTTTTGCACGAGCTGAGATGTAATGAGTGAACCAGCCCAGGCAATGTGAATTCATTTTCACAATTATTGCATTGTTTAGTTATCACTTGTCCCTCCATAAATGTGTTCATTTTCGACGTGAAACAGACAGCCCTCATCAAAAAATTATGTAGAAAAGCATTTGTCATTTATTCTACCTAATGCTGTTGCAAATATTATGTGATACTTGTATTAACTGACGATGTGATGTGCATGTAGAAAAAGTGTCAGAAGGTGCAAATTCCAATTTTTGCTATATATTCAACATGTAATTCTGCTCAGATAAATAAATACTTTTTTTATTCCAGTCTTTTGCTAAGACTCTACAGTGGCTGCTTGATTTTTTTTGTGTTCACCTCATTCATTACATTACTGATATCCATCCAAACTGCATGTGCATGCACTACCTTGGAGGTGGCTCATGTCTATGTCCAACTGCTTGACAAAGAGGAGATATAGATCACCACAGAAAGGAGAGTAGGGGGGTTGGGTGGGTGATAGTAAAACTGTGCAGACAAGCTGAAATAACAGGTAGACCAACAGCATGTATAGTTAGAATGATAAAGAGAGGACCAGACGCACAATAGAGAAATAATTAGGACAAGGCCACTGGTGTGCACGAATCCGTCGCCGCTTTCCCACAAGCACTCAACTGTGTCAAACAGCTTGGTCAATAATCTTCAGCAATTCCTGAGGATTAGAGTCTTATTACCGAGCACCGTCTGTCACACAGACCTCGGTGCCCAAAACAAGTCACTTCCTGGCTGTTTACTCCGGGTTTCATCAAATAAATAGGCATCTCACTTGGAAAAACTGACCACATTTGGTTGAATATGGTTCAGAATAGTGTTGTGAAAGTTTTTTTTATTCCCCATGGGTTGTTTTCACACCATATTTGTGGCCAAATGTGTGTTTATGTGTGTGTGCGTGCATGTGTGTGTGTGTGTGTGTGTGTGTGTGTGTGTGTAGGAGCAATCTAAAGAGGCTCTGTAAGTTGTGATTGACGGTAAACCGTTATGTAACTGTTAAACACATTTCATCCAGTAGCAAAATGTGAGAACCTATAATTTATAATTATCTATATACTCTTTGTGCAGTATGGAGGCACTTGCGAGCTGATTTTCTGTTTATATGTTGCATGTTTTTTTTATTAATATTCAAGTTATTTCAGTAGTTAAAGTGGCAATCCTTAAGATTTCAGTCCTGGTTGATTTAGAATTTCTATTTGAGTAATATTGTGTTCAGAGTTTAGCAGTCTGGAGTCTTTCTGTTCATACACAAGCATAAAAATAAAATAGAAAAAATTATATTTCAATGTATATAGCTTCAACTTTTCAGAATTGTGTGCATCATTTTTTTTCTATATACAATGGAGAGAAACTGTAATTTTAATTTTTGATAATAGTGCAAATTTTGTGGGCAATATAGGATCAATCACCACTGTGTTACCTCTTTCAGCTTTATGACTTTACAGACATAAATATTGGAAAAATATTCCAGATTACCACTTTAAAGAAAACAAAGCAGCAGTTTAGAATGTGTGCAGATAATGAATTGTGCTCTGCAACTTTTAAACCAGCAATATTGTGCTTTCTTTAGCTCGAGTGTGAAGCTTTAAACAAACAAATTGTAAACTTAATATCAAATAGAATCATTCTGCAACCACTGCCAAATAACGCACTTGTAGATCTGACAGTATAGTAAACACAGCCCATTACTCATCTCCATCCTTCAGCGTCCTATAGTTTAGACAGAAGGGAAACATCCCCACAAAGTACCAAAGACCAAAAAAAGACCCCAAGTTGTTACCTTGTCCATGTATTCTGTCCACGGCAGCAGCGAGGACCAGAACCGCGAAGAGGGTCTTCAATTGACAGTCTCGTCTCATCCACATGTCTCCTAAAGTCGAGGTGGATCTCCGCGCACAGCTACAGAAACACAGTCCTTGTGTTAAGAAAGAATACTTCCAGGGCTTAAAGAGCAAAAACAAAGCAAAGCGAGGACTCAAACGTGTCGCAAAACACACAACAGAGGAGCGCGGTTTAGCTGTGGCACTTCCTCTACACTCTTGCAGAGTGAAGACAGTCGAGAATTATCAAGTGAAACGCGGAGGTCCCTTTCCAATTTGGACGCTCAGTGAGCGGATTCCTGTCTGTGTGAGCGGTCGGCAGCACATGGAGAGGAGAGAGGAGAGGAGAGGAGAGAGGAGAGGAGAGAGGAGAGAGGAGGCAGCCGAGCCGAGAGCCAAGAGCCGAGGCTTCAGCACCACGGACAGCTCCTAGCGTCAGCTCCTGGAACAGCTCATGGAACAGCTCCTGACTTAGTTAGTTGAGGGAGTTCAAAGTGCTCTTTGCGAATTGAATTTCCTTTACATTCTTTGAGTTATTTTAAGAGCACAATCATCTTTGAGATATACATTTTTTGAAATGCATATGAATTATACGTGAAAACCCATACACAACTAAGTATTCCTTTCTTAACATGGTAGTGGGTAAAAAAATAAATAACTATATCTTGACAGAAGTTTTAAAAGTCAATCAAACAAATCTAATCTGCCTTACATTTTTTCCTCAGAAAAGTGTAAAAAATACAAACCAATAGAAAAAAAGAATGCAAAAAAAAAACAATCAACACAGGTCTATATATATAAATATATATATATATAAATATATATATATACGTAATATATAAATATATTATCACCTATTTTAAGTCAAGTCAATTTATTTTTATTTGAATAGCCCAAAATCACAAATTTGCCTCAGGGGGGCTTTAAAATCTGTACAGGATACAACACCCTCTGTCCTTTACAGTGCGACCCTCTCATCGGATAAGGAAACCCCCCCCCCCCCAAAAAAAAATAAATGGAAGAAACCTCAGGAAGAGCAACAGAGGAGGGATCCCCCTTCCAGGATGGACAGATGTGCAATAGATCTCATGTGTACAGAGTAACAACATAATGAAAATACAGCATAGACAATCCATATGACAAAAATGAATACATATAATGTAAATATATGCAAAAAGGTGGATCCAGGAGGACGTCATGTCAAGCAGCTTCCTAGCGTCGCCAAACGGATAGAGCCAGAGCAACACAACCTCCTCTCCATGCCAAATAGATTGAGTCAGAGCAACACGACCTCCTCTCCACGCCAAATAGATAGAGCCAGAGCAACACAACCTCCTCTTCACACCAAATAGATCGAGCCAGAGCAACACAACCTCCTCTCTGCGTCAAATAGAGCGAGCCTGAGCAACATGACCTCCTCTCCACGGCAAACAGATAGAGCCTGAGCAACATGACCTCCTCTCCACGCCAAACAGATAGAGCCAGAGCAACACGACGTCCTCTCCATGCCAAATAGATAGAACCAGAGCAACACGACCTCCTCTCCTCTCCATGCGAAATAGACATAACAGTCAGGTTCAAATCCACAGAAAATTATACATTTTGTAGGTTTACCTACCTGCTGTTGTGGCTCACTTATGATAAGCACCAGCACCAATATGAACACACACAGTTTGTGTATGCTCATATTATATTCATAGAGTCTCATTGAGATCAGCATCTCCTTTTCTTTTTTTTATACTTTCTTTGTTTCCCCTTTTTTTCCCCTTTATGCAATTTACAGTTCATAATTACAATAGTTTATAAACCAATTTTTAAGTAGTTGAGCTTAGAAACAAACACAATAAGTACACTAGAGAAAATATCAGCATTTCAAATTGAAATAAAATTTTAAAAAAGAATAGAATAAAATTAAATTTAAAAAAAATTAATAATAATACAAAGAGAATCATCTCCTTTTCAAGACAGACGTGCACAAGAGAACATTGTGAAAAGGTGGCCTTTCTCCCTTTTCACAGGGCCCTGTTCCACAAAATTAAGTAAATTGTGTCTACTTAACTGTTTTCAGTCCAATGTTTCAGTTTATTTGATACAATGTCAAGTGTGTATAAATGGAACAAGCTTGTTTAGTTTGTTTTTTATGTGTTAATAGGATTTTATGTCCTGCCTGGGATGTTAGGGTAGATCAGCTGCTCAGCAGCTCAATCAAGGAAAGTGCAAACAGGTTTGCCTCATTATGTCCTCTTAGAGAGGAGGGGCTGGGCTCTGTTAAGATGTAGGAGGATATAGGTAAGATAGTGCTGCAGTAAATTACATTCTATAATGATTCGTGTGCTCATTGGTATGTGTGAGTGCCCCTAGATGGATTGAGATTTCAGCAGTAACTTAAAGATATTGTATTAATAGTCTGTTCATTATTCTGTGTGAATTTGGATGCTTGCTCGGTTTAGCTCCCCCTATACTTACCTGGTCAGGTGGTAGGTTCCAGTTAGGTGAGGCTGAGGAGATAAAATCCCATTCACTGGAGGTGACAGCTTGCTGTGAGGTTGCAGCTTTCTTTTGTTTGGTGTTCTTTTGATTCAGTTTAAATGCAGTTTCATTGAATTTCCCGGGTTTAATTTTTGCCCTTTGTTTCAATGAACTTTTGTTAATAAATTACTGTTTTTGTTTTTTTTCACTACTCCTCCTTTACAACTTGGTTCTTCAAAATCCCTTTTTAATGTTTAATGTTTTAACCACCTCATCTGCCCTTTATATGGGGTGGCGGCGCTACAAACTTAATGCAGTATGAACATGGACAGAAACACAACAACAAATACAGTTTACACACAGAGAACAGTGGTGACACATTAAGAAAATCAATTACAAGCATCACTCAAAGTGCCTGACAACAATATTTTAAAATCCTTGAAAGAAAAGTCTTTATATATTATAAATAATAAAACCATTTTTTTTTTCAATTTCTGTTTGAACATGCGGTATAAAAATAAAGTTGAAATAACCTATGACCTAACATTATAATAAATGTGTTTGATCAGAGATAATTTGTCATTTTTTGTAGTAGAGCTTTCATGATAAATGGTTTACAGAGAAACTCCCCTCTGTCAGCAGGACCAACCAACCTTTTCATTTAAAACACAATGGTGAATGAGTAATTTATCATTTATGATAAAGCTCAGTACACTGTGATAGTCCTTAAAAGCCTGGCATAACATCAATGCTACGCTAGACATGTTTCCGTTAAATAATAAATAACTTTGGAACCATTTGTGATTGAAAAAAAGCTTTGAATTGTGTTTGAACCGTCAGATTCCAGCCTGTGGGTCATCATGGCAAAATGTGTCCCTGGAGACACCTACTGTAGTGGGAACTACCAAAGAGGCGGTTTTGAGTACTTTGCAAGGTGTTTATATTTCTGTCTCTCTGTGGATCCCCCACCCGCACACACACTCACACTTTATACACTTTATTAGAAGAAGTGTGGAAGGGGCCATTGACCCCCTTACTTTATGCTCCTAGCCTGATTTGGCTTTGTGGCTGGCACAGAGAAATATCCAACAAATGGCTGTAACTCACTGAGGAAAAGGTATATTTAACCAAACTTCACAAGGAGCTCCAAAACACCTAAATAGAAATGGAGTTATTCAACAAAATGTCAAATATGGTATGCTCACACAAATATAATCCATGAAGAAAGGAAAGGGTAGTTTCCCCTGAATCATACTAGGTATAACACATGATACTGACTCAGCTCAGATTTGGCAAAAATATAAAACTTTATATGTCCTGGCGTTTCTTTATCGATGTAAGCTTTAGAGGGTTAAGATGGCGGGAGAGAAATACATGTGTACAGTATTACCATAAAAGACTGAATGATAGATTCCCACTAGCAGAAGAAAAACATGATTTGTTGCTAAACAGAATTTTGATGTTCCACATGGAGTCAGATACCTTAATATGTGTAATATCTGTATGCCATTGTCCATACCACCATTATATTGCATTGCTTTTCTGATCCTACATTTAGCATACAGCATTCTGCCTAGTTTTTAGCCCACATGAGTCAGGACAGCAGCTGAATGGAGTTTTTTTAGACCCATTCCCAGTACAGCTCAGACCCTGCTGTGCATGACGAACCCTGAGGTGAGACGGTCCTCAGGTGCTGGAAATAATCATGCCATGCTCTGAGTCTCTTAGGTCACTTTTTCTTTTTTCGTCCCTTTCCTAGGTTCAGTTTATGTCTCAGGGCTGTATCTATTTGCCAGTGATGTATGTCTGCCCGGCGCTTGCAGGAGAATTCTACTTTAATGAATAAAGTGGGGTGCCTAAATTGGTTACTGCGGGTAAAGCATTACCGGTAAATACAGTATTTTGGTCAGTAGCAGCAAGAGAAACCAAAACTGTGACAAAGATGTAACGTACAGTGAAATAAATCCTCCAGGAGGTTTAGTCTCATGTGTGTAGGCAGGGCATGAGCAAGACGTCAAACACCTACAAGCTCTAAGGGGTTGTTGTGTGGTTGACCTCTGACCTCTTTGTGGAGTCAAGTGAACAGATCAATACAGTATTACATCATTGTTCTAGGTAATCAGAGTAAGGTAAGCTATTATAGATTATTTTAGCCAGCAAAGTAGTTGCTGCTTTCATTCATTAATAATCTCATTATCCAGTCTGAGTATGACAAAAGTGATTATTCGGAATTGAAATATGCTCTGCCCTTATGACACTAAAGTAATCAAAAAGTACAAGTAGATAGTATCTACTAGCTCATCATTACACCCCCTTTTGGTATCTAGGTCATATTAAACCTGCAGTATGCAAAAAAATGTTGGCATCATTGGGCATAAATTCCATGATAACCTTTCAGCATATTATAATTCAAGCGTTCTGAGAGAAAAGTAGACTTCTGCAACTCCTCATGGCTCTATTTTTAGGCTTTAAAAAATCTAGCCCGTGACAGGAGACTTTAGCCAATAACAGGTCATTTCAGAGAGAGCGTTCCTACTGTCAGGATATAGTGACCGTTTTATAAAAAAAATAACATATTTGTTCCATTTCTACCCACTGCAGTTATAATATAGCCAGTAAAATAATTACTATGTGCCCGCATTCTGTTCATCCAGTCACCAACTTCCACATAAGTGATGCTTGAACAGTAATGGGTAAAACACGGCAACGGTTTAGAGTCTCCAGGAAAAAAAAAAGTAACAAAACAGATCAATTTTCAGGGTGTTTTTCTGTGCTGTTGTATTGCACCCTGTCGCCCGAACAGAAGAAGATACAGCAGGTTGACGTGCGCTCACAGGCAGCCCCGTTGTGCGAGACAAGGGCAAAAACGCTATCAAAATAAAAGCAATTAGAATGCAAGAATAGAGACGGGGACGGGAGGTGGATGAGGGAATAAAAGCACTGAGTCAGACGTCATTGACGCAACTAAAATAGTATGTGTAAGCAGATGCTATTTCAAAACCACTCCTTCTAAAAAATAAAAGGTGTACAGTGGAGAGGTGGGTGCTTACACACCTGTTCTCTGAGGTCGACATTATAAGTGTGATGTGTTATCGTCAGTCGATGGGTGAATCTACCACCTTTCTGTCACACCTCCGCCACTTAAGACTCAGCTGCTTTTTTGGACATTTTATTCAGAAATATCGTCATTGACTCATTTTGTACTCTCCTTTATTCTCTGTCTCCTTTCATTGTTTTTCATGTTCTTTCAGGCACTATTTGACTTTGCCTCCCTCTGTCACTGCGCCAACGTCTCTCTTTTTCTTCTAAATGTATCTCTCTGTTCCACCTGCCCCACCCCTACATCCCCAAGCATGGGACACTCCTTGCATCACTCCCGTATGTCCCTCCGGCCCGACTGAGAAAAGGCTCTAATAGTGCAACTTTCCCTTTAGTGAAGCTCGGTGGAGCCATAAAGCAGCCCAGAGGTCTAGTTGGCAGCCAGATGGTTTCAGCCGAGCTTTCATTCTGCTAATGGGGAAGGGGGGCAGAGCAGTTAATGAAAATCAGACCCTTGAAATGAAATGACCAATGTACCAAGGTAATGAGGCACACATCGGCAGCGAGCCTTTACACGCATTAAGGTAATCTTAGATGGCAGGATTACGTAGAAAACATCTTATGATGACTGTTCATTAGACGACTAAGGACTGACTGATTATCGCACGGCGTGTTCGGCAACAAACACACCGACTCAGAGCACTGTCTGTGATATTCAGATTGACTGGCTTTGGCTAAGTGCTTCATCAAAGCGAGGCTGTGTGCCAAATGCTATCAATGAGTCTCTGCCCACGTAGCATTACAACCTACAAATTACAGTCAGCGACGGCAACAATATCACAGTCACAGGACTCACAAATGCATGCGGGGCTAATCATCGTGCATTACATTTCACAGTGCAGAACCGTGACCCCTTTCAGCCAACAGTCGCAATTAGACTACTGGCCCAAAAATCTGTTCGCTGTGATTTACTGCTATTTGTCTTGCATTAGGCTGTGCCAATCAGACTTCCGCTGCTAGAAGGGAGGGGATGTGAAAGATTTAGGGTTTTGAAACCGAGGGATAGTATATACTATAGCAAATAATTTATACCTGAATCAGTACAGTCAGTGATAGCTTGTTTCCTACATCTGATGCAGCTCAATACAGCCAAAGTCCTTGGCTTTTTCTTTCTTTTTTCTTTCATTTTCAGGAGTTTTAGAAAAACATGTATCATTACCAGTGAAGCGCTTCCAACAGTCTTAATTATATAACTATAGCAAACAGTCAGAGAAGTCTGATCATAGAAAACTGAACAGCAAAGGCTGCCTCACACAGTATTGATTTCCTCCAAGAGTTTCTTTTTATGATTGCTGGAACGTGTATTTTTTTATTTTTCTTTCCAGCAATTGTCTACACCAAAACACCATTCAAAGAAACCGATTACCCATTCTTCACAGTAGTAAAATGATTGTTTTCATATATATTGACATACATACAAGGTTACAATGTGTTTTCTTTCTTTTTTAAATTGATTGATATTATTGAGTGTTTCATTTCAGCGTTGTCACCAGACGTGTGTCTTCATTTAAGCACAAGGCTTTTTTCTACAGAATAATGCAGGGACAGCTGGTAAATTGTATTACCTGTGAAATAGATAAGAAATAGCTGAAAACCTCTCTTCTGTTCCTTTCACTTTTTTCACATTTAATGTGCATATCCTGTATTTAATGTAATCATTTGCTGGACTGATTTTAGTAGTTTGACTAAATTTAGTTGTTGACAAGATTTACGTGTTATCTTTGGGGGAAAAAAATTATTTGATTTTAATGACACGCTCTTTTATGACGATCTGTAAAACTTCACCTCAGAACAGGACAAACCGGCTGGAGTGTTTAATCCATATCCCTGAAGATGAGAGGCAGCTAATACAGGACCAAAACAGAGTTGACTCATTCTGTTCACTCTTGTGCTTCTCACCTCCACTGGAACTGACATTTCAAGGTTGAAACATTTTTTATTCGCAGCTTTTACATATTTAATAGGCAACATTGGCAAAATGATGATGATGCCCAATGTGGAAATTAACCAAATGGCTTCTGCTCAGAGCCTGAAGAGACTGTTTCTTACATATTGAGTATTGCTGGTACAGGAATTATTATTTGCTCTTGCAAAAAATGATACGTGTCCAGTTTTGTCACACAGTTAGCATGACCAATAGAATCAATGGTTCAATGAAATGCATTTTTTAAAGGTGCTCTATATGATATACAGAGCATTAATATAGCAGCAAACAACTATTTGCTATGTAAAGATATAGAGGAGTAATGTCTACCTGAGCAGAGAATGAAGTCACTCTCCGTCTGTGTTGTAATCAGAGCTTCTCCCGTGCTTTGTTGACATAGCCGGACCGTGCCTCAAAGTGCATGTGAGCATGCCCCACTGGCTAACTCATGACCGCTCTCATATGACGGTTACAGCCGATAACGCCATCCCAACCCACGGTGCCGTTGCGGAAGCGTAGCACCCACCCTCTGGGTCCCCCCCAGGTTAACATTGTTAGCTCTGTCAGCATCATTGCCTTTGTTTTCACTGTTAGCACCGTTAGCTACGAGCTGCCAGCTCAGCTGTTGCCATGTTGAGAGCCGTGCGGAGGCAATAGAAATGCTCCCAATCTCGCATTTAGTACCTTTAAATATGTAAAGATTTCAATACAAATAAACAGAATCACAGCATTATCGCATGTGAAAAACAATGCCATATTGAAGGGAGCTATCCATAATCGACCAAATCAGTAATTTAAACATATTTCCTTGATCAGGTTATGCTCTTGCCATAACTGATACGCTTCATATTATAGCATATTATTGTTATTATTATATTATTATATGTGTTACCTATACCTTTTTATTGTTACCCCTGCTGGCGAGTCGGCAACACCCTTAAAGCTCCTCAATTGGAAAAAATAATCTATTACAGGACACTATCTGTAATAGATCTATAGACAATTCCATGTGTACTAGTGTGAATCTAACAGCCACTGTGAAGAGCCAGCCATATATTGTTTTTATGCGTTATCTTTAATTTATTGTTTTTCTTGCCGTCTTATATAATCTATGTCCTGCTCCTTGCTACAACAATGACCCAATTTCCCTATAAATACCACATTTCTTCTCAACTTGCCCGCGTCTGTGTGGCATACATAGTTGGGTGCAGTTTGTAGCATTGTACTGTCTTCCTTCGTCTTCCCCCTCCTCCCTCCCTTTGTTGTGCACTTCTTCCTCCTGGTAGAGCCCAGTTAATTGCACACTCCTCATTACCATGTATTGGAAAAGAGCTCCCTCTGAGCAAGTCAACTGCGCCGTAGACAGTTTTTCAAAGCTTTCTGTACACATCCTTTTTCCGCAGGAGAAAAGGGAGCGGGGGGATGGGGAGGGGAGGCGAGGATTACAAGCTGCGCCTGACCTTTGACCTCAAATTATGAATTTCACAAACTGCTTCGCGGCTTTGTAACTGTTGTGTACAAGAGCGTTCGGAGACAGTCTGTATAGCGAGAAACATTTCTCTTGCAAACTGTATGTGAGAGCATGTGCGGACGGTTTGTTGTGCAAGCTCCGAGTCCCAACAGTGGGAATAGGGTGGATGCGACCCCGAAGACCGAGCAGCATCTGTTAACCCCCTGATCATTGCTTCTATCTGACGGCTAGGCTGGAGCGGCGTCTGCCCAGTCATGCGGGGCCCCCGCCAATAGATTCAGCAGACTATGGTAATGAGCCCGAAAAGGATTCCCAAGCTCGGCGCTGTCACTTTGATGACTCCGAAATTAGCAGTGCGCTAGGAATTCTCTAACACCTGCTGTAATAACATTCAAGATAGAAGGAATATGTCTTGTGTAATACAGGTAGGAGAAAATTAACGTAAACCCTCTTGTCAAATGTAATTAGAACCGCAGTGGCAACAGATATGACGCAATGGATGTTTTGAAAGAATGAAATGATTGCTGCAGTGGGAAGCTCTATTTTGCCCTGATAACAGTATTCTGTGTGCCTTTGCAGAGGCGTATGTTAAGATGGAGTTTTCTGTCCGTAAGTATAATAGAGTGCTCGGCTAGAAGGGGTTTGTACACTACCAAACACTTCATTTACAACACGCAAAGGCATGAACGAGCACGCACACACTGTCAACATTGCAAGATGTTATGGCAGGAACACGCAAAAAAAAAATTTGCATTTTCTCTCACAAACCTTTCATGGAGTGTGTGACATGCTGTCCCACACTTTTACACCCACATCTCTGTTCACGAATTCCTCCTCTTCCTGCACGCTGTGCACCCCTCCCTCTCCTTGACCTTCTCTTTTCATTAGTCAGAGTGTGTCTCATGCCCCTGAGCATGCTGATAGTGCACTGCTCCAAGGCTGCATTTATCACGATGATAAAGCACTCTCAGACAACAGCCAAGTATCTCAAGGCTAGCGGCCGCGCGGTACCTGACAAGTGACAAGTCACACAAAACAGCTCCACCTCCCTCCCCGCTCTCCTCATGGCCGTATACCATGCCTAGTTGGTCACAGGTTGTTGCCTTATGTCACACGAGCCCCTAATGAGGAGTTAAGTGCGGGATGAAGGCGGGTGACTGCACAAGACAACAGATCTGCCCCCCCCACCCGCCTACGTATACACACACACACACTTTCCCTTAGCTCACAGCACACACAGACGTCCATTGCATCCGCCGTGTGTCTGGAGTTCAGGGACATCCCGTTAAACCACGCAGGCCCTGAGTCACACCGATGCAAGTCTTGCCACTTTTAACGTCAGCTTTCATCTTCGCCCGCCGCTCAGCTCACTTTTCCTCAATGCAACGGCTGTTTTCCACTCTCTCTCGCCACAAAGGTGCTGCCTGCCTTTGGGGAGAGCAGGGGGGCTCAAACTGACAACCGAGATGACAGGGAAGTTATGTTATTCTCTTCAAAAGGTATTAGCGGTTGCTCTAATGGGAGGCAGTGGGCGAATTTGACAGTTTTTGTTCTTTTTTTTTCTCGCTACTCTTTTTCTCGTCACCGTTAAATTACATTTGGATGTCATTTTTCTATTAAAACACGTGTTCAATTAGAATTAAAAAGCATATTGTTCATGGGGAGTCATTTTTAATGAAAAGGCTCAAAAGGCAATTTTACTTTATTGCCGCAGAGTTGGATTTCTTTTGTTCCTTCCAGCTAAAGTGTGCTTCTTGCTCTGCCTTCCTTTCTCTTGTGCACTCTCTCTCTCTCTCTCACACTCACTCACACACATCATTTAACTGACAGAGTGACTTTGTTGTACTGTACATTGACATGAGTTGCGTCTTTTGCTTTTGCATTATCTTACTTTTTACATCTGCCATGCTGCAATGGAATAGTTTTAGGGTGAAAGTCACAGACTGAAATACAATTTAAGATTCATTTTTGTAAAATAATGTGCAAAAAAAATCTGTCGTAAGTGCAGGAAATCCTTTCTCTTGAATTATAAACAGACGCCCCGTAGTTTCTTTTTTCAAATTAATATCAAGTACAATTAAAGAAAGTTTGGCAAGAAAGAGCACACGTGTTGCTCTGAAGAACCATCATGAAATGCTATAATTAGAGCTATCCACAGTAGGTGCTGTAAAAATGAATTGCTTGAGATAGGAGTTTCTGGTTGTACAAGTCCAGTAGTGCTCACTGCTGAAGGGTGTGATGATGGCTTCAGAGACGTAATAGAGGACCTCTTTGAAGTGTTTCTGAAATACCAAATGTCAAGAAGGAGGATGGATGGTCATCCTATTACATTTTTCATCCTCTCCTGGAGCGGCCAGGTTAACAAACCATTTTTAAAAAAGAGCTGCTGTTTGAGTGACGGTTGTATCTTCTACATTATTTGCAGCTATTTTTCTCAACTGTCGATTTTAAAACAGAGAATCCACCTGTACTGTCGATTGGCACTTTACACTTCTGAAGCCTTTTTTGTCTTAATGACTTTAGTAAGGACAAAGGACTCTTCAAATAATCAAAGATAATTGTCTTTTGTGTGATAGTTGCATACCTACATTGAATTGATTTTCAATCTCATCGATCTCTTCACTCTAGCCCTGAAAAAACAAAATAAAAAACAAGATAAAGTGCCTTCTAAGGTTCCCTTCTAGTGGAGAAAATTAGATAAAGTGCCCTCTACGGTGCCCTTCCAGTGGAGAAAACAAGATAAAGTACCCTCCACTGTGCCCTTCCAGTGGAGAAAACAGGATAAAGTGCCCTCTAGTGTGCCCTTCGAGTGGAGAAAACATGATAAAGTGCCCTCTAGTGTGCCCTTCGAGTGGAGAAAACATGATAAAGTGCTTGCTAGTGTGCCCTTCCAGTGGAGAAAACAAGATAAAGTACCCTCCAGTGTGCCCTTCCAGTGGAGAAAACATGATAAAGTGCCTGCTAGTGTGCCCTTCCAGTGGAGAAAACAAGATAAAGTGCCCTCTGATGGGCCCTTCTAGCAAAGAAAACAAGATAAAGTGCCTTCTAGGGTGCTCTTCCAGTGGAAAAAACTAGATAAAATGCCCTTTAGGGTGCCCTTCCGGTGGAGAAAATGAGATGCAGTGCACTAATAGGTGCCCTTAAATAGATAAAATGTAATAAAGTTCCCTCTGGGGTGGCCTTAAAAGGGAGAAAACATGATGTAGTGCCAAATAAGCTTCCCTACTTGCTAGAAATCTTGCACACTGGTGCCCCACCACATGCAGCTGATGCCCTTTTTATTTTTTGTCGCTCCTGCCCTTCAGAAAACCTGAGTCCGCCACTGCATCTACTGGATCATCAGTACCATAAAAAGATGCAAGAGCTCTAGGTCACTTTGGATAAGAAATAATAATAAATGCCCCATAAACATTAAACAAATAAATCACATAAGCAGAAATCTTCACCGCTACTAACTGCAACTGTACATTTTGCTGTCCACAAACTCTAAGCTGAGCTTTCAGTATGTTGAGTTAATATTTGCCACATCGCATTTCCTTTATACACACACACTCTGCTTTCCAGTCCTGCCCTGCCACAGCTTTTCTCACAAGGTTGATCAGTATTCCAGATCATATCTCTCTGTAGATGCTTAACTCTCACCTTTGTCAGTCGTGCTGCATGTGAACTGTCTGCTGAATCAAAGTCTACAAAACCTCTCAACAGCTCCACAGCAGTATCTCTGTAAGGTTGCTGACCATTGCAGTGTTTTCTTCCTATTTCCAGCTTTAACATCAGTATATATTTCCAGTTTTATCACCGCTAACACTGTATACTCCAATATGAACTCTCTGATAAGCTCACTCCGTGACATCTCAGCAGAAAATATCTCATTTTCTATGGTGTTGCTGTGCACTTGGCATTGCCAGCTGCATTTATTTGTTTCATGCTTCACTATTTCCTTTAATGATCCTTCACTGTGTGAGGACTTGGATACTTAATGGCCTCCTTATGTTTGGCTCCATGTACCAGTCAACAGGAGCAAGATCTGGACCTGTTTTTCTGTAGTTGTGTTGTCTTTTTTTCTCCTCTTCTTATTCAAAACACAAAGTACCGCTGAGTTGGCGTCTATGACACTATTGAGCTCCTTCCTTGTACATGACAGTGACATAATGATAAGATTCACAACACGACGGAGTAAACATCATTAGAGAACGCGTTTCTTCCAATTGCAGCAACCAGATTTTAAAAGCGGAGACAAAAAAAAAGTTTTTGGCTGATGAAATATGGAGACAAAGAGTTTTCACTAACTGGTATAAAGCCTATAAAGCCAGCTACAATGAGTGTCACATGTCAACACAGGAGATTAGATTTGATATGCACCATACAAGGATGAAAACATCACATTTTATTTGATGTATCTCATACACACTTTTTGCTTCCCCTTCACCCTAAAAGACAGAAAATAAACATGTTTTAGTGTCTGCTATCATCCTGTATAAACTACCGACTGTAAAAACAATAACCTCGACGATAAAATACAGCACATGAGCCCACCACTTTGACCCGGAGGCATGACATTTCCAGTGATTGATTTATTTTTAGTTCTGCCTTGTTGATTTCCTCAGAGGTCTGCGTCTCGTTGCTGGATATATGACATTACACATATCTCTTGTAAGTGATTATTGTCTATATTCATGGGAGGCACACTGGTTCTAGGTTTGAACCCACATTCGTCCCTCAACAGCCAATAGCTTTGTGCCCTTGAGCAAACCACTTCACACCCAGCCCCTCCAGCAAAAGCAGTGGAAAAGCGTGATTGTTGTAAGAAAGAGCTCCCAGGTGTGATTGTTTATGAATTCTTGAAACTCTGTAAATCTAGGAAAAATAACACTTTTAAACAAACACTGTCAAAGAAAAGAAAAAGGCTGCTATTCTATTCTGAGTTGTGCCTGTATCTAACTGGCGGTGCTTGGCTGAGGCCGTGACCTGGTGCAGGTCAACTTTGACCTCGCTGAATGGCCTCAGCTGTGGAGCGATGATCAGCGCGGTTTGGCCAGGAAAAAGGCGCTCACGAGCAACTGCTCTGCTCTCGCCTGGCCTCACTTCTGCTGGAAGGGTTGGTGCTGATGGAGCCCTGACCTTACTGGACTTTGGCAAGATTTGTTCATGAAGAATTGATCAGTATTTGCCTTTACCTGCTCTCAAACAAGGGATCAAATAAACTAGATTTTGTAGTGGCATTGTGTATGCTATCTGAGAGTATTCAATCATTAGAGTATAGCCCAACTCTGTATGTGCAGTTTATGCTAACTGGATTATTTCCTATTATTAAAGAAGACATATCATGAAAATCTCACTTTTTCATTTGGGTACATGGAGTGCCTACAAACACACAAACTGTGAAATAAGACAACCCAGTCCACCCACGGTTTGAGAACTACCCTTGCAAAGGTGCGCCATATTTTTCTTGCATACCAATCAGAGCACACTGGGCTTTTTCGAGAAGAAGTCTTAAAGAGACAGGCGCTCAAACGGAGCATTTCAGACAGCGGGTGAATACAGGCATATTCCGACAGACAGTATAAGAAAAATAATGTGTTTTTTAACATTAAAGCATGTGAACATGTTCTAGCAGAAACCCAAAATACAAGCATGAACCTGGAAATGAGCATAATATGTCCCCTTTAAGTGAAATACTTTATGTTGTAAGTTGCAGCTGAGCTCTCGGCTGTCACTGATGAACATTCTGCACAGCTCTGCTTGTGCTTAACAACGCTGTATCTATTCCACCATCATGTAGCCATGTTACGACCTCTAAATAACCTAATTCACACACATTTGTACACATATACACACATTTACTATAGTACATATCTAAAATAAATACATAGACTAGCCTGAGGCCATTCAACATTTTCAGAAATACAACAAAAGAGCAACTTGTTTATCTGTTTAAAGTGCAACTAAACAAACTAGGGAGGCAATTTGAATCAAGGTCGGGAACAGCGGACTCCGCCACTAACAATGAAAACCACTATATATGGTATTCACAAAATGCATATACATTGAATGGCTATTGCAGAAACCATGTCAACCATATCAGACTGTTCTCATAAACTGTTTGTAGCTATAACTTCGAAAAGTAAATGCACTGTCATTCATATATATCCCATGAAATCAAATAGTATGTAATCCACTTAACTGTGAACAAGGAAGTATGGAAAGTGGCAAACGGCATGTAGAGAGAAGGTCGGGGTGGATGGCTGGGTCAGAAAAAAAAAACTGACTTTCACCCAGGAGACCAGTGTTTTGTGAAACTAGAAGTCAATATTTTTATTTGTCACACAACTTCCATAATTAATTTCCGGCACTTCCAGTGTTATTCTAATCCAAAGCACAGTTTTTCCCTAAATCTAACAAGGTAGTTTTTGTCACGGAACTTCCATACTTAAGTTACGCCACTTCCATTGCGGCGTAACCACTTCTGGTTTGGCGTAACTTAACCACAAACTTTTCCTAACCCTTGTTGTCTAAACCTAACCAAGTTGTTTCCTGTGAAGACTGAAGTTTATTTTGAAAAGACTGGAGCAGATATTGATGCTGGACATTGAGGACAAAAATAAAAAATAAAAACGAAAAATGAGGAACAACTTTTCATAAGATATCATACCGTTGTATGAGAATACATTGACCATATATAATATCAAAAATGGTGTTTGATTTGTGAGTGAGATCTTTAACATTCACTCATCTAAACAAGACTCTGACTGATTCAGTAGTCATTGCTGGATGAAAACCTTGTGTCTCTAATAAACTGTATATTCTTTTCAGAAACTGAAAGTGTGCAGCAATAAAGATGCATTTGGTAACACTTCATTTTACAGGTCAGCAAATTTCATGGCAAGTAGGTGATAATTAGCAAGTAACCTATTTGAAATGTATTTGGAATTACTGCCAAATTACCCTAATATTTATCTCAAAATGTATTAAAAAAATACTTTATTATAAACATTATTTAATAATTATATGCTAAAATAGCATATAATCATTAAAATAGTGCCCTTATGCTAGAATAGTGGAATATATTTATAAATAATGTTTATATTAAAGTAATTTTTGATACATTTTGAGGTAAATATTGGGGTAATTTGGCAGTAATTCCAAAGAAATTTCATATAGGTTACTTGCTAATTATCACCATGAAATTTGCGGACCTGTAAAATGAAGTGTTACCATGCATTTAATACAATGAGGTTCTCACGGATTTCCACTTAAAGTTGAAGCTCTGATAATAAATGAAATAAATAAAAAACGTGTAAACTGAACCCTATATGAAAAACAACACAAAGAAATCAATGCCGAGTGGGACAGTGGCATTTTGAGCTCAATGCTCAACACCGGGTGGCAGCTGGAAGCTGAGAGGTGAGTGGGATGCAGCAGAAGGCAGGCGGAATAAAGTGACCTGGAGGCTCGAGGAGGGAGGGGGTGGGGGGTGATAATAAGGAATCCATTTGACTGACTCCGAGTGATGGGCTTACCTGGCCATGAATATTTCAGACAGCACTGAGGTGTGTTATTACAGCTCAGTGGGAGCACTCACAACATGGGGCAAGACATGTGCCATCACAAGATAGGACCGAGCACAAACACGCACACACAAACAATGCAGCATTCAGAAAGAACACATTTCAAATTGCTCATTCATGTTGAATACCTGAATAGCAAAATGTTTTCATCAAGAGACTAACAACAGCATCTTCCACTGACATGCTCCCTCGAATCGATGCACCAACTAATCAATAAGCAGAGGGAAGGTTTACACGCTATCGGAGGACTAGCTCCAGCGAGCGGAGAGAGTAAAATAAATCTATGTGCAGCATTTTACTTGAGTTGGAACAGTCCCACATGCCAAGAAGACGATTAAATAAATATTCTGTTTACATGGACCGGGCACCCAGGGGTCTGCAAACTAGTACAGCAAAGCAGCTTCACTCAGCCGGCTAACAATCCAGCGCCTGCAGCCATTCTCATATATTCCCCTCCATTATTTCACCAGCGTCTGCCTCTCAAGCCACCATCTCTTTTACAAAACAGCGTCTGGAGAAGACACTGTCATATGATTGGGAGGCATGCGCTGGTTTAGAGTGCCTCAAAAACTGTTGAGAAATGCACTTTGAATATATTCAGAATAGTGGGAGTATTATTGTATATGTAGGCTTCACATCAAATGCCTACAGCATTATACGGCACATAGACATGGATGGAGCTTATGGGAATGACAGTAACAACTATATATATGCAGCACAGAATTCTGGCCCTAGCTGAAATCTGTATCATGACCAGAAGCTTTGCTTTAATTCAAAGCAGCAAACAAAAAAATGTAAATTAAAATTCTATAAATACTGTGAAAACATGATTATTATGACTTATTCAACATAATATTTCCTTATTCTAGTTACAGTATATTAGACATTCAGAAACAATTCCTCCTGATGGTGACTTCCAACATGAACTGAAACAACGGCAAAGCCCCGAGCAGGGAACAGCCAGTCTTATGCATTATACATTATCCCTCAGTTATTCATCAGAAAGGACGCGTATTAACCTGTGCGCAACCCAGAGAGCACCATTAATATTCAGCAGATAGGCGATTGAACAGGTCCAAAAATAAACGCCGTGACTTTGCATGCGCGTGACCGGTAATTAAGACGTGCGGTCCCTGCAGCCACACATATGATCACACACAAGTGAGTCATTCAGCGTGCTACAATCTTGCACTGAATTTGTGTTTGAAACTTGTCACCGATATCACTTTTAATTGGAATCAGTTCTAGATTTTTACCTCTGGAGTCCATGTATTCATCGGTGAACATGTGAGCATGTTTCAGTTATAGTAACATAACATTATATTGTACATGTTGTGTAGAGACAAGCTGAGAAAGTCCAACCCAATCTCATGGGAAGCACGATATTACAAGGACATTCTGTCATGAGAACGCACTTTAGCCTTTTCATGTGTCATTTTTACGCCCCACAATAAAACTACAATAACAGCCCCAGTTTTTCTTTTAGGTTTCGGAAAAACATCATGGTTGGGCTTCAAATAAGTACATAATCTAAGTAAAATAAGTACAGAAAGAACAGAACAGAACAGAAAACGCATCATAAACATCACTAATAAACACATCACAAATGTGACTGATGTAACTTCAATATAACTCAACAACTGTGGGACACGAACACAGGTCTCCTGGTAAAAAGTCCTGTTTGTTGGATCCATTCTCTCGTCATAAGCATGTTTTTCTCACTTTTTATCCTACGTCACTAGCTCTGAGCGTAGCATATTTACGCGGATGCATTTATATTGCAGTCAATATACTACATGGTGTACAATTGACACGCTGAAAGTGTGAACGGCGTGCCGAAATGACTTGCGATTACCGTGTCATTCATGCGTCATTTAGTGCTATCAGGCTGGAAAATCAGTTCAATTCAAAAGTCAATTCAAAGTCTCATTTATGTCTGTAGATCAAGAGTTTTTTAAAAAAAAAGACTTTTTGAAAATGTTACACTTTAAATGTAAATACTGTATTAGTTTTATTTCTTACATTTTTCTACTAAATAGTGAAACAATACTTTTTTTAGAACACTTCTATGATAATATGTTGAGTGATTATCACTAAAAGAGTTGTACATTTTTACAGGCGCCTGTGTCATTTGTCTTGTATTTTGGGTTCCTGGCAGCTTTATACTTTGTTAAATTGACAAAATGATAAGTTAGAGCTGAGTGTAGCGACTACTATCAATCGAAGGCCGCTAAAAGGCTAAGTAGGCTCTTTACTGTGACTCATTCCAAGAAAACCATAAAGTCCAGATGCATCTATGCTGTTTATCAAATGAAAAGAATTAAAAGCAATAACTTACGGTCAACAGAAAATGTGGGGGCCTAACTCACCCTCTTTGTCTCAAATCCCGCGTTCCAAGTAAACACGTAAAATAAAGTGAAACCACACCTAATTGCCGGAATGCCAATAACCAGAAGTGATGGTAACCAAAAAGAACGTGGGCAGCAAATAATAGCAAGACAGGCTAAATGCAAACTCTGCTAAAAAAAGGATATGCATGTGGGGTAAAGTACAGTTTAAAAGGTGCAAAAAATCATGTATGGAAAGCTGGCAAAAATGTACCAAAAGAGGCAAGAAGTAGAGGGAAGGAGGAGCAAAGTAAATATGGCTTTATAACAAAGGAAAGCTCATTGCATTAGAAAAAAAATAATCCAGGCTTTGTAGCCTAAATTGGATTACCGTCATCTTCTGTTGATGCAGTAGGAGGTTAAATGCTGTTTGATGGCACCTGGATGGTATTTGTTGAGGGATTAAAGATGGGGAGAGTGTTCCCAGTCAATCCGGGGATTGTAATTAATTATCTCCCGTCTAAAACGTCTGGGCCAATGCCCCCTTTTAGCATGTAATAATACGTTTCTGTGGTCGGCTCCGTCACACATGCACATGAAGCCAAACTAGTGAGATGATAAATCAGCAGATAAATTTGAGCCGATATTGCTGCAGCAGCCATTTGTGTTCTTATAGATGTTACAGAAATATTTATATGCCTCTGGAAAGTCCAAACCCAATATTACACCCAAGCCAGTTTAATTATTCACTGCATTTCAGGGAGAGCAAAATGATAGTGAGAATCCATGCCAGAGCTACAGAACTGGAAAAAAAAAGTTAATGAAGCTCACCTTTCTGGTAGAAATACAATTCTACGGTTGATTCAGTGAGCTTTTGAATCGTGCTGGCAGGCACAGAACTGGTTGGTTTGAGACTGGGGAGGGATCCTCAGAGGATGCCGCCGTCTTTGCTAGCATGAATAGCACCTGTAAAATAGCCAAGCAGGTGTACAATCAACCTGTGTGGAGTGCTCTCGCAGAGCACATTTTTACACCTGCCAGAATGTAATTTTGGAGGAGCAGCAGGATGCCTTCCACTTTATACACAAATCACACTGGCTTTGTGTGTGTGTGTAGGGGGGGGGGGGGGGGGGGGGGTGTATGTGTGTGTTGGTGTGTATTACTCATGTTGTGGGGACATGAAGGTGTTTACACAGTCACATTGTGGGGACTCGCCTTCTTTTTGGGGACAAAATGCACGTCCCTGAAAGTAAATTGTTACATTTTAGGGTGAAGACTTGATTTAGGGTTAGGAGGGTTGGGGTTAGGATCATAGACAGTATATAAGAAGTGGACATAGTCACCGTGACTTCAGCCATTGGTTTGTGGACTGCTGTTGTGAAGCCTCAAGTTCGGCATTTTGGTTGTCGCCATCTTGGTTTTTTGCAACCAGAAGTGACACGAGAGGGGGGAGCTAAGTACAACCGAACGCTGAATAAGACATTTTTAGGTGACCAGAGTGTTACAATTAACTTCCATGAGCTGAAAACACAAAGTAAAAGTGTTAAAGTGCTAAGACGAAAAAACGGACAACTCCCAGACCGGACAATGCCGTGGTAGCGACCTGTCAATCACAAGGTAGACACGCCCTAAAGCATATCCTGCTTTATGGTCTATTTGACTCTAAATGGAACCATAATTTACTATATGAACATCATGCTGTATTGAAGAAGACTTGAAACTAGAGATTGAGACCATAAACTCATGTTTACAATGTTTACTGAGGTAATAAATCAAGTGAGAAGTAGGCTCATTTTCTCATAGACTTCTATACAATCAGTCTTCTTTTTGCAACCAGAGGAGTCGCCCCCTGCTGGCTATTAGAAAGAATGCCAGTTAAAGGCACTTTCGCATAGGCTTCACTTTTCAGACCCAGAGGTTGCCCACTGGGTTGGGATTAGGCTAGGTAGCAGTTATGGTTAGGGTAAGTCTCCAAGAAATTAATGTAAGTCAGTGTAATGTTCCTGGTGTGTGTGTGAGACCTTTCACCTTTTTTCCCAGCAACAAAGTAAACATCCTACAAATTCCAGTTTAGTAGTTTTTACATATAAAAGAGTAGTGTATCATCCAATAAAAGTTTGATATATGTTATTTTAGATGATCCCTTTAATTTATTTGAAAGTTTGATCATCAGAGTGATCAAATAAGTAAAAATTGCCCCAGAGACACTATTCCGAAAACTAGAAAAACTATTTCAACATCTGCACTATTTTGGAGATTAGAGGAAGAGGTTGGAAGGCCGTGAGGCTCATAACTTCCCTCCATTCTCAACTTCTTATTCTCCACTATTCTCATGCGTATAACACTGACACTGAACTTAGACCGAGGGTTTCACTTGGCAGAGTTAATAAAACAAAGATTATTACCAACTACTTTATATTATTTACATCTGCGTTTTCTTATTACCCAGAAAAGAAGCAGAAGGTCATCTCTCAGTCAGGTTCATTTGCATAAACGGAGACCGTTAGAGACAGAGAGAGTGGAGGCAGACAGGATCACCACAGATAAAACAGGATTGCAAAAATGTTATATAATATTTGGTTTTACTGCTGGCAGACTTTAACAGTGATTGCCAGGACTGCTATCAATCACATATAAATGATCCACGTCAACCAATATTCCATGCTAGAGGAAAGTCAGGGGATGTCGTATGGTGAGTTTTCAGAGGGTTGACCCAATCGCAGAGTGACAGGCAGGACAGGTAGTTTTGAACATAAAGCGAGCTTTAATAGAGCTGAACAAATCCAAAAACACAAAAGGCAGGGAGGGGAACCGAGTACTAAACAACAAATAGAAACAAACAACAAAAACCATGACAGAGGACCAAAACCAACAATCACATACCAGGGAAAACACGAGGAACACCAGGATTAGAGCAGGAGGAAACAAGGAACACGGAGGACAAGGTAGACGGGGCTGGAGAGACAAGACGAACCGACAAGGACAGAGGGGAACACACAGGCTTAAATACAGGACATGATACACACAGGTGAAACAAATCAGGGCGGGGCAGACAATCAACAAAAGGCGGGAAAACACACAAAGGAGGGAAGTACAAACCAGACAAGACACAGGAGGAGTGAATCACCAAAATAAAACAGGAAACACCGGAATAATATATAAGAAACCAAATCCAAAATCACAACAGTTCATAATAATAAGCTGGCACAGCCAGAACATGACAGGGGATCACTTAAGTCATTATGGATGCATCGTCTGGGAGCCATGAATGTCTGTACACAATTCTGTGGCAGTACATCTAAGGGTGCTTTCACAATCGTAGTCCATTTGTGTAGTCCGAATCAGAGTGAACTTGATACTTTTGGCCCATTTTCTATCTGGTCTGGTTCGGTTTCACAGTGCACAAATTAAAGCGGACCAAAAAAATAATAATTAGCTGAGGGGCGTGTACGAAGGAGCAAGGAATCGCGGACTTTGAAATATTGACGTCTAGGTGTTTTCACTTTTGATCACCTGTGCGCACAAAATCCTTCTCTATCAGTTTGTCTCGAATGGCTTTATAAACGTCACTGTTTTTGTAGACTTTATTTAGCATATTCTGTATGTTCTCTTCGGCCCAGATGTCAAGCAAACATCGGACATCTGCAGAAGTCCAGGACAGTCCTCTCCAACCCATGTTAACCTGTCATTTACCTGTGTCCATCTCAACAAATGCCCGCACAGGCAGCCTGCGTTTTGGTTCGCTTGTAAACAGTCCGAGACCACCTCCCGCAAGCGGTCTTGGACCGATTGTTTTGGTCCGCACCAGAGTAGGATTGCTGTATTCACAACTGCCCAAACAAAAAGCAAACTAAATATTGGCTTTTGAAAGCACCCTAATAGATATTGAGATATTTCATATGATAATCAGATACAGTTTTGGGGCAATTCATAGTCAAGTCAGCACACTGACAGCTGTTGTTGTGCTTGAGTTTGCCATGTTATGATTGAGCGTATATTTTATGCTAAATGCAGTACCTGTGAGGGTTTCTGGACAATATTTGTCATTGTTTTTTGTTGTTAATTGATTTCCAATAATAAATACATACATGTATTTGCATAAAGCAAGCATATTTGCCCACTCCCATGTTGATAAGAGTATTAAATACTTGACAAAATCTCCCTTTAAGCTACATTTTAAAAAGATTAAAAAAAATGTGTGATTAATTTGAGATTAATCATGGGCAATTATGTGATTAATCGTGATTAAATAGTTTAATAGATTGACAGCCCTAGGTGATTTACATTTACATTAGATGTTTCAACAGAAGCTAAACATGTTAACCTGCAGATGGCACTAGAGGAAAAGTAAGATCCATCCTCTGGGGACCATGTCTGTATAACATTTCATCTCTTTGACATCTCATGTTTGTCCAGCAGTTGACCTATCATGGGTAAATTCGGTGGAGTGCTCCTTCAAACAACTCTTTGGGTTGATGAGGATTTTCAATCATGACATTATTAATCATGACAACTGTTGTACAGTGATTTGTAGGTAATGATGTCAATGTGTATATCCAAGAATCACACTTTCAGGTTCAGGGGATTTTCTCAGGTTTTAGTTGCCCTGGGTTTAAAAGAACGGCAACAAAAATGTCATGCAGCTCACGTCAACTACAAATAAAGTCAGCTTAATAATAGAGGAATTGAATCTGTTAATTAATAGAGAAACTCATTTGTATAATTTATATCTATTAAAGACCAAAAAAAATGAAAATAGCGCAATTAATCAGGCAGACATCCAGCTGCTGTCATGTTAGCCGTGTTGATGCCTGTTGCTACACAGGATAAGCAAACCATGGTGGTGGAATTGTGGAAATGTCAGAAGGCAAAGCTTCCCTTTGAGCTTTGTCTTGACAACAGCAGTCTGACGCTCACAGTAGTAGCATTAATGAATCAGAGCACTGATTAATGGTGAATGGACTCAACTGAAATTGTTAACGGTAACATCTTTGGATTTTTAAATAAGAATGATTTCTCACTCTATAGCTCTCATTGTACATGTTGTTCGGAGAGCAAAGCTTCGCCATTACAGACTGGGTCCTTCCCTCCACTGTTGCCAAGGGAGCTGCAGCGGACATACATGAATACTCTGGAAGATCTATGAGCAGGACTTTATCCCCCAGCAGTGCCACCAGCTCTGGGCAAAGTTAGAGGTGAGGCTAATGCCGCTGAATTGTACTCGAGCAAGCGGAGCAAAAGAAGCAGCAGCTTCTCCGTGGAAGCAAACTTCAGCTTTAAAAACTTCCAGTTGCCATTTTCTTCATTCTTTTCTTTCCTTTTTTCTTTTTTTTCATCATTCAGCTCAGAGAGCGATGTGATAAAAAAAAATAAAAAATAATAAAAATGATCATCACGATTCAAAATTCATCCTTCAGGAGTTTTTTTTGGCACGCCAATTAATTCTCTCTGTTTACTCGCAGTAACAGTGTAGAGTTTCAGAACAGTCAAAAGTCAAGGATGAAATTGTAATTCTACCCTTACATGCTCTTTGATTAGTGGGTGAGATAGTTTTTGTTTTTTTTATTCACTTCCCTGCCTTGAAACATCTAGAGGTTAAAGGAAACGGTCATATCTGCAAAACACTTGGAGCATTTGAGGTGAACTGTTTATTCTGAGCTGAAATAAATAAATAAATAAATGAAAAAACATCGCAGTCGCAAAGTTGCAGATCCCCAGGGGGAGAGTTGAATGACCTGCCAAATCTAATTTCTCAGTGTGTGTATTTACCAGAGTAGCTATTGCAGGGGAAAATGTATTGTGTCAGCGCCTGGCACTTCTCTCTGTTATGGAAGTTCAGTGACCCATCATTTAGTGGTGCGGTGTGCACTGCAGTGCATGGCAGCGAAGGTAAGAATCATAAAATGACTTGATGGTATACTGAGAAATTACATATTTGACTGCGGCGTTGCGAAGGCTGCTGGCTGATTAAAGGCTTGGACACAATAAAAGGTCATGCTGCACAAGGATTGTAGGTGGACTGTAAATGCAAATGTCAGACCTGAACATTCTTATTACTCCTTGTGCAGAAGCGCATATAATTGTTCAGCTAGAAATATTAAAACCCAGACTTAAATATGTGAATTCATAGTGCAAAATAGAGTTATGTTATGGTTTCACTTATTACTAACTTTGATTATCAGCATTTGTATAAACGCTTGAATAACTTGCAAGTTGGATCAGCCATGCATCTAGAAAACGTAACAATATAAAAAAAAATTATTGCAAAAGCCACAACATGAATGCAAAAGCCACAATGCCAATGCAAAAGCCAAAATATGACTACAAAAGCCACAACACTATTGCAAAAGACACAACATGATTGCAAAAGCCACAACGCCAATGCAAATGGAACAATGTAAATTAGATTAGAGTGCATGAATTCTGCATCCCATCTAGCCCTGCACAAGACTCATTCTGCATCACCTGGACACTGAATTCTGTTTTCCACTTCACAAACGTAAAAAGAGAGTGAATCCCAACTCTACCGAGGAGTGAGTGTGCCTCGGCTCGGTACAAAGTCTGCTGGAACAAACCTAGGAGAATCTGATTTCCGTCCCACGGACAATGAGGCCCATCACTCAGAGCATCTGCCATGTAGTACCATGGATCATATTTACACCCAGACAGCAGATCGGGATCTGCGGGGACTAGACGGGCTGCACAGGAAACGGAGGTCACTTGACCAAACACAACCCATGCAGGCCTGTGGGAGGAAGGCAGCAGCCATACATCATGCCAGAGGCAATCCGTCACCCAGACCGCTCGATTTGAGGCAGCCACTTTGAGATTTGCCGCAGCCACCGGCCCTGAGGGACGAGCCGGTGACAGAGTCTGCTACAAATACACTCTATACAGTACGTCTCATGCTGTAAGCTGGACAATATATACGCAGGTCGGAGGTGTCAGGAGGTAAACTGTCTTCACGCACATTCAATTGAAATGATTTTGGTTCTCGTCGAAACTTTTCCGTTAAACTTTTAACTTACACACAAAGGTTATGTATTGTGTTTTAGCAGATGGGAAGATGTTGGTATTTTGTGGTTTGATGTCTAAATAGAGTCTGCAGCAATGATACACTCGTGCTGTTTGCAGACTGAGTCCAGCATAGCAAATCATCCTTTTATGGTGCAATCAGGGAGGATCTGGCAGTGGTTACAGACGTGTAGTCTAGTTCTGCAATAACTGGGGGATTTTTGGATGAATGGAAATGAATCCATGAGTGAAAGTGGTTTCCTAAAAATGCATTATGCTGAAAGCTAGAAGAAATTCTCCAACATGCCAACATCGGAGGTGCTGGTGTATTCTAAACATCAATAAATCAGTGTTTAATTCATAATGATAGGCTACTTTTGTACTGATTTATAGCTTCTATTTTGTTGCAATCAAATTGTCAGTACGTGCAACTGTTTCTTTCTCTGCCAAAAAAAAGAAAACTTTGCCAAAGCCAGACACTCTGAATGCTTTATGTATGTGTTGGTTCAACAGCAGACATTTTTCTGGCTTTATTGTAAAACAAGGCAGCAGATTTCCTGCGAAATCCACTAGATGCCACACAATGTCATACTCTGCCTGAGCGATAATGTCATTTGTTTAGTGTAATTTTGTAAAATGTCTCAAAAATGTTCCTGGTAATGATTTATTCAACATGCAGCCCACTGTATGAAGCCATTTTGAGCAACTCAAAATGCATATTCAATTTACTCGGCACACAATATTTTCACACCCTTTTCCAGGAAAGGATGTAATATTGGCTACAGTGCAGACAGAACTAAATCAGTTTTAGATGTTCGCTGACAGTGCTACTATTTGCAAACTCAGTTAAAATCAGGTGATAATATCAATGTAATGGTTACCCAACGCTAATGTTATTGGAAAGGGAGGACATATTATCCAGGGCCCCTAATCTGCAATAAAAAAAATAATTATTAAAAGGCCTATTATGGCCGCCCACCCCACTACCCAGTATACATTTCTAATGAGTTTCTACTTCTATGTTGTTATAAGGTCTAATTTTTAAACTGGCTTTGGATGACATAAAATACACAAATAAAAAATGTTTGGAATTTCTCATTTATTTTTTTTTTTTTAAGAAATGTGTCTGATAATTTGGGGGTAAATATATGATGCTGTTGTTTTGGATGTTTTGTGGATAGGTGAAATACATGTTTGTCACTGATTTAAAGGTTCTCTATACAATATCCAGAGCATTAATATATCAGCAAACAACTATTTGCTATGTATAAAGATATAGAGGAGTGATGTCTACCTGAGCAGAGAATGAAGTCGCTCTCCCTCTGTGTGTGTTGTAATCCGAGCTTCTCCGTGCTTTGACGTAGCCGGGCCAGTTGCGCATGCTTTTAGTGCATGCATGTTTGTGCATGTATGCAGTTAAAATGATAACGTCGGGACCCCCCCAAGAGTTAACACTGTTTTCTCTGTCAGCAGTGTTTGTCATTGTTTTCACTGTTAGCTCAGTTAGCACCGTTAGCTACGAGCCGCCAGCTCAGCCGTCGCCATGTTGAGAGCCATGCGGACGCAATAGAAATGCTCCCATTAAGCACCTTTAAACTCGGTTTGGATGACATAAAAAAACACAAATAAAATATATTCAGAATTTTTCATTTATTCTTTTCTTTTTTTATGAGATGTGTCTGATAATTTTGGAGTGAATACACGATGCTGTTGTTTTGGTTGTGTTGTGGATACAGTTGATGAAACGCATGATTGTCACTGATTTAATGATAATGGTGTGGGAGAATAAAGGCAAAGTGGAGAGGGGCAATCAAGTGTTACTATTGTATTGCTAGCAGTGATGCCAGGCTATGGCTCCACCT
Organism: Sebastes fasciatus; assembly: GCF_043250625.1. NCBI lineage: Eukaryota > Metazoa > Chordata > Actinopteri > Perciformes > Sebastidae > Sebastes > Sebastes fasciatus. Next base: position 22,689,167 of record NC_133810.1, on the reverse strand, counting down.
CTCCAACAAATACACTTACTTTCATCTTCACCACTTATTTATACAGTATGTGCATACTGTAGCTGACATAAGAGAGCTTGAACCTCAAAGTAGCCCCTTAAAGCTGTATTTCTACACATGTCTGCAATCTGTTATTTTCCTGAAAAATGTAACAAGCAATTTTCTTTTAGTTCCTCGCTATAGAAACAGCAGCGAGTGCTGCCTCACAACCAATACTGTACAACAACTAGTTCAAAGAATTACAGACTAAACCACCTCATATATACGGTACCTGCTGCAGACATCAATAGGAGGTTTGCAATTATTTATTTGGAACGCTGGAGATTTATAGCCACATTTCTCATGTCTTTTTCTTCCCGGTAAGGCGTAAATGGTACAGGCGAGAGCTTATACCTCTCATTGAAATTCTGTATCGTTTAGCCAGAAAAACAGCAGATACTGTAGCGAGAGATGACAGCTCTAAATTATATGTCTCTGTGTATTTGGCCCCGTAGGAAGAAGTGGAATAAATGCATGTGCCCTTGTACTGTATGGGGTCTGCTGCAGGTGGACAGACGGTGTAGATTAATTTGTGCCACTGGCATGGCAAGGCTCCGCGTGCATACGGCGCGTAGCTCGAGCAGCGGTCTGGAAAAGAGAAAGAGCCCTCCTGACTGCGTGCCCTTCAATGAGCACCGCAACAGGATTAATGTGAGGAAATATTATACACAAATGGATTCACCTGAACTTCCAGTGATGCAGCCCATTTTTACGCTCGCAAAGGTCTCGGGAAGAAAAAGGCCTTCCATGCTGATATAACCTTTCTTAACAGCAAGTACTGATACTGAATAATTCAGTGCCTATTAGTCTGCCATTTGCCTGGACATAAAGTCTCCTAGCAACATTGCTCGACTTCAGGTAGGTGTTTTGTCACAGAAGCACTTCTGACTGCAGGTAGCGCCGCACAATAAACATTACCATTTACTGTATACTCCCAGACTGAAGCCTATAATTTAAGCACATTATATGCTGTAGGCCTAATGGATGGATATTCTAAGAATAACTTTAGTGGTGATGGATTTCATTCATTCATCTCCACCATAACAACATTATTTCTCCCATATAGATTGATTTTATTCCAGCTCCTTAAGGTTTGTCAACAGCATAGCCTGTTTATAAGAGACAACGTGTCTCCACTTCCTCCCACTATACAAAAGTGAAGCCATAGTATTCCGGATACGGGAGCTGCCACTGCTGTCAATCATGACGTCTCACCCACTTTTTATAGCATCAAATAACCCTAAAAAACAAAACCTTTCAGAAAAATCAATACTTGAACATACATCAGTGTAATAAGTCTATGGCTAATCCATAGACTGTATATAAAGATGGACGACAAGACAGCTCCCCAAAAGTGAAGCCAAAACACCTTGATCGCCCCCTGGTGGCTGGCTGCAGAATAGCTCATAAATCCCGCCCCCTCCATGTTAGCGGATGGGCCAAACTAAAAAGTGAAAGTACATGTCAAATAATTTTTTCCTAAAGATGGTTTCTGTCATTTTCGGTAGTTCTTATCACGCTGATGTATGTTCAAGTGTTCATTTATCTGATAAGTTTGGTTTTAATTAGTTATTTGATGCTATAAAAAGGGGGTGAGACGTCATGATTTACAGCTGTGATTTACGGTTGGTTTTAGTGAAGTAGTCAGAGAGCCGGTGGCTCGGGAATTTTACGAGAAAGGAGATGTAACTTTAACTTTCCATGACCATCACGAGTCTGTGTTATAGAACATGCGTCAAGTTGATCATAAATGTAGTTATAGAGATATCATAGTTGTGTCTCTCTAGCCGAACAGCTACCGTGGTGCTAACGTAGCAGCTAGGTGGCTCACGCTAGCAGTGGGAGGAAGTGGAGACACGTCGTCCATCTATCTATATACAGTCTATGGGTCAAACACTCAAGATAACTCAAAATATGTGACAGGAATGATGACCTTCAGCCACGTGGAGGAATATTCCGCTCTATACTGAAAGCAGATGAGACACCAGGCCAAATATAGCGCACACGCTACCAACACTGAAGAAGCAGTAATATAATGATGTATGTCCATAATAAATTCACTAATGATGACTCAGACCATCCACTGCCATCGAAAAATTTGATACAGCCATGCATGCCCACACTTTGAGGCTGAGGGATTGTAAATGTCAGTGGCCTGTCAATCAGACTCAGTCCCACATGGGCAGTGAGATGGAGCCCGCTAAAAGGAGAGACCGAATGACGGGACACACATTAGTATCCTGTCTGACTCACTCCGTGTCCGACTGTCAATCTCTGAATATGTTTGAGGCACTACTTTACCGCTTTATGCATTTCCAAATTTCTATGCAGTGCCTGATTATCCCCCATTCAATACCTCACTGCTGGATGTTGATTGGTTCTCCCCACTGAATAACTGTTTCAGGTCTTACAATTGGCTGTGGCTTCAAATTGCTTTCCCCCCAATTTCAGTGGGGTTAAGTTGAAATGGAAAAGAAAATCTTTCTTCCAATCACTACAGAAATGAAAAGTGAAACCTTTGAAAAACATCCTTACAAATAACCAACATCCTGAGATATGCAGTAGAAGTTCTTAGAAACACAATATGGCTGATCTAGAAGCGGCTCTAGCCTTTTTACTCTTTCACACTTTAATTTCTGCGACTTTCATTTCATTTCCGTGAATATTTATCAGAATGAATCATTTCATTGACATTAGTAATTTGATGATCCGGTGAAGTCACTGAATTAAAAATATCTCACACATTTAAATTTGGTGTGCAGAAGGTGATAATTATCGGATGCTTTCTCCCCAATCTAAACATTTTAACCACGGAAGGTTGTTTTAGATGTTAAATTTCGATTATGCGGGATCATACTGTGCAGTCTGCTAAGGGTTGTTTCCACCACCTGACAACACTGATGTGTATCAATGGGGTCTGAAAAGTGAAGCCAATGCGGAAGTGCCTTAAACTTACATTATTTCTAATAGCCAGCAGGGGGCGACTCATGTGGTTGCAAAAAGAAGTTTGATTGTTTAGAAGTCTTTGAGAAAATGATCCTACTTCTCACTTGATTTATTACCTCAGTAAACATTGTAAGCATGAGTTTATGGTCTCAATCTCTAGTTTCAAGTCTTCTTCAATACAGCATGATGTTCATTTAGTAAATTATGGTCCCATTTAGAATCAAATAGACCATAAAGCAGGGTATGCTTAAGGGCGTGGCTACCTTGTGATTGACATGTCGCTATCGCGGCGTTGTCCGGTCTGGGAGTTGTCTGCATTTTCGTCTGACAACCACTGACACTTTAACCACTGACACTAAATTTGTTTGACCAGAAGTTCTAAATTTGGTGTTTGTGCTGCAAAAACTTGGAACAGTCTACAAAACACATTAAAACTTAACACCATTGTACCTATAGGGGATTTTAAATCCATGATTACAAACTACTGAATGTAATTGTTTTTAACAGTGTTCTATTGTTGTCTGGCTGTTTGCTTCTTGTTAACTCTTTAATTATGTTCTTGTGTGTATTTACTCGGTTTTATTGTACTCTCGACTTCATTGAAAATGAAGATATGCCCTCAATGATTCATCGAGATTAAAATAAAGGTTGAATGAATGAATAAATGAACCCTTTCACAGTGTACAATAAAGTTAATTATAACCTTTTTGGTTGCCTAAAATTATTCAGCGTTGTACTTAGCTCCGTCCTCGCATGTCACTTCTGGTTGCAAAAAAACAAGTGGCGACGGCCAAAAACCAACATGGCGTTGGCCAAAATGCCAAACTCGGGGCTTCAAAATGGCAGTCCACTTTTTATATACAGTCTGTGATATGCATATGGTCCATAACAGCCATCCAGATCTGGTATAGAGTACAGCAGAGCCGTGTCATTTTCACTCTGCACATGCCAAGACTCTAGTGACACTAAACCAGTCAAGAGCCAAAATGGCCACTGGGCTTTTGTGTTAATTTAAATAAATCCCACTGTTGGAAATGAATATGTTCCTCTGGACTTTGATGCAGTGCAATATCCCGGGGTTTGAATAAAGAGACTCCAAAACACACCAATGACTTCCATCTGCTCTGTGAGTTATGCTTGTAAAATCTGCAATTAGATGCATAGTTAATTCTTGCTATCTATCCGTTTATAGCTAGTGAGTTCGGTGGCAAAGACCACCAAGCTGTCAAGTGCTGGCACCAAGTCGAGAACATTTCATCTCCCGGCGCAATGACTCGTGCAGTGACAGAGCTGAAGAATTTATTAAGTGCATGGTGAAGTTGCCATGCTGCATGTTTCCACACTTATTTTTCAAACTTCGCTCTTTTTTTCCTTGTGATTAGAGACCTCGGCATTCTTAAGGATGAAGTTTCATCAAGAAAATATATTCTTGCAGTGCATGAGATTGCCAAAAGAATATCTAAAATAATTAGTAACAGCCACCTGACGTATGTTTGGGACAGAGACGAGCTTCTGTGCAGAATGTGATGACCGTGAAGTGGAACTGGACAGCTTGGCAGCAGCCCCCAGGAAGCGACATGACCTCCTGGTTGGAAATGGGATCTGGAGATTCAAGGATCATTAGAAATAGACCTTAATACATGAATGTGGCTGCAGAGAAAATAAGGAGCAGTGCCATAATTTAGCACCTCTGTCTATTAAAAAAAATCTGCTGCAAATAGGAATTTGGTTCCTGGCATAATACTTTCTCGCTCCCTCCCATTGACTACCTCTTCAGCAATGTATCACTCCATTGATCAGCGCAAGAGGGAAGTGCAACTACAGCAGCGGCCTCCTACACAAGTCTGTATCAGCACCCCCACCCATGTCAATCCTCCCATCTGTTTGGCCATGAATTAATATGGACAATAAACTAGATGAGTTAACGAGAAAAGAGATCCAAGAGATGCAAAATACTGTTGCAATAAATCAAGCTTTTTATAGGTTTTGCAACGGAAATGTGACACAATTCTCTCTCTCTCTCTCCTTCTCTCTCAGCACTATTTTCCATCGCTTGGCAGCTGAAGACAAAAGTAGGCCAAACGGTAGGAGGATTTTGAAATTCTAACAGGTGGGGTAGGTGTCGTTCCAAATCTGAGAGTAATTAGTTTGATTAAAAGCCATGAATCTCAGCACATGGTGAAGTAATCGCTGCTCGTCATTTCCAATCATATGCACAAAGCGCATACATTTTTAAATTTTTTGCAATGAAAAATATGTGAAATAGTGAAAAAAGAGTATATACTGTACACAGCACACACTAGGTCCCTTGTGAATATAGGGAATTAATTAGGGCTGTCAAAGTTAATGGGATAATAACGCGTCAACGCAAACTAATTTTAACGCCACTAATTTCTTTAACGCAACTTGCGATAGGTTGTAGTGAGCTCAGTTTTAAAGCTAGAGCAAAGATGATGGTATCATATAAAACTAGTTAACCTAAGGAATCCATTGTTACCAACCATGTCATACTAGCTTGCCGCAAAGGACGCTACATAACACTCCAAACTTATGCTACATTTTGACGAGGAAAAACTGGCATGGCTATTTTCAAAGGGGTCCCATGACCTCTGACCTCAAGATATGTTAATGGAAATGTGTTATATGGGTACCCACGAGTCTCCCCTTTACAGGCATGCCCACTTTATGATAATCACATGCAGTTTTGGGCAAGTCATAGTCAAGTCAGCACACTGACACACTGACAGCTGTTGTTGCCTGTTGGGCTTGAGTTTGCCATGTTATGATTTAATGCTAAAGACAGTACTTGTGAGGGTTTCTGGGCAATATGTGTCATTATTTTGTGTTGTTAATTGATTTCCAATAATAAATACATACAGACATTTGCATAAATAGTTGACAATTCACCCTTTAAAGGGACTATTTGTAACTTTCAGAAATGCTTCTTAACAGCGACACCTGTGGCCGTGAAATCAACGAAAGTCAGCGTCGGGCTCGCGCTTGCTCGCTCTCAATATACCTGAACGAGCATCACTCAAAACAGTGAGGCGACACAAGTCAGCTAAAACCACAATATCACTCTATATTTCAGCTGCTTGGCAGTAATGTTAGCTGACCAGACGAAGGTCTCTCCATGAACATGATTTAGATCTGATCCTAGTGTTGGCTTTTCCTGCCTAAGTACAGGCTGAAGCAGCGGCGCTCTGCAGCGTGTCTCCCTGATCTCTCCTCCCGCAGCCGGAGAGAGCAGAGGAGACACCGGCACCCGGTCGGTAACGAGAGGGTAACGTTACTAGCTAAGGAGCTCCGTCACTTCACAAGACACGGGAAACCTCTGTTGGTCTGGAGGAGCTGCAGCATTTTTTTTCTCCACAAACATCCACTGTGCATTCACTAGATATTCTCAAAGCTAAACTAACTCTTCTGCAGTGAGGAGTGAGCGCGCGTTCACGTCTAGAGGTGGAGCGAGCTGAGAACGCGCGCGCTCTCTGAGCGAAGGCAGGCAGGCAGAGTTGGAGAGGCAGCGGCCACACGCGAACGCGCATATGTGAGCGCGCATGTGTGACGACCACACATTTATGCGCGTACAAAGTTACAAATAGTCCCTTTAAGGTACATTTTGAACAGATACAAAATGTGTGATTAATCTGTGATTAACTACGGTCATTCATGCGATTAATTGACATAAAATATTTTAATCGATTGACAGCCCTAGAATTAATGTTTTAATTTTTGTCACCACTTACACCATTAAATCTTCCAATTCCCATTTACTGGATAGTGTACAGTAGAGACTGCCAGGATAGAAAGAGGGAAACCACATGCAAAGAAGGACCCTGGTCAGATAAGACAAAAGGACATTGTGGTTATATGGTACGGTTTTAAAACACTGGGCTTCCAGGATGCCCCTGCATCTCGCGTCTACATCTTAACAGGTTTCTGAGTTTGCAGGGCAAAAAAAACAAAAACATAATAGCAATGGAAGGTGAAAGACAACAGAAATGAAATTGCACCACAGCGCGGAAGCGAGTGCTCGAGGCATTTGGGAAACAGGTAAATGATCTTCCCAACACTTTCTCACTGAGAGAGGCTGGAAGGAAGGCCCATTTGCGCTCCTTTCAAATCCCTCAGATGTAGTGGACTGCTGTAGAGTACATCCTAAGTCTTCATTTCCCCGTCGGCCACACACACACACACACACACACACATCCCAGCGACAGGGGCAGCAACTCTCCTTTGGCAGGGACACTAAGCACTGAACAGCTCTCAGCACAGCAGGAGACTTTGGCCACCTGCATACTGTGGAGTGGAGATAGAGAGACAAATCCAACACTGAAATTGGTGATAGACACTCCAACATTTCCTTTTTTTTTTCCACTCCAAGGATTTCAGCAATTTGTTTTCTAGGTTTAAACTGCGCTTATGTATGAGGAGTGGCATAAAATGAAATAAATCAAAGAGTTCCCATCGCTGTGGGTGCTAAAACTGATTCGCTTTTATGGTGCGGGAAGAGGAAAGTATTGCTCCCCAGGTCCTGGTGAAGACCTATGTAAAATGTAAACAATGTCTGAGCCTACCTTTTGATCCTCGTTACAAGGGCCAACTACTGTGCGGTGTTCATTAGTGTGGAAATGATATGTGCAAACAAAGAGAGGCTCCCGAGCAGCGCGCTGCTGTGTCTTTACATCTCCGAATTGCAAATGAATGCAGCCTCCTTCACCTGGTCCCTGCAGGCAGCGTCCCAGTGCTTCCAATCAGTGCTTTATTGACAGCAGGCATCCAGCAGAAAACTGGGAGTGCTAATAGTAGAAGATGATGCCTGATAAACATGTTCTCCCCCTATAACTGCTTTTCCCCCCACATATTTTACTGCCTGGCAGGGTGGCCTCCAAGCAAGGTCAAAATGTGGAGATGCTTGGCGAGCAGAGCAGCAGCAAAAAAATAAAAAAATGGCACAGTTTTATGTAAGAGTCAGTTCTGACTCAGTTTGGCTGTTCTCCATCTGCTTTGTAATTTTAAAAGGTGCATATTTTTGTCCACATACTGGCACAGGATGTTGTTGGGGGAGACAAGTGGTTTCTATGAATAAATCAAGAAAAGTACACAATTTCAGACCAGATGAAATGTAAAAGATATGAGGAAATAACATAGACAGATGTTCTACTCAATACGCAAATGAAGCGTATGCAGTTATGTTAAAGGTGCTAAATGCAAGATTAAGAGCATTATTGCCTCCGCACGGGTTTCAACATGGCAACGGCTGAGCCGGCGGCTCGTAGATAATGGTGCTGAACAGCGCTAACAGTGAAAACAATGGCAAAAAGTACTGACTCAGCTACTAGTGTTAACCATGGCTGGGGGTGGGGGTGGGGATGGGGGTGGGTGCTACGCTTCCAGCCTTATCAGCTATAACCGCCCAACCCGATAATAGACCCGCCTGTCCACCAGAGGATAGCTACTGAGTGTCACGTTTTACCTCGCAGATACGTGAATATTACACACCTTCATTAAAGTGTAGCACAAGCAGGGGGCAACAATTCCACTGATTTAAGATTGTGCAAAAAAACACTTAGTTAGGTTAGGGGAAAACATCATGGTTGGGCTTTCAATAAGTACGTAAACTAAAGAAAATACATAAGGAAACAACGTAACATCAGTACAGAAAATCATGTGACAAATGTAACTTGCAAAACAAAACACTGGTCTCGAACATGGGTCTCCCACTTGAAAGTCTTGTTTATTTGACCCATCCACCTCCGCACCCACCCATCCACCATAAGTGGTCTTTCTCAATTTATATTCGACGTAACTAGCTCTGAATTAGACATACATCACTACACAATGTGTGACAAATGTAACGTGACAACCATCATTACAAAACATTGCACCTTTATGCAGGCGAGCAAGATTCACGGCGATGCAAAACGTGACACTGACACGCTTTCTTCTGGTGGAAAGGCAGATCTATTACTTTGCCGCCATATGAAAGTAGTGCAGAGCAGCGACCTTGAGATAGCCTGTCGGCGCACGCTCACATGCACGAACATGCACTAAAAGCACGCGCGGCCGGCCTGGCAATGTCACCAAAGCACAGAAAAGCTCGGATTACAGCACACTCGCAGAGGGAGAGCAACTTCATTCTCTGCTCAGGTAGACATTACTCCTCTATATCTTTACATACCGAATAGTTGTTTTCTGCTACGTTAATTCTCTGGATATAGAGCACATTTAAGACTACTGGCATTCTACATTACTGTATAGGGCAGCCCTGTCCGTGGAGGCGCAGCATTTAGACTCCCAGTGCAGCGAACGTCTGTGGCCAAACCGTTCTGTCTAAATAACAGGGAGGGTGGCACGGTAAACACAGACTTGCTTGGCTTTGTCGAGCTAATGACTTCCTGCTCCAGTGGCTTGTGAAACAGTGTTAGAGCCAAAATAAGTAAAATCGGGAGCAGAATTTAATCTGTCACTCAATGGAAAGCCTTTAAGCAGAAACATGCAGCCACCCAGAGGGTGCACGCAAGCGATGGGAAATTACAGCGAAAGCTCCCTGGCACAGAGTGAAGCAGGTTGTGTGTAGGAATGAGGGCTGCAGATTGGTTGGATAAATAAGGGGATTCTTTAAAGCGGAACACGCTGAGTGTGAATGTCAACCAAGGTGGTAATCTAAAACCATCAGTCCCTTTTGAGTCTAGGTAAGCTTCACCTACGTAGAATAGAGATTGATGTGGGGAGGAAGAGTGCTCTTGCTCTCGGGTTTTTGATCTTCCTGAATTCTCCCCCAAGCTCGGTTTTGAACTTTGTAGCTGTGCGGCGCTCATTTTTAACAACCCATGTAGTGCGAGCAATCCAGAATTAGTAATTTCAATGAATTGTTTGTTTCCTCTGTAGTCTCCTGGGAGAAGTGGAAGGGTATGATGAGAAGTGACTCTGGGGTTGATGAGCTAAAATTAATCAAACACATCAATGGCTTGTTTAGCTAAAAAAAAAACACCCTGCCTCCTTTCTAACCTCCTTTTCTCCCCACTGTTTTCTGGCGGCGGTGAATTTGAAACCATCCAAATTATACTCCTATGCAATTACAGCAAGCCAACATTGATTCTGTAAACAAACAGCTCAATTTATTTACTAAAAATCACTCACAAATGATCTGTTCAATAATGAAAATAGACGAGCCTTTTCAAAAGATATGATGAACTTTTCGAAACATTATGTGTAATGCCAGCAACTCCAACTCAGAGGCAATGAAACTTAAAATATATTATTTTCATTTAACAAGTCTATTCTGAATCACTGACATCAAAGTTTTCTGTGTTCCACATTAATATTCATGTGAAGCAAAGAAAAAAAAAAGAGAAAATAAGACATGAAATGCAGATTAGCCTCTTCTGAGAAGATATGCAAATAGCAAGCGTTTCTTCTGCACACGAGCAGACAGTCCACATGCACATATTCTGTATATGCTTTTTTATATTCAAATCTACCTGCATGTAATTTAAATAAAATTCACAAGGTCACAATCATCTAAGGATATCATTGAAATTCTGGCCAAATATAGAAAATAATCAGCGAGTTTCATGTGTGACTCTGGATAGCAACAAATTACATAAAGGTATTGAAATATAAGAGCAGACTGGCTTTCATTTAAGGGTATTTTCAGCAGTATTCCATGAGATAATACTAGCCAATTAGACTGTTATCAGGTCATTAAATGGGGCGTTGGGCCTCATAGATGTGAGTCAGTAGGGCCCTGCTACACCCAATAGTAGGTTTTGTCATCTATTCACAAGGTCGAGCACCAAAAAAAACTGAACTAAGTTTTGTTGCATAAACCCAAAGATGCTGTTTTGTGTATTCAAAACTTTTTTAACGCTTCATGCAGTTTTACATGTTAGAACAGTTTAGTTTCACTTTCTCAATGTAGTAGCAAGTTTTTAATAATTTAGAATATTCAGTTAGTTTTTATTTTAGTTTTGACTTTTCGATTTCTTTTTAGTTTAGTTTTAGTTAGGTTTCAGAGTGAGTTTGCTAGTTTTAGTTTAGTTTCAGTTTTTCCACAAAGTTTTGGTTTTTATATCTTTTGTTATATTTTGTTTTTGTTAGGGCCAGGTATAATGTGTCACATGTATGCAGCTACATAAATGTACAAAATACATGGTTGGAGAACTGTGTAGGAATGGCCACAATGCTACTTTAGTGAAGCAATTGCGACAAAGCGCCATTTCCTAGAATGCCAATTGTTGAATTGACATGTTCAATTTCATTGGTGAGTTGACGGAAAATTCATGCGGTCTCCTTTTTTTATGATAGCTAAAAAACTAAAACTGAAATGAATTCACATAATTTTTTTTTTTTTTCAGTTTTTACCCAGGCAATATAGTTTCAGTTCAGTTTTAGTTTTTCTTAAAGGATATAGTTTTTATTTAGTTTCTTTTACGAAAAATATTTTACTGCTTATTTTCATTTTAGTTTCAGTTTCAGTTTCAGTTTACTATAATAACCCTGCGTAGTAGGCCCCTACTGACCCAAATCTATAACGCTTATAGCAAGCGATAACGCACATTTAATGGCTTGAGTAGACAAAAGGCTAATGAAGCACAAAAGGTCTGGAAGACATGGAAAACCCTCCCAAAACACAGGAATAACTCAATACCATAACATTAGTGCTGCTCATGGACGAATAAACTTTAAAAGTCAGAATCCCAAATTGTCTTACATGCAAAATATCACCAGTTTAATGAACATAATCTTTGGCACCTTCAAATGATAGGACCGTGTTGTGCTGAACAGGACGTCATTATTTTACTGCTTTAAACCAATCTGCACCGTATACCTAAATATACAATTTTAAACATCAAAATTAACCTCCTTATACCGGAATATCATTTTGTAGGATTCAACATTAAAAGGAGCTTTCATTAATGAAACACAGTATAAATGCATCTTATACGTAAGTGCATCTTTAAAAAACACCGTACATCTCTGCATCTGCAAGGTCTCCAAAGCTCTAAAGAAAGCTCCTTTTATAATAGCAAACAAATACATTCCCTTTGAACCTTAAGAAATATGACACAAGTGGATAATAGCCTGACTGAGCCTCAAAGGAGCCAGACCGAAAGTATTACGGCACTAGAAGATAAGAATAAATCAGGGCTATGACATAAACCTTATCTTAATAAAGTACTTCTCTCGCTAGCTTTTAAAAAAAAAAAAACTTAATTTACTTCCATGTTCATGTAAAGGCTTTGATTCCACATATTTTTTTATATATATACATTTTGCTTTAAATACTGTATGTATCACATCTAACAGCTTAGATCAAATGTATTTATTTTTTTAACACGATTTTACTTTGATGTCAGCAATCACGAGCCAGCATCGCTTTTGTTCAAATGATGGATATCTCAACTTGGAACAAGAGCCACGTGTAAACTTACAGCGAAGATATTTAATTGAAAATGGGTTAATTCCTCCCGACGCGCTCGTCCACATTAATGGGGAAGAGATAAGAGCAGTCTTAATGGCTGGTCAGAACCTTCCTTGGAGAAGTGTAGCCAGAGCGGGCTTATCTAAATCCTCTTGGCAGAGCTATCGGAAAAAGTCAGAGGAGAGAGCAGTGGAGGGCTCAAATTTGCCTGAAAAGCGGCTCTTATAAATAAAGCAGTGGCAGGAAAGTTCTTCTGATAACTTCCCTGCTCTGCATTAACTAACTTATTCAATATGTTGTGTAAAATAAAACAGAAAAAAGCATATATTAATCATAGAAGCAACATCACTTCTCTGTCCATGCCGCTGGCCTCTCTTGCTGGCTAGTAAAAGCTGTGGGGGAAAGAACCGTGTCCCTCCTGCGTGTTTGATGTCCCTGAAAGCACCGGGTGACCCGAGTCTGGGTTACGACGCGCTCTCCGCCGATGTGCCGTCCCTGTCGCTCTGCCTCAGCGCCTGCACGCTGGAGTCTCCATCCGCCTCGTCCTCTTCATCAGATCTGCCAAGACTCAGGTGTCTGCGGCGCACAGGAGGGCTGTAGGGGTCAACACACACACACACACAGACACAGCATTATATCATTACTGGGCTACTTACAGTAGAAACTCAACTGAAAGGTGTTAGAGAAGAATGTTGTTATAAAAATATAGCACAAGCAATTTAGGCTGCGAGATTACACTCTTTCCCCAGGCAGTAAACAACACATCCCCTGAGGTGTGCATAGCATATGTGCACATTGTTATCGTGTTTTTTTTTTTTTTTAATATGTTTTAATTAGTATGTAGGAAAAATACATCACAAATATTCTTGGTCCTAGATGGAACAGTGTTACTGGGACACAGAATTCATCACAAGACACTCTTTTAAGGGAAGACACCCCCAGGTGAATAGGGTAAACATTTTAACTGAAGCTGTCAATCAATTCAAATATTTAATCGCGATTAATCCGCAACCCTAGAACCCATTTTCATTCGCATATCTTGAGGTCAGACGTCAAGGGACTCCTTTGAAAATCACCATGCCAGTTTTTCCTCGCCAAAATTTAGTTTGGAGCGTTAATTAGCCTCCTTTCCAACAAGCTGGAATGGATTCCTTCGGTTTTGTAGTTTGATATACCAATACCTTCATTCTAGCTTTAAAAACTGAGCCAGCTCCAACCTAAAAATCGCAAGTTGCGTTAATCGATAAAGAAATGAATGCCGTTAAGACGAATTTGCATTATCATGTTAACTTTGACAGCCTTAATTTGAACTAATAGATACCACCATGAAAGTCTTCTAGTTGATTACATTAAGGCAATTATATTTTGCATTACAAGTTTTCTGTTATGTTTAAATATGCAAATGAGGTATCATCTTATTAAATATGTCCTAATTTGCACACATTTCCAGAACAGAAATCTGAACATTGGATAAAGCCAGGTTCAAAATTCTTGTTTCATTTTGTTGACAAATTTTAATAAAAAATTGTTACTGGGGGAATTTTGGAAATCATTTTTTTATCACTCCATAAATCAGAAAATACTGTCAACAGCCATAAATAAAATCCATTTTCACCATGTTTTTAGGAATAAAACGTTCTATAAATCAAGCTTTAAACGTTTTGAATGAAAAACCTTCGGGCATTATCTAATGATAATTTTTGGTGAATTTAGGAGACTCAAATAGGCAAAGTGTAGTAAAATATACACCTAAATGTGTGAAAGAACATTTCAATGCCGAAACTTTGCTAACTGCAGCACAACATTTGTGGTCTACAGACTTGAATGTGAGTGTGGTTGTTTCTATATCTGCACACACGAAACGCAAACTACGGGAGAGACTGGCTGAACACAAATCAGGACCCGCAACCCCAATTACCCCATGGCACAGCACGACAAAAGAGAGTAGGCCACACCAACCCAGACAGTTTGAAAGCCATGGCCACTGAGGTCATTCCAAATAATGTAAGGGGTGGTGATAGACTCAAACGCCTCCTTGAATGGGATACTTTCTGGATTCACACCCTCAAGGCCACTTCTTTTCCACGCCTCAATGAAGAAATTGACTTCTCCCCCTTTTTCAAATAAAATCTTTTTATAATTCTTCATTTGATGGAGCACCTTAGTACTCTTTTTCACACTCAAACGTTATGAGGAAGACTACCCTGACATACTTGATTGGGATGTTTACACTGTACAGCTTTGAACTGCGTCACTTTATGTGGTTACAGTTTGTTTCTCTTCTAGTGTTTACCATCATCATAGTATTTTAAGGGAGTCCTTTTATGAGTATTTTCACATTGTTAGGCTGTTAATCTGTCTTCAGATTGTGATGTGGTGTTTTTTTCATAATCAAATTTGACAAGGAACGCTGTGCTGTTATATTGTGATGTTTACATTATACAGTTTCAAACATGCGTTATTTTATGTGGGTGCAGTTTTTACCTCATTATACCTCCCGTCAAATTTTCTATATCATTGGTTTGGTACCTCTGGACAAGTATCATCTAAGGAGTTCCTTTATGAGTATTTTCACACTGTAGGGCCACAATAGGCTGTTGGTCTGTTTTTAAACTGTGATGGAGTTTGTGGTTTTTCATTATCAGGTTTGACAGGGAACACTGTGTTGCTATAATAACTGTGATTTATACATTATATAGTTTTGAACTAAATGTTTTCCAGCCCTTTGAATTTTTTTCCTGTTTCCGTATACCATCATTACTTTTTCCTCGAAATACTTGTATCGGTCGCTAAGACTTTGGACAAGTACTATTAAGTCACATGGTTGAGTCCAACAAGGTTGCTTTCGGTTTACACCATTGGTTAGTTAATATTTTTGTCTTTACTTATTTATCTGCATCACACTTTTACTTTTATTTTCATATGATTTATTTTATTTGTATTTATTTATTATTTTAATTGTATTTTTACTTTATTATTATTATCATTAGTAGTAGTAGTAGTAGTAGTAGTTTTTTTTTTAATTTAATTTTAATTTATTTTCTGTTTGAGCATCATTTTTTATATTAGCACATTATTTGTCCTTTCACACTTTATACATATATTTTGATATGTCCATTGTAATTTTTTCTGTTTCAAGTGGATAGCATTCTCATGTCATGTGACTCAGGTCAGATGACATGAGAATTCAGATTTTAAATTTGACCTCCTGTTCTCACCAAACTACACACCTTGTTGAGTGGAGGTTATCTGTGTCTTAATAAAGGATTTTTAATTCACAATCAGAGTGCCTCGGAGGTTTTCCAGGCTGCCATCCTATACCAAGGACTTCCTTTCAAAGTAAGCTGAAAAGTAATTTTCTTTATTTTTACCTAAATGTGTATTTTGGATATTTTCTTTCCACTAGTCTGAAAGAAGACATGTTATGAAAGCAAAGTAGCCCAAAATCTCAAAATTGACCAGTGCATGAATAACCCTGTTTTTGCCTGGGGTGTCTTGCCTTAAAAACATAAATAGCCTAGAGGAAAGCCATGCGTGAGCACTGTGACTGTAGCACAATGTTTATATATTAGTAAATAATATGTGCAGAGAGTTAATAAATTATGTCAGGCGTCGCCATCGATGAGCTCAAAAAAATCCTGTGTTCTGTATTTTACTTTGCTTGTACCTACCACACTCAATAAAGGTCATTTCATTTGCTTTACATCCTTAGATTATGTTGTCATGACAACATGCGGCATGACAAGCACTCAATGCATTACTTGAATACCAACTGTAGAGATTTCATACAGCCACACACTGACATGACAACTGCCCTTTAATACGCAACCAGAGGACAATAAGTAAAAACTGAAACATGTCCTTTCAGCACAATAACATCCACATAGAGCAACCGGAACTGTCTTCACTCTATTTACAGTTATCCACAACCTACGTATTTTGAAGTATTGTTTGCTATACAAACTACTGCATGGCAGTGTTGTCAGTGTTTCAAGACAAGCATGACGTAGTGAGACATCGGAACGAGTGCTATGAATGAAAACTGAAATTACTTACAGGCGTGATTATCTACAGTGAATGTGACACTTTGTTTAAAGGAGGTGTTTAATCTTTTGTTTTGGCTTTAGCTGTTGCCTTCTAACTGTGTACTAGAGAGCAGCGCTCTTGGCAAGCTGGTAGCGTGGAAGCTCTCTAGTGGTGTTACAGATTAAATTTTGAACAGAGTGCTCAAAAGAAACTGTGAATCCAAACTGAAACACCGTTTTGAGTTGTAAAGTATCATGAAAACAGTTCTATTGTTGACATGGCCACATATGTGCCATCTTCAGTCCAGTCAGACTGTCTTAATTCACCCTACGAGGATTAAAGAGATAAATAGCCAGTGTTTAAAGAGGACCTATTATGCTTATATTCAGGTGCATATTTGTATTTTGTGTTTCTACTTGAACATGTTAACATGCTTTAATGTTAAAAAAACGCTTTATTTTTCTCATACCAGCTGTGCTGCAGCACCTCTTTTCACCTTCTGTCTGAAACGCTTTGTTTGAGCTCCTCCTGAAAAGCCCAGTCTGCTCTGATAGGTCAGCTTGCCCACTCTGTTGTGATTGGTCAACCCAACCAAACTTTTCGGACTCTGCTCCAGCTCTGCTCTAACTAGCTTTGTTTGAGGGCGTGCCAAACTAGTCGCTATGCAGGTGTTATGCAATAACTTGGTGACATCACAACGTTACAGAAGAAGAGGCGGGACTTCAAGCAAGGCGTTTCAGGAGCAGTGTTTCTGTGGGGGAGAATAACTCCCTTTGGCGTGGACTTTGTAGTTTTGCAGACCTTTTTAAATGCATAAAAAAAATATATATAACACTAAAGGAAAGAGAAAAAGTACAAAAGTATAATAGGTCCTCTTTCGCTAGAGAGGCAAACATGTTCTTGTTTTTGTTTTTAATTCACAGAAGAGGCACAGATGCTCCCACTGTCAGTAAAAATATTCTCAAAATAGATATGCTTTTGAAGCTTACAGCTAAACTTAGCTTTTTAATTATGATGCAAAGTATTCCCGTCGAGTGATGTCAGCAGCCGTGTCACACCTCTTTAAACTCTTCTCAGTCAACATGTTAAAGCAAAAATTTAGTTTTTGCCTTATTGCCAACATCTGTTTGTGCTTGAAGAACAGACTGAGCAGGACTACCCTCTCTTAACACCACACGACAGCATCAAACACAGCATCAGGGGAAACACTGCAGTCAGTCTTTGCGAAATGGAAACAGGAAAGTAACACCGATTTACAACACTAGTATGTCTGTCGGACAACTAAACGTTAAAGCAACAAAGAGAGAAGTAATCGTGAATACAGTATACCTACAGTGCACCTCTCAATAAAATGTATCCGCAGCTGTTTATAATGAGATTTAGAAATAAAACTGTGTGTCAGTGGTGCAAACTGGAGGGATAACTACAGTATACTGCAGTAAATTGGCGACTTTTTTAGATGAGGACAAATGTTGGCAGGAGCAAAGGAAAAACAAATCAGTGGCATGCACTAATTGGCCTATGTGACTTTTAAAAAATGTGGCGAGGGCTAATCAAGTACAACACAAGTCAGCATTAGTGTATCCGAGTCGGAATAAATACAAAGCATTCACACACAGCAAACTAAGTTAGTACATTCGGCGAAAGATCCCGAATCAGTTTCAGTTATGTCAGGCTTCTGGGTTATTGTCACACCGAGCATCACCTTCCACCGTCCGCATCAGTCACTGTCAGGCAAGTAGCGGTACTTCATCACCAAGTTATCCATCTTCTTCTGCTTCTTCTTGGCGTCCTTCTTGCCAGACGACCCCCGAGCTGGAGGCTCCTGCTCGTCATCGTCCGATGGTTGCTTCGGGGCCCTTTTGACACTGCTGGAGCTTCGGTAGGAGATGGTCGAGTCGGAGGAAGAGGACTCGGACGACTTTGAGGACTCAGAGGAATCCTCGGACTCACTTTTCTTCTTCTTGGATCTCTTCTTGGACTTCTTGCCCTTCTTCCCCCTTGAGCTCTTTCTGCTGTGACGATCGTCTGAGGAGGAGGAGGAGTCGGAGTCAGACGGGGAGGCTTTGCTTTTTTTATCTTTCCGACTGCGGGAGCTGCTGGTGCTCATGGTGCTGGACGGCCGGTTGCTGTAGTCCAAAGCGGACCCTGATGAGGAGCGAAGCAGGCTGGATGTGCCGCGGCCGAGTCCCTCGTCTTCTCCCCTCTTCCTGCCGTCTTCGCTTCCTGGCCCCTTCTTCTCATCCTCTTCCTCGCCACTAGACTCGTCGAGTTTGCTGCGCTTGAACTTAATGGGTTTGAAGGCCAGCACCTCGTTGATGGCAGCCTCCAAGTCCGGGTCCAAGTAGTTGCGGTGGGTGACCGTCTTAATTTCAGACGAATCTGGCAGATCTGAGGAGCGTGGCTGGGCCGGGGTGGAAAAGCTGCGACTGATGGAGCGGGGACTGAAAGAGGACGTGCCCCCTTCGGTTAATGCCACACTACGGCCATCATCGTCATCGTCGTCATCGTCTACACGCAGGCCGAATTCACTGAGGCCGCAGCTGCGGGCGACGGACAGGCGTGAGCCGCTGCGTCTCTCGTCTTTCCAAGAGCTGCTGCGATGCAGCGATCGGGGGCTGGAGCGGCTCACGCTGCTGATAGTCGACTTATTATCATCATCATCCATGTCCAACATGCCCCTCCTGGTGGACATCCTGCTGGGAGCGACAGACGACACCACGGAGTCCTTATCGAATTCAGGGCTGCTGCGGGAGGTCCAGCGGGACTCCAGGCCTTTCCTGGCTCTGCTGGTGGCTTCGGAATAGGCCAGGGAGATGACGGAGCCTTTGTCGTCCAAGTCTTCCTGCGCCTGGCTCTTCTTCCAATCCTCCTGGGGCGCTCCAGACTTAGACTTGGCTTTGCGAATGGAGGCCTGATCTGGCGCGTCGGGCTGTTCTTTGAGAGTGCTAAACAAGGAGCTCTCGTCCCCCGTTCCCCCTATGGAGTCCTTCAGGTTGGAACGCTTCCTGTAGCTTAAGGAACTCATGACAGACACTGATCTGTTCTGCTCTACCTCTTTCCCGTCTTTACCTCCGTCATTCATCTTCTCCTTACCCTCTTTCACCTCCTTGGCATCTGCATTTGCTGCATATCTAAAAGGTTATGTGATAAAATTGACACCAGAGACAACCAACAGAGGACAAAAAAAGAAGAAAATCAAATCTCCACATACTTTCTAAATTGTTGCTATCGTAAGTTGTATGCAACATGCTTTATGTGGAGACTTTTGGTCCCTTGACAGAATATTACATTTGTCATTTTCATTTTGTCCTTGGGACCAGTCAAGTCTATTGCTGTTATGTACAGTATACACTGTAGAAAGTGAGGCAATCAACCAGTGAGGAGATCTATCTAACTGTGGCAGAGACGTCATTAAGCAGGCATGCCAACTGGCCACGGGCCACTTCAATAAATTTGACAGCAGCCGCTTCCCCGTTCCGCCTCCTGTCATTAGACAGATTACTGGGAGAGAGAGAGAGATGACACCTAATCACATGAAATACCCATCCTTCTGTTACAAACTGCCCCAGGTAATCCTGGGCCTTTTTAAGGCCGGGACACTTTTATCACTGCGTCACCACAAGGATGTACACGGTTATCTGTCATGACGCACGAGGATGTGGGCGCACTAACCTGGTGCTCTTCAGACTTCCCTCCTCCGACAGGGTCTTGGTGGAGCCTTTGTTCTTCGAAATCCAAGACTTAACTCCGTCCACACGGTCCTCCACCTCGGAATCCGTTTCCGTCTCATCTCCACTGCGAAGAAACACAATCAGCTAGTTTGACTCCAACACAACACAGCAAAAATATTCATCTTAACAAGTCATTTTTACATCTTCAAGTTCAAAAATCGTGCAATCAAACCCTTTATTTAAAAAATTTAAATCGACTTCTTTGAATTATTTTCCTTAAGCCCCACTCAGCTTCTTGATACGATTAAAATTAACAGCCTTAAAGAGGACCTATTATGCTTTTTCCCTTTCGTTTATTGTGTTATATAGTATTTTGTGCATGTAAAAGGTCTGCAAAGTTACAAAGCCCAAAGTCCACGCCAAAGGGAGTTCCTCTCCCCCACAGAAACACTGCTCCTGAACTCCCTGAAACGCCTTGCTTGAAGTCCCACCTTTTATTCCATAACATTGTGATGTCACCAAGTAACACAATTGCATAATACCTGCCTAGCGGCTGGTTTGGCACACCCTCAAACAAAGCTAGTTAGGGCGGAGCTGGAGCGGATTCCGAAGAGTTTGGTTAGGTTGACCAATCACAACAGAGTGGGCCAGCTGACCAATCAGAGCAGACTGGGCTTTTTGGAGGAGTTGGGGGCAGGAGCTCAAACAGAGTGTTTGAAACAGAGGGTGAAAAGAGATGCTGCAGCACAGCCAGTATGAGAAAAATAAAGCGTTTTTTTAACATTAAGGCATGTAAACATTATTCTAGTAGAAACCCAAAATACAAGTATGCATTAGAAAATGAACATGATAGGTCCTCTTTAATCTACCGTGTGCAACAGTTCAGAGTGAATTTAGGCAGATTTTCAGACAAGATATTTGACTAAATGACTTGTCATGTGAATATTCTATGAAGTGTACCATCACAGGAATTACACAGGTATAATAATGATTAGTTTTCACATATCACAAGCTTTTTGTTAGTAATGTTATTCCTCCTCTTACAATATTTAAAAGGTTAGTATGATGCAAGACAATCCAGACAGGCCACAGGCAGGCATGATTACAGTATGTGATAAAATAATAACACAATCAATATGTTTTTCGACAGAACGTTCCGCATGCGCAGATGAGCGATCTAGGCAGAATGTAGATGAAGATGCTGGTCTATAGGCATAATGAATTTGTTTGGCTGCTTCTGGGCTGCTAGCATCTGTGTGGCATGTCACCTGCTCCTGGTGATTGTTATTGGAGTGGAGCCAGCCCCTGTGGGCCCCACGCTTGACATAACAATCAATATACAGAGACCTGAGGTTCCCGATGAAAAAGCTTGGTAGATCCCACCTGGATAAGGTCAATCCTCATTCATTCCAAATCCATGGTCAATTTTCTGAATTATGCATCCCATTGTACTTGAGGGTTAATGTGACAGGAAATGGTGAGAAAGAGGAAGGTAGAGTGGTATAACCTCTACGTCAATACTACCATCATGGTCAAAATTTATTCAGGAGATGCAATACATATATATATATATATTTCTTTGAGGATGCACTGCTTCCAATTTCAGTGATGCATACACCGGCTTCCTTGGCTACATGATGTGTGAAAATGTATTTTCACATTTCGCAGAGACTGATGTAAAATTGCACAGAGATGCATACGTTCAGAAGGCCTAAAATACGTTTGACTTGTGTGAAAAATAAAATTTTCCATTCTATAGTTTTTGGTTAACGTAGTATAGCAGGGCAACATCTCCTCATACAACGGTTCATATATTTTACAAAAATGTATTACTCATTTTCGTGTGTTTTTCTACGAATGTCCAGCAAAATGTGTCAATTTCCAATAATTACATGCATACAGTCTTTTCAAACTAAACTTCCATCTTCACAGGACACAACTTGGTTAGGTTTAGGCAACAAATCACGTATCCTCAAACAACGGTTCGTATGATATAATACAAAAAGTTATTCCTAATTTTTCAAGCGTTTTCCTACGAATGTCAAGTAACGTGTCAATTTCCTCTCGTTATATACGTATAGTCTTTTCAAAATAAACTTCCGTCTTCAGAGGAAATAACTTGGTTAGGTTTAGGCAACCAAACAACTTAGTTAGGTTTAGGAAAAGATTGTGGTTTGGATTAAAATAACTCAGAAAGTGTCACAACTTAAATACGTAAGTTACGTGACAAATAAATTACTTCTTGTTTCACATGGGGTACAAACCGCGGTCTGCTAGGCGAAACTCCGGTGTTTTTTGACCCACCCATCCACCCCGACCTCCTCCCTACGCGCCGCTTTGTCGCTCTTTATACCTCCTGGTTCACGATGACGTGGATTACATACGAATTGTCTTCGTCGGATGTATACGAATTACAGTGCAGCATTTCTTTTCGTAGGTATAGTTACGAATGCTGTATGAGAATGGCCTGAGCAGGGCAAACAGTTGCAATGATGGCAGCAGGGTTGTTGTTACAATTTTTCAATTTCAGCTCTTCATTCTTGGACAAGCTTATCTATCTGAGCCGTGGGACGTGTTGCAAAAAATGTTGGGAAAATGCTTAAAAGAAGCAAACACAATATTCAAAGAGGTGTGGAGATGACAGCCAGACTGCTGATCTCTATCATTTGTCCACATATCCATCTATGTAGGTCTCCCAGTGAACAGCGTACCATTTCCTTTGTCACCAAGCTTTGTGTCACATATTCAGTCATGTTTCCTCAGAGAACAAAGTGTCCTCTATGCTCCCTTCTTATTTTTTTGATAGTCTGCCTAAAAGCTAGTTGGCAGTGCCGGTGGTGTGTGAGCATCGCGAGGGAGTGAGCATAGACATAAAGAAGCCTCAGATTCTTGGACGGAATGGTATTCGGGCTTTCAAGATTTCTAAGAGCATTAACGCATTTAACTTTCTCATCATCGACCTTACGAGCCCAGGCTTTCTGGTGGGGAAGGTAATGATGATCCTAGGGGGACTAAATGGCCTGATTATATTATCTTCTACAGGAAAACCTGCTCATTTCAGAGTTTGAGAGGTGCTTCAAGAGGCGGCAAGCTAAAATTGTGAGTTCAGCTATTATCTCACCCCTTTATTTCCCACTGCCTCTCTTCTCTACCGCATGCTAAATGCAAACGATAAACGCCCACCAAAACAAGAAAATAGCTTCATTTAATACTAGAAAGTTGATTACATGCGCTGCCCATTTGTCATCTCTGTGATACTGTGACTTTTTTAACATGATATATCACACAACAAAATACTGAAACCCAGCCCACAGCGAAATTATCTCCCTCTTTCCACACACACACAAAATAAAAGGTGGCTTGCAATTGAGTGCTGTGCAAATGGTGTCACAAGCGATTTGTCCTTGGCCCCACACTGCTAGCTAACCAGTCCTGAGGCTCATGGATACAAACAAGCCCCGAGAATTTAGAAGTGAACATTAATAGTTTCTGACAATTGGCCTGCACTGGTTGTAAATCTTTGTCACAAATGTTTAGACTCAGCATCAAATCTCGTATGGCTTGGTTCTATCGGTTTAGCACTTGGTGGTACCAACACCACGTTTTTAAGGTGTCTGTTCAACATTAACTAGTTATATATTGATTAAAAAGCACAGGGCATCAATTTATGTTAATAGAATGCTGTACACACTATGCAGGCTGGAAATTTGCCCAGGAGACCATTCGTTGCCATTCGTATCCCGTGTGAAACCAAAAGTCAACGTTGATTTGCCACGTACCTTATGTACTTAAGTAACGCCACTTCCGGGGTTATTTTAAACCAAACCACAATCTTTCCCTAAGCCTAAATAAGAAGTTGTGTTGCCTAAACCTAACTGAGTCGATCTTTTCCTCAACATAACTAAGTAGTTGCGTTGCCTAAACTGAGTATATCTTTTCCTAAGCCTAACTTAGTAGTTGTGTTGCCTAAACCTAACTAAGTCGACTTTTTCCTAAGCTTAACTAAGTAGTTGTGTTGCCTAAACCTAACTAAGTAAATCTTTCCTATGCCTGACTAAGTAGTATTGTTGCCTAAACCTAACTAAGTCGATCTTTTCCTAAGCCTAACTTAGTAGTTGTGTTCCCTAATCCTAACTCAATCAATCTTTTCCTAAACCTAACTAAGTAGTTGTGTTACCTAAACCTAATTAAGTCGATATTCTCCTAAACCTAACTAAGTAGTATTGTTGCCTAAACCTAACTTAGTCGATCTTTTCCTAAGTCTAACTAAGTAGTTGTTGCCTAAACAGAACTAAGTCGATCTTATCCTAAACCTAACTAAGTTGTTTTATTGCCTTAACTTAAGGTGGTTGTTTTCTGTGAAGAAGGAAGTTTATGCATGTAACGAGCGGAAACTGACACGTGTTGCTTGACATCCGTAGGAAAACGAATGAAAAAGGAGGAATCCCTTTTTCGTAAAATATCATATAAACTGTTGTATGAGAATACGTTGCACTATGCGATGTAATTCATCCCATCAAGGATTATTAGCACTAAAGGTAAAAAAAAAAAGGCAACCATTCCAGTCAATCCTCACTGATGAAAGCTTTTACTATGCACACCGCACAATCCTACATTATATGTAACCCCTGTACTTTAACATAGCCTGCTGTAGCCTGTAAGGGGAACTTCTATTACCTCCCCCTACAATAATACTAATAATCCAGCTTTTGTAACCTCTGGGTTTGAAGCACTGAGTACAAAAATATTGAATAGTAATGTCAATTATCTGGAAAATCCACTTCATAATTAGAAGAAAAAAATAAATCACCTCCCCCATTATTGTTCACCCATGCTGCTAATGCAATGATGTCGAAGGAGGGGGAAAATGCAATTAAATAACACGGAAAAGTGTCGCTCTTTTCCTCGAGTTGCACAAAAAGAAAAGCGGAGCGCTGATACGCACGGGTTGTCTGATGAAAAATGGATAAAAAAAAGCACATAAAGAGCGCAATGCCATGTCTCTGTGAAGAAGCAATCAGAGGTTAAATTATGGACGGATATATCCGCTACAAACTGAAGACTCCATTTCTTTATTACGCTCTGATGAAGGTTTAAATTATTTAACATGCCACAAAGATTCTTTTCAGCGTATAAAATTTAAAAAAAACTGAAAGAAAATGGGATTCAGTCGGTCAAAAGAACATGATTAACATTCACAATCAATGTGTTTTACAAGCAAGACAAGGTGAACATTTGTATTTTAAAGTTAAATATGTCACAGCACTATGAAATGAGATTGAATTAGTGGAGTATTTTTCATGCATGGAAAAATCAACAGCAGAGCTTTTGGGTGAAGAAAAAAAAAAAAAAATGTTCAGCAGTACACTGGTGCCATCACTGTCTTGCAACACTTGCTGACTGTGCAGCCGTGGACAGACAGCCGTGCTGCAATCATTTTCACAGTCACATGCGTCGCTCACACAGTTACGCTTCAGGTCTTCCAGAGCACATGGAGGTTACTCCCACCACGCTAAGTTTGTGTCAAGGGGCACAGTGCAGATCATCTCTTCATGAAATATGTTGAAAATGTTTAGAATCTCTGTTGTGAAAAATGTTCCCTCTATACATTTTTTCCCAAACCCAGATAGTACTCACTGTAATCAGGCTGAGTCAGGCCACCTGTGCCTAGTTAGGGCTGGAGGGTGGAGCTATCAATAAGTTGGTTTATTTCTAAATTAATCAATAAGATATGAAGGAAGAGTTCCTAACCTTTAAATATAGTTGACATTCAAATGTTTTGCTGTTTCTGTTAGGATCAGGTTTCAGTGGCAATTTCCCTCGCTGGTTTACCTAACCTCCATGCAGTGATTCAGTCCAATCAGGTAACCCGCATACAGTGGTTCAGTCCAATTAGGGTGGGGCCAGGAGGGTTATATAAATCCACTTAGGCATTGACTGTGGGGGAGATGTTGTTGGTATAGCAGCTTGCTGTGAGGCTGTGCTATTTTAGATATTTTTCCAGCTTGTTTGCTCTTTGTTAATATCCATGGGACTTTTGTTATTCTCCTCTGTTTGATGGTGATGTTTGTCTATTTATGTAGAAGTACTACCAGTAATGCTACATCTATTTAGTTCTGTGCTTTTGCAAAAGCACATTATGTCCAAATGCATACTTTTAATTTAATTTTTTAGTTTGTTTTCAGGTTTTTCCTGCAGTGATTTCAACAGAAAAATCTCAGTCCCTAATCATTTCTTATCTGTAAATTAAAAGACACATGATGAACAAAATGTCTAGAAGTAGAAAATGACTACTATATGGAGGCAAATTCCCCCACTGTGGGACTAATAAAGGAATATCTTATCTTAACTTATACTGAGGCCAAAAGATAAAAAGAATCAGTAAATTAAATCTTAAAGTGGCAATCTTGAAGATTTCCATTTAAATAAATGTCTATTAAGTCACTATCTATTGTCGAAGAAGGTAACAAAATTTTGATTGAGCCCATGGCCCATTGATGAAAGTATTGCAATATTTATATATGTGCAGTATTACGAACTGTGGCGACATTCCTGGAAAAAAATGCTGTATTAAGTTACTGTTAATGCAAACCGAACATTTCCTGCTGCGGCAGCTTCACATTAAAAACATTTAAAGCTGCAGTGGGTAGAAATGGAGTAAATATGATTCTTATTATAAAACGGTGACTATATTCTGATGAGACCGGTAATCTGAAAAAAAAGATGTGCCTCTGTGTCCTCCGGTGCTCCTAATGGCATCTGCAAGATTTCACAGACCAGAGGGCTAGATTTTTTAAAGCCTGAAAACAGAGCCATGAGGAGGTGCAGAAGTCTTGTTTTCTCTCAGAACACTTGAATTACAATATGCTGAAAGGTTATTATGGAATTTTAGCACAATTATGCCAAAAACATTCTTCCTACTGCAGGTTTAACCGGTGAAACACGAGTTGACTTTTATTATGAAGTAGTCACAGGAAATGCAACGTGGTTGTTAGTGACCTTGACACTGACCACTATCATTCATCAAAATGTGTCCATTTTGGTTATTTTTTGACAGCAAATCAGTTTGAAATATTACAGGGAGTAATAGAACAAGAACGAGCAGCCACAGTGAGCTGTTAGATGAAGAGCTGCAGGCTGCACACCTCCAACTTCTTCTTAGCGAGGTAACCAACTACTTTTGCTGTTCACAGACTCATGCCATGTACAGTATAAAATCAGATCACGGTTGATCACAGAATGGTGGAAAAAGGCCAATTATTGCCTGACTTCTTCATTAAAATGACAATAGTCTGTTTTGCTGCCAACAGTATTCTGGGACCTGTAGTATTAAACCACGAGGAAACAGGGTGTCGCCAAATCAGCCAGGACTGAAATCTTAAGGATTGCCACTTTAATTTAAGATATTTCATCCAAACTGTCAAACAACTTATATTGCAGTGCAGTTGTTAACACTGCCGCCTCACAGCCAAGGCTTATTGAAGGAGGCTGGGTCATGCGTCATCAACGCGACACATCTTTGGGGTACAACACATGCGTAGTAATATCTGGTCAGCACTCGCCAAAATTGAACCAATCGCAACGCACGACCGCAGCTCCAGTTGCACTGCGCATGTGCTATACCCCATACCCCGAGACCCGCGTCCGCCCGTGTCCCAGCCTCCTTCCATAGGCCTTACTCACAGCAAGAGGGTCACAGGTTTAAGCCCTTCTTTGTGGAGTTTGCATGTTCTCCCCGTGTTAGCGTGGGTTTCCTCCGGGATCTCCGGTTTCCTCCCACAGTCCAAAGACATTAGTTGTTGATTCTAAATTGCCTGTAAGTGTAAATGTGAGCGTGAATGGTTGTCCTGCGGCCTGTCCTGGGTGTACCCCAGCCCCCCCAGATAATGGATGGATGGATTATATTTTTGATTTTGTATGAATGCATCATAAAATGAAAATAATCTGCAGTGTATTCCCCGTACAAACTCAGTGAGATGTGGACTTGTTGCATGTGCTTTGGTAAACCCACAGAGGAGCAGAAGACAGGTAAAAAAAATCCACTGATCCAAACGAATGCATGATGAGGCTGCGAATGTCTGATAGAAAAAATATTCATGGAGACAATGATGCAGTATCACCGCAGGTCTGTTACACTTTGCTGTTTTTCATCAGGGTCATATTTTCTACAGCGGTGAGAGAGAGCGGCTCAAAGGAGAGAGCCAGTGTCATTTAGAGTCGTAGTCTATTTACCATTCTGGTTCACATTTCCTCTAACATTCTGCAAAGTGTTCTGTGCGCCATCAGATTTTTCAAATAACTTCTTGTTGCTCTGAAGGTACAAAAGCAAGGCCTGAAATCTCACAACGAGGCCGTCTGTGTACATACACCTGCGGACACTCGGCACAAAATGAAATGAAACTAAATGAAACACCGGGGTCATCCTTTAAGCGTGGCTTTTATCAAAGATGTTCACCACAGACGCAGCTTTGAATTCTATTTAAAAAGACTTCTCCTCGCGGTCTTATTGTGAACATCCTAAACCGAGAGGATAAGGAATACTGCATCATTCTCTCTTGTGGTGGGTGAGTGAAAAAAAAACTTGCAAACAACCATTACGACAGAAACAAAGGATGCGTTTTTTTTTCATTCTCACGTTTTGTTCTTTCTTTTCTGATATTTTGTCACCGTG
This sequence comes from Sebastes fasciatus, assembly GCF_043250625.1. Lineage (NCBI taxonomy): Eukaryota > Metazoa > Chordata > Actinopteri > Perciformes > Sebastidae > Sebastes > Sebastes fasciatus. The sequence continues at coordinate 22,660,384 of NC_133810.1, read as the reverse complement.
TCTTGCAAACTGGCAGGAGTGTGGAAAAAAAACACCAAAATGGGGGAACAAAGGAAAAAAGAGAGAAGGTGAGATACACAAACAACAGTGCAAAAAGAGGACCAGCTGAGATAACAGCAAATAAATAGTTTAACACTTACAGGCGCACATAAAATAACTATCCATTGTAAAGCAGTGTAAATAAACTCCTTATTCTCAAACAGAGCTGGTATGTGTATAATGTCTTCCTTTTTTTTTTTTTAGAGGTCTGTATTACTGCAGTCAGTGTTTACCTCAGTGGGCTCAGAGCTAGCATAACCCTCAACCCCTCTGCAAAGAGGGAGGGAGTAACCAAACAGGGGAAAACCAGCGCTGAGACAAAAGATCAGAAGCGGGGGAACCGTGTGAGAAGTATTTGGAGAACAGACAAAGTGTAGTATGACTCACAGAGTACTAAAAAGGTTAGACAGGAATTGATGTAGGAAGATGTGGGAGACAGAGAATGAAAAGATACAAGTTGTGATTGACAGGCTACTAAAAAAAAAACCTCATTTTATGAGTTTCTTGCTGCAAGATAACTTGGTTTTCGGGCCTCTAGCTACAGCACAGTATCCCCTAATGTACCAAGCACATGTTACAGATCTACTGAAGCAAAGGCAATTGTGTCTTCCTTTTGGAGGAGGTTAAAGCTGTGCCGTACCTGTTGATTAAGTCATCATTGTCATCGCTCTCCATCTCGTCCTCTATGGCCGCCTGCAGGTCACCTATCCTCTTGAAGGCCAGCTTAAGGTCCACTTGTAAGCTCTGATTCGCCGCCTCTAAGCTCTCGATGTCCATTTCCTGGTGAATGAATCACAGCACAGAAGAAGCGTGGTTACCCCTTCTCCAGTGTGAGCTCGGTGTGAATCGTATCAGGTCTCCCACAGCAACCAAAAAGCCTTACCAACTCGTGCTTCTTCCGGCTCGCCTCGCCCTCCTTCTTAGACAGCTCTCCCATTTCTTCTTTCATGTCTCTTATCTGCCTCTGCATTCGCTTATTCTGGTCCCTCTCCCTGTTTTCTGCAGCGATGCGTTGGTTTTTCTCCTCTGTCAACTTTTCCAGGTTCTCCTTCAGGCGACCCACCAGGCTCTGGGGAGGATTCGAGGTGGACTGTTAGAAGTTGTTCTTACAAAAGTGGACAACTTCTAAGATAGAATTGTTTCCTTTGTTCTCCTTAATGTTTGTCCCTAGCCCACCATGGTTGGTCTCTTTAAAGCGTGTAAAAACAAAAGTTTGGAGCATGGTACTTTTCTCAATTAGGAATCAAAACATATTTATTCCCTAGTGGATGCTTTTCTTAACCAGCAACTAAAATAGGGCTGGCCCCCTCTTAGTCGATTAGTGTTTTGGTCTTAGTCGACTAAGATTTCTTTTGTCAATTTTTTTTAATGCTTTTTTCATGCTAAATGACTTATTTCCAAGAAACTTATGAGCCCATTTCTGGTAAACACAAGATTTAAAGTGGTGCTTTTGTGTGATTCTTTGTGGAGACACTCAGTTTTACAGATCTGTCAATTAAATCAACTAATCCATTAGTCGACAAATCGCAGTGTTAACTAATGCGGGTCACACACTACACGAGCATCAAGCCGATTTTGAGCCCGATTCCCCCGCTCCCAACAATTGTCAGCAAAGCCCCGATTTTTTTGATGGTTCTAAAGATTATCTTTCCAGATAGTCCTGTGGTGTGAGATATGTTGAGTGTTTTTTACATCCCCTAATCAGCTCAGAAGTCTATCCTGGATGCACCGATCTCAAAACGTAAATATTAAACATGTTCAATATTTACTATCGGATATCCGGTTGTGTGTGTGAGGAACCCCAAGAGCCGATGACGCAGTGATGTGGGAAAGAACGAAAAGGCAATTGAGAACCAAGCTGACTGAAGCAGGACAACAACCACCATCATGGCGGCCGCGACTAATATGTGAGCTAATGCAAAACGTGAAGCAAAAACAGAGGACCAACTTGCTTATTTGTGGCAACAACGCAAGTGTTTATTTTACATGACTCCATGACTTCATCCATCCTTTCTGAATTTTCAGTACAAAGTAGTGCAATATCTAACATTGCAAATTTTTCTTGCCTGTCATACACCATGTTTGATCGCGAGAGATTTTTTGGTTTGTGTGGGGTCTCACATTTTCAAAATCTTTTAAGATTTGAAAAATCTTTTAGTGTGGGCCAGCCTGAAGTTGAATAAGATTTCTTTTGGTCAAGGACAGCCCTAAACTAAAAAATGGAGCTATGCAAGATAAATCAACTCATGATAAGTAGAAAATAAAATGTCAAACTTCCGTTCATATTTTTCACAAAGCATGTCTATTACATTTACGAGACGCAGAGGATGGTCTCACCTCCAAGCGTTTGACCTGCGTCCTCTCATACTCCAGCTTTGTCTCCAGCTCACGTATCTTGGCCTCCTGACGGCACACGAGAGACTTTTCCACCATGGACTGTTCTTGGAACTCTAGCTGGCTCTGCAGCGAATGAATCTGCGTGGAGGAACACACACATACATACATGTAAACACACACAATCACTCCCTGAGGAGCAGCGCTGACTGCACACCTCCTTCTTGACCTCTGCTTTGTATGTATTTAAATGTATTTAAAACTAAATTAATGTTCACTTTTTCACCCTTTTATTTGTGTAAATTTAATCCATCTCGGTACATGTAAATATTGTGCATCCAGCCTGAATAATGAGCTCTTAGATAAGCCCTCGAATCTACCATGAATGGTCAAAAGAAGAGCTTGTGGTTCAGGCTGAGTAAAAGCGAGTCCCAGTAATTTCACAGGCTTTTGGGAAAGAGCACGGCTTCATGCAAAGCACGTTTGTTCCATTTGAATCGTTTTCTCATGACTGATAAAAGGAAGAAAGATACGTCCCAACAAAACCGGCCCAAAAGGCAGCACGGTACCTAATGGGGGGACTTTGCATCTGAGACAAGGAGGATTTGGAGCTCTCCTTTGATATTACTAAAGAAGTCAGATTCCCCTCCTACTAGGGATGAGATAACCACTTCAAGGTCAGATGCTTTAGATGGCTATCGCTGCCATCTCTGGCAGGTTTTAACAATGCCTTACAGCCTGCTGTGTTTCTCTAGTGTAGCCAAAAACAATTGTGATGGGTGGGCTTTGCGTATAACTAAGTGGACCAAAGCTTTGGCACGTGTATAGCTTAATCTAATAGAAACACAGTCTGCTGTTAGGAGGTGGCAAGAGCTCAATTCTGTCCCTTAGTGGAATTATATTTAACCACATTATGTTCAAGGCAGGTGGTTGTATTTGTTTAGTCTACTGCATGTCAACACTTAAAGGAAGACGCCCTCTTAAAGTCAAGTTACTCCGAGCCTGAGTGTCGCAAACTAGATTGCCATATACTAGGTGAATTCAGCTTTGATAGCCCAGAGGAAATTCATTTTGCAAACAAATGCATCAACAAGGAAAATGGGCATGCATTAATACGTGACACACATGACATGTTAGAGGTTATCCTCAAACAAATAGCTTTCCATCAGGGAAAAAAAACTAAGCTATTATTATAAAAGCACTATTATTATAAAAGCACTATTATCAACGCAGGCCTGAATCAGATGCATTAACCTTTTTACCACATGAATCCACATTTATGCCGAGCCTCCATCATTCAGTTGATGACTCAACCAATCAGCCCAGAAATATGCTAAATTAGACGAGGATGGTGCACAGAAGCTCCGGGTTTGTGACAGTCATATGATTCAAATACAAAGCTGTTAGTGTAGTGAGCTGGAAGCCAGTTGTGCAATATGCTAACATGTTCACAATGAACATGCAGATGTTCAGCAGGTTTAAAGCTAGGGTTGGTAATTTTCTTCAAAAACATTTTTGCTATGTTTGTTGAAATTCTAATTATATCCCAACAGCAATCAATAAATTGAATGCTGACAAAACAGTGACTGTTGCAGGACGGTAATAGAGTGCTACAGGAATGAGTCCTATAAAACCCAGAAATGAGTTAGCATTTTAGCACTGGAAGTCGGTGTGTTTTTTAGAAGGGGTTTTTAGTTAGATGCCTGAAATAAGGTCTGTTGTTAACACAAGCTTAAGAGATTTTAACGTTTTGTTCTACGACATAAAATACATCAACTTTGTCTTAAAAAAGGCGGTTGCTAACAAGTGGCTAAATGAGACTAAACGTCATCACGCCGTCTCAACCGCCTTTACAGCCTCGTTGTGTATACTCGGCACATGCACCCGTGGTGTAGTTTCTTCATAGTGTAATGTTAGCTTTTTACTTCTGGCGATTGCATTTACACTTCAAAAATCATAAAAATGGTGCTCATTTGATTATCTTGCTGAATAAACGTGTAGATATTATAAACGTTTTTCGTTATTTTCTGCAATAATAAAAAACTCAATGGAAAAATCCCATTGGCTTTTTTTGTCGAGGGAACCCAGGGCGATGCTAACTTCCTGGTTGGCCCACAAAAATATGTCATATAATTTTTTTAATCTAGCATTCTCTTGCTAGTTTATCAAGATTCCCAACCCTAGTTTTAATGTTTTCCATGTTAACCACCTTACTTTAGCATGTTAGCATTCCAACATTTGCAAATTAGTACTAAACACAAAGTACAGTTGAGGCAGTTGGGGATTTTGCAGGTACACCATTTGGTCATTAATCAAAAGGTTGACCTGATGATGGTGCTGGATGAAGAATTAAGGGATCTTGTATTACGGTTACATGAATGTTCATGTCATGGCAAAGGTAAACCTCAATTTAAGGGCCACACATGGACTGGTTAGCCTGCAAAAAGGCATCTCACATGCTAGTAATAAGTTCTTTGTAAGCATTGTAAGCAGAAACACTCCAACCAAAACAACAATCAGTCCTCACCTTGTTTCTGTCTGTTAATAAAAAGCACATAACTACAGCCATTACTCATGCCAGAGCTAAAGTGCCTTAGAGCACAGTGCAGAAAGCTGTTGTTTTGAAAAAGTAATGGATGGACTCTGCATTAACACAGCACAAAACTCCATATGGACAAAGGGCGCGTTAATAAATGTATAAGTGCGTATTAAATGTTCATGTAGGTAGGTCATTGCACTTGGAATAACACGCAAAAGGCACACAAATTAATGCCTCTGGGCCTCTCGTCTTGATATGGTAGTGTAGTGTGAGAGTGTGCAAGGCTACTAGCAAATACAAAAGTCACATAGAGCATGAGTTTGACATTTTCTGTATATGACTCTGCTGTAGGCGTCTGTTATGAGGGTTTTTTATGTTTGAGAGTAAAATGTAAAATCTTCAGGGTTTTATCTATTCTAGAGACATACAGAAACAAGGTTGCCACGTTTTCATTTCCCTGAAAAATTTCTATTATTTAAAGAGGACCTATTATGCTTATTTTTCAGGTGCATACTTTAAAATAAGTATGTACGAGAACATGTTTACATACTTACTTACATACTTATAATGTTGCTCTGAAACGCTCTGATTGAGCTCCTGCCCCGCCCTCCTGCCCCGCCCTCCTGAAAAGTCCAGTCTGCTCTGATTGGTCAGCTGGCCCACTCTGTTGTGATTGGTCAACCGAACCAAACCCTTCGGACTCCGCCCCTGCTCCACTCTAAATTGCTTTGTTTGAGGGCATGCCAAATTAGCTGCAAGGCAGGTATTATGCTAATGTGTTACTTGGTGACATCACCACGTTACGGAAGAAAAGGCGGGACTTCAAGCAAGGCGTTTCAGGCAGTTCAGGAGCAGTGTGGGGGAGAGTAACTCTCTTTGTCGTGGACTTTGAGCTTTGTAACTCTGCAGGACTTTTACAAAAAAACTATATAACACACTGAGGGAAAGTGGAAAAAGGCACCATAAGTCCTCTTTAAAAATCACATCATGCATTGGCATTTGAAAGACAATCCAAAAACACCACACATGATAGAAATCACTGAGACAGAAGCTGCAACACCAAGTTGATAGCTAAGCGTTGAAAGAAACAGAATGAGTGCTTTAATTTTATCTAATTGGTTAAACCATGGAAATAAGCTGCTGAGTTTACGTACACGACCCTTCCTTTAAATATGAGTACCGAGAGGCAGAAGAACAATTTCTCCCCTTGCCTCTAAGCTGATTCCTACTATTTAAATGCAAATTGCATTGCAATTTTGAGAAGAAAGCTGCCAAAAAACAGCTTTTATTTATTTTTTTCTTGGTCACGATAATCAGAGAGAAGTGTCAAGGCAGCAGGTGGGTTCCTGGCAGGCGAATGTGATGCTTTTTGAATACTTCTTTGTACCTTTTCTTGGATCTCCTGCTTCTCCTTTGTGGCCTCTTCCAGCTGGGCCTGCAGGTCACTGATCTGGCTTAAGTCCCTGGCAGACTAGTGCACACACACACACACACACATACACACACAAAGTTAATAGTCAGAGAATTAGGGTATATATCTGTGTGAGAGAGAAGAAGAGTGTTGATGTATCTGTAAAAAAAATGTTTTTAATGTAAATGGTTAATGAACATAATACGTCTGTGCTAAATCATTTGTCATGTGATCTGCTGCAGAACAGATTGCATCGCCCTGATTGCGGAGCACACACTGAGTTTAGAGGGGAACATGTCCTCCAAACCTCAAAGCCACTCTCCTTAAACATGCAGAAAAGAACAGCCTGTCAATGTTAGAGATGGTACCCCACAATTTCTCAAACTAAGTACAAATAATCAAAGGAATTACGCTATTTTCGTCTGATCTTGGTCTGAGCATTGATCACAAAGGAATTTATATTTCCAAGGCTTTCGAACTGCTCACCGAGGTGTTAGGCATGTCAGGTTACCTGGGCAACTGCGGCTTTGTGTTTCTTCATCAGCTCATTCATGTCCTCCTGATCCTCCTCGTTGCGAGACTGCAGGTCATTCTTCTCTCTCTGCAGACGGCTCACCTGCTCCTCCAGCTGAAGGACGAAACAAGGAGGGAACACGCACATTTTTAGTATAGGATGACAGGGTTTATTCATGAGCTATTGAATATGATAAACGGTCATTAGCTGGCCGGGCCGCGGCAGTCCTGGAATCTCATCTGATGGCAGTGAAACACAATCTGGACGGGGCGCTCTGGCTGGAGGATGAGACCAATTGGAGATAATCAATTGGCTCATTTAGGCAGGGAAAAGAGCAGCCAGTGCAGCATACTGGTGATGTCCTATTTAGAGTTCATCCTCTGTGTTCAGTGAATGGGGGGGTGGACTCAGGCCCTCAATATGCATTCTCTAATCTGAGACATTTACAAGACCTTCCCTCGCCATAAATGCAGCAATTAACAAGCAAAGCAGAGGCAGCACGGCACTCCGTGTGTCGTCCCCAGAGACACAAACATCCTCAGTCTACGAGCCTGACATGCAGGCGGGACTCTCATGAGACAGCCATTAATGAGCAGATGGAGAGAAAGAAAAAAAACATTCGACAAAGCTTATTTATCCATTAGAGCAAAATGTTGAAATCAGATATATGCCAAAGGGCATTTATTATTTTAATTTCCCACCATGGCTTGATGATGCACGCATATTAATGTAAGAGCCATGCTGCATTATTAAGAGTGGAAGTTTGATAGGCAAAGCCCTCCATTAATTAAACATTTGTTTGTTGTTTTCATTTGCTCATTAAAAGAAGGGTATGGAAACATTTACATAAACTTTCTTTTTTATATAAAAAAACAGTTTCTGCATTGGAAGATGAAAAAAAGGGTAGTTATATTTCATTATCTCTAAATATACACTCTATTGAGTATCAACACACAAAGGCATTCAAGCCTACTCAAGTGAATGAATGGAACACCATTAGTGCGGTTATGTTGCATCCTCAGGACACATAGCGGACAGTCAAAACTCACCGACATCTTAGTTTTGGCCACGTCTTCCATTTGGATATGCAAGTCCTCTATTTCAAGCTCCATGCTCTTTCGAGCCTTCACCGCTGCCGCAGAAGTGAACTCTGACTCCTCCAGCTGTGAGAAACAGGAGGGAAGAAAAAGGTACCGGGGAGGAGGTGAGGGACAAGCATTAGTAGGCCAAGATCAAGGAGCTATCCCGGATATGCAGAGGATTTATCAACCTGTGCATATTTATACCCCGAGACCAGACCAAGTTCAAAAAGTGTCTTTTTGTTCAGTATCAGTATGAGGGTGCTTTCACACCTAACCCGTTTGGTTCGGTTAAAACAAGCTCAGGTGCGTTTGCCCGGTTAGTATACTTTGTTTGGGCTGGTGAAAAAGCTGTCAATCAAACCCTGGTGTGGACCAAACCCAGACCGCCTGAAAAGATGGGTCAAAGCGGACTCTGGTGCGGTTCGTTTGTGGTGTGAAAGCAAACGAACCAACCACAGGTTTTTATGATTGCAGATATGTGATTTTAGTATGATTTCAAAAGCTAAACTACTAATAAATCCATCTGCTGATTGTAAAATCTGTTCAAGAAGCGATCTGTATTTAAAGCCATGTATATAAGCACGTCAGCGCGTGTATTTTCCCTAATTAATAGGTCAAAAACTGTTAAAACTGCTGTGCTTGCATCCGACTTGTGTACTTTGCCAGTTCATTAAGTCCACTAAAAAGTGTGTGACAGCGATCCCACAGTAAAGCACCTTATACATGAATACATGCGCTCTCCGATGTTAGCACTATGCGTTCGTACCAGTCATCTGGGAACGTGCAATGGGGCATTTGTACAGTCCTGTCTCTACCATTATTCATCATAACATGAAATCGATTTGCAGTCTAATAATTAGGGCTGTCAATTGTTTGTCGTTTATCCATAGTTAATTGCGATTATTCGCAAATTAATCACACATTTTTTATCCGTTCAAAATGTACCTTAAAGGGAGATTTGTTAAGTATTTAATACTCTTATCAACATGGGAATGGGCAAATATGCTTGCTTTATGCAAATGTATGTATATATGTGTTATTGGAAATTAATTAGCAACACAAAACAATGACAAATATTGCCCAGAAACCCTCACAGGTACTGCATTTAGCATAAAAAATATGCTAAAATCATAACATGGCAAACTCAAGCCCAACAGGCAGCAGCAGCAGCAGCTGTCAGTGTGTCAGTGTGCTGACTTGACTATGACTTGCCCCAAAACTGCATGTGATTATCATAAAGTGTGCATGTCTGTAAAGGGGAGACTCGTGGGTACCCATAGAACCCATTTTCAGTCACATACCTTGAGGTCAGAGGTCAAGGGACCCCTCTGAAAATGGCCATGCCAGTTTTGCCTCTCCAACATTTTGCATAACTTCGGAGCGTTATTTAACCTTCTTCGCGACAAGCTAGTATGACATGGTTGGTAACAATGGATTTCTTAGGTTTTATAGTTTCATATGATGCCAGTATCTTATCGCAAGTTGCATTAATGCATTAAAGAAATCAGTGGCATTAAAACAAATTTGCCTTAATGCGTTATTATCACGTTAACTTGCTACTAAAAATACTAATAATGCTTATAATCAGTTATTAATCAAAAAACATACATATACACACCAAGAAGCATTAAAGTGTTGTATAAATTTCTGTCAGTCACCAGAATTTGATTTCCCCACGTGGGTCCTGATGATGCAGGATGACAATGTTGAGTTTCCTGTCAATCTGTATAACTTCATGTTTAATCCTCTGATTCGTTTGTAAAAAGTCAGTGTAAACAGGAACCGGACCAGAATTAAAATGTAACAATGTTTCCCTAGGTCCGGACCAGATGAACCGAACAACAGGTGTGAAAGCGCCCTGAGACACAGTAAAGTGTTCAATACTTGATTTTTGAGCTGGGCGATCTCCCTCTTGCTGGGGGCGTTACTCTTCAGGTGGTCCAGCATAATCTGTGCGTCAGCCAGAAGGACTTTGGTTCTCTTCAGGTCTTTCTTCAGCCTCTTCTCCGTCTCCACATCCTTCTGGCTCACCTGAATCACAAAACACACCTTTTCTTACCAGTATTGTTACACACACACACTCTATTTTTCTATCCTCCCTCAAGACGGCTCCCTCTCCACACTCAAAAGCAGCTTCTTTTCCAATCAAAAAGAAGTGGCGCGCACTAAATCGCACACACTTAACTGCGCTGACAGGGACCCAGAGGCAGAGTGATGGAAGTACCTGGTCCTGGGCATTCAGCAGTTTGGACTCCAGCTCCCTCCTCTCGCGCAACACTTTCTGCTTGTCTTCGTACTCCTCCTCCAGCTGCACCTCCATCTGTTTCAGCTGCAGGACACATGAGCACAGAGTGTCAGGATGCACCAACAGATGATCAGTGATAAACAAAGTCAGACGTTACACACCATCGACCGTCCTGTTAGACATGGCTGCTCTCGCACGTCAAAGACAAATGGACCCCCCCCTGAGCAGATCTGCTAGCCTCTAGATCCGTCAACATAGATATTTAAATTTTCATTCTGAATATAGATACACTATTTGTATTCTACATTGTATTTATTCTGCAGTGTATAATCCATGGTATAAAATGATTAGGGCTGTCAAAGTTAACGCGATAATTACGCATTAACGCAAATTATTTTTAACGCCATTAATTTCTTTAAAGCATTAATGCAACTTGCGAGTTTTAGGTGGTAGTGGGTAAATCTAGAGAGAAGATATTTGTATCATCTGAAACTAGTAAACCTAAGGAATCCATTGGTACCAACCATGTCATACTAGATTGTCACACAGGACGCTAAATAACGCTCCAAACTCACGCTAAATTTTGGCGAGGAAAAACTGGCATTGCCATTTTCAAAGGGGTACCTTGACCTCTGACTGCAAGATATGAGAATAAAAATGGGTTCTATGGGTACCCACTAGTCTCCCCTTTACAGAAATGCCCTCTTTATGATAATCACATGCAGTTTGGTGAAGTCATAGTCAAGTCAGCACACTGACACACTGACAGCTGCTGTTGCCTGTTGGGCTGCAGTTTGCCATGTTATGATTTGAGCATATTTTTTTAAGCTGAATGCAGTACTTGTGAGGGTTTCTGGACAATATTTGTCATTGTTTTGTGTTGTTAATCGATTTCTAATAATAAATATATACATACATTTGCATAAAGCAGCATATTTGCCCACTCCCATGTTGATAAGAGTATTAAATACTTGGCAAATCTCCCTTTAAGATACATTTTGAACAGATAAATAAATACATTTGCGATTAATCACGATTAACTATGGACAATCATGCAATTAATCGCGATTAAATATATGAATCGATTGACAGCCCTAAAATTATTATACTTTATTCTGCTGAATACAGTATATTTGTATACAACGTGGGACGACCAACATGAACTTGAAATAATGTAAGTTGTATGGATCTCGCATTGAGTACAATGAACTTCAACACATACTTGTAAATGCAAGTGTGTGTTTCTCAGTGCTGCCTTGAGGCTATGTATAGGGAAAAAATGCACATATGTTTAAGAGTGAGAAATGTGCAGCACCCACCTTCTTACTGCAGGAATGCCTGATCTCCTCCACCTCTTCATCCTTGCTCTCAATATCTTTAGAGTGGGTCTGCCGCTGCCTCTCCATCTCCATCTCGAGCCGCAGCTTGGCCTGAGTGCACGACGAGGACACACACATGTAACAGCGTGTAAAATAAATGCACAAAGACAGAATTCAAAAATGAAAAAAAAAAAAAAGAATCTTTGGTTTTCTTCCATAATGAGATTTCTACCATCTGTCAAAAATGAGAGACAGATTTTTAAACAAACATGATGGTAATTTTGGGCTATTAGGGTGTGATATAAGCAGCTTTCAGCAGTAAAAACGCAAATATTTCACCATAATGGTATGAAATACCACATCTGCACCGCCCTGTACCTGCTCCAGCATCTGGATGCTTCCGGCCTGTTCGTCCAGCTCTTCCTCCTGGTCTTTCACCTTGGCCTCGAGGTCGCGAAGCTGCTTCTTGACCTTGGCTAGCGACGCTTCGTCCTTCGACTCCTGGGAGGACAGATCCTGCAGCTCGGCCTCCAGCTGCTGCACCTTCATATTCACGGCGCACAACTCAACGTCCTTGTCCTGCGGGCGGAAGAGATAACGCACATAAAACGCACATCTGGACCACCAGCCCAGTTATGTCAAGTAGGAGAGCAGAGAGACCAGACATGTGGTCCCCGAGAGAGAGGACGTCAGAGTGCATTTGAAGTGTGTACTGTAGTGTAAAGTAGCTTACCTGCAGCTGCTGGCGGAGGTTAAACATCTCACCAGTCATTAAGTCTTTCTCTCGAGCCAGCTTCTCCCTCTGGCCCCTTTCTCTTTGTACCTCGGCCTGGGCCTGGTTCTGCTCCAGGTCGAATCTGGAACACACACACGAACACACAGCTCAGCAAACTGTTGATTGTACATGAGACGAGGGTTCCATAGGGCTGAATAGTTGAGCATCATAGTAAACTGTGAATCTGTCGTTACACAAAGAGCCAATATGTGCCAGTCAGGTGGAGCCAATGCGTAAGTCCCTTAAACTTACATTCTTTCTTATAGCCAGCCAGGGGCGACTCCTGTGGTTGCAAAAAGAAGTCTGATTGTATAGAAGTCCAGGAGAAAATGACCCTACTTTTCACTTGATTTATTTATTTATTTTAAGATAATTTTTTGGGCATTTCAAGCCTTTATTGACAGGACAGTGGACAGTTTAGAAAGGGGGAGAGAGAGAGGGGGCGACATGCGGAAATGGCCGCAGGTCACATTTGAACACGGGCCGCCGCGGTCAGGACTCAGCCTTGTTATATGGGCGCCCGCTCTACCAACTGAGCTATCAGGGAACCCACTCACTTGATTTATTACCTCAGTTAATATTGTAAACATGAGTTTATGGTCTCAATCGCTAGTTTCAAGTGTTCTTCAATACAGCATGATGTTCATTTAGTAAATTATGGTCCCATTTAGAGTCAAATAGACCATAAAGCATGGTATGCTTTAGGGCGTGGCTACCTTGTGATTGACGGGTCGCTACCGCGTCATTGTCCAGTCTGGGCAACACATTCTCACTCCCAACTCATCAAATACCGCCGCTTGGTCAGTGCCCCTTTGGCATCGGAGACCGACACACGGGGAACCCCTTTTGCGTTACTTTTGGACGGACTGGGGAGGGTGTGTCCATATACGATCGTTGCATATATAGTGTCCTTTCAAAATAAACTTCCCTTTTCACAGGAAATTAGTTCTAGACAAAACAACCACTAAGAGTTAGGAAACGGTCGTCGTCGACGTTTACTTCAATGACTCGACTTACGTGACTAGTGACTCACGTGACTCATGTGACTCACAGGATTGGCAATAACGAGTCACGTGACAAAATAAGTCAACTTTACTTTTAGTCTCACACGGGACACGAACCCAGGTATCGTGGTTGAAAGTCTTGTGTTTATTTGACCCATCCACCACCACTCCCTCCCGCCCTTAAGGGACTGTCACGCTATTAATACTACGTCACTTGTTCCGACCGTCTCATAATTCCACTTCTTATATACAGTCTATGGTGCCAATTCGCGCAAGGCTGAAGGCTACAGGAGTTGTTGTAGATAAAACTGGTACATCAAATCATGTGTCATCATATATTGTCCTGATTTTGTGAAGTGATGCATAGCAGTTGTTTGAGGCCTCCTGTATGACACGCTACCTCTACTTTGGCCTCAACTGTTATCCCCACCCCATTTAGCCATCAATTTACAACTGGGTTGTAATAATGTGCAAACTGTTTTCTTCAATTGTCTGGGGCAGAAACACTTACGGTTAGTGAACTTAACATCTAAGTGTTTCATGCTGTCAGCTCGTCGTAATTCCCTGTTTTTCTCTCTGAAGCGCAGCTGAAAATAATTTCACCCACAGAGCATCTTCAATTAGCCACAGGGGAGAGATCACATTCTGCCACGGCGATAGCTTCTCAAGTGCTTAAAGTCTGAGTCATTTTCTCGGCTAATGCAATTCCACAGATTACAGAACATCTCAGTCAAATTAAAGGAAAACGTTAGCGTTCTGCCGGGTGGGTCAGAGTGGCTGCGCACTGGCCTTTTTCAAGGAGAAAAGAGCAATATTGTTCTCTGTAGTTTGTGTTTATGAAAGAAATAAGGACAGACACTTAGAACTGTCAGACAAACTGACTTCCTCTGCTTCTTCTCCAGATCGTGGTTGCGGCTGTGCAGGCCCTCCAGGTGAAGCTTGGTGTCCTGCAGCTCTGCCGTCAGTTTCTGGCACTTCTTCTTCAGCTGCTGCACAGAGCGCTGCACATCCTCACTATCTGTCTGCAAATCAGCCAGCTGCAGCAAACACACACAAACACAAGCAAACAAACATTTTTATTATTCTTTTATGCATATCATTATTATGACATTTATATAACTAACTGGCCACAAGTGTGTGGTAACCAAACATTAAAAATAGACTTAATTTGTTTGATGAAAAAAGTGTCTTGCCCTTCTCTCCACATGTCTTTTGCTCTGCTGCTCCGTCTCCAGCTTCTCTTCAAACTCTTGCTGGAGTTTCTTTTTGGTGAAGTCCATTTCACGAATGGCTCGGTTGTACTTTATCCGCCACTCGCCTCCTGGAGGAAAGACATACAATTCAGAAAAATGTCTGTGTGACATTTGGGGCGTCTCCTCCTGCCTTTAATGCAGGTCTAGCGGGGTGTACGGCGAAAAAAGGCTCAAAAGCTCAGAAATGATGGATGCTGTGGATTACGGAGTGCACCGTACTGGCTGCGATGGTTATCGCATTCAAGAACCGAAATAACATAATCTTTCAGGAAATAAAACGTCTTTCATCAAATCCTGACCTTATAAGGTCAAATGCATTTCGACAGGAAACTACAAAGCAGCCTTTGCTGCGTTTTCAGCTCTAATCTTGGATAAACCTGAGGAAAAAATTCAGAGCGCAGCACAATAGTAGTTAGAGAAGGACATGTCTAAGTGGCACTTTCCACAGTTCTTAGCCGACCCTAATTCTGGAGCTGTCAGAGGCTATCAGAACTATAACAGCGGCCGGGCAGATATTCAGGTTCAGGTTCATTTCCAACCCTTATCATTTTAGAGGCTGTCCGTTTCTCCTTCACGTACCAACACCGGCTCCTCCATCAGTGCTGCTCATTAGCATATATATAGCATAATGACAACTTGCAGGGCCACCGGCTCTGATCCCCAACGATTATTTTCTCATTCATCTAAGAATTCTGATATGCTCTGTAATGGCTTGTCTGCCGAGGTGGGTTGAAGGGGGGAGGTGGAAAGAAAAAAAGTCCCGTGGACAATATGCTCTCAGCGGGAGCCCTCTTTCCCAGCAGGTGGAGACCAATCAGCAACAGGCATTAGTTGTATGCCTGGGAGCGAACATCTTAATCCCCTAGCGGTAAATCCTCAAACTTGGAAAATATACTTAATAGCATTACGCAAGATGTGACCGAGTCTCGCTGCCATGTCTCCTGCCGAAACGGTCAAACAAAGCCGCTAATTCCCGCAGCTACAATTAGTATAGGAGAGATTTTTCAAACTGTGCACATAATGCTGGTATGAGCGGTTCAGTAAATTATGCTTCTGACCTGAGCTGACATGCCCATTAGGCAGGTCTTGGCAAGCCGCTGCAAATGTCACAGGGGCCAATTAATTAGGGAATTGAAAACAAATGTTTAAAAACACTGATGGCCAAAGATTATGATTCCAAAGAGAGAGAAAAGGGTTTTTCTTCCTCAAATTTCTTGGGCAAAGCATTAAAGAGGACCTATTAAGCATTTGTGCTTTTTCCCTTTCCTTTAGTGTGTTATATAGTATATAGTATATATCGTTTTTTGTGCATTTAAAATGTCTGCAAAGTTACCACGCCCAAAGTTCACACCAAAGGGAGTGACTCTCCCCCACGGAAACGCCTTGCTTGAAGTCCTGCCTTTTCTTCTGTAACGTGGTGATGTCACCAAGTAACACAATTGAATAACACCTGCCTAGCAACTAGTCTGACACTAGCCAAACTCAAACAAATCTAGTTAGAGTGGAGCTGGAGCGGAGTCCGAAGAGTTTGGTTCGCTTGACCAATCGTTTCAGACGGAGGCCCTGTTCAGACCTGAGTGATCGGATCACAAGTGGACAGCTTTAAATACGCCTGTTCACACCTGGCATTAGAATGCGTCTCCACATGCACCTCCAGAGACCACTTGTGATCTGATCTCACTTCCCCGCTCTACCTGCAAATAGCTGCAGACATTGTGACGTAATATTACAGGAATGTCAGTAGTAATATCCTTCATATTTGTGAATTTGGGTACATTTTGGGTACATTTAAAGCTGTCCACTTGTGATCCGATCACTCATACCAGGTCTGAATAGGTCCAGAGGGTGAAAAGAGGTGCTGCAGCACAGCCGGTAAGAAAAAAATAATGTTTTTTTTAACATTAAAGCATGTAAACATGTTCTAGTAGAAACCCAAAATATAAGTATGCACCTAAAAATAAGCATAATAGGTCCTCTTTAAACACACGGATGGATAACGGTCTCTGGTGTCACCTTGCAAATGACAACTAACAGTTTGTAGTCAACTAACCAGCATCATCGTCATCGTCCATCTCCCCGTTGAGCTCTGATGTTTTCACGAGCCGAGCTTCCATCAACTCCATCTCCTGTGATTCCAATTGTTTCTTCATGGCGTCAAACTTAACCTGGAATGCACACATTCACACACCACCGTCAAAACAAGAGCTTGTCAGTCACACTGACATTGGAATTTCTTTTTTTAAATATTATGACATGTGTTTATATCTGTGTGTGTGTGCATATGTGCCTGTAGATCCTTCATGTCCTTCTCCAGGCGGAGTCTCTCTGAAGTCTCAGTCTCCAGCAACTGGGAAGCCGACTCGCTGGTGCTCCTCTCATCAGCCAGTTCTGCCGACAAGTCTGAGATCTGGACACGAACACACACACAGACACAGACAGGATGTAATACAAACCTACAAAATACTTGCCACCGTTCTTGTACAAAGTAAGAAATGAAAGAGTTTAACTCCCAGCATGCATTGCCACAGGCGAAGGGACCCACCCTGCTCTCCAATCGATCCGTGTTCAGTCTAAGCTCATTCCGCTCCTTCTCCACCCTCTCGAGCTTCGATTTCTGCTGCTGTATCTCCTCCTGGAGCATAGAGAACACAGCTATATGGGTTGTGTGTAATGTTACAGGTAAAACTGTGAAATATTAAGTATTACTGTACGAGAGACATCAAAAATGAATAGCAGGAAGTTCCATGCTGCAGTGGCAGGTAGTGCATCTTTACAGTGGACTGTCTAACTGAGAGGGATCTATCGGGTGGGGTGCATCGCACAGAAAAAGGCCTCCTCACGTCTTTGCCTCGCATCTGCTCCTCGGTGAGCTGGACCTTAATGAGGGGCTGGACTGTGGTGAAGAGCTTCCACCATGGCCAGTCCTTCACGCCGCGGTTCTTCTGGATGTTTTTCTGGAGGCATCGGATTGCTAGATCCTGAATCTAAAACACAGACATACACAGATTGAGTGAATGGTAGTGTAATATTACTATTACAGTATCTGTAAATTGATCTTCTAATAAAAATAAGTGCTTCATAATCACTGCTGGTTTACTGCTGCAATGTGTTCAGTACATGGTGTTAAAGAGGACCTATTATGCTTTTGTGCTTTTCCCTTTCCTTTAGTGTGTTATATAGTTTTTTTGTGCATGAAAAAGGTCTGTAAAGCTACAAAGCCCAAAGTCCACGCTAAAGGGAGTTACTCTCCCGCACAGAAACTCTGCTCCTGAACTGCCTGAAACGCCTCACTTGAAGTCCCGCCTTTTTATTCCGTAACGTGGTGATGTCACCAAGTAACACATTTGCATACTACCTACCTAGTGGCTAGTTTGGCACGCCCTCAAACAAAGCTAGTTAGAACGGAGCTGGAGCAGAGTCTAAAGAGTTTGATTTGTTTGACCAATCCCAACAGGGTGGGCCAGCTGACCAATCAGAGCAGACTGGACTTTTTTGGTGGGGGGAGCTCAAACAGAGTGTTTCAGACAGGGGGGTGAAAAGAGGTGCTGCAGCACAGCCGGTATGAGAAAAGAAAAGCATTTTTTTAACATTAAAGCATGTAAATTAAGGCTGTCAATCGATTAAAATATTTAATCGCGATTAATCGCAAAGTAATCACACATTTTTTATCCGTTCAAAATGTACTTTAAATAGGGATTTGTCAAGTTTTTAAGTGGGCAAATGTGCTTGCTTTATGCAAATCTATGTATATATTTCTAATTGGAAATCAATTAAAAAGACAAAACAATTTCAAATATTGCCCAGAAACCCTCACAGGTACTGCATTTAGCATAAAGAAATATGCTCAAATCATAACATGGCAAACTCAAGCCCAACAGGCAACAACAGCTGTCAGTTTCATATGCTGCCAGTGTCTTCACTCTAGCTTCAAAACTGAAAAAATGCTACAACCTAAAAATCGCAAGTTGCATTAATGAGTTATAGAAATTAGTACATGTTCTTTCATGTTCTACATGTTCTAGTAAAAAACCCAAAATACAAGTTTGCACCTGAAAATAGGCATAATAGGTCCTCTATAAATGCAGTATATGAAAACAGATAATGTCATGCACAGATATCACAGGACAGCAGTGTCCAGAGGTCCATGAAACAATGCCAGAAATGAAAGAAAATCTTAATTAATCAGTGGAATAAAGTGACAGAACTCATCTACTGTTGCCATACGTTCCTCGCCACTGATGAGCAATATTTGAAAAACATGTCATCCCTCATCCTCATGTTATATTGCCTGTGTATGGGCTCTCACAGCTGACCCAGGACTTGCCAGCCTCCTCTGGAGACTTTCTGCAGAGCGTGTTCCAAGGCTTGGAGCTAATTTTTGATTAATTAAATCAAACATGTTGGCAGCTAATTCCAAGTATTACACGATTTCCATGCTGCTTATGCATGAGGCTCTCCAGCAGCAGCAGATTACGGGCAAACCCAATTAGAGCGACGCAATTCTCAGCATCAGGTACATTTCGCCCTGAAGGTACTCTCTATGACCAATTAGGATTTGTCACACAGTGAAAGCCTTAACATGAAGCAAAATGCAGCAGAAGATTTAAACGGGTCTCACTTGTCATATTTAGTCTAAGATGAATAGAAAAACAAACAAAAGATTATACTGCGTGAACACCGTGGATAAACATTTTTGGTATTTGCGTCACATTAAGAGGGTGTGACAGCTGTGAGACGGTGTGATGTGAATTAAGGTTTGTGAGCCAAGATTAAGACAAAAGCGTGTTTCCATTCTCTTCCTCAATGTTCTACATTTCCATTAGAGTTAAACATGTGTTTTAGTGTGTGCGCATGTATATGTATGCAGGCATGTCTGTGTATATGTAAGACTGCGATATATGACTGCAGCGCCGCCTGATGTCACTTTGATCCCACTTTTGAAGCGATCACTTATATGTTCAGGGGATTTCTTTAACATGAAATAATGCCTTGCTAAAGGACGGCGACTCTGATTACATGCATTTTGCCTAATAAGGAACCTATTGGTCCGTCATGCCTGGCTAATATCATTATCATGATCTTATGAAATGATGTTTCAATGCTGAAATACAAACAAATTTTCCACAAAAGCTTGATTGGGTTCAGTCAGATGGCTGAGAGGACTACTCATAATTGTGTTGAGTGGTCTTTCATGCTTTTAGGTTGTACAAAGTGTATGAAGGGTTTGTTTTGTACATGGAGAACAAAATGCTGTGCAGTGGTTCAATTGGACAGATAATTGAAAGGGCAGAAAGAGACAATGATCCCTCTGAGCAACAGTTCAATACGAATAGAAGAAATCACCAGTTCATTGGTAATAAAAAAAACTGGAAGCTGAGCATCAAAATGTGTACAGATTGAAATAGAAACAGGTTCCTGTTTCAGTGTCAAGTGCACAATAATGCAGCTTTTAACAAGCTAGAATTAACAGGTGCATTGCTTTAGCGAAGTTATTCTTTAAACTTCACAATAGAAACAGGTTAGTCCAGGGTTAGCATCAGGGCTGTCAAAGTTAACGCGTTAATGCAAATTCGCTTTAACGCCACTAATTTCTTTAACGCATTAGCTTGCAACTTGCAATTTTTAGGTTGTAGGGGCTCAGTTTTTAAAGTATCTAACTATCTAAAGCAGGGGTCTTCAATGTTTTTCAGGCCAAGGACCCCCAAACTGATGGAGAGATGGAGCAGGGACCCCCTACTATATATATTGTATAAAATTGTGTTTTATATTAAACTGGGCCTAGTGCCATGTATAAATGTACCTTGTTATTGTGCATTCAATACTAAGCTATTCAAATAATACACAGTTTCATATATTCATGTTTTTATTTTAAACATGTGCAAGGTACAGTGAGTAGATCAATTGTAAAAAAAAAAAAAAAAAATTAAAAATTTAAAAATTAAAAAATTAAAAAAAATTTAAATTAAAAAATTAAAAAAATTAAAAATAAATAAATAAATAAAAATAAGAAGAAGAAAATTTCGAGACCCCCCTGCAGGACCTCTGATCTAAATAAATGTATCTCATACCAATGCAGAGCCTATCCACGCCTTTACAGTGGGAGGTATTCATGTTTCTTCGATATGGAACTGTGGGTTTGCATGTTTCAAATGAAGAGATATACTGTATATATGTATCTCGCTGTCTGATAAAGATATATATATAATTCAGTGAGCACTGTTGCAATGAATAGGTATGGTATTACTAGGCTAAAACTAGCTTATGATTGCTGCTTTACACTGATTTCAATGTAAATAACAAAAGAAAACATCTGTAGGGTACCTGAAGGACAAACCTCCCAGTACGGTGAGTGCCTGCTGAGGCAAAATAACAGACTTTCAAAATGTCACGTTGTCCCCTTGAGGAGACAGTTGAAAGAGGGGGGGGAAAAAACAAGAAAAATTATGGTTTTGTCATTTAATGTCACATGGGCTTGGCAGAGCTTCACAAGGTTAACATGCCAGGGAATATCAATCAAGGGAACTTGTGACTATCTGTCACATCCATATACATCATCCAGCAGGTCACCAGAACTCATCGGGCACTGCTCCGGAGGCAAAGTATCATCTCCTGTACCTGCTAAGACTGGCTAATTCAAAACAGCGCAATAGGCAATGGAGCCCTATCAATATTCACAAAGGGATAACGGGGTAACGGCAAAGGCGCAAGTGGATGTTATTATGTGATGATTATTCTAAGATTGAACCGCAACACACTCTGCAAATCACGGAGAGAAGGGGAGATGAAAATCGCTCCACAGCCCTGCTTCTGTTCCATTACTCCGGTGGCGACTAATTGAATCAGGAATAATATAAGCAGAATGAGATTCAGCGGGGAAGAATAGCCTTTCAGGTTATCATTGCAAGGACAGACGGTGTACCACACATGTGACAATTGAATAGTAATGCATCTAGCATACTGTGGTTGCTTGAACAGGTGTTAAAAAAAGGGAAAAGCAAGGGGAAGCAAACTAGACTCTTCACTTCTGATTTCTGTTGAGAAATACACATTTTCACATCTCAGTCTGACACTTAACTGCAGATATTGACCTAATAATAATAAATGCTTGGATTTCTACTTTTTCTAGGCTACATATGATAAAGACGTTTTGAAGCATGAGATATTGCTCGGCCTGAATGTCTTTTTTTATAATCCAAATATCTTATCAGTCATCTGTTGTCTTCTCTGATATAATTATACATTTTGTTTTTTGTTTTTTTCAAGTGAGTTTTATTAAAGAAGGGTTACAAAATGTAGGACATGAGAAGTAATTTCTTTTAATTTAAGAGAAACAAAGCGAATATAACAGATGGTATCCAACATAAAAAAAACAACAACAGCAACAAAATGTATATGTACAGACTGTTCTCATTCTCTGGTCATAGCTATACCTAAAAAAGTAATGCACTGTAATTTGTATATACGCCGCGAAGGACCGGAGGACACCGAAGGCACATGATTTTTTTCAGATTACCTGTCTCATGCACTACTGTCAGGATATAGTGACTGTTTTATAAAAAAAACTTTTTTTAATCATATTTGTTGCATTTCCACCCACTGCAGCTTTAAGTAACGCCATTTAACGCTATTTTAACCCAAACCACGATCTTTCCCTAAACCTAATTAAGTTGTTTTGTTGCCTAAACCTAACTATGTTGTTTCCTGTGAAGACGGAGGTTTATTTTGAAAAGACTGTGTGCATGTAACGAGCGTAAATTGATAGTGTTGTTGGGCATTCGTAACGTGTTGCTGGATATTCGTAGGAAAACACAAAAAATGAGGAATAACTTTTTGTAAGACATCATACAAACTTGAATAAGGATACATCGACTCTTAAAACACCAACCCTCCCTCCTTCCCTTCTGCTCAGTGTGTAGTATATGACAAAAAAAGTTTGCAATAGAAAATTATAAAAAGAAAAGGTGAAAAGTAATACAAGAAGAGTGTCCTCTGTGGGTTGTTTCTTAAGTAACAGATGAGGGGCAGCCAGATCTCACCGAATTGTGACTCTCTATTATTCAGAGAGAACCTTATCTTTCCAAGGTGAAGGGTATCGGCCAATTAATTGAGCCACAGCTTAAAAGTGGGAACTACCTTCTTCTTCCAGAATGTCATAACTAATGTTTTAGCTTTAATCAGACCATATAAGAAAGAAGTTGCTGCTGGGCTCTTTTTAATACAGATGTGGAATCTGAAGTTCCCAGATGATAAGTTATTTTAATTACACTGTGGGAATGACTAAAAGGTCTGATTTACAATTTCATAATGAGAAATGACATAAGAATCACCTTGAGATTTAGTTTTTTAGCAAATTTTGTTAGTTATAATAAGTTACATTTAAAGGAATACGATTTTGGGGAAAACACTGGATATGTCCAAAGGTAACAAAATTTGCATACGAGTACTTCTAAAGCTCACTAATTAACACGTTATTGTTTACACCATACAAAAACCTGTAAAAAAGTGTAAAATCGACACATGTAGTGGTTTTACGGGGGGATTATGTGCCAAACTATTTCTGGGCCCGGTGCAGTCACTAAGCGGACTTTGTTACAATCTGCCAGAACCAGGCTGATTGTTTGACCCTGTTTCGAGTGTTAATGCTAAGCTAAGATAACCAGCTGCTGGCAGGTAAAGCTTCATTTTGACTAGGGATGCAAAACCAAACCATAACCGTTCACCGATGTAAAAACTGAACCGTTGGCTTGTTGAACCGTTGCACCACCACTATTAAACACAGGCCTGACAATTATTTGAAGAGTTGCCAGAGACATAGAAGACATTATCTGAACATAGGTCTACTTGACCATTAAGTACCGGGCCTTATTTCATGTATGAAATCAGTTTTATGGCTTCATATATATATAGAAATATCATTAATTACTATCAAACAAACTACCTATTTATATGTTTTGGAGTTCAAACACATTGGAAATGGTTATGTTTTTCATGTCCTATATGTGTAAAACAAACCGAAACCAAAAAAAACGCAACAAAAAATGATCCGTGGGCTTGTTGAACCACTAATATTTATCATACGAACATGACAACATGGCATCATCTGTCTCTCCGCAAAATATTATGTATAGTTCCAAAAATGTTGAAGTATTCCTTTAAAGATATGTGAGAGATATTTTGTGTTCCCTGCTGTATAGAGATTGAATTGAATTAACTGATTTTGTGAGGAAAAACTTGGTTATGGCCATGACAGTTACATGCATAATCATGTGCACAGTTTAAATAAGCATCTATAAATCTACGGTCACATCCAGTCGCATCCATAATTGTAGGTTACATCTTACCTTGCCATCCATTGAGTTTAAGAGCAATGTAATTACAAGATAAAATGAAAATAAAGCTATCTTTCTATTATAGGTGCATTTGTAGGAGATAGGGGGCACCCGGGGGCAGAGGGAAAAAGACTGCCTCTTTGCTAATGACTTTTGTAATTGCACAGTTGCCTAGCAATTTTGAACGGTTCCTCGCTGTTGATTTACTTCAAGTTCTCGCAGATTATGAACCACCGTGCTCTTAGCCTGCTTCACTGTATGAATAATGACCTTTGAACTTAATAAAGAACATACATTGGCCTCTCTTGACTCGCCGTTTTCAACCAACGTCCATTACTCTTATGGTAAAAACAGAACAGAAGAGAGAGCTGTAATAAAAAAAAGGTCATATTGATTTTGCTTATTGCAAAAATGACAATTTCAATAGTTTTACCGGCATCATACACAAGATATCTACACACTAACAGCGTGTCACGCTGGATGGAGAGCAGCGATGTTGATTCGGTTTCTGCTGCTTCATCACTAGCCAGCTGAGGCGGCACATTCACTTAAATAGTAATCACAGAAAGGGAGAAGGACTGCGGGGCTCCATACATCACAAGAGGACATGTATGAGGTCCAGAGAGATGGACCCATCACATGCTGGGAGAAAAATGGAAGATGGGAGGAGCAGATGGCCGTGTGAGTCAGCAGTATGTTTGACAGGGGAAAGCAGTTTGATAAAACGCCACAGAAATGGACGTGTCGCAATGAAACGTCCCCCTGGGAGAGCTGATTGGATGGATTACGGAACAGGAGGTGAATAGGGGGGCAATAGATTTAGAGCAAATTTATAATTAGCTGATGATTTACAGCAGAGCGGGTTAGATCTACCCAAAGAGCAGAGCAAACGGGCACTAAAATTAGCTCAGAACAAGGAACTCTCAACTCGTGGTGGAGTCCTACGCAACACAAGGCCTTTGGGGCTCACATTCTTCACCTACTTTGTTTTGAAAAAAGAGCTAAGCTGCTAAATGGACCTTGATACATTCTTTGGTCGATTTCACAAGTCTCAGATTTATTTTTGCATTTGTAACTTGAGTCTTATGTATTAAAGTAAATCCATTTGATTTTCTCTCATTATAATGATCCTCTTTATATTACTGTCTCACAATCAGCTTTCATCTACCTATTAATTTGTTAGTGCTTATCTTATTATAATATTATGTATTTCTTTTCTTTTTGATCATTATTATTATCATCTTAATTCATGTATTTTCCACCCACTTATTTGCTTACCATTAGTATTAGTATTAGTATTAGTATTAGTAATATTAGTAGTAGTAGTAGTGTTATTATTATTTTTAATTTGTCCGTTTGTTTGGCTATTTAATTATTTATTTATTATTCTTCCTTCTTTTTTACCCCTCATGTAAAAATACTGCTTTTGGATTTACATATGATGATTATGTTCTTTGTTTTAGTCATTTATAATGTATGATGAAATAAGTTTGTAACTTGGAGAATAAAGTAGATGATTAATTGAGTCAATAAATAAAAAGTAAATCGCATGATTGTCCATAGTTAATTGCGATTAATTGAAAATTAATCGCACATTTGTATCTGTTCAAAATGTATCTTAAAGGGATATTTGTTAAGTATTTAATACTCTTATCAACATGGGAGTGGGCAAATATGTGTGCTTTATGCAAATGTATGGATATATTTATTACTGGAAATCCATTAGCAACACAAAATAGTGACAAATATTGTCTAGAAACCCTCACAGGTACTGCATTTAGCATAGAAATATGCTCAAAATAACGTGGCAAACTCAAGCCCAACAGGCAACAACAGCTGTCAGTGTGTCAGTGTCCCCCAAACTGCATGTGATTATCATAAAGTGGGCATTTCTGTAAAGAGGAGACTAGTGGGTACCCAGAAAACCCATTTTCATTCCCATATCTTTAGGTCAGAGGTCAAGGGACCTTTTAAAAATGGCCATGCCAGTTTTTCCTCGCCAAAATTTAGCATAAGTTTGGAGCGTAATTTAACATATTTTGCGACAAGCTTGTATGACATGGTTACCGGTAGATTCTTCAGGTTTTCTAGTTTCATATGATGCCAGTATCTTCACTCTAGCTTTAAAACTGAGCCTGCTACAACCTTGTGTTCAACCTTGTGTTAAAGAAATTAGTGGCAAATTTGCGTTAACGCGTTACGTACGCGTAACTTTGACAGCCCTAATTTTCTCTCATTCAGATGATTTGGATGTGATAGTTAATACAGTGTAGATGACTTTGTGTTTTGGGCTTAGACTGACTTTACATCTCGCCTACCTTCCTCTTCTTGAAGTTTTGCCGTGCCAGGTAGCCTCGACAGGCGGCTTGGAACAAGGTGAGATTACGCTTGGTCTGCTCATCCCTCTGTTCCTCCAGCTTAGCCAAGGTGCCAGCTCTGAAGAACAACTACAACAAAACACAAACACACACACATAAAAAATCAAATTAAACTCATTAGCACAGGATAACATTATTGAGCGATTATGTAATGCTTATTTTAGCCGGGGGGGAAATTGGATTTAGAGGCCCTGCTTTCGAGAAAAAAACATAAAACAGAACTGATTTAAAAAGTAAATAAGTGCACTGAGGCAGCAAATCAATAGGAGGCAGTGTAATCCACGGACAAGTGAGTCTTATCTAAGTAAGAAAGCTGTGATTAAGTTATTATCTCGGACAATCAGCCTTGTCTTGTTTCTAATCTGGGCCAAAGGTAAAACACAGGTAAACAGCTAGTGTAAAGCAGATCACGTCACGGCCCGTCTATACTGTACCTCAGAGGGATTAGGCACTGTGAATGCATTCCACATATGATGGCAGCGAGCCATTAACATAGATGGATGACGGACTGTCTCCATCCAAGGTCTCTCTCTCTACACATATAAGTCCCAAATGCCTTCTAAATTACCAAATCCATATGTGATTTGTTAACAAAGCAGAAGCTGGAAATGATGGAGCAGCTTTAAGTCTGCAAACCAGCAGGGAGGAGTGATGCATTCAATGACATCGGTGAATATTACTTTTCAAATTGCTTGAGCAGAAGCTATTTGTCATCATCAGAGGCATATTTTTTTAGACACGTGGCTTTCTGTCAAAAGCCGTGCGGTAAGGTTACACGGGGCCGGCGTAATTGGCATGCGAGTTGAGACAGGTTGCTAGGATGCCACTGGAATGCTTTGTGAACGGCCAACTGTGCTTGTCTACTTCGGAGCCCATTTCACACTCCATGTGAAGCTGCCTCAAAACCATTCTCGTGTCATGTGTTTTTAAAAACGGGGGCCCTGTACGGCGCAGCCATATCTGGGAGCACGAGTTCCTACATTATTGTCTCCTTTGATTTCCGTCTTGGCTGATGGCCACTTTCCCGGCTGATAGGATTAGACCTCGGTGTGCCAGGCAAGTGTTTACTGTGATTACTTGACAACGGTCATGGGGAAAAACAAAGAGGGCCATCAGTTGCGAGAATTTGCTCTAATGACCTGAAAAGAAAGAGAGAATTGCGAGGCAGGGTGGAGAAAACGCCTCTCGGGTAGCCACCGGTGGCTAACGACACTGGAAGGAGGGGGCAAGGCTTGGAAACGCTCCAAAAAAAAAGGATGACAAACAAACCTCAAAGAGGGACAGGTGTAATGAAAGACACACTCCCCGCAGACAGCGAGTGTCTTTTTAAGTAGAAAAATACAAGGATATAAAAGGAGCCTTGTACCGCAGCTCTGTGCTTTGAGCTTTGAGAGGAGACGAAGCTGGCGGAGATTCACAGCAAAGGTTTATTCAATCATTTTAAAGCTGTTTTAGTTTTGTTTGAGATGCGGTGGCGTTACTTACCCTACTGAGACCCATGTGGTAGCTGCTCTTCTCCAAATCCAAGGACTCCAGTAGCTCCTCCACGGCCTGGGTAAAGGCACACATGTACACAAACACACACTTTCAACTGCTGCTGGATATCCAGAGGGAACTTCTACTGACACCGCAACACTTCAGTAGTCCACAGTTCCCCTAAGTTGCCATGCTGAACTAATGGTACAGTGCAGTTTCCCCCCGTCTTTTTTCTCACATCCATTCCCAGCTGGATTGTGTTTTTGAAAGTCAGTAAGCACGGGAAAAGTTTGAACCTCCCAACCACAAACCAATTACAACTTGTTCCCCCCCCATAATCCACCTGCTCTTGGTGCATTCCTCATGACCCCCCTGGTGGCCCTCTTGCAGCTTTGAACACATGTAGCCGATGCAGAGGGTGCACCATCAGCCAGCCCGGAGCCTCTCCCTGTCCATCTACCCGCCTGTATACTGTAGGTGTATTGTTGTCTCAGCCTCCAGCCTGAAAGACCACATCTAGATTACACCAGGAGAGGTTTGCCATCGAGCACTGAGGGGCTTTTGTTTGTTGGCGTTTCCACAGAAACTCAGCCACAAAACATGGACACAGGGGAAAAAGAGCTTTCTCTCCCTTAACCCCATTCTTTCACTCTCTCTCTCTCTCTCATTTCTCTTTAGAAACAAACTTTTTCTCTCCACTGCACTTCAACCAGGGCTTCTCCTGCAGAGGACCAATGCACCAACATTATTCCTAACTTTAAAACAAAAGCACTAAAGATGTAAAAGCACCGGTACTGTCAAAACAACAGGGAAAAATCCTCGGCATCCTATAGTTTCCAATACCCAGATTACAAAACCCGATAAGTACATCTTCTTGAATGGTATTTTGTAGCTTTGAACGCAGCGAGGCACTTTCTAAGCCACACTAGCGATCTGCCTCTCTAACAGGCGTGATACTGATAAGGTTAAGTTGATTAGATCATTACAATGGCTCTGATGAATGAGGGGTTTATTTCTCTGTCAGCTGACTGCTGACAACTCAGGGCCAGATGTAATGAAGCTGCCTCTTCACAACATTAATCTTCACTGTGCTCGGGCCCCACTGGCGGAGCTGCGCGTCCTCCTCTCTCGCTGATTGACTCACTCTCTTCTCGTCCTTCACTATGTAATTCCTCCCGTGCTTCTTGGTGAGGTGCGGCGCCAGCACGTCGAAGCGTCGTCGGAACTCAGAGAACACCATGTGATCGGGGTAACCTGTGAAGGACGGTATCGAATAACAACATTAGATTAGATATTTTGTGAAGGACCCTATGAAAAAAAAGGTCTATGCCTGTCCTTTAGTATGTGCGTTAGGCAGCCTCCTCACCTTGCCTGTAGATCCGGAGAGCATCCAGCAGCTTGGAGCCACGCAGCTGAGCGCGGAGCAAGGCTACATCTAGCTGCATTAAGCCGGGATCTCCAGTCTCCCCTTGAGCCTCACATTCCCCTCCTTTGAACAGGGATCCGCTCAGAGCCTTGAGGGCATCTGCCTTGGGCAATATGCAGTGAACAAAGTGAATCCTGGACCTCCGCACCATGTCGAGGAGAGCATCCTGGGAAATACAGAGCAGGGTTAGGGACGCCGATGCAATATCTTCCATATTCATCAGTAGCCTAGCTTCTTTACTTAAAGAAAACCAAATGCTATGCATACTGTTTCTGACATGCACACTTTACAATTTTACATTTAGTAAGAATTTACGGCAAATATGTGTTTTAATAGCCACATGCAGGTTAAATCTGCACGATTGCTGTTGTCAAGCACTTAAAGGGGAACTACGCCTTCTTTCAAAATTCGTACATGTTATTCCCATGGTTGAAGACAGCCCAAAAAAAAATTGCAAACATGAACAACTCTCAACCAAATTCAAAAACTAGAGTGCGAAAACTCAAACTTGTGATTTCATAGGGTATAAAGTGTGGAGCTGCTCCATAGACAATGAATAGGGAGAGATGTTCTAGATGATGCTGAGAGCACCCAGGGGAACATTTTCTGTTTCACAACTTGAGAGCACTACAATATAATAAAGCTCATTTGGGTATAAAAAAAGAAAACAAACATTTTGTGGGTCCATAAAATCAGCCTCCCATTCATTGTCTATGGAGCAGCTACAGACTTTATACCCTATGACATCACAAGTTTGAGACTTTGGTCTCTGGTTTCTGGCTTTGAGAGAGAGTAGCTCATGTTCACAAATATTGATTGAACTTTACTAGGCCATGGAAATAACATACTGGAATTCTTAATTTGGCTATTGTTCCCCTTTAAGAACTCAGTAATTCTATGACAACACTGGAAACAGATAATAAAACATTTCAATTGATCATCTCAATTCGTAAAGCCTAACTTTAAGTGTACGTGTGTTACTTTATCGCTCAGTTTTTACCAATGTTTGTTGAGAAATACACACATTTTCATGTCCTTCTGGAAATTTTAAACACAATCTAGAATTAAAGATATATATGTACATGTGCATATTTATACTGCGTCTACGAATACTATACAAAGGGTTATTCTGGTATTGTGTGTTGTTTTAGCTTGTCCTCTCATGTGGTTATTTATGCTATAATTCTAAGTATCAGGTTTGGGGAGCAAACAGTCCAGTATTCCTGGGCATTATTATATTGGACACCTCACAGTTAACATCCCAAACCGTATTTTAACCATCATTTATTTGCTATAGCAAGGCCATGTGCAGATATTGTAGAAAAAAACAGGATGGCATTGGATTTTAAAAAGACATTGTCTGTGAACACACTCCAGGGTTTTGTAGAAGCGTTCTCATATATAAAAACATAGTTCCATCCTCTCCTCTCACCACTTGAAGCTTTATCTGGATGCACAAGGACTTCTTCTTGATAGCAGCCACCCCCGTGGTGAAGGTCTTCCTCATGCTAGTTGCCCGCCGCAAGGACAGCTGGGAAACACCCTCGAGGCCCGCAATGGAACCGGACAGAACAGTGGCTCCCGCCGCTCGGCTCATGAACAACGCGCTGATGATCTTCCTGCAAGAGATGCACTACTTCAGCCTAAAATTTTTTGTAAAAGTAATACTTCATATGATAACCCACCCCCTCCTCCTCTTCAAGCGTGACTCTTACTTCTGGGAGTCCTGCAGCAGGTTCGTAGCATTGCTAGACGCAGGATTCTGCTTGGCGTAGTTCAGCCACCCGCAGGCGTCATACTCCACCCAGTCGGTCCCGTGGCTGTGGCCCAACAGGAAGTGATGATCCTTTTCGCTCTTCAAGAGGAAAGTGTGACCTGATGTAAATGGAGGAGGTGGTGTGAGATTGTACAAATGCAGAGAGATGAGAAAAATGAGAAGTCTTCCTTCGGGAGTTTAGGAAAGTGTTTATACAGTCTGCATGGAGGGTTTATCAAAGATTCATCTTGTCTTGATTACTCTGGTATGCACAGGCTGTCGCAAACCTACATAAACTTTACGGATACAGTGTGATAACAAAAGACAATCTGTTCCCAGCCTAGTTGTTCATGTGGCAGACTATGAAAAAGAAATCTGGCCTATATAAAGAGTAGGAACGAGAAGCTTTCAGCTGTTGTTGTTGTTGTTGTTGGAAGGCTGAACCAACACTTTTCATGAGTTCTATAGGATCATTTCTATAAGCTGTAACCTTGGCAAGCAACAGTAGTCAACGTTGCCAACAACATGCACATAAAGGATTTCTATGACTCTTCTAGAGTCAATCTGTCAGATAATGCTTTGTGTACGTTATATTATATCCAGATGAAGAGCCTATTCTCCGTGATACAATACAGTTTACTATGGCACAAAACAACAGAGAGGAAAGTTCACACCAAGCACCATGTTATTGGTTTGGAAACATCATTAATACTAATATAAAGTCAATTATATTTGGATTAAATATTCACATAAGCTTTTTATTTAACCCTCTGAGACCCGCGGGAGATCCCGACCAACTTTACTGTCTTTCAGATGCTGTAGCAGGTTCAGTTTTAGAGCTAGAGTAAAGATACAGATATCATATGAAACTAGATATGCATTGGAATGCATTGATAACAACAATGTCATAATAGCTTGTTGGGAAGGAGGCTAAATAACACTCTGACCTCAAGATATGTGAATGAAAATGGATTCTAATGGTACCCACGAGTCTCCCCTTTACAGACATGCCTACTTTATGATAAGCTCATGCAGTTTGGGGCAAAAACCATGCAATTTTTTGAATGCAGTATAAATGTGTTAATTTTGCCTCTTCTAAAATGGTGTGTTTGAATATTTCTGCATACTGGGGTCCCTAAACAGTGTTGGAATTGCATAAATAGGTTATCACTGGGAAGCTGAGACTCTTGTGGATCCAATGAGCCCTCTGATTTCATGTGTTTTTTATCTGCCATTGTATTCATGTGTGATGATAATAATCCCAATAGTAGCCTTTTCATTGAAGTGAGATTTTTTTTTAACTTGACCTCACTGTGTAAAATGATCTGTTGTGACTTCTAGGATAATCACAGTCTCATGAAACTTTACAATCACAAACCTGAGACCTAGGGCATTCAGAGGATGGATAGCTAGCTAAATCAACAATAAGACAATAATCTGAGCAGTTTCCAGAACAGAAGTACTCGCCATGCAATCACAGAAAAATGTAATTCTTGCAGAAATCTCCAAATGTCTAAAGTTTTTGATAACAAATCACAGCATGGCTTTTTCTACGGTGTTCCTCAAGGTCTTGGTGTCTTAATGTGGTATTTTGGAGGGATTATTGATAATTTTTATCAATTGTCAAGTTTTAAAAAATGGTTAAATTTAGCAGCAAATCTGTGTAACAAATGGTGTCAACAAAATGTATGAGACATAAGTGAGCATGGGAATGGCCATCATGCATCTATCATAATATTCTTAGCCCTTATACACTTTCACAATTTATTTTAATTCATTCATTTATTCATTCATGTTCTGATTAATGACTAGAACAATTTGAGACACAGTGCTGAGCTGCATCTCAAATTAATCTATAAAAATAAGTCTATTGTGGATCTCTGAGGGTTAAAAGATACACTGGAAATTCTTCAAATAAGAATTGTCAGTCCATTTCTTCACAGTAAAGGCAACTAGAATGCTTGTGATGTGTTGTATTAGTTTAACGCTGAGTGTATGTGTGCGTGTGTTTGTCCTCTCCTTGCCTTTACTCTCGCCCTCAGCAGGTCCGTAGTAGCTAAAGAGGCGTCCCAACAGGGTTTCCTCTGACCCCCCGGGCTGCAGCGCCTCCTCCTCCATCAGCCACAGCAGGCCCCGTGCTTCATCTGTGCGCACCGTCCGTACCTGTCGAATAAACACACACAGCCGCACACGTGCAAAGGTCATAGCTCCTTAGTGTAATCATAGTGCGGACACAAAATGTTCTGTTTTACCTTTGGGAACAGTGGCACATGAGTAAAAAAGACTTTCTCAACAAAATTAGCTGACTGCCACAATCACTGTACCTTTAGTTTACTTTTCATATTGACTCAAAAAAGATGATCTTACATAGCAAACAAAGCACATTGCCACAAGGACATTGAGCTTGCTTTAGCTATTTAATGGGAACACATTGATGAATCAGAGGGTATTGTTTATCCACCTCCGAGGTACTCCAAAAATAAAATACTGCTACTTTTGAAAGATTCAGAAAATTATCCTTCAAATGCTGAGGGCTGGCCTCTAAAGTCAGTGTTTCCTTAAAGGTACAGTGTGTGGGATTTGGCGGCATCTAGTGGTGTGGTGTACAGAAACATGGCGGTGCAACATAGCGGACTCCCGCTCACCCTGGATCACCAGCTCACTATGTAGATATGAAGGGCTCATTCTAAGCTAACAGAAACACAATGAGTCTTAGTTTCAGGTGATTATACACTAATGAAAACATAGTTATTAATTTTATATTCCATCTCTATAAATAGATCCCCCAAAATGTTACACACTGTTCCTTTAAATATTCTGTTCTACTTAACGTCAGTAAAAGTAGCGCGCTGCGCGGTACTGTATGTTTTTCGAGCCGGTTGTGACAGGTCTGATGATAGTAATACCAGCATCAGAAATTAAAGTTTCAAAAGCATTTGTGGTCTCTGACTGCACCCTCCAGCAATTGCTGCGATAATGGCATAATCAATTTAGCTTTTCCTTCTAATCCAAATGGAAACAAAAAAGAGCTCATGAATACGGAGAGTGGCGGGGGGAAAGGGATTAAAAAGTAATACAATTAGTGTTCCAATTAGTGTGTGAACACAGAGGAGAAAATAAAACCCACTCCAGCATTGATGATCACTGAACAAGTGCATGGAAAAGGTTTTTGTGGTGTCCATGTATGATACCAAATGAGTTCAAAAAATTATAAAAGCATACTTTTTTTTTTCTTTTTTTTTTTTAAAGGGGCCAATTATCAGGCGCATACTTGTATTTTGGGTTTCTACTAGAACATGTTTAATGTTCTAGTAGAAAAGCCCAGTCTGCTCTGATTGGTCAGTTGGCCCACTGTTGTGATTGGTCAACCTTTGTTGACGGCGTGTCAAACTAGCTGCTGGGCAGGTATCATGCAAATATATTACTTGGTGACATCACCACGTTACAGAAGAAAAGCCAAGACCTCATGCAAGGTGTTTCAGGCCGTGTTTGAGCTCCTGCCCCTCCGGAATAGCCCGGTCTGCTCTAATTGGTTAGCTGGCCCACTCTGTTGTGATTGGTCAACCGAACCAAACCCTTCGGACTCCGCTCCAGCTCCGCTCTAACTAGCTTCGTTTGAGAGTGTGTCAAACTAGCCACTAGGCAGCTATTATCCAAATGTGTTACTTGGTGACATCACCATGTTACGGAAGAAAAGGCGGGACTTCAAGCAAGGCGTTTCAGGCAGTTCAGGAACAGTGTTTCTCCCTTAGGCGTGGACTTTGGGCTTTGAAACCTTACTTTTACATGTACAAAAAAAAGGAAAGCACAAAAGCATAATAGGTCCGCTTTAAACTTTCGTCTCAGTCCTAAGTGTAAATGATGCACTTCTTTGTCCGAAGACATTTAGAATTAGCCACTATTGTTTTGTGGATGACAACGAGCTCCGGGGAGAACGATCTCCACACTGAAGTAGCCAGCTCGGTTGGCATGGCTGATGCCTGAATCCACCCTGGGAGCTTCGGGAACCAAACTCACAAAACCAAAAACTGTTTTTAGCGACTATCAGGAAGTCACACTGGAGACATCCTTATCAGCAGTGCACACTACGCTGACTTCAAATACAACACAGAGTATCAGTTTGGAGGAGACATATGACAACTATGTGGCTTGCAATGAATTGAGCATTAAGGCTGTTTGCGATAACGGACATCTGAGCAACAACAGCAGAAAAAAAATATATATGTGAGTGAAAGAAAATCTAGGATCAAAATGTCTTTTCATTCTCTTTAGAGTTGACTTTAGAAATGACTTTGAAGAATCAGTGGTTTTTTTTTCCCCTTTGGTTTTTAGTGTGATGCACTACAGTTCAATGCTTCTGATGACATTCCCATTAGAGTGTGGACCCTTTAAAAAGTAAAGCACTCAAACTAAACACATTGGAATTATACCAGTTGTGATCTATGGCTCTCTAAACTCTGCCATTTCGGTTTCCATGGTGCAGATCACGGGCTGCAGAGGCCAAGCATCGATTTTCTTTCTTGAAGTCAATTCTATAACCTTTCTTTTCCGCCTCCTACCCTCTCGTTTGAGCCTCTGCCAAACACCTTTCAATATTTAAAAACTCACACAAAGAAAACTTCTGATGCTAAAAGATGATGTTTATTGTTGAATAAAAAAAAGGGTGCCCAGAGATTCAGACTGTGTGAAAATAGATCATGAAAGGGATGCAAGTCTCTTAGGTGCTTCTGAGAAGCATTCCAAGGCAACGCCAGATTTATGCATGAAAATATCCAGAAATCTGAGCCAGAAATGAAGGCATGAAAACATATAACTTACCAGCGCTTGGCTTGAGGCTTGGTCTACCACTGCTACAGACAGGGATGTGCTGGGCTCCATGTCATCTAAAGCAAGCTCTATGCTCTCCTGGAGGAAGACAGGAAGATTGACAGACTCTTTAATGACTTGTGATGGTGCTAAATAAAAGAAACAAGAGATGTAAATAGAGTTATTGCTTTTTGGAAGCATGCATATAAAAGAAACCGACAAAATAAATGTGCTTAGATTATTATCTTGGAATCTTATTTAAAAAGACACAGATTTTCAGCATGCTGGCCAGTTTAGAGGCCTGGGTTAAAGTCATTCTATGGACATAGGCAAATATATTTAATCAAGAGGGGTCTTATATTCATGATATGGTAATATAGATGATCTGGGGTAAAACTGTCCTCTGTTTGTGCAGTTGGATGGGATGTTTCTCAGAGTGAGGAGCCAACTGTCCCTTTTCCAGGAACCCAGGAAACTATGGAACCACACTGTGCATTCCAATACAACCATACTATTTAGTATGCCAGAAAAATATTTAGTATGTCCCAATGCATAGTATGTCAATTGCAGTATGCCAAAAATACCAGGATGTCCTACTACATTCGATCGCATTTTGCAGTATGCAAACCAGCATGCTTTTCTGACTATTCTGACCCACAATCCTCTGCGCAGCGGAGCGTCAATGCTCACATTCCTCTGATTTCATGTGTTCTTTACCTACCATCTTAAATCCTTAATTTTAAGTTTTTAGTTTCTGTGTAAATTTAATATGCCTGGCTGAACAACCATGTGCTGCCCTCTTTGTTTACCTTTTTTTTTTTTACACCTCCAGGCTTCCCCTGGTAACCGTGGTAACCCTGTGTTTAACATCACAATGCTATGAATTGTGGGTAATTCCCTCAGGCAAACTGCAGATATGCGAACTTACGGAAAGTGTTCATAAAAGGCTCAAAATGTCTGATAGAGAGACGTCAAGGACTTGACGATTTGACAGTGGGATAGCCCTAAACCCTCATGGACTTTGCGAGTGTGGACATTGTTATTGGGCCTGTGTCCCAATTGTATACATAATGCATCCAACAGTACATACTTTGTAAGGGCAGCTGCAGAATGTACTAAAAGTAAAAAGAAAAAAGTATGCAATTTGGAATGCACTTACAGTTTGACCGCAAAATCCTGTTTTGGTCATAGTTCCTGTCCCTAAAAATATAACCATGGTCTAGAGGTAGTAGTTTCAGATTACCCAGGAACATTGGTGAGTGGTCAAACACAACCCTGATCCCATGCTGCCATGTGACTGAATGTGAATGTCGACTGATAATCCACTCAGACCAGAAGAACACTTGTATTTTATGAGACAGGTGCGTAGGAGAGGGACGAATAGATCAAAAGTTGCAAACAAAATCCCACACACAGGCCAAAAAATTATGCCAGATGAAGGTCTAATACCGAAACATTGCAATCAAATGTACTTTTGCAAGTTAGACAGTGTGCAAGATTTTGTTTGCAACTGGTAACCCACTACAAGGAGTCCCAAGTAGAGCTTCAACGATTAATCGTTTAAAGTTGACAGCCAACAGAAAATTAAAGCTTCAGTAGGCAACAAGTTGTTGGCATCATTGGGCAAAAATTAATTAAGATAATAACCTTTCAGCATATTGTAATTCAACTGTTCTGAGATAAAACTAGACTTCTGCACCTCCTCATGGCTCCGTGACGGAAGACTTTGATCAATCACAGGTCATTTCAGAGAGAGAGGGTTCCTATTGGCTGTGCTCCGCTTGGTGGGCGGTGCTTGGTATTTCCTCAGCAGATCTCAACATGGCTGCCAGGTCACCAGGTTTCTCATTTTACAGCTAAACAGTACACTACAAGATGTTTCTGAAAACATTTGAGGCGAGAAATAGGCATTACAGTAACAGATTATTGATTCATATTTGATCAGCGGTGCCTAGTTTGACCGTTTGGTCGGAGTTCACGAGTGATTGACAGCTGCTTAGAGACGGCAGGACTCCAGCTCGGCTCTGATTAGTTGTTTTCCTCCGGTCTGTGAAATTTTAAAAAAGTGAAAAGAGGGACATGATTTTTCTCAGATTACCTGTCTCATGCACTACTGTCAGGATATAGTGACTGTTTTATAAAAATAACTTTTGTTTAATCATATTTTCTTCAATTCTACCCACTGCAGCTTTAACTGGGAATAGCTACCGATAGCTACTCAGGAAAACAAATGCGCCATCCTCTTCCTGTTTTGGTTGCACAATGGTTGACGCACTTCCTTTGTGCTATAAATTGAGCCTTCATTTTCCCAGGACATCATACCCGGTGGCGGAGTGGGGAACCAATCTAAACGCCGATGGTGTCATTATTATTCGATAGCCATTACAATGTGCAATCAAACTCTCTCAAAATTGAGGATTTATTTTATCTTTATGATATATGACATCTTTGAGTTTTGGAGCGTTGGTCTGACGAAACACATTATCAACACTATAATGGACATTTTTCACTATTTTCTGACATTTTATAGACGATTAAACAGAAAATATAATTGTCAGATTAATTGATACTAAAACATAATTAGTAGCCCCAGGTGCTGGACGTTCTCCAGATGAGACAATAGTGGTCCCACAACTATGCACACAGTCATCCAAGTCATTTAAAACCCTGATTCCCCTTCATCACAGAGGGGCGGCCCAACGGTGTAGGCAGCCATAATAATCCCCAAGATTTTCATGGATATTGAAATGAAAAAAACAATGGCATATTAGATGTAAGCAAACTAAAAGCCACAACAAATCTATTATAATAACAACAAGTTTTGGCATTTACTAAGACTGTTTTGCCTATACTCTAAAAGATTTCATTACTGTTGCAGATAATAACATTTCGGGGACAAAAGTGGAAATAAATACAGGAAATTACCTTCACCAGAGCAAAACAGGCTTATGAAGCAGCTCACGGTGACAAAGTGCAGGCAGCACTAGGAATGTGGGGAAATGTCGGCGGTGCTAATAGTGCGGCCGTGACAGATGCCAGTGTTCCAGTTGACAGTGTATGTGAAGTAGCCTAAATTGTTTTTTGTTCTCCGCTGTGTGCAGAGGATATACAAAAAAACTATCCGCGCAGTTGCAACAGCATTTAAATCGAAATATAAAGCATGTGCCTGTTGTGCGCATCACAGTTTAACCTGCCTGTCACTGCCATTGTTGATACCGCGTGCTGCGTTAAATGAGTTTGACCCAGTTTTCAATGATGGTTTCTTGCGAGATGCACTGACGAGAGAGAATTACGCTGCACAGATTTATGCAATACTTCATCATTTCGCTCCAATTCCCTTTCTCCCAGGCAGAGGGTGTGGGTGGGAAGGTGGGTGGGAAATCCCAGGATCCTTGTTCGCATTATTAAAAGTAATAAGATCAAGATTTCTGCTCAACTTTAGTGTGCTATCAGCTGAGTTTTGAATAAGAAGGAGATTTGAGTAATGGATGGGTACATTTATGATAGTGATGAAAGAAAAACACATCTCTAATGTTTATCCTTGAATATCTTAGGGATGACTGCGCCCAGTTATAGTGGTCCAGCACTGCTAGACGGACAGAAAAAAGAATGGTTCCTTCATCAGGGAGCAACACCACTGCTGTGCAGCTGGGCGTGTCTCCCAAAGGCAGCTGTGAGTGACTTTACTTTGATCTCGGCAGAAGAGGTGAAGACTGGCATCGCTAATGAGAAGGTCCAACACATGAACCGCGTTGGCTTGTCACAGCTAGAGACAGGTGGGAGGGATAGTGTATCAGATGTGTGAACGTGCACACTATTGGAGTTGATATATCAGCAGACAAAGAGAGAGAGAGAGAGAAAGAGGTAGGAGGAAGAAAGAAGGAGACGGTGAGAATGAGGTTTTGTGTGTGAATGTATGCGCGGCGGTGCATAATGCTTCACCTCTTTATCCTTACCTCTTTGTATCTCTCCAACTCCTGGACGAAGGTGCGCTGGTAGAAGAGGGAATGCAGACGTTCTTGAGTGTAGTTGTGGCACAGGTCCTCAAAGGTCGCGCCGCACTCACGCTTCGCCAGCCTGGGGTTTTGAGAGCCCGGCGTGTCCACAATGAGCAGAGAGCACAGGGAGTGCTGGCTGGATTTCAAGGCCCTGGAGCACACAGGGCAAACACACACACACACACACACACACACACACATGTAAACACCGAGATACTTGAGACCACATTTTATTGATTGCATTCACTGCATATAACCCTTAGCTTTAACCTTAGCTCTCTGCACCACATCCCTAACTTTAACCCTCACTTAACATAATCCTAATTCTATTCTTATATTTATAAACTATTGTAATTACGAACTGTAAATTGCATATATGAAAACAACCTTGAAAAATGGGAAAAAATAAAGTATGAAAATTTTTTTTTTTAAAATCCTAGTTCTATTTTAAAACCTGAACCCAAGCCCTAAAGTTAAAACAGCATCTTATCCTCCTAAACTACCCATCAAAGCCATTAAAAACCAACTGGACAAAAAACTACAGTTATGTAAAATTGTATTCAAGATGCCAAGATTTAGAAACATATCAAATATATTAAGCAGAATTAAAGGTATTTTTTTTAAAGAGGACCTATTATGGTTATTTTCAGGTGCATACTTGTACTTTGGGTTTTCTACTAGATCATGTTAACATGCTTTAATCTTCAAAAAACGCTTTAATTTTTCTCATAGCGGCTGTGCTGCAGCACCTCTTTTCACCCTCTGTCTGAAACGCCCTGTTTGTGACATCACCACGTTACGGAAGAAAAGGCGGGACTTCAAGCAAGGCGTTTCAGGCAGTTCAGGAGCAGTGTTTCTGTGGGGGACAGTAAAGCCTGATTTATGGTCGCCGTAGAGAAGCCGGCGCAAGGTGCGCGCGCCAGAAAATACCGTCATCGCAGCTTTCGCGTGGTGCACGAAGGCTCCGCAAGTTGTCGCGCCGCTTGGCTGTGCACGTCTGTATTTTTGTAACTATGCGCTCACTGCACATGCTGCGCCTTTTTCAATTTCAACATGGATGTCTTTTAGGGAAGACTAGCCAAGCAACTCTACAACTGTTCATTGAGAGACCACAGGGACAGTCACATGACATTAAATACTTGGAAAGAAATAGGCAACACACTGGGGAAAGAAGAGGCTTTTAACCACAGGCTGTGAAAGAATAACAAAGATTGTTTTGTGAAAGCTAAAAAAAAAATGGAAAGAGTGGCAACCCGATGGGAAGCACCAAGAGAAGGAAAGTAATTTTGACTTGGAGGTAAGCGGTGGTAAAAATTACAGTACACAAATGCTGCACTACTGTTGCCAGGCAGCCTACTTTCCTTTCAGGTAACACTCGTTGACTTCTTGCTTATCCACAGAATATTTTGTTTGTATGCCTCCTGGCGTTTCGGAGCTCATTGCAACAAATGATGCGTTGAACATAAACGCCTCTGTGCATGCTCGTAACCCGAGCGTCATCTACGGAGGCCCGCGCCACGGTGTCTTGTGCAAGTATAGACAAAGCTTAAAATGCTCTAGCTCCGCTATAACTAGCTTTGTTTGAGGGCGTGCCAAACTAGCCACTAGGCAGGCACTATGCTAATGTGTTACTTGGTGACATCATCACGTTACGGAAGAAAAGGTGGGACTTCAAGCAAGGCGTTTCAGGCAGTTCAGGAGCAGTGTTTCTGTGGGGGAGAGTAACTCCCTTTGGCGTGGCTTTGTAACTTTGCAAACCTTTTACATGCACAAAAAAACGACATAACACACTAAAGGAAAGGGAAAAAGCACAAAAGCATAATAGGTCCTCTTTAAATGATGCACAAAGCAACACCTTGCCATGTTTCCATTGTATAACAGTGCAGCCAAAAACCCCAAAACATGTAAATTTGATACAGCTTCAGAAAGGTACAAGATCAGAAATACTGACCGGTTTATTAAAGAAATGAGGATGGTGAAGAGTTCAGAGTAAAGCCCAGATGCCATGGCCTCTAAACACTCCATGGCCGTGGCCTTGGATCCTGCTTTGAGAGGCAGCCAGACACAGAATGAGTCAGAAATTGCCAGGTCACAACAACATCTCCATCTACAAAAAGCCAGTTGAATTAAAAGAAAAAATGTCTATGTTTTGATCTGTAAAAGCGAGACTAAAAACTGTGGTCGCAACATTTCTGAAAGGATGTGCAATAGCATCATATTTGTGCATAATATGCCCAAAAGGAAGGCATAACTATTCAAATTGGGTCTGCAATGGCCTCCGTAAAGCAGCTTCATTTAGGATTCAGGTGTTTCCGAATTGGTCAGATCAAACAAGCGCATACTTATGTCTGTGCCTGGCGGCGATGGCCACCTGTTAAACTCCCCTAATTCATTCCACTATCACACAAAACAGTGCGTTTGTGGCGCCTGAAGGATATTTTCATGTGTGCATGGACATCGATGACTGTATGTGTGAGGGGAGATACAGGAGAGGTGAAACAGAGGTTAACTCTGTCCGTCCCTTCTGTGACAGACTTTTAACTGTATCCTCGTGCCCTTCAAAGTGTCTTGATGGGAAGTCGGAGGACCTGCACATGTGCAGAAAAATCAATGCGAGGCAATTATGATTTCAAGGACAATGAATGAAGAGCAGATCCAAAATTGCTTGTCCCGACACAGTGTGTGTACTTATCTGTCAATAGCCATTGTAAAGCTGTGGTATTCATTACTAAGATAAGCTTTACTTTCTCCAGAGCATGCAATTTCCCTCCAGTGATGAGCAGAGGCGTGTGTGTGTGTGTGTGTGTGTGTGGAAACAGAGTGAGAGTGACAAAGAGAAAGAGAGGAGGGAGGGGGATGGAAGAGGAAAGAGTGTGTTGGTAAATGCCGAGTCTGTGGAGTACCTGCATCTGCTGTGCCATTTTCGTCAGAAGCCTGGCGAATGGAGCTGGCTCTGGGCAGGGTGCCCTTGGCCTGGTGCTTGAAGATGGAGGAGGAGAGCTCCTCCAGGGTGCAGCCCAGCAGGTAGGCTGCCTTCTGGGCCCACTCGTGACGTGCAAATTGTTTCCTGCCAGCTGAGACACGTGCATGAAAACCTCCATTAGCCATTCTGCCAGCTACCCCGGGCACACGGCTGGTAGCCGTGGTAGCTTTTGTGACAAGCCCGTCTCTGACAGGGTAGGATTATGTCTCCGGTCAAGCTGACACTGACACAGCTGGTGAGAACATGCACTAAAAGCATGCTCAAAATGTCCGTGGCTTGAATACATTCAGCTAAAAAAAGAAAAGCTTCAACAACTACTGTTTCATGTTCAAAAAAAGCCTGTGAAGTGAAGTGATAATTGCCCTTTTTTATTATCTCGAGAATGAAAGCAAAACTTTATTATCTCATTAGGGGACATAATTAATTTATTTACATAAAAAACACTGTTGGGAAACACAAGTTTTTTCTTTTAATCTAGCGACTGAGTGATGGAAAACATGTGTGCAAACTTCAGTTATAATCCACCATGAAGTGGTATCTTCTAAGACTTGAGAGAGGAACCGGGGGATTTCACACAGAGAGCAGTGGGCTCTATCTGTTTCATCAGCGCCGCAGAACGCCCTGCGTACTTTTCATGATGATAAGCAGGAACGGTTGTAAAGACAAGTACAGACATTTAAACATTTGCTTTGATAGGCATTCGCCACCACAATTATTTCGATTCCGGTTAAACATCAAATAGAGGAAATTGGGTTTGCCATTTATCTGGATGTTACTGAATCAAACATTAAGGAGTTTATGAAGAAAATACATATGTATAATATTTGCCCTTAAAAGCATGCAGACTCACGGTGTGAAAAAGCTTTTTTTTCTATGTGTTGACAGTACAGTATACAGGGAAAATCAAGTTCATTTCAGGTGGTCCCTTTAATTAGTTTTGCTGGATTAGAGACCAGTGCTGCCCTCTT
The DNA here is from genome assembly GCF_043250625.1 of Sebastes fasciatus. Taxonomy (NCBI): domain Eukaryota; kingdom Metazoa; phylum Chordata; class Actinopteri; order Perciformes; family Sebastidae; genus Sebastes; species Sebastes fasciatus. The sequence goes on along the minus strand of NC_133810.1, from coordinate 22,616,749 downwards.
GTGTCACACCATGAAGCTGCACTACCAGTGAACATTGTACAGTATATTGTGTGTGATAATATAATCAAACACAAACTAAGCCCTGACAGCAAAAATCTTTTTAATGACGCCAAAGTATGATTAAAGTATATTTTTTATGAGTAAATTTAATATTTTTAGACAGGGAGTCAAAATCTATTTGCCATCAATGTGTCAACTCTTCTATCCCATCGTAAATTGTTTCTTCCTGTGAGTTTAACAGGAAGATGGCAGTCCTGAAGTCCATAAATCACCCAGTAATTTGCAGATCAGAAGTTGTTTAGTGTCTGTATTATGGGACGATAATAATTGCTGAACATTTTAAAACTGCTCCTGGATGCTGTTGTACTGCCATCAAAAAAGATTGGCAGCCAGCTGGAGGGGATCACTGGAAATAATTTGGCATCCGATGCCGCATAAGTGACTGGCAATTACAGTGTGCAGGCAGAGAAGCGAAGAATGAACAAATAATGTCAAAAGCACAAAATGCAGAGTCACTGCAACTATACAATATTATAATGATTTGTATGTTGTATATTATTCTGATATACTGTGTTTATGACCTGCTTCCAAAACACAGAAAGGCATCAAGTTAAAGCAGCAGTAGGCAAGTTGGAGCAAATATTATTATTAAAATATAGTTATTTTTATAAAACGGTCACTATATCCTGACAGTAGTGCATGACACAGGTAATCTGAAAGAAATCATGTGCCTCTGTGTCCTCCGGTGTCCTCCGGTGCTCCTAATGGCATCTGCAAGATTTAACAGACCGGAGGAAAACAACCAATCAAAGCCGAGATGGAGCCTTGCCGTCTCTGAGCAGCTGTCAATCACTCACGAACTCCGATCAAACGGTCAAATTAGGGAGCGCTGTTCAAATATGAATAAATATTCAAATGTTTTCAGAAACATCTTGTAGTGTACTGTTTAGCTGTAAAATGAGAAAGTTTGTGACCCGACATCAGTTGAGATCAGTTGAAGAAATAGCAAGCACTGCCCACCAGCCAGAGCAAACTTCTCATTTTACAACTAAACCGTATACTACAAAAGAAATAGGCATTATAGTATCATATTTGATCAGCCCTAGTTTGACCGTTTGATCGGAGTTTGCAAGTGATTGACAAGTTCCTCCGTTGAATGATCAGCCAATAGGAACACTCTCTCTCGCTCTGGAATGACCTGTGATTGGCCAAAGTCTCCCGTCACAGGCTAGATTTTTTTAAAGCCTGAAAACAGAGCCATGATGAGGTGCAAAAGTCTAGTTTTCTCTCAGAACACTTGAATTACAATATGCTGAAAGGTTATTATGGAATTTTTGCCCAATGATGCCAAAAATATTCCGCCTACTGCTGCTTTAAAATATAATTCCATCCTTTAAAAAGCCTATTGTAACTGTTCTTTAGCAAGGGCCTTTCGTACTTAAAAAATATGCTAAGCTCACCAATAACAAAAATCTTTTTGACAGCATCAGCCTTTCCAAATGGCAAGTATCTAATATTAAATTGAAAGTCAAATGCTGTGGGAGGCGGATCTATTACTTTAGAGCAAAAAAAAAAAAAAACTCTCTTACATTAGGTTTCATCATTCAAATAGCTTCAAAGACCGGAACAAATCCTCGTGTTTAATAGGACTGCTGTTCCCATTAGTCCTCTGATGCATTCTTATGACGAGATAAAAGTGTTTGTCAAGACTTAAGGCCAAAACCAGACTGATGTCCGTGAGGGTTTCCTGACAATTAGACTCTGCCTGCTGTAGCACAAACAGTGCTTTGATTATTTTTCACTTCACCTGCTCTATGTGAAGCATTAACAGCAGCCCAAACCATGAAGACCACAGCCAGCAGGAGTCTCAGATGATTTCAGTCAGTTTTCATATGGAAGTAGTTCTATCAGTTCAAAGCAGAAACCTGCTCGGAAACTATCCTAGGTACTGATACAATATTTTTCCTGCCTAACTTTTTTATTTTTCAGCCATAGATCAGTGCAGTAGAGCAGCCTAACACCTGTGCACTGTGAAGCATCTCTTAAAGTGCAGCTGCATAATTCAGTTATCTGGATTACAGCTGCCTTGCATCACACTGGAGGTGTTACCTACAGCGAGATAATGCAGGCTTGATATTTTTTCAGATTACATAAAGTGTTATTAAAACAGTTTTGAGCCATTTTCCATCGTGTACTGTAGTATGTATAAATCAAGGATGATCCTTTGCATCTATGCCTTATATTATGATTCAGTTTTTTATTTTAAACATTTTTTGTTTGTTTGTTTTTCTTCTTAATTTGTTTTCCTCTTCTTTTAATTTTTAATTTTATTTGTCTTGAACATGTTTTTATTGTGATTTGTAAAAAAATGTGTGTTGTTATATGTTGTGTTTTTGTTGTGTGTGGACCCCAGGGAGAGTAGCTGCTACCCTGGTTGGGATCCGAATAAAGAATAAAGAACATTATTCATATGAACAAGTGATGCATATATAGAATAGAAAAGCATTCGGTGAGCAATCTTACCCTTAGTAGCTCCTGCAGACCCAAGATGGTAGATGGCCCCGAGGATGAGCCAGAAGGCCCTCTGCTCATCGCCGCTGATCCCCAGAACCTTCATGGCTGCTTGCAGCTTGGAAAACAACTGGGAGGCCCGCTGCTTATCCTCAGTCTGAAAGATAGCACATAGAATCATATAAAATTCCTTTTTGAACTACTAGCGATAAAAGAAATCCTCTATAAGATGTCTTAAAGTAAAAGTAGGAGGTTGACTTATAAGTCAAATTATAAGTTAAAATAGGATTAACAACACTGATAACATCTGCAAAGGTTCAGCATAGTTGTTGATAGATATCTGTGATTAGTCTGCCAGCTGTTGACACTGTGCCATCTTTCAAAACACACTTTTTCTGACCCAGTCTCAGACTGTTGATGTTGCGTCAATGTCATGGCCGCTGACAGATGTTCATAAAAGCTAAAGGTTATTTAATGCTCCTTTAAGTGATGACAACATAGACTTAAACAGCGGATCTTAGTGTGTTGTTCATTCCTGTAATCCACCATGACACTCTGCTGTGTGACAGTATGAATTGTTGGTATAACCAGATGTAGCTGTATTAATATAGTCAAGTCAAGTCAATTTTATAGCATGTTTAAAAACAACTGGAGTTGTACAAGGCAATATTATAATATGTGCACAAATCTAAAAGAGAAACAGAATAAAACTCGTAAGAGCAATTTATAAAAATAAAAGTTGATAAAATACTAAAACATTAAAGCATTAAAACCAGTAAGGGCAACAAAAGGCCATTGCAAATATCTTGAGCTTTGTCTTAAAAGTGTCAATATAAAAGAATATAAACATTCAGCTGGTAGCTGACAATAATTTTCTTTAGTAAGTAATATTTACCTTAGTCTGAGGCATGATTCCGAATGCATTGTTCTCAGCAAAGTGGTTAAGATGCAGCTCAGTTCTGATGAAGAAATGAGAACAACACAGAAGACATCAACATCCTTCACGTCTACTAATGCCTACATAAGAAGTGATACAGAAGCAGTAACATATCAACGTGTTAATCCAATGCACAATTGTGGCACATTGAATTTGCTTTGATAGTATTAATCCTGACCTAAGAGAGGTGTCTCCTCCAGCCATCAGGTAGTAAAAGACATTAAAAGTGGACTCTCCCCCTGGTCTTCTTGTCACCCTCATCTTCTCCAGGAGCATGGTCTGCAGGGCCACAGCGGGATATTAGCATGATAGAAAATAACATTTAGTATAAGTAAGCTTAATAACAAAGCCTTTTGGAGTTTGATGAAGAAATGAATTCCGAGGTTGAGCACCAGTGATTTGAATAAATTAATTAATTAGGGCTGTCAAAGTTAAAACAATAATAACATGTTAACGCCGCTTATTTCTTTTAAGCATTAACGCAACTTGCAATTTTATATTCCTTGACGCGAAGGAGGTTAAATAACACTACGAAGTTACGTTCAATTTTGGGGAGGAAAAACTGACATGGCCATTTTTAAAAGGGGTCCCTTGACCTCTGACCTCAAGATATGTGAATGAAAATGGGTTCTATGGGTACCCACAAGTCTCGCCTTTACAGACATGCCCACTTTATGATAATCACATGCAGTTTTGGGCAAGTCATAGTCAAGTCAGCACACTGACACACTGACAGCTGTTGTTGCCTGTTGGGCTTGAGTTTGTCATGTTATGATTTGAGCATGTTTTTTTATGCTAAATGCAGTACCTGTGAGGGTTTCTGGGTAATATTTGTCAGTGTTTTGTGTCATTAATTGATTTCCAGTAATAAATAAATACATCTGCATAGAGCAAGCATATTTGCCCACTCCCATGTTGATAAGAGTATTAAATACTTGACAAATCTCCCTTTAAGGTGCATTTTTGAACAGATAAAAAATGTGTGATTAATTTGCAATTAATCTGGATTAACTACGGACAATCATGCGATCAATCGAGATTAAATATTTTAATCAATTGACAGCCCTAAAATGAATATGTAAATGTTTATTTGTACCTGGATAGAGGCTGAGGTCACCAGGCCTGCCTGGTCAAAGTCCAAGGAGACAATATGGGAGAAGCGACTAGCATTCCCATTCATACAGGTAGAGGCATTCCCAAAGGCCTCCAAAACGGTGTAGACAGCCTGCCATTTCTCTGCTACAGACAAACAAAGAGTCAACTTAATAATATATCAGCAACAACATGCACTAAATTCAAAGTATTTTTATTTCCAACCTACTGGAGAATGTTTTGTTGGTGCTGCCAGCGATGCTGACCAGGTATTGGATGATGTGTTGACAGTTGGTGGTCTTGCCACTGCCGCTCTTGCCCAGCAAGACAATGGACTGGTCCTGGCGAGTGGTCAGGAGGTTCCTATAGGCGGCCTGGGCCATGCTGTAAATGTGAGGGGCGGTTTCCTCCCTTTTGCAGCCCTTGAACATTTGCATCACCTGGAAAGAAGATAAAGAGACAGTGAAGAAGGTTATGCATATTTGTAAGCATATTTCATTCTGATCACAGTCATTATCTGCTGCAGCCTACCTTCTCCGAGTACATCGACGGGGCGCTAATGGGGTTAACGACCACCATGTTGGGCCCAGCGTGGGTGTGCACCAGGTTGCCGCCGTACCGCTGCCTCAGGGAGTGCATCACGCTCGACTCGTTCAGATACTGCAGAGAGGCCAGGTCCTCCACTCGGTCAAACATCGGAGGGTTTGCCTGGAGTTCAAAGTCAAAGCGGTCACGCAACTCGCCCAGTGTGTCGTCCATAATTGATGCGGTTCAGAGTTGATTTGATGATTAAATACCTTCTCTACGTCGTCTTCATCCACATCCAATAAAGATCCATCACTCTCCAGGCGGATTTTCACCTTCCCCTCTGGCAGGCTGCCTGCCTCCGTCTTCAGGAGAGTTGCTGCATCGCCACAAAGCACCGAGTTAATTCATCACGACATTTGATCTCGACCTGAGCGCAACGGCTTCACCTTATCTTACATGTCTGATGATGTGTGGCAGTTGTATCTCTTTTAATAATGTATGAGCGTCATTAAAACTGAATACGCAACATGCTTAGTCTAATTACATACAGCCTGAGGTCTAGTCTTGTCTGGTGACCTCTTTTAACATTATGCTTTATGCATTTATAAGCATTTTATAAGCTTCAATAACCCACCTCTAATAGTCCAACAATCAATGTCACCCAGAAACAGACACACATATAGCCTACACGTGAAACTTAAAGCTGCAGTCTGTAAATTTTAGCGAATATGATAACAAGTTCTTTTTATAAAACTGTCACTAAATCCTGACAGTAGTGCATGAGACAGATAATCTGTGAAAAATCTCTCAGCCTCCTCTTAGTGTTCCTAATGGCATTTGCAAGATTTTACCACGCCCGAACAACCAATCAGAGCCGAGCGGTCTCTGGGCAGCTGTCAATCACTGCTCGCAAACTCCAATCAAACGGTCAAACTAGGCAGCACTGATCAAATGTGAATCGGTATTCTGTTACTGTAATGCCTATTTCTCTCCTCAAATGTTTTCAGAATCATCTTGTAGTGTACTGTTTAGCTATAAAAAGGAGAAACAAAGCCAAAACGAAGCACCGCCAACCGGCCGGAGCAAACTTTCTGATTTTACAGATAAATAAAATAAAAATACCTTTTTAGCATATTTGCTCAAAATTACCACCTGTACCTTTTAAATACTGAAGTTTTACTCACCCATGGAAAATCCATCCTTGTGGACGAGCCATACTCTCTCCGTGTTATACCAGGCTCTCACTGCCGTTATCTGCTCCTCAGTCTTCCCCTGTTAGAAACAGGTTAACAATCAGGATGAGAACCACTTGTACAATCAATAATTGAACACTGCAAAATGAAGGAGTAACACAGAACATAATAGTTAAATGATTAAATCAGATAATTGCATAATGGACTTCCACAAGGACTAGCATGCAGTTCACATTCACATGAGACACAGGAGGGGAACTGCATTTATCAGGCGAAGGGCTTCCTTTCAGAGTTAGTTTGTTTTCATATTTCACCTCTAGCATTTATGCCCATTACATATCAGCCCTCCACAGCAGAACTACAGTTCACAGAGTGTGCATTGAACACCCACTGACAGTGCATTTAAAGAGGACCTATTATGCTTCTGTGCCTTTTCCCTTTCCTTGAGTGTGTTATATCGTTTTTTGTGCAGGTAAAAGGTCTGCAAAGTAACAAAGTCCACGCCAAAGGTAGAAACTCTGCTCCTGAGCTGCCTGAAACGCCTTGCTTGAAGTCCCGCCTTTTTTTCCCGTAACGTGGTGATGTCACCAAGTAACACATTATCATAATACCTGCCTAGCGGCTAGTTTGGCATGACCTCAAACAAAGGTAGTTAGAGCGGAGCTGGAGCGAAGTGCGAAGAGTTGGTTGGGTTGACCAATTACAACAGAGTGGTGCAGCTGACCAATCAAAGCAGACTGGGCTTTTCGGGAGCTCAATCGGAGCATTTCAGACGGAGGATGAAAAGAGGTGCTGCAGCATACCCGGTATGAGAAAAATAAAGCATTTTTTGAACATTAAAGCATGTAAGCATGTTCTAGTAGAAACCCAAAATACAAGTATGCACGTAAAAAAATTGCATAATAGGTCCCCTTTAATATGTTCACTGAAAATACATCACAGACAGAGGGTAAGTAAGGGTGTTTTATCACAACCAAGTACATCACGTAGACACAAATACATGAGTTTAGGGGGATTGCACAGAAAAAACACCTAAATAATTTCAAATAAAACAAACTAAACCAAATCAAGTCAAGTGTTTGGAGTGAGTCATGCATGGAAACAGACATGCAATCAAGCTAACATAATAAACATTGGATAGCTGCACCAGTATTTTCTCCATCTGGTTAATATGTGGGGACAGCAGGGAGTGAACTGCACAGAGCTCAGTCAACAGCTCGGGCTATAGGGATGATGAAACCTGGGCTTTCCCTGGTGGTGGGATTGCCTCACTAACTACTGAGCCATCCTCCCACATCCCCCTTACTAGTTCACCATCACACACAAAGACCACAGAACACACATCACTCTGAAACACGGGGGGATGCATGCAACCAGAACTACAATCAGTTGTAGCCATGGTCAGACCTTAGCTGCAGCTGAGTGCGCTGCCTGAAGGATGGCCACGGGGTCCTCAACAGGCTTCGACTGAAGAAGGGAAGGAGAAGAAATCATTGAATTCAGCATCTAAACTTTACATTCAATCACAATTTCCGCATGCACGATCGAAAAAATGCCTTATTTAGCATTTTTTTGCATGGTAAAAAAAATGCATCGTAGGTCACAAATGATTATGAGTCAAAAGACTGAATGCAAAACACTGCAGCAAAACCGTCAGCAGTTGAAGTCGAGCAACGGCAGCAGAATAAGTGAGTCATTAAAGTAATTCACCATAAAAAATTACAATATGAACGCATTAGTGAGCAGGGATTACAAGGTGCATTGAAGTGCAGTCAGTGTGTGGGTCCGTGGGCACGGAATGAATGTTCTGTCACATTAACAGTCACAGTTAACAAGATCAGTTGTGCACAGTAAGGCATAAATGCAGGGCACCATGCAGTTGTAAAACAAAGTAATATTCAAAGCTAATGAACTTAGCTATAGAGATATGGTAATGCATAAACACAAGGATGAAATGTATTTATTTATTTTTTTTAACTCCCTTAGATCCGCCAACCAACTTGACTGTCTTTCAGAGGCTGTAGCAGGTTCAGTTTTAGAGCTAGAGTGACGCAGATATCATATGAAACTAGAAAACTTAAGGAATCCATTTGTACCAACCATGTCATGTTAGCTTGTCGTGAAGGATGCTAAATAATGCTCCAAAGTTAGGCTGAATTTTGGCGAGGCAAAACTGGCATGGCCATTTTCAAAGGGGTCCCTTGACCTCTGACCTCAAGATATGGGAATGAAATGGTTTTTTTGGGTACCCACGAGTCTCCCCTTTACAGACATGCCCACTTTATGATAATCACATGCAGTTTTGGGAAAAAAGCATGCAGTTATTTTGAATGCAGTATAAATGTGTTATTTTCGCCTATTCTAAAATGGTATATTTGAAAATGTCTGCATACTTGGGTCAATTGTATTCATGTGTGATGATGTTAGTCCCCATAGTAGCCATTTCATTGTATTGAGACCATTTTTTTTAAACTTGACGTCACTGTATAAAATGACCTCTGGTGACCTCTAAGATAATCACAGCCTCTTGAAATTCAGAGGATGAATGGCTTTCTTAGGTAGATTGATAATAAGGGGGGTTCTGAGCAGTTTCCAGAACAGAAGCGCTCGCCATCCAATCACCGAAAAATGAAATTCTTGCAGAAATCTACAAATGTCAAAAGCTTTTGATACCAAATCACAGCATGGCTTTTTCTATGGTGTTCCTCAAGGACTTGGTGTTTTAATGTGGTATTGTGGAGGGATTATTAATCATTTTTATTAATTCTCGAGTGGTAAAAAATTATTAAATTTACCACCAAATCTGTTTAACAAATGGTATCAACCCAAAAATGTCTGCAACAACTTATCAAATTAATCTTCAGGTTCCCAGCTTTCAGATGATGTACACCACTTCTATGTGGCATCTACTGCTGACCTGCTATCTCCCCCTAAAGACCCCCTGTACACCCTTAAAAAAGACCAAAACAGGTCTATTGTGGGGCTCAGAGGTCAACGACAGCCTTTTGACGTATTGTTTACTGTTGCATATGACTACAGCGTAACCTCAGTATCTACATGTGGGTGTAAAGAGCAAAAGCAGCAAGACCAATACACAGCTGCACATTGTTTTCGTGGTAAACTGAATGCATTCAAATGAAGCTATTATTAATCTTGTTGAGACCTCTAAAACCTGGTCAAGAATCCCTGACCGAACTTTGCAAAACCACTGGTTTGTGTCACGTTACTGCATTCCGGGCTCGCATGAACCCTGAGTGAACCGAAGAGAGCAGCGTGGGGACAAAGACGAGCGGGCAGGCACAGACAAAGAGAGGGGTCAGTAGAGGAGAACAAGCTTTAGACTCCCGGACGAGGGCGTGCGGCGAGCCCGCCGTCGAGGCAGGGCCATACCTGAGAGGATTTGCGCCCTCTGGCACGCTAGCCATGCAAACAGCGAAGAGTACAGCAGCGAGTCAGGATCCGATGACCCGCGGAGAAGCAAAAAAACAGAGACATGAGACACAATTTGAGACAACAGGAGAAGGAATTAAAAAAAAGCCTTTCAGTGCTTTGAGAGAAGAATTAACCAGACGCTGCCGTATTATCAAGCACGGCCAAAATAATCACAACCATACAGTACACAGGTGCTCCTCTGGACCTGATAACAAAGCAGTTAATGCTACAGAATGAATGAGGGGAAGACATTGAGCAGGAGAAACACAGAGCTAAAGCATTATCAGAGGTGTGCAAGTGAGTTCAAAGAGTACAGGAACTCACACTGTTGTGTTTTCTGAAACAAAATCACACAGCGTACCATTTAAGATAGCATTTATGGATGCAAAATGTAATCAGTTTTATCAAAGTATCCAGAGAATATTATCATAAACATTCAGGGAACACAAGCCTGAACTACCACTGAAGTCATCTCCTTTACTTGTGACTCAGACAAAATACCCCTTTGGTCTCAAAGTTTCAGATTTCACAAGTGGCCAACAGCGCCAGGGGACCCCTGTAACCGGATCCCTATCGGCAGACAGCTTTTGGACAGCCGTGGACCTGGGTCATTTTTGGACACATTTCCTTCTATCTGGGGGAAGCAAAGCAGGCAAGTTGACTCAGGCTGGCAACAGAGAGGGTAAGCCTCGGTAAAGCACGGCAGGTGCAAACCAAACAAAGTTACAAAGAGAGAAGTTACATCATTGTCACCGACGGCGAAGATCCTCCTCACACGGTTGTGATCCTCCTCGGAGGGAACCAGCTCTGGGACCTACAGTTGGATAGCAGGACCAGCGGTTGCAATTGGGTGGTAAAATCAAATGATGCAGAGGAAAACGCTACGATGTTCCACTTTAAAGTGGGCACACAGAAGCATTCCATGTAAAGTGCTTTTGAATGTGAGAAACACACACGATTACCTTTGCAGCTAGATGAACACACACCTGTTCATTTGGTGCGGACTGAGTCGGGGGCTGTGCAACAGGGGACGGCTTACCCTCGGGGGCCACAGGGGAACAAGATGTCTCCTTTACCTTCACACAGTATATGCAAATATCCACAAACACACACAGTTTGACAGACAAACGTGCACACACACAGATGGAAATGACATGGGAAGATGACAATGAGGATGACGTTTATATTTCAGCTTGGTGTATTTTGTGTTCAATTCTAGAACTACAACCAACTTCAAGGGATGTTTGCCACCGCTAATTTAATTTTCCAGTTAATTCAATCAGGAAATGAGTACGGGAAAATGGCTATTAGAGAAAACCGGATCATTAAACGCCGCAGAAAAATAATAATGGTTCAAGGCTTTTGTTTGTCAATGGTTACTTAAGCAACAAGCTGTTGTTCTTTAAAGTAATGAAATAATTTAGCATTGTCTCGGCTGAGGTGTCGTAAAACGGCACCGACGTCCGAGGAATCTGGGAGTATAGCACCTGGAATTAAATCATCATTTGCTCTGTAATCGTATGCAGCTGTGGATCAATAATATTAGTTTTAAAGAGAAAGGTATATCTGCTGCTATTTATATCTATTTCAAGATGACGTTGTGCTTCTAAAAAAACATTTTCAATCATGATAAAAATCATTATTTCTGGTTGATTTTTTTATCTTTAAATGACAATAAGGCTAAGCAGGGCCATTACAATGCTAGTTTTAATTTAACTTTTTCTCTCATATGCTGAAACTTCCATGCAAAGCCTAAAGGCGACAACAAATTACTACACACGTCATACTGATTTTTTTTACAGAGATAGTTTAGTTGTATCTAATAATAATAGCTGATGTCAACAACATGCCATTTTGATATGTGGATTCAGTGAGGGCAGCAAAGTAACATCGCTTTACAGCATAAGCCAGTGCTCGAATTGGGCCCGTACTTACCGGTACGCAGTACCAGCACTTCTACATTTCAATCTTTGCCGTACTGTGACTTTTTCTTGCGTACCGGCACTTCTCTCAAGCTGCCGGGACTCTATTCTGCCCTCTCCATATCAGGTTCTCTGTGAGATTCATAACTGCACAGCGCCGGCGCATTTGCGCCACGCCTCATAAGCGCCTGGTATGAACATAAAAACAATGTGGAGAGCATCTGGACGAGCCGCAGTGGCGGAAGGGTGAGAACTAGGGTGCTGTAATTCATCGACATCGTCCTTTCACGTCCCTTTTGTAAAATAATTAGTGAACTGTTTGTCATAACTTTTTTTTAGTTGTGAAAAAATATAACTAATGAAACATATTTTTAAAGTTTTCTGAATCTGCTCTTCTAATTTACATAATATGATTTAAGAGGGTAAACATTGCCAGAAGAATTAATGTTCAGATAAAGGCTGTGATATGTGTAAATAATAAAATAATTATTCAACTATAGTAAGTGTTGTATTTAAGATTTTGGGGTGTTATCTATAGTGATAATAATGGTCCAAAAGTATGTAAAATTGCATAAAATAGCATAATTGCATAGTTAAGTTAGGTCACATTTTCATGGGGGAGGACCTCCAAACCCAATATTTCTATATAACCCAATCTCCTAACCCAATATATATAATTTTATTCACTGTAGAAATTCAGAATGTGTTTCTTTACCCTGCTGCATAATATGTAGGAACATCCTGACTGTCTGGGACACTGCTCCTAAAACCTGAATGAATAGCTTACACATCTTAGTTCTGCATGCATTCCTGCCTGTCTGGCTGGCTACTGTTGATTCGAGGCTATAGGCATCCTATAATATATTATAGAGTGAAACTATAGGCTACAAACCCTATCATTTTTCAGTTGGAATATTATTGGAGTATTATATAGACGATAAAAAGCCCTAGTATAATAATATAACAAGAAAATCACAACTGATTATGATTGACACAGTATAACCTGCTTAAAGAAATAATGAATATATAGGAGTATGTCGCATGAGATTGGCACAAACCTCTAAGAATGCTTAGTTACACACAAATGTACATTTCTAAGTTCACGTATCTCGATCCTTCCTTTAATATTAGAAACCTAAATCTCTCCCCAGAGCGGGTCAAAAACACAATATCCCTCAGCAAAAACACCAGGTGCATATCTCCAAAATCAAATCGCGGCCAAACACCCAACTGTTCGGCAGATTTCATGGACATCTGTTGATCAAATTTTCAGATGGCCTGCTGCTGGCAGACGAAATGCCAAAGACACTAAATAACGGGACAACATTATAACCTTGTCTGGGGTGCACATTGAAAGAGAGACAATTGAAAGGACAGCTAGAAAAATAAAAGTCCAGAAAAATTTTAGCTGAAGCTGAATTTAATAACCCAAGCACCAGCTCCGAGCTGCACATTGGTGATGCATGACCAACTGCGATCTTGGTTTTCTGGGCTGTTTAATTGGCAAGAACTACCGATTAGTTTACTCCACGATAATATCATTTGAATTCTTATTGTGATTCTTTAAAAAAGCATCCCAAAAGATCCTTAAAGCCCCGGCCTCAGTGTGGTCAGCACAACTTTAAGGCTCTGCCTGCAGAAAGTGACAGTAATGAGTCACGGCTCGCTGCTCGCGGACAACTCCAAGTGAAGCAGACTAGCAGAGTGCAGGCCATGAGTACACCCTTATCCCCACTGATGAAGACTGATCATGAGCTGGTACATGCACCCTGCTTCCCTTCACTTATTCGGGGAGGCTTCATTATATCAACGATCGTTTTTGTCAGAAAAATCAAGATCAAACTGTGCTTTTGTAGAAAATGTAATTTTGTTAATCATGAGGATGACATGTAGTGTTATAATGCTAAGAAATGATGATCCATAACCATGTTTAGGATGTTTTTCAGGGTAAATATTGTTACGTGGTTGCATGTTTATGAGCAGTGATGTCCAAGGTTAAAGCAGCAGTAGGCAGAGTGGAGGAAATATGATTACAAATATATATATATTTATAAAACGGTCACTATATTCTGACAGTAGTGCATGAGACAATAAATCTGAAAAAAATCATGTGCCTCTGTGTCCTCCGAATTCCTCCGGTGCTCCTAATGGCATCTGCAAGATTTCAAAAACCGGAGGAAAAAAAACAATCAGAGCCGAGCTGGAGCCTCGCCGTCTCTGAGCAGCTGTCAATCACTCACGAACTTCGATCAAACGGTCAAACTAGGCAGCGCTGATCAAATATGAATCAATATTCGGTTACTCTACACATGTGACCCGGTAGCCATGTTGAGATCAGTTGAGGAAATACCAAGCTCCGCCCACAAGCCGGAGCAAACTTTCTCATTTTATAGCTAAACAGTAGATGTTTCTGAAAACATTTTATGCGAGAAATAGGCATTACAGAGACAGAATAATTCATATTTGATCAGCGCTGCCTAGTTTGACCGTTTGATCGGAGTTCGTGAGTGATTGACAGCTGCCGCTGTTGAATGAACAGCCAATAGGAACGCTCTCTCTCTGAAATGACCTGTGATTGGTCCAAGTCTCCCGTCTTGGGCTAGATTTTTTAAAGCCTGAAAACAGAGCCATGAAGAGGTGCAGAAGTCTAGTTTTCTCTCAGAACGTTTGAATTACAATATGCTGAAAGGTTATTATGGAATTTTTGCCCAATGATGCCAAAAATATTCTGCCTACTGCAGGTTTAAGTAGGAAACATTTTCACTCAGTACCTCCGGTTTCTTTACAGCAACCACACGAGGCTTTGGGATGAACCCTGCAGGAGGAGCCAGGGAGTCTGTCTTTATGACGGGGATGAATCCTGGAGGTCTTGCAAGGGGATTCTGCTGTGGGGGCACCGGACTGGATTTTCTAGCGGGGATGAAACCAGGCGGAGGAGTCAACAAATTCTGTTTGGGGAGCGGGATGAAACCAGCAGGCGGGGCCAGAGGGTTGGGTTTGGGAGCGGGGATGAATCCAGCAGGCGGGGCCAGAGAGTTGGGTTTGGGAGCGGGGATGAAGCCAGTAGGCGGGGCCAGAGGGTTTGGTTTGGGAGCGGGGATGAATCCAGCAGGCGGGGCCAGAGGGTTTGGTTTGGGAGCGGGGATGAATCCAGCCAGAGGGGTGAGGGGGTTCAACTTTGGTGGCGCAGGTGTGGATGTCTCCTCTGGTTTTTCCACAGCAGGTTTTTCCTCCTCTTCTTCCACCTCCTCCTCCTGCTTCGCCTCTTCTTTCGCGTCCTCTTTGCGGTCCTGGGTGCGTGTGCGAGGCCGGTGCTCCTTGGTTCTACTTCTGCCCATTAGGCTAGTCAGGCCCATGGAGATGTCATCCTGCCCAGCAGGTTTGGTGGTTTTGCGGGGCTGGGAGTCTGCAGCCATAGCAGCCTCAGAGACAGCTTGCTGGTTCTGCTCTGTCGTCCCAGCAGGAACCACACGTCTGACAACTCTTCTCACAACCCTCACCACTTTTTTACCGCTCTGCTCCTCCCCCGGACTGTCTGGGCCACCCATGGCAGCGTTACTGTTTGACTCTTCAGCTGACGATGCAGTTGACGGTGGACCGCTTCCTGCGTCTAGCCCAGGTTTAGTGACTGCCTGAGGCTGACTACTATCTACATCAGACTGGATCATACAAACAGAGCAAGGAAGACAATAGTGCAGGTTATTCCCATGGCTGGCGCAGGTGTAAACTGTCAAAGATTTCAACAGCAGGTTCTGGGTTCAGAAACTCTGTATGAAGGCTTATTCAGCTACTGTATTTCCATTCAATCTCACTCAAGCTAGTGGATGCAACCACTCAAGTTAGTGAGTGCAACCAGGCCATTTGATTAAACATCATTCAATGCTAACTTTGAAGCTTATTGGCAAACTGTTGCAAACAAAACATTTGTCAGACTTCAGGGATGCACACGATGCATTTAGGAGAGAAACACTGAATGTAAATATAACTTTTGTTTGTGGACACTGCAGACACTATGTGTTCCAGACAGTGGGCCAGGTTATGCTCGGTGTTGACAATGAACTTGTTAGTAAATGTTCTTTATCAAACTCACGTTAGTTAGTTGCCCTGAGAGTAATGAAGATCAAAACAAGCCCTATCAGCATACCAACCCGATCTCATGAGAAAGCGTACGGATGACACAACATTACAAGGACATTCCGCGTGCCATGAGGACGCATTTTAGGCTTTTCGCGTGTCATTTTGACGCCACGCAACAAAACTACGGTAACGTCTGCAGTTAGGTTTAGGCACCAAAACCACTTAGTATAAAAACATCATGGTTGGGCCTAAAATAAGTACGTAAACTAAGTACAATACGTACGGTAACAACGTAACATAAGCACAGAACACACGTCACTGACGTAACTTACAAAACAAAGCACCGGTCTCTTGAAAGTCCTGTGTTTGTTGGACCCCTCCACCTCTCGTCCCACCGGTCTTTCTTGCTTTATATTCTACATCATTAGCTGTGAGCGTAGAATGTTTATGTGGATGCATTTAGATTGCAGTCAGTACAGACTGCATGGCGTACAAATGACATGCCACAATCAAGAACGGCGTTCTTATTGCACGCTGAATGCCTGTCAGTGGGCAAATGCCGATCTACTGAAGAGAAACGGATACTAGGCAGAGTGGTACCCGGGACCACGGTAAAGTAACCTGACTTTAGCTAGCATTGTGATCGTGATCACGATTAGTGACCAAATTATTTTCTGTTGTCTTGTACCACAACACACCAAATGGATTAGAATACGTGCTCAAGAGCATGCCCGGTGAAAAACCACTTACATCTGGCTTGTTCTCAACTTTAGCCTACACAAGAGGAAGCAACAGGAAAAGAGATGAAACCACACGTTCAGACCAAAGCTTTTTCTCCATCAACATAAAGGAGCATTTCACAAATTCAACAACATGCAGGTATGAACTGAAAGGCCAAAAAAAACACACAAACAAACACAGAAACTTCCAAGACTTTCCTTGTACTCCCAGAATGAAAAGCGTGATCTGTACGCCATGGAGACGGGCCAGAAGTCATGGAACAAGCTGGGCGACGTGGAGAATAAATGTAAGGAATGATGAGATGATGAGACAGAGAAAAAAGAGAGACAGCCGAGTAGAGAAGGATGCACTATGGGTAGCGATGAAGAATGGATGTTTAGGAGTGAGAGGTGGGACACTGTGAACTTGTTTTCTGACCACAACAGGACAGTGGGACCATGCAGCCCTGAGGACAAAACACATGGACAACATAATGAAATGGATACGTTTGTTTTCTTCACACTACAAGAGACAAGTGAGTGACATGAACATGAAGATCTACCTTATACACACTGCAAACAGCACTAAAAGCCCCTTTTCCACCGCAAGAGCCTTTTGAGGAACTCTTTGTGTTTCGACTGCATGGACCAGGGTCTAAATTAAGTTCTGGGGACATTTTACGGGGCCTTTTTACCCCACAAAAAGGGTTAGGGATAAAAGTAAAGTTAGGCTCTGCTGTCGGCCTCCAAACTCATTTAAAAAAAGACAGAAAGAAAAAGAGAAATCGAGCGAGCTGAGAGGACGAGCGGTAGAAGAGAGAGAGAGACGTAGCGCGGCGGTGCTGTGAATGAGAGACAGAAAAGTTATGTTCTGATTGTTTCACGGCGTTAACATTCTAAAGCACGAATAAATAACCATCAAACACTCAACGGGTGATTTACTGTGGAGACAGACGTTCTTAGTTTCATTTTCCTCCGTTGCATTTCAGTCATTACATGCAACGTGCATCAGTAAATACTACGCAGCAGTAAATGTCTTTGCAGTGAGACAATACTTGGCGGTTTTTCAGATGAAACGGGCGGACACACTGAACTGCAGGCTGTGGAGTGTGTTTACTGCTGTGACCATCAGCAGCCCTCGTCTCATGTCATGTTGCTTTTTCATACGTCAGCGGACTAATTTGCCTAATCTTCGCAGGTCTTTAGACCGCGGTGGAAACGCAGACAACAGTGGGCGGAAGGAACCTTTAAGTTCCTTGAAAAGTAGTTCCAGAGACTGAAAGTCTCTTTTGGCGGAAAAAAGGCAAAGTATGTACTCAGAATTAGGGCTTCGAAGCTTCGGTAAGAAATATTCAAAGGTCTCCGTCTCCCCTGTTTCAATGCCCGGGACAGCGCCGCTGCAACACTACTGTACACACACGCACCTCTACACATAACAAACAGCGATATCCGTCTGAGAATAGCTAATAATAATTAATGTTGAATATGAATAATGAACAATGTTGTGGGATTATTCCTTATTTCATAGGCAATTTTGGCATTTATACATTATTATTACATACTTCTATATAAAAAAACACAAAAATAAAAACAAAAAAACGAAGCATTCGAATACTGATTTGGAGGTCGATTACCACGGCAATGGTTGAAGCTTGGAAGCATTCAGGGCAGCCCTACTCAGAATCGTCTAAAGTAGTGGTATTTATTATATGTGGGCCTCAATCGCAATCAATTGCTATAACTATGTTTGAAGAACTGTCCTTCACCTCAGCACACTAAAATGATTACATACCATTGGCCATCTGTATCATTTGTAGTGATGACACAAAATCAATGAGAAAACATATGACAATTGCACACAACAGAAACAAGTGTTGCCAACAGCAAAACACAATAAAGCCAGCAATATGGATGGAAGGAATCAAACAAACACACTTCCACATCTATACTTAATAACCAGACAAACATGCAACTTGCTCAAATTTGTAGACGGCTTACAGTTAAGACTAAACATTGGCCTTTTACTCATTGAGGAGACACAGCAACATGTTTCACCATCTCCGGCCCTGCTTTCATCAGAGTCCACTCCTATAAATAGTTTCAGCAGCAAAAGGAGGCCATTATGACTGAGGCGCCATCAGAGCCCAAATGGAACTCTGCTAAGCAGAGCATGTACACCCAGAGCAGATCCCACCGCTCAACCGCCACACACACACAGTCCACACCAGAGGCCCCAGCGCCCATTACCTTCTCTTTAGGCCTGGTTAACCTTCCAATCTCTCGCTCCGCCACTGGAGCAGTGCAGTCAGGGGGCCGAGGCAGGGTACAGGACCTCGGTCTGGAAAAGAGCTCACGCGCTCACTAGTCCTGAGTTGAGTGGGAGGGCAACACGTCAAAGGGCGGGGTCACAGGCAGCACAGCACAGTAAAGCTGTGGTCTGAGGGGTTGAGGCTGGGCGGTGGGGGGGTAATGTGAGAGGAGCTGGGCAGGGAGATAGAAGAGGGACAGCTGCTGAAATACAGAGGGGCTATAAATAGAGTCTGCAGAAGCACATCAATTAACACTTTTCACTGCTGCTCTCTTCTCCCGGTGACGGGGAATTAGTGAGGCGGTCTCCCTCATCAGGTGATACACAAACTTTTATATGCCCTTTAAATTTGAGGGGAACACAAAAGCTGCAATAACACAATTAAGAGACGTGCGGCTCAGTGCTAAGTGCAACAATCCCCTTCTCCGAACAGACTCCAAATTGATTGAAAGCTTATTTAATCGTCCACAATAACAGGCTGAGTGAGACATTTGTCTCGGTGTGACGCATATTAGCTGCACATCAAACACGAATCCTCTTCATTTGCTGCAAGGTAAGATACCTTCCTCTCTATGCAGCTACAGTAATGCACACATCGACACAGACAAATATGCACAGCACACATGCAAAGAACGAAAGTATAGACCACACAATGTCTGTAATATTTGTGAAAGGCATGTTCCTCACCTTTACACCACAAGAGGGAGCTATAAACTAATGTATTAACTTCTCTATTTCACAGAGAGCTCTGCTTGGGCACACTACTGACCTAGATTGGAGACGGTGTATTGTTTGGTGATAAACATTAAGAAGAATGGGAAACAATAGCAGTGGTTGCAGGACCCGAGCCCGGATATACGACACATAACACTGCTGTACTAAAGAGTAAATCAAGATGTTGAATCTGTTGTCAAAGGTGTTGACATTGACCTAAATAGAGAGCTACAAATATTTGGGTATTATTCTTGATGAAAAACTGCGCTTTCAAAAATGTAACTCTTTTAATGTTTCTTCTGAGATGATGACTCTCTTTTACAGATGTTTTATTGAATCTCTTTAGAAAGGCTTTTCCTAAAAAAAAATTATTATGATTGTGAATTAATCATTTAAAATGTTTTGTTTGTATCTGTGAAATATATCTGATGTTTGTTTCCCTAATTTCTTTAACGCATTAACGCAACTTGTGACTTTTAGGTTGTAGCGGGCTGCAGTGGGTTTTAAAGCTAGAGTGAAGATACTGGCATCATATGCAACTAGAAAAAAAATAAGGAATCCATTGGTACAGGAAGGAGGCTAAATAATGCTCCAAACTAACACTACATTTTGGCGGGGAAAAACTTGCATGGCCATTTCCAAAGGAGACCCTTGACCTCTGACCTCAAGCTATGTGAATGAAAATGGGTTCTATGGGTACCCACGAGTCTCCCCTTTACAGACATGCCCACTTTATGATAATCACATGCAGTTTGGGGCAAGTCATAGTCAAGTCAGCACACTCACACTCTGACAGCTGTTGTTGGCTGTTGGGCCTGTTGTAATTGGAGCATATTTTTTATGCTAAATGCAGTACCTGTGAGGGTTTCTGGACAATATTTGTCATTGTTTTGTGTTGTTAATTAATTTCCAATAATAAATATAAATACACATTTGCATAAAGCAAGCATATTTGCTCTGTCCCATGTTGATAAGAGAATCAAATACTTGACAAATCTCCCTTTAAGGTACATTTTGAATAGATAAAAAAAAGTGCAATTAATATGCGATTAATCGCGGTTAACTATGGACAATCATGCGATTAATCACAATTAAATATTTGAATCGATTGACAGCCCTAGTGTAAACACGTGCAGTGAAACAGTGAATTGCCTGAAGGTAGGTTTTCAGCTTGTTGGTGCCATAAATTATAGCCATGAGAGGAATTCACAGAAATGTAGCAACAGGCTTATTAATCCAACCTTGGCATGCTCTTTTCCTCTTCATAAACTCATTAACAGATTAATTTATCAAATAACCAGCGCTTATGTACAAAGTACAAAGTAGCAAATTGGGTGTTTGTTGAAGTAATTCATCCAGAATCATGAGAAGAAGCAAAACTTTTTTTTTTTATTTTAAATATCATGTGCAAAAAATAGAGCCTTTCTGCCAAAATAAAAAGCTATAATCTGCTATAAGGCGTTCCTTTCCTCGTGGTTAAAATCAGAAGCTCACTATTAGCGCTCAGCAAGAGACCCAGCCAAACACACAGCCTAGTCGGTCTATCTAGCACAGTTTGCTAATCCCCAGAGTCAGTTACTGGGACGCAGCATCGTGCCGGCTGTGTTGCCTACACATGGTTAGTGCAGACCAAAGATTAAGGCGTAAACGCCACAAACACTGCTGATTCTGACCCAGTTAAATCCTTCGATAATATGATATCTGTTCGAATCATGTTGGAAATTAAAGCTTAGATTGTTGGTTTGTCCACAACAATATCCAATATCCCTTATTAATGTGGGTTGTAGTCCCTGTTAAAAAAGGCAGACCTGACCAGGCAGACAAAGAAAATATAGAAACGCTATGAAAATGTGAAGACAGAATGACAAAATCCCTGAAATAAAAGTAATATAATTATTGAAAGAAGCTGATCATTTCAGATTAAAATCTTCATACAGTGTAATCCATGAAAAGCAGGCTGAGAGTTCTGACCAGCGTCCATGCTTTGGGAGCAGAAATGAATCATGGGACATCACAATCTGCAGTCCTCTGAAAATTCCAGGAAGTGTCCCAGATTTGACTCACTACTCGTAGTAAATAGGCCTGAAAATGAGAACTTCTCTCTGAAAGTAGGCCACATGGGCATGATTTATCAAGCAGCAAATTAAAACTCAGGTGTGATCTCACCTGTGGTAAGTAAAAATGGCATCATGTATAAGCCAAAGACAGTTTTCACATACTAACACTGAGCATAGTTGTAACAGCACACATTCATAATCTCAATAAAACAGGAATGCATATACTGTATATATTGTATCTGCTTGTAGGGACACTAATAAAAGTTCCGTAAAACATGATGCTCAATTAAAATAGCTCTTGTTTATGGCTGACAAGTGTCGATGTCCCATCGTCTGACAGACACGGTTTCAGTCACACACCCAAGAATGTCAAGTATGCCTGCCTTAATGTGTCAAACTGCAGTCAAAAATAGTCACAGTGACTCATTTCAGCTGACAAAATTACACTAGAGGTCAGAAACCAGGGCGAAAAAAAGTATTAAATTATGAAAATATGAAATGCATGTAAAGAATGGAGGGAATCTTAAATGTAGCCTCTATCATGAACCAAACGGCTTCATTCTTGGAAGCCCCGCCTCTTTCTAATCCACGCCTGTGCTAATACTCTCTGTTGCTGCAGCAGCATCACCAGACCACTGGAAGAGGGGGATGATGTGATTTAAATGGGCAGCTTGGGGAGGAGATTACACCATTTGCTAATTTCCTAACGATGAAACGTCTCGTTCTTTCTAGGCTGCAGAAAGACAGGAAGTGGAAGTGATGCAGGGATATTAGATGACCGCATGGGAACATGGGCCACACTGGCATTCAGGCTCTCTCAGTGTTATTAAATGTAAACAGGTCAAATTAGCTCCTGAAAGGTATGATCTTATTGAAATATTACATGGCTTATTGATGTTGTGCGACCATAAAAAGTGGTACTGCCAGCTTCGAAAGGAGATGATATAAGTAATTAAGAAATTATTATTAAAAATAAGTAATTGTAGAAATTATTATTAAAGGGGAACACCACCTAAATTAAGATTTCCAATATTTTATTTCCATGGGAACATTCAATCAATATTTGTGAACATGAGCTCCTCTCTCTCAAAGCCAGAAACTGGAGAAGTAAGTCTCAAACTTGTGATGTCATAGGGTATAAAGTCTGGAACTGCTCCATAGGCAATCAATGGGAGGCTGTTTTTGTGGAGCAACAGAATATTTGCTTTCTTTTTAAACCCAAATGAGCTTTATTATATTGTTGTGCCCTCAGTTGTGAAACAGAAAATGTTCCCATATACTCACAACATTCTCGTGGGTGCTCTCAGTGTCTTCAATAACATATCTCCCTATTCATTGTCTATGGAGCAGCTCCACACTTTGTACCATATGACATCACAAGTTTGAGTTTTAGCACTCTAGTTTTTGGATTTGGGAGAGAGTTGTGCATGTTTACTAATATTTTTGGACTGTCTTAGACCATAGGAATAACATGTATGAATTTTGAAAATGGGTATAGTTCCCCTTTAAATATGGAAGTAAAAGGTATCAAATAAATGTCAAGTCAGCTCTGCCCAACAGACTCAGGTGCACAATAATAACAAAGTGCCATGTGGTGTTCATGAAGACACTAGCCAGTTCAAGGGACAGCCCTTTTTGGCACCACTGACTTGTATCTCAACTTGGAGTCATAATGCCTCTGACCAATCGATTTACCCCGACCAGCTGGAAAATTGTCTAACAGTTCCCCTCCCTCCAGGATGTCTGTCAGACACAGGGTATCACAGCCCCATTTATACACTGTATACCTTCTAACACACAGTACAGCTGTATTCCCTTATACAAACTGTACAGATGCATGGAATGAGCACTCATTTTGCACCTTGTTTAGATTAGTCGATCCTCCTTTAGTGACATCTTGTGGTGAGGTTGCAGATTACAACCAACTGAAACTTCTCCTGTGTGCCAAGCATGTAGGAGAACTACGGTGGCTGACGCAAGAACATGAATGGCCCTATCTAGAGCCAGTGTTTGGTCTCTCCATTCTGGGCTTCCATAAAAACATGGCGGCCAGCACCGTATGTAGATATAAACGACTCATTCTAATGTAATGAAAACACGATTGTTATTTCCAGGATTATACACAAAAGAAAACATATTTATTAATATTATATTCCATTTCCATTTCCATTTCAATTTTTAAAGCTAGAATGAAGATAATGGCATTATATGAAACTAGAAAAACCTAAAGAATCCATTGGTACCAACCATGTCATGATAGCTTGTCAAGAAGAAGGCTAAATAACGCTCCAAACTTATGCTACATTTTGGAGAGGAAAAACTGGCATGGCCATTTTCAAAGGGGTTCCTTGAACTCTGACCTCAAGATATGTGAATGAAAAAAGGTTCTATCGGTACCCACGAGTCTCCCCTTGACAGACATGTTCACTTTATGATAATCCCTTTCAGTTTGGGACAAGTCAGGCAAAACATGGCAAACTCAAGCCCAACAGGCAACAACAGCTGTCAGTGTTATGATTTAAGCATATTTTTAATGCTAAATGCAGTACCTGTGAGGGTTTCTGGGCAATATTTGTCATTATTTTGTGTTGTTAATTGATTTCCAATAATACATAAATACATAGATTTGCATAAAGCAATCACATTTGCCCACTTCCATGTTGATAAGAGTATTAAATACTAGATAAATCTCCCTTTAAGGTACATTTTAAACAGATACAAAATGTGCAATTAAATTGCGATTAAGCGTGATCAAATATCTTATTCGTCTGACAGCCCTACTTTGTATCATTGCATACCTTAAGAGTTTGATCATTAAAGATATTCGCATCTTTATTTTTACGGTTTAAATCCTGTTTTAACTTTTCAAACAATAGCTCAAACTTATGATACATTTCATTTCCTGTTCTATCAACTGTGAATGTGACTTTACATAACAGTGATCTGAGTCCAGTGGTGTCATCTCAGTAATGATGTGTCTTGTCCACTGACCTGACAGTGAATAAGGAAAGATTGGAAATAAAACAGAAGGGACCAAACAGAAGAATAGTTGTTCTGGCCTCATGTAGTGTGGACAATGGCTGCCACCCAATGGACAAAAGGTTCATGTGCTCAGCTGTGCACACTTGGCCTCGCCATGAAATAATTTAATTTAGGCCCAGAATAATGTCTGTGCACATTTAAAGTTTATTTCTCTTGAGAAGTGATCTACTACTGACTCTTTATAAATAAGCAGTTTGATATCATATTAATTTAGTGCCAGACATAATTATATTGGTGAGGAGAGTTCTTATTTGTGAGTAAAGGTGAGGGGTGTATTTTTCAGCCTAAAGCAAACCATGTGATGTCATCATGTAATCAGAAACCATATCATGATAAAAACAAAAAAATAGACAGAGAGAGCAGACAGAGGGAGAGCAGGTGTTCAACTGACACCAAACCTGAACAGTCAGTTAGTATTTGTTCAATAACCAGCCCCTTGTTATTGTACTTTCACTGCAGTCTCGCAGTTACACAGATCACTGCTGGTTGCCCTGGTAACCTCACAGCGATGACAAGACTCAAGGAAGTCACTGCACCCGGCCGAGAAATAGTCCCACACATAAACAACTAGATAAACTGGTGAAAAAAAGTTCGGAAACTTGTGTTTGGTGGATTATTTCTCTGTTGTTACAATGCTAATTGGCATTGTATTTTACCACGTTAGAGAGCATTTTGGAAAAAAATTCTTGAGCGCTACCCAGATAATCAGCTGTGCTGCTCATCCCACAAATGCATGATCCTTACAAGTTGGACATCATTGTGAAGGTAAATAAACAGGCTTTCCAACGATGTAAAATACAATGCTAAATAGCATTGTAACAACAGAGAAATAATCCACCAAACACAAGTTTTCGAACTTTTTTTCCCCAGTTTATTACTGTACACAACACAGAGAGATATAAATTGTGTTTTGAACAGAGCTAGGCTAACTGATCCTCCTGCTTCCAGTGTTTATGCTAAACTAAGTCAGCTGTAGCTTCATCTTTAGCAGACAGATATGAGAGAGGTGTGCAATGTCTCACCTTACACTCTGTAAAGAAATAAGCAAAGTAATTTACTAACCTTTAAATAAATTCATGCAAAATGTGCTCATCCATCACATATATGGTTTTGTTGCAGAGCTCTAGATCCAGAATCCAGATCTTATTATAACCACCTATAAATAGTGCTGTTAGTTCTAGGTCACACTCACATGCACATTTTTCTGCTTTTTAAAATGGCCTGTCTTATGTTGATCATCGAGATCGGTTGAATGTAGGACAAAGCAAAGAAAAATGTCTCTGGTCTGTGTAAACATTCATTCCCACAGAGTCCCATGTAATTCAAAATGATGGTAACATGGGTAAAAGCATTGGCTGTGGAAGGAGACACACAAACAGATAAGTGCATATCAAGTTGACACCTGCTGTTGTACAGTGCATATCGCACCAATTGTGATACACCGTTTGTGTTTAACTTAATATTTGATCACTAATGGCGGGTGGGTCTCTGGTGTCACTGCTGTAACGTCTTAGATTTCTAAACACCGGCCTTGTGCAGTGCATCTTTTACATGGTACTTATGTGGCAGAACAACAAACCAAGTACGGCCCCGCAATTTGGGTTAAGCACTGAACCTTCACACCAAGCGGAACAAATCTGACCCAGGTCTTAACCTTAATGAGCTCTGAAAGAATGGAGATAATCTCCTTCATTACACAAAAATGTTATGAACTAGTTAGGAAGTAAAGGATCATTTTCACCATTCTTTTACAGCGTGATTCTGAATCAATCTGTCTCTGACAACTGGTTCAATGTGATGCTGTCAAAAGGAATTTATTTTACTGCCTGAAACATCTGCAATATATATATATACAGTATATTACTCTATTGTAGTTATCAGAATTAATACACTATGAGTTGCCTAAAATAAGGTTGTTCAACAGGCAAAAGTATATATTCCTAAAGTAATAATCTTGAAGATTTTCCAGTGGGCAACTCTGGGCCTGAAAAGTGAATCCAATGCTGAAGTCCCTTAAACTTGCATTCTTTCTAATAGCCAGCAGGGGGGCGACTGCGATTGTATAAAAGTGAGAAAATGAGCCTACTTCTCACTTGATTTATTACCTCAGTAAACATTGTAAACATGAGTTTATGGTCTCAATCGCAAGTTTCAAGTCTTCTTCAATACAGCATGATGTTCATTTAATAAGTTATGGTCCCATTTAGAGTCAAATAGACAATAAAGCAGGGCTGGGCGATATGGAGAAAATCAAATATCACTATATTTTTTACCAAATACTTCGATATCGGTTTGCATCGATATTGTAGGGTTGACCATTTGTGCTTTGACAAAATATTTACACAATGAGATTTTTGATAAATAATTATCAGTAATTTGAATATAATGACTAAGTGTAAAAGACAAAAAATAGAACAGCTAGAACAGTCTGGTAAGTTCAGAAAAGAAAAGACAACACTTATGCCATATTTCGATATGCAAAATCTAAGATGATATGTAGTCTCATATCACGATATTGATATAATATCGATATAATGCGACATTCACTGGAGAAAAAAACACTGTGTGGATCTCCGGGAAGTGAGATTTAAAAACACACCTGCAATTACCACTTATCACCACAGGCGCCGCCAAAGAGAACAAAACGCAGATTTTGGAGATTGTAACTTTAATTTCCAGGGTTCAATGATATCTAACATCTATTTACATCTATATTTATAGTATAACTAATATGCTTGGGCTTTTAATCAAGACTGTCTATTGTATTTTGTTCAAATTTTATGATTACAGAATAAAATCTACATCCACACCGGCAAAACACCATGAGTACATTACTGATATACCTCAAAATAACAGTGCACTGCACGACCCTAACCTGGGCCAAGGTTTATCTCACCAAGAATGCTCAAATTCAGGTGTTTGTTGTGCCAGCAGCTAATAAAGAGCTTAACTTGATGCTCCTCTACTTGTTGCACATGATTATCCGAGCGAAAAGAACTGAATGGGACGCCAGCCAAGTCTTGCAAGACCATATGGCCCCGGTCTGTGGTGGCGTTTGGGCCGTTGTTTCCTTCAGCATCCTATTGTTTGGTGTCAAAGGACTAGAGGGGGGGGGTGGGGGTTGGGTAGGGGGGATTATATATACACAGAACACATTCTCTCTTTCAAAACACACACTCCCCCATGCATACACGCACAAAGGCACATTACCAGTGTCATTACAGTTCCACCCATGATCCAGACATCTTTAATCCACTGGTGCAAAACCACATACTTAGAAGAAAGAAACACCAGAATGAGGGGAAAAAAAGGGCTAATTTTAGGTGGTAATTTTAGTTGCCAAGTATATATTTAAAAAACCCAAATAACAGAGCTCCAGGAGCACCAGAGCAACACACACTCAGTTTCTCAGTGCAAATATGGAGAATAATTTCTAAAAGTCTGAAATTGTCACGAGATCCAAAGTGACATCCTGGCCAACAAAAAAAGCAGCATTTTGAGATGAAAGTACTTAGAAGTATGAAATTATGCAATGACATTAACGAAACAGAATCAGTACATGTGGAATTTGTGTTTGCAAGTTAGAATCTATTCCCTCAGTGGACTGAAAACGATTCTACTTACATCAGAGATGTCTTTGTGCAGGCCTTCAGTGGTCCTCAGCCAGCTGCGGTTCAACTCACTCAGCTCCAAAATGGGCTGCACCTTCAGCCGGACCGACTCTCCGGACTGACGGATCATCTCCACGATCTCGTCCCTGCTCTTGCTCTCCACGTTGACCCCGTTGATTTCCACCAGCCTGTCTCCTGGCACCAGGCCCAGAGCCCGGTCCTTGGTCCCAGCACCCGGTTCGGCGAAGTGCACCACGCGCCGACACACTCCTCCGTCCAGCTGCCTGTCCAGCATGGTGGTCCTCCGCAAAGAGAAGCCAAAATCCCCGGTGTTGCGCCGCTGTAGCTCCAGCTCTCTTGGATCTGGTATTGGTGGAGCGACAAGCACAGGCAGCTGTAGGTCTGCACCAGGGAAGGTCTTCTCCACCATCTCGGGAATGTGAACCATGTTTGGGTTGGAGTGGGACTTCAAGGATGTAGTCCAGTTCTGCCCAAAAGCCTCCAGAGCGTTGTCCTCGCTGCTCCTCTGGGAAAAAGACACGTGCCTCTGGCCTACCAAGGAATTCACCCTGGCCAATTCCCCAAACTTAGCTGCTCTCTCCTTCACAGAGCTGCGATGATGATGATCCAGTTCAGGTCCCTTCACGTCTTCTTCACCAGAGGTGCTTGCACTCATTTGCCCCGCATCCTGCCCCAGGGTGTTGTGAAGACGCTCGGCCTCCAGGTCCGTCAGGTTGAGCTCCATGCTGGTAGCCACCTTAATCGGGATGGGACTAGAGATCTCCAGCTTGCCCCTGGAGTCCCTCTTAGCGCTCCCTCGATTGAGGTGGAAGAAGCCTCTGCGTATGCTCATCTCCTCCAGGCTCTTTAACTCAGCCTGGGACATCCGCTCTTTCTTCTCTTTCTTCTCCTTCTTGCCCAGGTCCTTCTCCTTCTCCTTGTCTTTCTTAATTAGGTGAAACATGCTCAAACTGCTCTGAAGTCTTATACCAGTTTGAATTGCTTACGGCGACAAAAGGACCGTTTCACATGAATGATGAGAGAGAGAGCTTCTACAGTAGTTACTGACCTGCAGTGTCATCTGTAAGGAAGAGGAAAAACAGGAGAAAATTAAGAAAATACTTGCTGAGAGCTTAATAGAACCGTCTAATTTAGTTCTGCCTGACTACGGTACTGGCATGCCAATTATTGGCCAATCATGCACATCTGTAATGGCTCATACGGTATGATGACATATGTGCAAAACGAAATAGAGTAAATTCTTCATAGGACGCTTTTTGAAACCCTTTTTTAACTTCAAGTTGTTTGTTATAGAGCAACAACAAGAATGCTGTTTATTTCGCCACGTATATACATACATGGAATTGACTCTTTTTTTTATGCATCTCTCATAATGTACTTACACAGAATGGAAATAACAGAATAAAAGAATACAATAATACAAATAAAAAATAAAATGTTTACGTACAAGTCAAGTGTTCTGGAAGTTGTAAACAATACAAATAGTGCAAAGAAATAAATACTGGATGGATATACATGGACTAGATGATCATGTACAGCATGTACATGTGGAGTTGTCTATGTACTGTATGTACAGTGAGTAGTATTTATACTTACAGTGACAGGTATGTACATATTACAATATGTACATAAAGTGATAGATGATATGTACATATTACAAAAAATGTGTACGAAAGACTGTAAATTATAATCTAAAAATGTGCATTAAAGACTGTAAAAAATATAATCTATAACGCTAGCAGCGGATATTTGGTGTTACAGGGTTATTGACAGTGTATGACTCAATTAGTTGTCAACTATTAACTTAATCGGCAACTATTTTGATAATTGATTAATCGGTTTGAGTATTTTTTTAAGAAAAAAAAGCTAAATTCTCTGAATTCAGCTTCTTAAATGTGAATATGTTCTGGTTTCTTTACTCTTTTATGATTGTAAACTGAATATCTTTGAGTTGTGGACAAAACAAGACATTTAAGGACGTCATCCTGGGCTTTGGGAAACACTGATCAACATTTTTCACCATTTTCTGACATTTTATAGACCAAACAACTAATCATTACAGATTAATCGGTAATGAAAATAATCATTAGGTACAGATCTAGTTTGTTATATTAATGTTTTCATTTATAGAATATTATATCAGTCATTAAAAGATCCATTATTTGTTGTGTTTTGTGACAATATAATAACATTATTCCTACATCTTATGTTGCAAACTCATAAAAACCTTTCATCAAACACTGTATTGCATATCATGTAATGATTCTTTTTTTCTTATAATCAAACTTTTATCAGTATCAACATACAATCTAAATAACTCAAATCAGAAGAAATGTATAGTGTGTCAGCTGTGTGAAAGGGAACTGACATAATTGTGATGCATTACAGTCTCAACAAAAAAAAATGACCTACAAACATTAATATACTCCAGATTTGGGGGATTTATTCTCTCAGTCCTATAGCTGCCCTACATACAGGCACTGTTTTTGGACAGCTTTGACCTCATCTGTCTTGCTGTCAAATGCTCGGCATCACCATTTAAAGTGATGCAGAACATCTAAACACTTTTGAACCATGCTCTCCACCTGAACCTGAATGCCTCACACATCCATATAGTAGCCTGTGTGAACCCATAAACAGTCAAATATGCACTTAATCTTCACTTAATCACATCTCCTGAGGTCATAGAGGCTATGAAATAACAATACAATCACTTTTCAGCACTTTACAATACAACTGAAACTATTCTCATGATGTCTTTTCACAGGAAATGATAAAAACCTTGTTGATGTTGAGCTTTACTGAACTTGCATGCTATAACTAGGTTGTTGCTGCTGCTAGTCCACAGCTTGGCTGTAATGCTCTCCCTTTAAGCTGCTTTGCCCTCATTCTCTAGCACCGGTGGCCTCAGGGAACACTTTCAATAGAGAGTGTAACCATTGTCATTCATTAATATAAAATACACAGTTATTAGTTAACGCTATTAACCGACATGACACTGACTTACCTGTAATTGTGCGCGTTGCTTGAAGTTTGCAGCATTTTGCTCCTTTCAATTGACAGTAGGTGCGAGAAATGGAGCTTGTGATGCCTTCAAGTGCTTGCCGTAAGCTCCGACTTAACCAAAAACAAGTATGGCCGGTTATAAACGACCCTGTGGACACAACCTCATGTTTGTGTTTCTATTACTATTACTTTTTTTAAACGGGCAGTCTGTAGGCTTAGTCATGTATAGAATAGTCTATATATATTTAACGGCAAAAAAAAATAAAATGGAACTTGAATTATGTGCACCACAACACAACAAAAATGACTAGTTATTTAAGGAATGATCTTTTACTTACGCTGCTTTCATTAAATCCATCTTTATATTGTTAAATGTGGACAAAATGTGCTAAATTTAGCACCTTCTATAATTGTATTTGGGTCGTCAATGTTTAAATTGCTCTAAAGGTTTAGTAATTCCAATGGCACTTGAAGGTAGCATCAGTGTAAACCGGACAGCAGTGACCCCTGCTGGTCTTCTTACGCACTGCAACACTGAGTGTATGTGCAGGTACTGTATACAGAAGGCACAGGTAAATACTTCCAGTCTGCCCAATTTACCTTGTCAGGACTCACCTTACAACACAAACACACGTTTTAATTTAGAAGTTTGATAGGATATTGTAGATTATGTTGATCTGAGATTTGACAATATATAAAATGAGCTTTTAAATCTTTGAGTTTGTGTGATTCTAGGCTCAGTTTGTGCGTCCCATGTTTATACATTTGAGATTTTTGCATATATGATTAAATTTCAGCCCAAGCTCTTGAAGATTTATATTATATTATATTATATTATATTATATTATATTATATTATATTATATTATATTATGGGATATAATTGCCATGCAGGACAGCAAGATTTGTCAAATATATCCGGTCAAGTCAAGGAAAGTTAGGCCTTTTGTCCCACTCTATGGCACATAACCTCAGTGATGGAATGTAACTAAGTACATTTACTCAAGGACTGTACTTAAGTACTCCACTACATTTACTTGACACTTACAGTTACTACTTTTTAAATAATCAGACAATATGATACGGTGCAGTACTAGTAATCTACCCAGTAGTATACAAAGTATCAAAAATTGGCTCCACATTGACGATCTATCAATCTGTCAGCCATTCTGTATCATGAGTACATTTACTTTTCATACTTTAATTACATTTTGCTGAAAAAACTTTTGTAATTTTATTTAAGTAGCATTTTGGATTCAAAGCCTTGTCTTGAAATGTAGTATTTTTAGGCTATGGTATTTCTATTTTTACTTAAGTAAAAAATCTGAGTACTTCTTCCACCACTGTCTAACCTACCGCACAGGTTACACTCCTCTGACTTTGCTGAAATTTGTCTTCTGGCAAAAAAAAAGTACAAAACAATGAGAATCAGACCGAGATATCAACTATTCTAAACCAGATCAGAGCCCTTGTGTATTGCTGCTTAACAGGCCATGTACGCATACAGTTGCTGATGCTTAAAGCAGCAGTGGGTAGAAATGGAGCAAATATGATTAAAAAAAAGTTATTTTTATAAAACGGTCACTATACCCTGACAGTAATGCAGTGCTCCTAATGGCATCTGCAAGATTTCACAGACCGGAGAAAAACAACCAATCAGAGCCGAGCTGGAGCCTGCCGTCTCTGAGCAGCTGTCAATCATTCGCGAACTTCAATCAAACGATCAAACTAGGCAGTGCTGATAAAAAATTAATCAATATTCTGTTTGCTAGTGATTGACAGCTGCCTCCATTGAATGATCAGCCAATAGGAACTCTCTGAAATGACCTGTGATTGGCCAAAGTCTATCGTCACGGGATTTTTTAAAGCCTGAAAACAGAGCCATGAGGAGGTGCAGAAGTCTAGCTTTCTCTCAGAACACTTGAATTACAATATGCTGAAAGATTATTATGGAATTTTTGCCCAATGATGCCAAAAACATTCTGGCTTACTGCCACCTTAAATTCGCCATCTGTCTATTTACAGAGGATCCTTTGTTGTCTTTGTAGTGGAGGTATGAATAAATCACAGCAAATACATTGATTTGTCTATATTTACAGAAACATTTTCATAGAAATCTGCACTACATTCATATCAGTGCTTCCCTCTACAGTACACATAATAAACCAAGAATGGTAAACACATTGCAACATCTCCAAACCATTCCAAAATTCCACATTATTAATGTTAAGTTCGGGTTTCTGTGGCTAGAAACAAATACACTGAATCTGTCACAGTTTCTCCCTGACATTGTCTGAATCATTTTAATAATCACTAACTTCATAACTCAATTTAGATATATACAAGCGCAGTTATAGATGGAAAATATATATAACACAAAAGAAAAAGATGGTTTGAAATCATTTACTGCAAGCCCCCAGGAAGAGCGCCAGTGGCCAAACGGCGATACTGGAACTTCTGTGTCCGTTACATGATGCCATTGGGCCCAGAAAAAAACCTTTTCCCATAGACTTACATTGGGAAAGAGACAACTGTAACTCAGCTGATATTTTTTTTTGAGGTGAATCAACTTTCCAATATGAACATTTGAATAGCCCTTATTTAAATCATTAGGTCTTAAAATTTGTAAAATGCACTAATAGCCGAATCCAGAGTTATTCTGTGACCGAGCGGACGCTACTGCGCCTGCTCCATGGGCTCAATGGATGTGGAAGATCTCAGGAAGATCCAGGTACTTTTCCAATCGGAAGTCGAGCCATTTTGGAATCCTGCGCCAATGAGCAACTTTCATACGAATGAACGGGGCCCCGCCTCCAACCCTGCATCCAGTTCTCTTTATACATCCAATGGTTTACAGCCATGACTTTTTCCCTCTTCCTGTTTTGGCCATGTTGTGCAGTCTAGTCTTGCTGCGATCCTTCTCATCTGGAGTTCTCTTCGAAGTACACTCCAGCGTGGAGTCCGTCTCAAAGGAGATGGCCGGGCCTTGGTTGGGAACGCCGCCGCTCCTGTCCCGTGATGTGGGTGAGGCGGTCTGCAGGACGACCCTACCGCACAGAGAGTGCTTGAGTTCGAGGAACAGTGGGTTGTTATCGGAGTATAAATCCACCCGCGCCCCGGGGTTCCTACCCGAGTCGCAGCACGTACAACACGCGGATAACAGCACTCTGAAGATATAGATCCAGCCCAGATAATGCAGCTCCACAATGTTCAAAATGAAGCAACCTAGACTGACGCTGAACATGAAGTTGAGGAAGATGGTCTTCTCTGTCGCTCGAGACACGAAGCAGTCGGTCCTGTTCGGACAGGGGTAGGTCTCGCAGCGGAAGAGGTGCGGGACTTCGAATCCGAATAGGTAATACTGTCCAATGAGGAAGATTATCTCCATGATGGAGCGCAGCAGAACGTGTATGATGTAGATGAGTAAGACTTGGCTGGAGAGCTGGGTTGGATCCTTCCATACCTCTCTCGCATCCTCCTCCAGCTGGTTCCTCTCCTCACACTCCTCTTCCCGTGAGCTCCAGTCCTCATTGTTATAGGTTGCGTTATAAGGATCGCCGGCCTCCAACGTCGTCTCTTTATCTCCTCCTCTGTCCCTTTCTAGTGAAGGCGAGGACCTGGGTACCACTTGGACCTTCTTATCATCCTCTGGCTTTTCATTCTTAGTGATTTTTTGCAAGACGTAGACGATGTAGAAGATGGAAGGCGTGGAGACCAGGACGATCTGGAAGACCCAGAAGCGCAAGTGTGAGACGGGAGCAAAAGTGTCGTAGCAGACGTTGTTGCAGCCAGGCTGCAGGGTGTTGCAGGTGAACTTGGACTGCTCGTCGCTGTAGACCGCGTCCCCGACCAGGGCCACGAGCAGGATGCGGAAGATGAGCAGCATCGTCAGCCAGATCTTGCCGATGACCGTGGAGTGGTTTTGAACTTCCGTTAGGAAGCGGCCAAGAATGGACCAGTCTCCCATTTCTGTGGGAAAACACAATAGTTCAAATTATGGGCTGTCAAAGTTAACATGATAATAACGCAAATTCGTTTTAATGTCACTTATTTCTTCAACGCGTTAATGCAACTTGCGATTTTTAGGTTGTAGTGAGCTTAGTTTTAAAGTTGGAGTGAAGATATTGTCAACTAGAAAACCTAAGGAATCCATTGGTACCAATTATGTCATACTAGCTTGTCGTGAAGGAGGCTAAATAATGCTCAAAATTTACGCTAAATTTTGATGAGAAAAACTGGCATGGCAATTTTCAAAGGGGTTCCTTGACCTCTGACCTCAAGATATGTGAAAGAAAATGGTTTCTATAGGTATCCACCTGTCTCCCCTTTACAGACATGCTCACTTTATGATAATCACATGCAGTTTTGGGCAAGTCATAGTCAAGTCAGCACACTGACACACTGCAGCTGTTGTTTGCCATGTTATGATTTGAGCATATATTTTATGCTAAATGCAGTACCTGTGAGGGTTTCTGGACAATATTTGTCATTGCTTTGTGTTTTTAATTGATTTAAAATCATAAATATATACATACATTTGTATAAAATAAGCATATTTTCCCACTCCCATGTTGATAAGAGTATTAAATACTTGACAAATCTCCCTTTAAGGTACATTTTGAACAGATAAAAACTGTGTGACTAATTTGCGATTAATCTCGATTAACTATCTCATGCGATTAATTGTGATTAAATATTTTAATCGATTGACAGCCCTATTCTAAACGTACTAAAAATCAAACATTCCTCTCTGTTTGCTGCTAAAAAAGAGGTTACTTTTGATGATTTGGAAATTACTTTATCTTGTTCTGACTTCTGAGATATAGTATATATATAGTATAGTATAGTATAGTATATATAGTATATAGTATTGCGTTGCACTAAATATGCTCATGCCTTTGCATAAGGAAACTACAGTGTTAGCAGTTGAAGTGCTCTTTACTAATAGGGACTTCCACTTCTACTTAAACCAGCACCCAAAAACTTTGCACACCTGACAAAAAAGCATCAAATGCATGCGTTTCCTTATTCTGCAAGATCACGATCAACTATGGACAATCAAGCGATTAATTGACAGTCCTAGTTAAAATACTATAGTCAGGCACAAGGTATCAATAACTGAATCATGATAATAATGAAACTGAAGTGGTTTCTCTTACACTCCTAAGGAGAAAAAAAATGCACTGTATGACTCAATCTTACCAAGGAAGCAGGTGCATGAAACCAGATGTATTTGCACATGTATGGCTTTCAGACATTATCTAGATTTAAATATTGACCTAAAAATCCACTATAAATATACAGTAAATATCATAAAATAGCTTTCTTGGTGTGTCATCGCCTCATGTTAGTATATGTCACAATCTGGCACGACCTTCATTTTTTAATAAATTGTCACAATGAATTTCAAACGTTTTCTTTGTCACGTGTATTTCGTAGGGGTAGGCACCTTTGGCGCCACCATTGGCACACAATAGCTTAACCAATGACACGCTAGCAATAACTGTGCAAGACAGTTTTTTGGAAATATTGAAGTGCCCTCTCATCAGTAAGCCAAATTACCTCTTTCACAGCCATTGGCTGTTGGACAGCCTGTTATTTATAGGGATGCACCGATCCCACTTTTTCAGTCCCGATACTGGTAGCGATACCTGGGCTTTGAGTATCAGCCGATACCAAGAACAGATCCGATACCAGTGTTTAATTTATAAGCTGTATGCCTCACTGTGTGGAAGTTACTGGATCATTCTTTTATGTGAAAAAATAAAATATCATAACTTTCATAACTTTGTAAAACAAAATGTAACAAATAAATACAGAGATATAAATGTATTGAATTGTTATTTATTATTAAAATAATAATTTGTTGGCAAAAAAAAATCTTCAAAATTAACATTCAAGTGTAAACCTTTTTAATGCAGCAACAAATTGGTCAAAGCTTAAACAAGAATTAAATATAATGTAAATGTATATTATATAAACATAGAGTTGAATTTCATAGATCGGCCCCATTGTCACCGATATCCAGCTATTTGAGTCAGTATCGGCTCGATATTCGATCCGGTATCGGTATCAGTGTATTCTAGTTATTTAAAGATCCCATATTATGCTCATTTTCAGGTTCATACTTGTATTTTGTGTTTCTACTAGAACATGTTTACATGCTGTAATGTTCAAAAAAACGTTTATTTTCCTCATACTGTCAGCCTGAATATGCCTGTATTTCCCCTCTGTCTGAAACGCTCCGTTTCAATGCATTTTGACGGAATTGCAACGGAATTGCAACAGAATTGCGTTGCTAGGCAACAGCTTGGGTCCATGTGTACTTTCTGTCAGCTGATGACATTCACATACACTGCAACCAGGAATAAACTGGGACACATGTTGTTTATGTTTAAAAATGCTTCAAGGGTCTAAATATTGTATATTTGTGACATCACGAATGGGCAGAAATCCTGACAGCTTGTTTCAAATGCAGAGTTTCTGAATACGGGCTGAGTGTATTTCCCTGTGGATTGAGTGTTTCGATACTATCACAGTATTTATATAGGTCTTAAACCTGCTTTATAATGAAAAAACATGAAAATCTCACTTTTTATAATATGGGACCTTTAAGGTAGTTTGATTGATTTTTTTCCCCACCCGCATTCCGCGAAGACCCGCCCCAATCTGCCTCTGATTGACTAGTACTCCTTGTGCCTTCTTCCCAGAAAAGTTTATTGCTGATGAGCAAGATTGGTGGAAGGTTGCTATGTTTAATATGTATGTTTTCATAAGGATGGCAGCCTTCTTGTATAGTGCTCTAATATATAATTACAATGTCCTGATTATGGGAGAAATATTGCATGTTGCCTAAGTGGATGGAATAAAATTACAGATCTGTTGGAGATTTGAATTTTGATGTGTTGTCATAACAACAACTACCTTAATGTTGATATGACACACTGATTAACAAGAAAATTTAAAAATGGCAATTCACACCATGAAGGTTGCCGACCCGTGTTATTACAAACAGTAAGAGCAGTTATTCCATTAAGCTGTAAATTACCAGCAGTGTCTCATATTCACAAAATAGTTTAGTTACATTCAATGACATTTCCTGTAACAGAAATTTTGTTTTTTTTAATTCTTGGGTTTACAAATGAATTCTCAAATTATTATATATGATCTACTCCTTAAACAAGCTAAAACATAATCATTCTGTTCTCCATGTCCTGGTGGAGCTTACCTTTGGAGAATCTGGAGAGTTTTCCTTATCCAAAGCTGGAAAAATACCAGAGGAAGCAAACTGCATAACTGTATTTTCAAGTGGAGCCCGTTGCTGGATGTTATCGTGTCTTTTGAGCTGGACGAGGGGAGAATGGGCTGACCACACATATTCCCTCTAACTCTAACTGAAACATCGGTTGCACTGTATGTGAATAAAGGCTTTCAATGTACAGTGGGACAAAGATTGAAAATGTACAATGGGGGCACCTTTACTGAACCAGCCATTCACGGACGAGCAGAGGGTTCAAAGAACGTACTGGAAAGAGTGTGTGCACAATACTGATTCAAGCTGTGTCCACTTTCAGTTTAGAGCTGGAACACAAGTCTATTTTCCCGCAAGATTTTAATACTTTGGTCTCCGTGGAAGTGTGAAGAATTGCAGTATATCAATTTAACACATCACTTTTGATAAAAAAATTTAAGAAATATCAACAACTTTTCACTTTTTTACCAACTTTGTATTATTGTGGAGCAAAGAATATACCTCAGATCATATTCATAAATGTAACTTTAACCATCCTTTTCCTCACTCTCTCTGAAAAAGTGTGAAATAATCAAGCCAAATAGCAGGAAATTCCTCAAAATAAAGAAAGGTTATTATCTTACAAGAGCTCTTTTGGTTCAATTCTCTTTCATACCCTCGACCATTTCACTGCCCAACTCTGTAAAGTATAGGTCGTATCAGCACATCCACCCAGGCCGGTTCTTCTGTTCTTGTCATTATCTTAATATTGTAACTCTTTTAATATTTTTGGTACTTCAAGGTTTCACCTTTTTTTATTGTTTTAGTATGTGGGAATGTACAGTATGTGTATATTGTCTTATTGTGATGAGATGTTGTTGTTGTTGTTGTTGTTGTTGTTGTTGTTGTTGTTGTTGTTGTATGGGGTGCTAGGGGTGTCGCGATATACCGGTATTATAATAATAATAATAATAATAATAATAATAATTTAAAATTAAATATTGATATCATGTTAATAATACACATAATAATCTGCCTCTTAAAACATTTTATATATACAGATATGGTTACAGACTCTCTCTCCACCTCCCTACACTCGTATTTTGAGTGAAATTAATTTGCCAAAAAAGAGACAAAATGCTGAATAAACAAAGTTAAAGATGAATTTGACAGATAGCATTATTAGCCTATTATTTAAAATTTCTGATTAATAGCCTATTATTTCAAACAAACAGATATTGTCACAGCGATGGCGTCACAACTGCAAGATGCAGTCACGAAACATTACAGGTTTGTAGTTGAGATCAAAATGAAGACTGAGTTCGATGATAGGTGTGGTAGGAGCAAGGGGGCCAGAAGTAGGGTTGTAGGAAGTGAGGAAAGGGCCATTGGCCTCCCCCACTTTACGTCCCTGGTCCCATTTGGCATCGCAGTGTGGTCCCATCACAAGTTGGTCTCTAGTTAGTCATTTGTTTTTTCTTTGGCTGCATTCAGTTTATAAGAAGAACTTAAGGCAACACTTCATTTTACAGGTCCGCAAATTTCACGGCAATTAGGTGATAATTAGTAACCTATTTGAAATTTCTTTGGAATTACTGCCAAATTACCCCAATATTTACCTCAAAATGTATCAAAAATTACTTAATTATAAACATTATTTAATAATGACATTCCGCTATTTCCCAATAGCTGGTAATTTATTTAACACGTTTCCAGGAAAAGAATACAAAGTTAATTGATGGGCTTTATTTCCATGTCTACTGGTAAATAGATAATAATTAGCAAATAACTTCTTTGAAATTTCTCTAAAAAACTCCCTGAATCATTACATTAGCTACCAGGTTACATTTGTGTAGACAATAAGTCACACAATGGTGAGATTTGTGCCTGATCAGAAGTGTCTTCCATTAGTTTTGGTTTTCCACCTCCGATGAAGAGCCGCTCAAGCCTAAGGGCCCTATTCTAACAGTTATATGCCATTTTAGCATCTACTTATAAAATAATGTTTATAATTAAGTAATTTTCAATAATTTTTAGATAAATATTGGGGTAATTTGGCAGTAGTTCCAAACAAATTTCAAATAGGATACTTGCTAATTATCACCTAATTACCATGAAATTTGCATACCTGTATAATGAAGTGTTACCGAATTCAACTCTTATTGAGTTATGTCTTACATAATTTGAGACATAACTGTTATAACTGTGCTGTATTAGCCCATATGATATGATACGGTGGTCCTCCTGTCGTGATGCAAATTTAACATTGTTTGGCATACCTGCCAAACCCCAACCCTGAGCCCTGTTGCTTTGGTGACACCCAGGTAGCTTTAAACAGCACTCTTTTGCTGCCTTGAACCTAATTATTGTATCCACTATAGGCTAACTATTAGCTGAATATGAAGGATATTTTTTTGTTTATTAAGTTACAGCAAATATGTAATAAGAAAAGAGGACAATGGGAGTTAGATCTCACATAGGCCTTTCATATGAATCGTGAACACAATCGTATGTGTCTTAGTCATCTGAGCCTGTAGGACAGCACATTGGTGCTTATAAAGGTCGTCTGGCATTAACCTACTGTTCTTGTAACCCCAGATGCTCTGTACTGTTTTCTTGGCTGTCTTCAAGGTTGAAGGTGCCATTTGACCACAGACAGGCATGCTGTATTCCTAATATTATCTGCCCGCATCTATAGTTTCTCCACAGTTATTGTTATTTCACAGTAACATGTTCCCTTCTATCAAATGACTAAATCAAAGTCCAATGTGTGAAACATCTTTGAGACGGGTGTAAAAACATCAGGAGGAGACAATGCAGCTATGATTCATATCCAGCTTGGTCACGTCAGTCTCCTTTCTTTGTGAGGGTTGAGTAATCATACTGTTTGATGATGAATGATATAACACAGTGAAGGACAAATCTGCATTTGGTTCAAAGAAGACTGATGATTAAATGCATGTGTCATTTCTAGAAAGAATGCTGAGATATGGTTTGATTTTTTCCCCCACACAATCAACTTTTAAAAGTTACCTTACCATGAAGGCCCGATCCAAAAAACGTTGTGACAATAACCTTAATAAACAACATTAGAAATGAATTGTGATTTAATTGTGACAATTGCACAAATATCAAATTCTTCAGACAATAATCCTAGTTTATTTAATATAAGTGGTGTATTCACAGTCAATTAGTAGACTGTGTGTGTGTGTGTGTGTGTGTGTGTGTGTGTGTGTGTGTGTGTGTGTGTGTTATTTTGGTCCACTGGAGGCAATTCGTCCAATTTATATGAGTTCTGTGGTTTTCATTCATCCCCATGATCCCATTAATGAAAAGAAACTGCTGCGCACGCGGACTATTTTTTGCTCCGTTTAAACAGAAACCATCCTCATTATGGAAAAGGAGTAAAGCCAAATGTTTGCAAAGCAGAACAAACCGCTTTCCAAATCATTTTCTTATAAAAACGAATTACTGAAACACATTCATATCCCGACAACCACATGCGACAGTAGTAGTCGACTAGAACAAATGCCCCCTCGCAGAAATAGCGGAAAACACATCCAGAGGGGTGTTTGGAAATCCAACTACATCAAATTAGTTTTGTGATAAAATAGGAACAATTTAAATTATATGTTACATATATATTTCATAATGTATTTTAAATTGACAATATATAAGTTTTATGAACCGCATAAACGCTAACACGAACTATTTTTAACATACTAAATTTATCCCCCCTCCCCCCTAAATAGTATGTGAAATGGTTGAGCCCTCGAGGTTACCGGAAGTTGTTTCAGCTGCCATGTTTGGTTGCTTTGTTGTAGGCTTCTACGAGCTTTCCTCCAGAATTAGTAAGTGTGGAAATGGAGCCGAGCTGGAGTACGTTTCTTTTCCAAGTAAGTTGACTCTTTGCGAGGGAAACCGGGATCGCTCGTAAAACAACCTTAAGAAACACAAGCGGCGGGAAATCTTAGCGGTAAAAGCAAGTTTTTAAACGAGTAACGCGTAGATGAAGTAACCAAGCAAAACAATGGTATATGAAAGCAGGCGTCCAGCTGTGAGGCTTTGGGAATGACGCTAGAACAAAAAATCAATGCTCCTCAACGAGCGATTGAAAATCATGGCTTGCTTTTCTATTGTACGAAGACTTGGACTGTTAATGTTGAATAACTCGACAGCGTTTGGGGCTTTTTTTCAAGTTAGTTTGCCAAGTCGAAGCCAGAGAAACATGCGGGATCATTTGAAGTGGAGAGGAGACAACGCTCACTGCACCGTTACAATCCAGACAGAGCTGTTTTTCTCCTGTGATTGAGGGCTGAGGATCGGTCGCCATAGGATCATGATGTTCATTGTAACGCCGTTAAACCCACAGATAATTTTAATTTGAAGTGGTGAACGCTAGTAAACGGCGAATAAGTGTCTACTTCTCGGCTGCTGAGATTTACTAACGACGATGATTCTTGGTGAAGTCCTTGGTGAACTTTCCGCTCCTCGCCTCCAACCGGGTCCGCCAGTAACTAGCCAAGTTAGCTAACGATGTTTAGGCTGCCTTCATCTAACTTGCTAGCTAATTTAGCTTAATTTGGGCGAGGCTGTTGCAATGAGCTTACTAAACTAATGTTACGTGGCTTTGATAAGCAGCACTGGTGCAGCTCTCTTGTTTATTAACTAGCTATTTATTCGGGAAGAAAGGAATTCAAAGTATGCACACAACATCATCAGCTAACACTAGCAACCTTTTCAAATTAGCAACCACATTACGCAATTTATAAATGCCTTTTTCTCCAGCCAGAAAGTGAGTGGTGCTGTTGAGGCTGATGTCTGGTCCACGGTTAATGGGTTTCACCGTGTCTACTAAAGATGGAAGGCTTTTGTTCAATAAAATGAATGAAATGTTTTCTTCACATGGCCTTACTGAGCCTAAAAGAATTAAGCCTATAGTGAAGTAAGAGCCCGAGTGTTTCTGGAGAGGGTCTAATTCAAATGATGAAATGTTTTCCCGCGCTGTGCTGTCATTTTGTCCGTTATTAATCAATATATGGACCCATGTAATACGTATATAGTTATTGTAATCTATGAAGTTATGCCCCCAGTGTGTTTTAGTGGGTGTGACTAACTCCTCATGGGAGGAAGAACCTCCTCAATGAACTTTATCAGTATCATTCACAAAAATACTCTTTTTCGCTCTATTGTCTTTCTGCAGTTTCATATGAGTGACTG
Organism: Sebastes fasciatus; assembly: GCF_043250625.1. Classification (NCBI taxonomy): domain Eukaryota; kingdom Metazoa; phylum Chordata; class Actinopteri; order Perciformes; family Sebastidae; genus Sebastes; species Sebastes fasciatus. Next base: position 22,573,129 of record NC_133810.1, on the reverse strand, counting down.
TATGTAATTGAGAGCAGGGTTAGATAGGTCAGTGGTTCGCAAAGTGGGGTCCGGGGACCACCAGGGGTCCCCAGCAAAAAGAGGAATCATTTATTTTCATTATAATGTAATGCATAAGTAACACAATGACAGACTGTACAGCTATTTTGGTCATGGGGTTCATACACTTTCGATAATATATAACATCAAAAAGCAAAAATTAGTTGAAATCAGATGGGGGACCTGGGACAAAATGTTATCAAATGGTGGTCTAATTTGTGTCCATTTAGGGGTCCTTGACGTGAAAAGGTTTGGAAACCACTGATATAGATCACAAGGTCTTGTTGGTAGTACTGTTATGTTTGGAATCCCTTGGCAATAGAGTCCTAAAACCCAGAAATGAGTTGGCATTGTAGCACTTACGGTTCCCTCATCTGGAGGTCAATGGGTTTTGGTTAGATGTGGTTTTGGTTATGTTTTATGAGTGGCATAATTGCTTACACAAATAATTTTTAACAAACTGAATTTATCACCCCCCCCACAAATAGTGTGTAATATGGTTCAGCTCTCGAGGTTACCGGTAGTTGTTTCAGCTGCCATGTTCATTAAGTTAATTCAGCCGCCATGTTTAATTAATAATAATTCCATCCATAAGTAACACAATGACAGACCATATGGCTATTTAGCTCATGGGTTTCATACACTTTCGGTAATATATAACATCAAAAAGCAAAAATCCTATCAGATGGGGGACCCTGGGACAAAATCTTATCAAATGGGGGTCTAATTTGTGTCAGTGTAGAGGGGTCCTTGACGTGAAAAAGTTTGGGAGCCACTGATATAGATCAAATGGTCTTGTTGGCAGTAATTGCAATGTTGGAGTCCCTTGGCAATAGAGTGCTAAAGGAATGAGTCCTAAAATCCGGAAATGAGTTAGCATTTTAGCACTTATGGTTCCCTCGTCTGGGAGTCAATGGGTTTTTGTTTAGGTGCCTGAAATAAGGTCTGTGGTTGCACAAGCTGAACAGATTTTAACGTTTTGTTCTCGCAGACTCGTCCTCCTTTACAGCCTCGTTGTGTATACTCATGCGACTGGTGTAGTTCATTTAAAGCCTAACTTTAGTTAGCTTTTTACTTCTGGTGATTGCATTCACACTTCAAAAATCATAAAAGTAGTGTTCATTTGTGAAGATTATCTAGCTGAACAAAACTTATAAGCATCATAAACTTGTGTTTGCCACAGAGCTTATTTTCTACAATAATCCAAAACCCAAAGGAAAAATCCCATTGGCTTTTTGTCGAGGAAACCCAGGGCGATGCTAACTTCCTGGTTGGCCCACAGAAGTACGTAATCCCTGCAGCACTCTATGCCAGCCAATACTATTTATTTGATATATTTTGTGACGAAAGTGTTCAAACTTCAGAGAAACGTTTTTACTTTTCATAAAAAAATTTGTAAAACTGGTGCTGAGAGGGAGCACTGATGGAATACGACAGATGAAAGTCAAACTTGGAAGAGCTTGTGTGTGCCATCATTACCAGACTACTGGAGTCACGGGAGAAGTGGTCAAGAGGAGGTAGAGTTGGTAGAAGTATCACAGGGAAGCTTGAACTATCTATCGATATGTTCGAGGACTTTTAAGTGTAAGGGTCTTGCTACACAAGCCAAAGTTCACATTACTTATCTAGTTGCTATCTTAAAGCCTAATATTAATATTAGGCGAAGAAAGAGCATGAATAGTGCCCTATATCATTTTTGTGGTATTAGTAGTAGTAACGTTCTGCTCTGGCTGTCGGAGACTGATCACTTACTTCTTCCCGATGAAAAGGGCAGATGGACGGTGTGGCTTGTTGTGGAGTATCTGGCGTCCAGCCAGAAGCCCTGCATGTATTATGTACCGCTCACTGTTACTCTGTCAATCTCATGTAAATCTGTGTGCAGTTATCATTGACGTACGGAGGGACATTTTTCATTCAGCCACCGTCCGTTGACACATGCTTTGCAGTGTTTTTTTAAAGCATTCCACCGTGTTACCTTTTTATAGAAATATATTTTATTAAGATGCATAAATTAAAGCGATGATGATTAGCATATTCTTGTTCAAATACTTTGTCAGGTGTTTTAAATAATCCATATTGTTGTGTAAATGAGCTTGAATAATTCCATAAGTACAGCTGCCTCTCCCTCTTTTTTTGATTAATGTGCAGTGCAATATATGGAAAATCCAGTATTTGTCAGGCTACAGTTAGGTAAATAATTTTGTTCAGACCAGTTTGGCGCTAGTTGCGCAATGACAACAGTAATGCTGCGACGTAACAGAAAAATGGTAAAGAATGCCCCAAAAGTGATAAAAGTCCTACTGCAAATGCTTCTGGGCCCAAAACTCCACTCTGGCTTCCTCTGGAGACTGTGATAGCCACTAAGAACCACAACAAAAACACTGTATAAACTGTGTTATAATATCAGAAATAAACTTTTTTTTTTTTTTAAATGTGCTACACATCCATTCATTCTGCCTGACAAGTTCCCAAATGTCTAAAAGAAAATGACTTTCAACAGGTGGGACACAAACTAATAGTCTTAAACTAATAATATTTCCCTTAAAGGACACTGCAAGACGTGAACATAGTTTAAAAAATAGCTGTTGGTGATCATGCGCCTTGCATTTGGAAGCCATTTTGTTGATTTGTTGGCGGCCAATGTATTTGTATGTAAAATTATATTTTAGATATTCACATTCCATGCAGTGACCGTTTTAATTTGATATGAGAAAAGGGTTCCAATTACATTTAAAATAATTTTTCCATTAGGGCCAGAAACACATTAAGTCATTAAGTTGCTACAGCTAACATGATGGCAGACCATTGCCTATACTCAAAAATCCAGTGGACATGAAGCATGAACAGTATCATTCATTTGTGGTAATGTCTGTGGCCACCTGACGTATGCAAGTCCAATATTTTAGCTCTGGTTTGTTCTCCACTAACCCCTGAAAAAATATCTGTCTTTATCTGGGCTTGCTAGATATTCACCAGTCAGTAACTTTCTGTTTGCCATTTGGTGCTACGTAGGTGTTGTGAATTATTATTCATTGTTTTTATTTTGAAGCCAAATTAAACGTAGGTAGCTCACAGTGTTTTTTTTATCAGAGCTTGTTTGCTTGAAACGGGTCCATTATGACAAACAGCCCCTTTTGAAGTTACACAAAGTACTTTTATTACTCACCGTTTCTAAAATATAGTAATGAATGGAGCTTTAGCGTCGGCCGTAAACTTTAGGTTCAAGTCCTAGTGCCAGAGTAAAGCCATGTGCTTTTGTATCTGCAGTGGTTACGCTGGCATCAGTCAACTCTGTGCCATACATATGCTACATATAGGGCTGCAACTAACAATTATTTTCATTGTGGAATAATCTGTTGGTTATTTTCTCAATTAATCAATTAGTTGTTAGTTTATAAAATGGTGAAAAATGTCGATCAGTGCTTCCCAAAGCCCAGGATGACGTCCTCAAATGTCTTGTTTTGTCCACAACTCAAAGATATTCAGTTTACTGTCATAGAGGAGTAAAGAAACCAGAAAATATTCACATTTAAGAATCTGGAATCAGGGATTTTTGGTTCTTAAAGAATGACTCAAAATGATAAATCAATCATCAAAATAGTTGGCGATTAATTTAATAGTTGAAAACTAATCGATTAATTGTTGCAGCTCTAGCTACATCAAAGATGTACTAAATAGTGAGTTACTATTTTTTTTACTATCAGTTACCCTCCACCTTAGTCTTGTCAGATACAGTAGAATACCTCTTTATAAAATCCCACTTGTGGCCACATTTAAGAAATGTTTGACTTTTCTTGAATCACAAGAGGTCTTTGTGCTCCCTTCTGGGTAAAATGTATTTAATTTAAGCCACGTTACATGTTCCAGCTGTTTTTTTGTCCTCGACAGGACTGTTTGCTATCTGATGTTGTTTTAAATGCCACCACTTTTTTGGAGGTTTTGGCTCATTGATTTCAGTGTTTTTTTGGGAGATGGATGACATGGTGAGTTGCTTAGAACTGGCCCATATCATCCTCTTACATTTCCCAGCTGAAAGAATGAATATATCAAAACCTCCTCTAAAACTTGCAACCTCAACAACAACAGCAAAGTAAGGCCCTGAATCCCTGAAGTATTCGTATGTAAAGCTTTACGGGCTATGAGAAAAAATCCAGGAGGATTACAAACATTACAAAAGTGATGTTTTGTAAGAACTTGTGTCAACTCGGCAAACTGGGCAGCAGCCAAAGATTTCAGAACTTGTAAACAAGTGAAGAACAACCTAGAACAAACTCATAAACTCGAAGAGAAGGCTCTACATTGTACCATAAAGCAAAACAAATATTTTATATCCTGCAGTCCTCTCCTTCCTTCCATTTTTTTTTTATCAATTATAGTTTTTGTTTGTTTTGTTAAAAAAGAAAGAAAAAAATTGCTTTTTTTCGGCAAGCAGCTGTAGAGTGCGACACAAAAGATTGAAGAAAGACAAGTGCATAATCTGACTCAGACCGTGAGCTCAATTCAAGTCTACAGTGGCCCGTGGAGCCATCAGGACACTCCCTCCATTTTGATGTTATTTATGAGGGAGCAGCCCCAGTTGTCAGAGCGCATTTGTGTCAAAATGGTCAGAGCTGCATGAAGGCACAGCAGCTTACAGCGCCCTGCACCTCTGTATAGAGGCGGGCTGTCTGCAGCGGCTACGTCTGCTGTTCACAAGCTTCACAAAGAGGGTTCCCGGCTGGTATCCCCCCAAACCCCCCCACCCAAACATAAAGCTCCCCCCCGCCCCCCCCTCCAGGCACACCCCTGGTGTGCCAGCGGACGGGTTAGCATTGGCATGATGATGACTAATCCTGGAAGGTGGCAAGTGTGAGCAGGTGCTTAGACAAACGGATGGGTGGGCTTGGTGGCATTCTCCACCAGTTCCCAGGTTCCCATTGCATATGAGGGGGAATGACGGCCACTAGTTCAGCTGAGTAGTGTGCTGTGGATAAACAATGTCCCCTGTCTCATGAATAGATGAGCCAAATCAATGAAGATGAGCATACAAAGATCCCCCGCTGAGGCATCACTGCTCAGATTTGTGTCTCTCACAATAGGCTGGATGACATAAGGAGGACACTGTGCGGTTCATTTTTCTTCTCTGTCCCCCTTCCTCCTCTTTTTTGCGTCTCCTGTCTCGGCTGGCCTTCTGCGATGGATGATTGAACCTCAAAGGGAAAGGTCAAGCATTTCACCTTGCCCTTTTCTGGCTGGCGTTTCACAACACGGTTGTCTTGACTGTGTCCATTTACCAAAAAACAACATATTTATGATTGATATGAAAAGAAAAAAAATACTGTCTTAACAAGTTTAGCAAGAACCACGAAGGGATATGAATTACCATAAACATCTGTCCCGGCTGAGCTGATGGTGTATTTGCAACTCTGTGCCTGCTTCTCTATTAATTATGATGGATGTCGGTGGGGCAGTCCCTATAGGTCAACCGAAATCTAAGGCATTTCTCAAAAGGGGTAACTAACGCGATAAAAAACTAATCTGAGCTGTGCATATGACCCCTCCTAAGTCCCGCCCCCCTTAGTTACTGTTGCTAAGTCGGACAAAAGGTCTTGACAAAAAGAAACATGGCGAATTAGCAAGCGTTTTACTAACATTAGCCAACTTAAGATGTGACTATAATTAATGTAATGTGTTTTTGGAATGGAATAAACAGGTCCACATGGTCAAGTGTTGCCTTTACATGTCCCCTGGCCCTTTTCACATCTTTTAACCATTTTAAGATTTGGTTTTCTCCTCAACATGGACGAGGCTAGCACATAGCATTAAGTATACATAGGGGAAACACAGGAAAGTTGACCGAGGTTCTGCTGGGTCCCAAGCTTGCTCAACTGTTATTGGAGCACATAGGAACTTAGGAAGGCTCAATTGTCAAAATGTAAATTTAGACTTCACCTTGGTTAGAGCATAACTAACTTAAGTAAAGCAGTTGTGCCTCTGTGATCCGTGTTGTTTTGTCCACTTTAGTGACCTTTGGTTTTCAGTAGTGTGTGTGTGTGCTCTTTTCACTCCTTTACCTCACCATGCCCTGCTCTAACTGAGCTCCTTAGCTAAGCTAAAAGGCCTGCTCTACAGAGCACCGGACTCTGCTTTGCCTCTAATTTGGTATGCCTGCTTTGCAGTCACATGGTGAATCAGCAGCGTCATGACGGGATCATTTTTCATCCAGTATATTTGGATTCTTTCGCACTAGAGGCATGCTGCACCGTCAACCTCATAAATGACAGATCCAGTGCCCATTTTGTGTTCTGTAACATCTTACTGGCCCTTGTTGTTTTCATGGACTTGTCAAAGCTGACTCTTGGCAGAACTCCAGTGGTGGTGCAGCTGTCAGTAACACTTTTGTTTTGTTATGGTCATTCTTGTGCAGACTTTGGAAAGTAATGATACAGGGGGGTATTTCAACTGTTTTGAAACTACAATCCACAATATTTATGTGTATTATATAGAGCATGTTAGGGGTGGGAATCACCAGAGGCCCCACGATACGATATTATCACGATACAATCTAATTGCGAATTTAAACATTTTGCGATATGCTGAGTATTGTGATAAGATATAGTGCGATTTATTACCTTTTCTTCAACTGCAGATTATGCCGTTTAACATCTGTTATATCTAATGAGATGCAGCTTTCACTCTGTTCATCTTAGAGTTTTCATTCACATATCTTGAGGTCAGAGGTCAAAGGACCCCTTTGGAAATGCCCATGCTAGTTTTTCCTCGCCAAAATTTAGCGTTCTTCCTGACAAACTAACATGACATGGTTGGTACCAGATTCCGATTGTCTAGTTTCATATGATACCAGTATCTTCACTCTAGCTTTAAGACTGAGCCCGCTGCAACCTCTGAAAAACAGAATAGTGGCCACGGTTAGTTTATAATGTATTATGAAAGATCCATATTTGACGTCTGTGTATCGATAAAATGTTGCCAAGCAAAATATCGTGATACTATGCTGTATCGACCATAATATCAGTTTTGTGTTGCAATAAATGTCCACCCTTCAGTATCATTAGCCTTAAACTTTGCCAACAACTATCTGGATTTAATTTAGGCGCACCCAAATATTCATCTCTGTATGTGTGTGTTTGTTTCCTCAGCAGGCCAATGAAGCCCTCCACCACCAGCACCATGTGGCCCAGAACAGCCTGCTGCCACTCCTTAATGCAGGAGCTGATCAAATTGACCAGAAGCCCATCTTGCCCATCCACCTAGACCAGAAGCCCATCACCAGCGCCGCCGAACTCCTCAAAGACAATGTGGCCAGCGGAGGAGGCGTGCGGCAACCAGTGCCTGTGATAAAGAAGGAGCACAAAGGCAAAACGCCGTTCGTCTGCGGCTACTGCAACAAGGCCTTCCGCGACAGCTACCACCTGCGGCGTCACGAGTCCAGCCACACCGGTATCAAGATGGTGTCACGGCCAAAGAAGACCGCCCAGACGGCCCCCACCATGGTGCCCATGATCTGCACCATGCCGCGGGAGAACAACGGCAACCCTTCCTACATCTCCACGGTGGCGGGCATCCTCTCCACGGCGACCACCTCGGTTTCCTCGGGCGCAAGCATCATGACGTCACACGCGATGGGCAACGTGCAGCAGCAGCACAACGTCCCCAAGAAACCCGCCAAACCTGTCAAGAAAAACCACGGGTGCGAGATGTGCGGCAAGGCCTTTCGCGACGTCTACCACCTGAATCGCCACAAGCTGTCCCATTCAGACGAGAAGCCTTTCGAGTGCCCCATCTGCCAGCAACGCTTTAAAAGGAAGGACCGGATGACCTACCACGTTCGCTCTCATGACGGGGGAGTCCACAAGCCCTACGTATGTTCTGTGTGTGGGAAAGGCTTTTCCAGGTAAGGACTAAATTTTTGGCCTTTTGATAGGTTGTTCACAATGTTGCCTTTATTGAGTGAGACATCCTGTAATATCGTTACTGATACTCAAGTGAAATGGGTAGCGTTTCTTAAATCGGAACAATGGCCACTTACATTTCTGTAGGTAATGCTAATGACCATAGACTGTATATAAAGATGGATGACGCGTCTCCTGTACAGAAGTAAAGCCAAAATATCCCGGATACGGGAGTTGCCATATTGTGATGTTGACGTCATTTGGAGCCAGAGTCTGCGCAGTAGTGATCGGGTGGTGGAGCCGCGGTATAGAGGTCACCGACCTGAACCAATCAAGAGCTGAGTGCGGCCGCAGCTTGTCGGCGAGAAAGAGCTGTCAATCTTGACGTCTCACCCCGTTTTAATAGCATTAAATAACTCATTAAAACCAAATTTATCAGAAAAATTAACACTCGAACATACATCAGCGTGATAAGAACTACCTAAAATGACAGAAACCATCTTTGGGAAACATTTATTTGACTTGTACTTTTTAGTTTGGTCCGTGTCCCATCCGCTAACATGGAGGAGGCGGGCTTTATGACCTATACTGCAGCCAGCCACCAGGGGGCGATGGAGATGGAGATGTTTTGGCTTCACTTTTGGAGAGCTGTCATGTCGTCAATCTTTATATATAGTCTATGCCAATGACAGGCACACACTTGTATTGGAATTAGCCTATAAAACATTTTTGTTCAAAATGTTTTATAATAATGATAGAAAAAGTATTTTTCCACCATAATGTATTAATATCTTTCCACAATTTAGTTATTCAACAGCTCTCTAATGCTATTCCTTCCCAAAAGGTTCAAGTTTCAAGGTTCAGGCTTCAACAATATTTGAACTAACGGTACAAAATGTGGAGAAAAAGGGTGAAATGAATGTCTAATGAGAAGACATTTCTTTTTCTTCATGCTGCCAGACAGACTTGTCATAGGGAGTCAGGCTGGCAAAACCCTGAGCAATGGATGGCCGTTAAGTGCTGGCAACAGATTTCATGGGGAGATAACATTACCCGTTTCAAATGTCTTTGTACATTCCTCATATAGCTCTGGAGGTGGCGGAATAGCTTGTTGTGTTCCCTCTTAGACCAGAGGCATAATGGTAAATATAACAATGACGGCTCATAAACAGGCATTTGAAGTGGACTTAACTTCTACTAATATGTCAGTAAATAGCTATGAACATATTTTTGGTTTTATTTGCTCTCAGGGCCTGTCTTGCAAAGCAGGATTACTCACTTAATAAACAACTTTACTCAGTAAAATGCGAAGCCCCCCTCAAATTAGGTTGCAAAAAAATATCTAAAATATTGAATATCGCAATATTATGTAGATGAAATAAAGTCAATACTTTATTTCATTTGCAAAGAAATGCACCCTCTCAGTGTATGTGCCCTCTCAAAGTAGTGCTATGATGTTGAATATTACAGCAACTGTCATAAATGCAAATGAAATGCGAAATTTACTCAGATTTGATGCATATGGTGGCATGTTCTTTATAATAAGACAGTTTTCCGAAAAGTCAGTTTAAAAAAATTGCAATATATCGCCTTGCTTACAGTTTCGCAATATATTGAAACGTTACCTCTGTATCATGACACGTATCGTATCGCCAGATTCTTGCCAATACACAACCCTAGCCTCAAAGGTGGAGCATGAACTGAAGCATTCATTTCAGTTCTTTAACTTACTCAGTAAACCTGTTTCTTGAGATAGGCCCAGTGCAGCCTGGTACTCCCACAAACATAACTGGAAGTGGTCTCCAGTGGGAGCCCAGCTGGGTACCATGCTCCATGTCTCGGCATTAGCCACCAGTTTGTTTGGGATGTGTCTAAAGTGCGAGTGTCTATGCCTGTGAAACTCTTCTCTTATGTGTATCTGAGGAAGAGTTTGGGATCAGCAGCATCAGGGACAATGCACAGTATGAATAGCACGTTCTAAATTGATGAGAAAATGAGGCCAAATGCAAAAAAAAAAGATTGTTTTTACAACTGCTCCAGTTTATTCATATGCTTTCAATCAACAAGTAACAAGGCTATTGTAAACAGGAAGCGTGCTTCTGAGATGTAATTTATTCTTATGTTAGTGGAGACGGGGAGTAATTTCACCCTCTGATGGTTGCATTCCGGGGTCAAAGAGGAAAAGTCTTGACTTGTCTGTTAGAATTTGTTAATCATGCTATTTTTTATATTCCAAGCAAACACATCTTTTTTGACTATTTTAATTGTCAGTCAAAAAAAAAAAAGCTTTTGCTGTGTTTTCAAGTGAGAGAAACTTGCTAGACTTAAGTGTAACCTTATATACTCTATAATTACAGTCTTTCATGTTAGAAGTTGTTCATTAGAATGCTTTTTGGCAGTGAATACAAAGGATTTATTTTAAGCAAGAATGCAATTGCCAGGTGCTACTTTTTTTTTTTTGTTGTTGCCTCATCAAAAGTTCACTGAACAGCAACCCTTTTGCTTGTAGCAGCCCATGACTTGTTTTTGAGTGATTCATCCAGTTTCTGTTTGGATTATTCAGTCTCACCATCATGATTTCTTATTGAAGCATGATTGTATGGCCATGTACTATCCATGTTTCCTAGTAACTTGTGTTTTCATATTTATAAAATGCGTTAAGCAGTTTAGATTTGCGCTCGTAACGACCCCCACCACGCCATTTCAACCACATGTTTAAACAGTCGCACATGGGAGAGCACCAGTGGCAGATTATCAGGGGAGAGGTGGAGGGGGGGTGGAGGCGTCACTTGTCACTTTGCGGTTCCCGCCAGCATGTCACAGACTCTCTTTCCCCTGGGAATTCAGTGAACCATGCGGTGATGTTCAGGTCAACACATTTACTATGTAGTGGATAAATATTTAGTATAAGAAGGTCTCACGGTGGCCTCATATTTAGATTTATCAACACAAAAACACCAGAAGAGTTCTGGTGCCGCAACACAACTTCAACAAAAAAAAACATCAGCAAGTGCGGCCCTAGCCAAGCTGTAACATTAGCGCTGTGCTGTGTAGGGCAGTTTCAGGCATGCCTCCAACACGGTGACGTGGGGCTAGGGATTCATCAGCATACTGGAAAGTGAGAATGGGGACTGAATAACAGGCCACTGAGTCACTGCCACTCAGCCAGATATGTAGGCAGGCACTGTCTGTCTGTCTGGAGTCTGCTTTACTTGTCAGTGGGACAAAAAAAATAAAGAAAAAGGGAAAAAGAAAAAACCTGATTCCGGTTCACGGCACCACTGAGAAGATTCCTCTTGACTCGTCTCATTTGTATTTAAAAAAAAAAATCCAGCAGCACGAAACTTTCCGGTTTTGGGAGCAGCTGCCAATGCTGTGGCCCTTACTCACTCCACATTATGGCAGTGCTAACATGATTCAGCTTCACTAGAACTAACAAGCTGACAGAGGAGGATCAGTGCCAAGGAGAATTTGTGAATGCCGGAGTTTCACCATAAAGGTCAAGAGGCAAAGAGCTGTTCTGTTGCAACTGCTGATACGCAGTGAACAGTAAATGATACTGTGGAACACTGAGTTTTGTTGTGTTTTTGTTTGTTGCTTTTAACCTTCAGCATTTTTTTGTATAAAACTTTATTTTAGGATACCACAAGTATTTTTTCATATACAGAAATCAAAAAATTAGGGCTGTCAAAGTTATCGTGATAACGCGTTAACGCAAATTTGTTTTAACACCACTTATTTCTTTAACGCATTAACGCAACTTGTGATATTTAGCTTGGAGCAGGCTTAGTTTTAAAACTAGAGTGAAGATACTGGCACCATATGAAACTAGAAATAAGGAATCCATTGGTACCAACCATGTCATATTAGCATGTGAAGGAGGCTGAATAACGCTTCAAACTTGCGCTAAGGCGTCCCTTGACCTCTGATGATAATCACATGCAGTTTTGGGGCAAGTCATAGTCAAGTCAGCACACTGACACACTGACAGCTGTTGTTGCCTGTTGGGCTTCAGTTTGCCATGTTACGATTTGAGCATATTTTTATGCTAAATGCAGTACCTGTGAGGGTTTCTGGACAATATTTGTCATTGTTTTGTGTTTTTAATTGATTTCCAATAATAAATATATACATACATTTGTATAAAGCAAGCATATTTGCCCACTCCCATGTTGATAAGAGTATTAAATACTTGACAAATCTCCCTTTAAGGTAAATTTTGATCAGATAAAAAATTTGATTAATTTGTAATTTATTGCGAATACCTATGGGCAATCATGCGATTAATCGCGATTAAATTTTTTAATCGATCAACAGCCCTAATAGAGATATATCTCAATTAATGTCTCGCTTTAAGTAAACATCGCCTATTGTCAGGGTTGTTTTTTGGTGAAAGAAGTAAACAACTGTTAAAGTTATCAAACTTGTCTAATAATGCAAATTTCAGTGTAAAAGCAAATAAAATGCAACATTTTTTATATATATATATATATATATATATATATATATATATATATATATATATATATATAATGACAATCTAAAAGTTTGTTCATGCTGATTCCTCTTATTTTTTCCATAACTGTGAACATGCATTTAATACTTTTTCACAGTTGACACTTGTTGGAAATGCAATAATTCAATCTTCCCCATTGCATTAATTAAGTTGAATTATTAACTTTGTGGCCTACATAGTCTCTTCCGAGTCCTCAGAGAGAGATATTTTGCAATTCTAGGAAAACTAAGAAACTACCCACCAAATTCCTGGAAATTCTCATTAATATTCTCTTCATATTTTTGTAAGTAATGCCAAGACTGCAAGAAAACAAACACAAGTAGAGCCGTGTAATGATACTATCAACTGTCAATTTATTCCGAAAACAAGTGGAAAGTTTACAAATTTACCCTCTCCGTGTGGTGTTGTTTTTGAAACTAGGTCAAACTAATTCACGCACGATTGATCATGGAGAATTAACCAACGTTGACTGAAGTTTTAGGGATTTTTCTTGTGCCCATCCCCTCATTATCAAAGCAAACAGAGCACATCCATATGCTTCTGCACTTGCAATGCATAGAACAAGTTGTACTTTAGGCTTTGTCACTTTGTGCTTGTCCACTTAAAGTTACTGTAATTACCCCTAAAAATATGCATTGTTATCACACCAATTATGCATCTGTAGCAGACAACATAATATTTTCTTAAAATGTTTAAAAAAAAACTACAAAAAACGATGTTGTGGTTTATAGTTTATAGTAAAATTCAAATTTCCACAATCCTCAATTATTCTAAGAATCTGATTTAGCAAAAAGGCTCTTGCTCTTCAGGAAGTTTTTCTAGAAGCGACAACACTGTCAACTAGATCAGTGATTCTCAAAGTGGGGTGCGGGGCACTCTGTCACAGGGGCTGCGAAATAATTTGCTATAAATCATAAAATTGGGATTTATCATTAAAAAGTGCATATCTACAGATATGAACCGTTTGCAGCAATAAAAAAAAAGCATATTGAGTCCATTACTCCCACCCATGTTAGCTCTGGGCCAATAGAAACTCTGATATGATTGTGAAACACAGCAATTATTAGTAAGTTAAAGCACTAGATAAATAAGTTTAAATATCTGGATTTATCAGGACTATGCTAGTGTTGCTACTGTTCATTTTCTGAAAGTTTTTAAGATCAATTACTTGAAATGTTGGCTATAAATACTGTCCAGTTGAGTCTTAATGCAATTAAAATGAATGAATAAAATGCTGGTAAAGTGGTATTAACATACAATAGCATTGCAAATTTCCCCGCTGTGGGACTAATAAAGGATTATCTCATCTTATCTTAACACGACTCAAGGTCTGAAGTATTTAGGTTGAAAAGTTTTAGAATACAAATAGTTCCAAAGGCATTTAAGAGTGGAAGTATAGCATATGCTTGATCGGTGTTACGATTAAGAGGGGGTCCTTGGGAATTTTTCTCCCCTGTAAGGGGGTCCCTGGGCCCAAAAAGTTCGAGAAGCCCTGAACTAAACATTCTGTGCTTCAAAGAGAGTATGGAATCAAAACAACATGCTGTTTTCTGAACTCACTGCATCACTGTTCAAAGATGAAATGTGTTGTTTGTGTGTGTTTTTTAATCCAGGCCAGACCACTTGAGCTGCCATGTGAAGCATGTGCATTCCTCAGAAAGACCGTTTAAATGTCAAGTAACGGTAAGAGTCATCACTGTCCGCTTCCAGAGTAATATTATTATTATACAGAATGTTGCTGTTTCTGTAACCCACTGACCTTTGACCCCCATCTGCTTCGCGGCTGCAGGCCTGTACCTCTGCTTTCGCCACCAAAGACCGACTCCGTTCCCACATGATCAGGCATGAAGGCAAGGTCACCTGTAGCATCTGTGGGAAGATGCTCAGCGCAGCGTACATCACCAGCCATTTGAAGACTCACGGGCAGACCAACTTCAACTCCTGTAACAAAGGTATGTACCACACTTGTCAGAAACACATACCCCCCCTAACATCACAACAGTGAGGTGTTCAGCAGTTAAGAGAGAATTCCTGAACCATCTGCGTTCTGTTCCGTTTTTGTTTTTTTTCTGCTCTAATCCTGGTTGTTACATTACAACGTATAATGTTTTGGTAGTGTTACAATCTTCTGCTACACTACATTGCAGAACGAGAAATGAGGGTGTTACAAATTTAGCTAAGCTTTTATTTCCTACCAGTGAACCACTATTTTGAGTAAGGATGCACCGATCCAACTTTTTAAGTCCCAATACCGTTAGCGATACCTGGGCTTTGGGTATCGGCCGATACTGAGAACCGATCCGATACCAGTTTTTAATTAATAAGATGTATGCCTCACTGTTTGGAAGTGACTGGGATCATTCTTTGATGTGTAGGGAAACATCAGGCTTGACTTAAACATCTCTTCCTAACTTTGTAAGACAAAATGTAACACTGAAATACAATTTATTTTATTTTACTTTATTTATACAAATTGAATTTTTATTTATTATAAAAGTGATAAATCGTACACCAGCAGCTTGGTAATTTTTTTTTCAAAATTAACAGAATTTTTATTTATTATTAAAATAATAAATCCTACACCAGCAACTTTGTGAAAAATCTTCAAATTAACAAAATTTTTATTTATCATTAAAATAATAAATTCTTCAAATTTAACAGACGTTTTTTTTAATTATTAAGATAATAAATCGTACACCAGCAACTTAGTAAAAAATTAACAGAATTTTTATTTATACTTAAAATTATAAATCGTACACATAGTGTATAAACATGGAATAGATTTGAATAGATCGGATCCATTGTCACCAATACCCGATCCAGCTATTTGAGTCAGTATCGGCCCGATATCCGATCCGGTATCGGCGCATCCCTAATTTTGAGTAGCAGCAGAATAGAAGTTGAATACTGTGTCTTGTGTTCTTCCCAGATGGTAACGGAGTCTGCAATTCTTCCTCAGCTACACCTGTGACCATTTCCGCCCCCATCACCTCAGCGATGAACCGGGGCCACTCCAACCACCCCATCACCATCGCCGCTCAAATGAACATTAGCACCAACACGGTCAACATCACGTCCCCGATCAGCCTCCAGCACCCGGTCACCATCAGCTCCGTCAACATCCCCACCACGGCGCACATGAATCTCGCCCACCCGGTCGCCATAACGACCACCATGCCCATGAACATGGCCGGTCCGCTCAACATCGCCATGCGGTCAATGGATAGCATGCCTTTTCTGTCCCAAGTCTTGCCTTCTTCCCCACCCTGGTAAAGGAGCGGAGGAGGAGGAGAGAGAGAGAGAGAGCGCTGAACTGGCCAAAAAGAAAGGGAAAATGAAGTGAAACAAGAGACTCCTGTTCTCATTATTTGCACCTCAAGCCCAGCTCTTTCTCCCCCCACCGAACCATGTTTACTTACCCCCGAAGTGAATATTTACACGAGCCTCGCGGCCGGTAGGAGCTCCCCAAGTCACAGCTGCGTCCCGACTCATGTTAAGCAACATGACAGGAGACGCAGGACACTTGAGTAGAAATCGAGTAGGGTTTATCTTGAAATCAGGACGACCGTAAAGACTTAGCGTAGTCAGTTAGAATGATGAAACTGTGATTTGTATAACGACAAACGAGAGGAGAGGATTCCTCGAGCACCCCTCGAGGACTCCGTAGGAAAAACACACCTGTGCTTTTTTGTAAAAGGGAGATGAGAAATGGACTGAAGCAATAACAATAAATTGCTGTTTTTGATGTTTTTACAAGTTCTCTCCCAAAGCCTCTGGGTGTTATGTGTATGTTGTATTTTTTTTTTTTTTTTTAATTATAGCCTGCTAATCACTATTTAATGTTATAGGAAATGAGTCTAGTAAAAGGGACAGCCGCTTCCATTTGCATGGAAGAATATTTTTTCACAGTGCTATTAGCTTTTCTTTTTCCTTCTCAGATAGTAGGTATGCTCTTGAGGTACAGTGACTAACTTGTACAGTTGACATAGTAATGTATTTTCATGTCAGCATTTAAATTTTTTTGTCATTCAAGTGGATATTGCGACGCTTGTCCTCTTGATAATGAAATACTTTGTTTTCTATCAGTATGGAAACACAAAGGTTTTGTTTTTATTTGCCTTTTTGTAGTGTTGTTTTTGTTTTTTTCATGAAGTCAGAGTGGAATGAGTCTTGCACTGAAAGCATATCCTACATTACAGGTGAACAGCAGTATTATCAAAGATCAAATTGGAGTCTTAAGTGTTTGTGGTTAGCCAGCCTGCACTTGAGGGCCATCTGGTGGCTGAACACGGAAAATGGCCTGGCCTTGTAGTGGAGCTTTTTCAGGCTGTTACTGTCACCATAATGGTGACTCATTAGTTTTGTCTGACTCTTCTGTACACTGTTTTTTATTTTTATCATTTATTTGTGATCGCCCCCAAGATGATACGAAGGACCCTTCACTCAGGAAACACACATAAAAGCCCATCTCACATGAACTTTTGAAATTGATCGACCATGTATCTTGATCTCTCCATGTTCCTTTTTCGATTTCCTATATAATTTGGCATTGTTAAAAGACTTCCATCAGGGGCAAGAAGTCCAACAGTTATTGGTTTTAAACATAGCCGTCCATTTAAATAATCATTTACTGTGCAACAATGGTATACATGCTGTACCCTTTTTACCTTAATTTCAGTCTCAGTTATGTGGCTGATATCTGAACGAGTTTGATAAAAATGCAAGTTTGTGTCCATAAGAATAATGGGACAAGATTGATGTTGCATGACACCCCCCCTCCCTCTTCCCCCCCCCCCCCCCCTCCCTCTTCCCCCCCCCCTCCAAACACTAGCTGTTGATAATGAATGCCATGTTATCTCAACAGTGTCGCAGCTCCGAGTTAATTCAGTTTTATACTGAAAAGAATGCAATATGCATGTTTGTCATTTTCCCGAAGTTTTGTTTTTTAAACAAAACACTA
The DNA here is from genome assembly GCF_043250625.1 of Sebastes fasciatus. NCBI lineage: Eukaryota > Metazoa > Chordata > Actinopteri > Perciformes > Sebastidae > Sebastes > Sebastes fasciatus. The sequence continues at coordinate 22,555,722 of NC_133810.1, read as the reverse complement.
GCGTAGCTTTTTTTTCTTTGTTCTTATGCATTTTACGTAGATACACTATGATAGCCTGTTTGCCAAATTTGATACAACAATAATAATAATGTGATAAACTGGTGGAATTGAACATCTCTTTATTTTTTAGGGGGAAAAAAGAAGAAATAATTGGAAATTCCAGGACCCTTGTGAAAGCAGTTGAATGTATATCTTTGTACAAAACTATTTTAGTTCCAAGGATATGGTAGTTACGATAGATGTGAAAGATAAGATAACCTTTTTTTTTTTATATAAATCTTTTGTATTAGAACATTAACAATGGTAATTTTGTATATATGAGAGGCTAGGCTTTCTGATTAGCAGAAAGGTCAAACATTCCTACATTTTTTTAAATGTATGTTTGTCAAATTATTACATAAAACATGCGCAATGTTATGTGCCTTTTATTTGGGTTGTCTAAATAAAAGAAAACCATCAAATGTGTTTATATGTATTAATAATGTTGGGTATTAAGAAAGAACCACAAATACGTAGGAGTTTATTACTATTTATCTCTATGGCAGAGAATTTCCAGTGTTTTGAACTAGGAACTTTTTCTCATTTTTATGAGGTTTACCATTGAACACAACCCTTGGCAGGCAGATGTGCACACTCACCAAACCAAACCAGAGCTGGGAACACTACAATGTTTAGTGTTTGAGTTTTACATTTTATAAAACCTGACCAGAAACTGTACTGTACTAAGAGAACGCCAACTTGAGTGTTGTACCACTTGATTCTGGCTGCATATTGGTATCCATCAAAAGGGGGTTTTGCCTGTTATTTGCACATTGTTCTAACTTTACCAACCATTATCCAAAACACATTGCTAGTTTTAGTTTGAGTTACTCCGTGCAGGGTGGGGATCGTCACCTAGCTTGAGGTGGTTCTAGGATGCCTAAGGTTTCACGCAGCATTTGGTTTCTATTTATTTCACTGCAATATGAAAATCCAAGCTTAGTGAACCTGTTTTAAATAACATGGTGCATTCAGGACACTGACAACTGAGAATTTATTGTTGGGGTTAATTTTGGCATGTCCAAAATGCTGCTTGCAGCGTTCTCGAGAACCGCTCATCGCTCGTTGACTCCAGGGAAAGGGAAGTGAAGAAGTGTTTGGTTGTAACGTTAGTATATCCAGCAGCAAAAGTGAACTGCAGTCAATGAGCCACGACTTGTAAAGTCCGCTGTGGACGACATGCTCGAACTCCCTTAAGCCAACCTCGCTGCTACACAGACCTCTGTTTGCTTGTTTATTGAAAGTTAATTCATATTGAACGCAGTGCGTGTCCAAATTGTACAAACTTGGACACCGCACGCACACCTTTGGGTCCCCATCAATACACCCGCCAAGTGTGACGTAGATCGGATGAGCGGTTCTCGAGATATGTGAAGGACATACTTACATACACAACACGCAGACAGACAGATTCCTTGCTTTATGGTTAGAGCTGAGCCTCAACGGGGAGAAAGTTAGCAACTAAAGTTAGCCTTCAAACATCTAAGAAAGCAAGCTCAAGATCCAGATAGACCTAAACAGAGCTAAAAGGAGTGTGAATATTGGACTTACATTCACCAGATGGCTAGAAACACGACTCCAGTGGGATGTAATGTTGCTCCATGTCTGCTGGAAGTGTAAGTACGTGATGTTACCATTACAACTACCGTACATTTCAGAGGGAAATATTGTACTTTTTAATCCATATATTTATCAGACAGCTATAGTTACTTGTTACTTTTCACATTAAGATTTAACATAAAATAATAATAATCTTATGAAAAAATGAAGAAACCTCAGGAAGAGCAACAGAGGAAGGATCCCCCTTCCAGGATGGACTACTTTGCAATAGATGTGTGTACAGAGTAACAACATAATGAAAATACAACATCGACAATCCATATGAAAAAAAATGATACATATAATGTGAACATATGTGAGAAGGTTGATCCAAGAGGATGTGAAGCAGCTTCCCGGCGTCGCCAGACAGATAGAGCCAGAGCAACACAACCTCCTCTCCATGCCAAAACGGATAGAGCCAGAGCAACACAACCTCTCCTCTACGCCAAATAGATAGAGCCAAAGCAACACGACCTCCTCTCCACCATGGAACTTGGACTGAATTAAATTGATCCAACCCAAGAGACATGTCATCTCTTAAGTTCTCAGATGGTTAAATTTAAATAATTGTTAAAAAGCAAAATCGGTAGAATTATTCCACACAAAAAAAAACTGATTAGAGATTATTATTTTTTTTTTTTTTTAATGAACATTTGTGTGGAAGAACTTTATTTTCTTCTTTTCTATTCCATTAATCATCCGATGAGCCCACAGATGTTGTGACCCTCACGAGGGGGCCCGACCCTTAAGTTTGGAACCACCGGACTAAACATAACAGTATATAAAGTAGTTAAAACTAGCTCCACCTCGTGCAGCTACAACAGCAAAATGCAACTTACTCGTTAATGCATGATCAATATTAATAATCAAATAACTTTTACTTGCGTAAAGGATCTGAATACTTCTTTTACCACTTTGTAGTTGTGAGTGACCAATAGGACTGCAACATAGAACTTCCTGGTGCCTCGTAAAGGGGTGTAGGGTACCAGAGAATCTCTAGGCAAGGCTTATTAATATATTATCCGTTTAAAATACATTTAGATAGACATAAAGTTCAGTTCTTAATGAAACAGTTAAGCTCAATGCAGGGCCAGACTGGGATAGTAAAACTGCATCCCAGGCCACACATTGAAACCAGGCCAGCTGTTGCGCTGTGCTCATGCTTGGATAAGTACGCTCATTCTTTGACACTCATTGACAACTTGTTTCCCCCCACAGAAGTCAATTGTCAATCCTAAACATCCGAAAATCCCTGGAGGGCAGCTGCTTCTGAGATGGTGGGGCCGCCACATCTGACACAAACAATCACATTCAGAGTCACTTAGGTCGGTCATGCAGCTCGCCTATACTGTTTGGTTGCAACTCAGTGAACATGCAGGCAGCTCAAGAGCTAGAATTTGACCGAACAGTAACAGCACTGTAATATTTATATAACCAACCATAAAAGCCATCAGCCCAACATGTGTTCTGTTGGAGTTTTTAATGTCCACTGAAGGTTAATGTGACACAAAGATGTTCCATTTTATTGAATATGTTTTAATAATAGATTGGGTTTCCAATTCAAATCAACTTGTTTAGAATTTCGAATGGATTCGAAAGTCATTTTCTGGATTCTAATCTGTCTAGAATTTGAAAAAAACAACAACAAATGGAAACAGTGCACTAAAGAAGGTCTTGAAAGCTGAATAGTAATGTTCTCGCAGTACCGAGTTGTCCAGCAGATGGTGTCGTCTATGCATATTTCACTGTTAGGTGCCATTTGAGTCCTATCTATTTTTATCTACCTTGTGTTCCCCCTGTAGAGGAATAATCCAACTGGTCCCCAGTGTGGGCTTATTGATTTATATCCTCCTGTATGATAGCAGCCACTTTACTGACTTTGAAGTTTGAATTTTATTCTGCCTGGACTTGATATTCTATTTCACGGGGAATGGTGGTGGAAGCAACCGGAACATACAAAGTGGGGTTTGGGACCCCCAAGGGGTCCTTGAGGGGGCTGCAGGGGGTCCCCAGCAAAAAGGAGAATCACTCATTTTCATTATAATTCCATCCATAGGTAACACAATGACAGAATTTATGATTATTTCTGTCATGGGTTTCATAAACTTTCTTTAATAGAACATCTAAAAGCAAAAATCCCATCAAACAGGGGACCCTGTGACAAAATCGTATCAAATGGGGGTCTAATTTGTGTCTTGTTTAGAGATCCTTTACGTGAAAAAGTTTGGGAACCACTGTTCTAGAGAACAGTATCTGGTGGTGGACATTTTATGTAGTTGATCATGTCTGGGGTGGATGTTAAATGTGCAAAGGCAATCATGTGCTTTTGATTTGAAGATCTTCAGCAATGTCTACTTCTGGTTTTTGCTTTAAAATAGGCTATGATCTAGTGGAGTCAAATAGTATAAGGCTGCAGTATGGCTTGTGCTGGTAAAGGACTGAAGCCCACCAGTGCTTTTTTATTTTCTGTGCTGCCTCCATCTCTACTGTCAAGCTGTATGTATGCAGTAAAAATAGCAAAGGTTAAAAGAGTGCCCTGTCCCTTAAAGGAAAAATAAAACTCACTTAGCTACTCTGTAGGCTGGATAGTTCAGCTGAAGTTCATAGGAAGCCTGCTCTGTCCTACTTCCTGTTTTCAGATTAATGTAATAATATCAAATGGGCAATAGATATACTTCTGTAATCTGGGTTTTCAAAAGGGTTTAAAAAGGGAATAAAATGAAATAAAGACCTTTCGAAATGAGAGCTCCACAGCATCTTGGATTTAAAAAACGTGTATGTAATGAGTTTCTGTATGTGTTCACACAGCAAACCCAATAGGAAAATAATTAATTCAATGAAAATGTAAGATGAATAATGAATAGTTACTGTCTAATTAAAAAAACTCATATTGGTCAAAAGGACAAAGATTTATGGTTTAAGATGTGCAGTTAAAGGTGCAGTGTGTAGGATTTAGTGTGGTTGCAGATTGCAACCAATTGAGTACCCCTCCGCTCACCCCTCCCTTTCCAAGACTGCGGTAACGTGAGCTGCCGACTGCAAAACCGTGGTAACGCTGTTTTCCTCGCTCAGAGGCCATCTTTACCATAATAACACTACTTTAAGAGGAGCGGAAGTCAGGCGGCGGCTGGCGGTACCATGGTTTTGCAGTCTGCACCTCACGTTACTGCAGATTCACAAGCGTGTCAGAGAACTACGGTGGCCTTCAGGTTACGTAAAAATGGGAAATTCTCTCTCTAGAGACAGTGTTTGGTTTTTCCGTTCTGGGCTACATGGCGGACCTGCTCCCTATGTAGATATGGAGGGCTCATTCTAAGCTAACAAAAACACAATAATTACTTAGTTTCAGCCAATTATACATTCATGAAAACATAGTTATGAAAATTATATTCCATTTCTGCTAATAGATCCAACGAAATGTTACACACTGTTCCTTTAAGATGTGCAGAAAAGTAACAAAACAAAGTGATTATACATGATGATACCAGCATACTGTGATACCAGTATGATGGTGCTCTCTTGAATGCTATGATTAAACAACAACACAAATTTCATTCCACACCAAAACACCAGTTGACATTTAAAGCTTAATTTCTGCTCTAGTCATGATAACCCAGCAGAAAGCAAACATGTCTTGTCAGAACAAACTTGTATTCACTGCAGACGGCTAAAGGCTTCCCCCTGAATTGCTATATAGCTCTATAGAGTGGCTGCATGACATATTAAATTGGGACCTTGCTCAACCAGTGACTGCTGCCCTTATGACATGTGAGAAGTGGGAACATTGACACAGACAAACTACATTTAGTCGGTGGGTGAGGGTATAAAAAGGGCACCAGAAATGGTCTTAGCAATGCTCCTAAAATGTATCTTGTGAGTCAAAAAAATTATAGTAAAAAGTACAAAGTTAGTGTCAACATTAAGAATCTAAATATATACAGTACATATACAGTATATGTATATATGTATGTATGTATACATACATATATACAGTATATGTATGTATACATTATATAGCTTCTTAATGTTGAAAGTAACTTTGTACTCTTCATGCACACCGTGTCATAGTTAAGACTTCTCATCATTCATTGTATCCACTTGCATGTTTCAATACATTGAAACGTACAGATATTTCCCTTTCAGTTATGATAACAATATCAATATATGCTATTTAGAGCATTAATAAAACAGTGTGTAACTATGTTTTCATTAGTGTATAATCAAAAATAAATTTTGCACTGCACATTATTTAATAAATGTGCACCCTGGAAATGTCACATTGCATTCACATATAGACCAAGGTACACACATTTCTAATTTCCATGTTTATTTGAATAATGCAATGATTATACATGCATCAAAATTCTGTATCAAATGTTGCAACAAGAGCCAACATGTTTTTTTTGCAGACTGTATAGGGCAAAGGCTCCAGACCTGAAGGGCTGGCTCGTGGAAATCCTGGCCAGCAAAGAAGATGGAATCAGACAGTCCACAGTCTAATTTAATCTGAAGCCGTGAGCTCCGTGCTACGCGTGGTGTCTCGGCTGTCCAATAGTACGACAGTTTAAACGGCTTAAGGGACCGTCAGGCTGGGAAAGGATCATGTTATCCTCCTCAGCTGGGTGAGTCGTGGCAGCAAGCTGTCAAGTGCCTATCTGAACGTTGCTCATGCAAATTTTTTATATGTATATTGCAGGTACTTTTTGTTTCCTGCACATAATTTATTACTGAACAAAGGTCAGTAAGTATCAAGATGAAAATTAACTCTTGGAGCTAAAAGAGGGAACACAAAGTGGACGGTGAGGCACTGAACTGTTTTTCATCAGAGATGCTTCTGTGATCTGTCAAGTGAATGATTAAGTAGTCACAAAGATAATCACTTGTTCACTGCAGTTATTATTGCAATTATGCAATAGGCCAGTGGTTCCCAACCTGAGGTCCATCCCCCCTTTAGGGGCACGCCAAAAATCACAGGGGGTGCGCCAGGTTTTGTCTGCTCTGAGGTTGTCAAAATTAGATTTGCACATGTATAACTAAAATCATAATAACACAATTACTGGATAATTAATACAAAATCCGTATAGAAAACTATTTAAAAAGACGTATTTTTTTGCTACTTAGTAGACCACATTCTGTTTAAACCCAGTATTTGTGCACAGTTGCAGATAAAAGATCAGGCTACACTAATATTATTAGTATTGTACTATTTGGAGAATTAGATTCCAGTTGTAGCTACGTAGAACGGTTTCCTGTGACTCGACTCCTGTGATCGAAACATTTCCAATAAAGTCCAAAAGTCAACATGTATTGAAAAAAGATAGATGAAGTAATTTCCAAAAATTCACATGTTTTTATCTCACAAAATATTCTGCTTCAATCCATAGTTGTTGGCGGTTAGCCTTTCAAAAACAAAATTTTCACTGCAGTCAAAAAACTGCTCACTCACTGACGAGTTATGGTCAATAAAGAGAGTTGATTGATTAAAAAAAGACATTTAATACACTGATTATTTGTTGTTTGAGGATTTTTAATTTTTTTTAGGGTGATGACGTCAGAAAATATATGGGGGGGGGCTTTTCTTACAAATAGGCTGGGAACCACTGCAATAGACGATAAGCCAGAAATATGGTATGAGGTTTAAATGAATGTTTCCTTTAAATTGCAAGGATTTACTTGATAACAGACATAGCTCTATGCCTATATGTAGTATTGTGAACATACTGTATACAACCAATATCAAATATCTTTAAAGCCTTCCTTTACCCTGATCCCACTTTTGCCACTTACTGTAGAGCTGATATTGGCAGCGTTGTTCTGGCATGTCTCTACCAAATCTGTGCTGTTATTACAGCACGACTGAATTTACAAAGTAGTACTGGACCCACAACAACAAATAGTTTAGAAGTTTCTGTGTCTGTTTCATTCCATCGTTGCAATGGTGTCAGACAGATTTAGTTTCATGTCGAATCAGTGTCACATTTCAATGGTATTTACATTGTGTGAGGTTGACTCTGTGGTATACCAAGGTTACTACTTCCTGTCTTTGGTTTCCGCCCTGATCTCTATATGTTACCTTGCAAGGCTGCTGCTGCTACTATATGGACTGGTGCATGTCTGGCCAGTGTAAGATACAGTCCAATTTCCAATGCAATCAGAAGACGAGAGGAGACAGATAGACAGATGGAGAGGAGGAACACGTACAGGGCTCCATGAGAAGTGACTCACATTCCATTGTATAATCAGGGTATATTAAAGGAAGGAACATCGCACCCTCGTTGCAGCAATGAGCCATGTGTGCTGTTGCTTCATGGTTGTGGAAACCTGCACCCTCCTCCCACCCACATACATACATAATGATATGCACTGTCTTCATATGTGGACAAACGATGCAACTCGCCCTTGAAGTTGCAGTAAGTTCCATCACTATCAAGATTACTGTTATTTCTTCATTTTTGGCTCCATGTTCTTGCTCTGGCTGCATTGCATTTGGTGAGGAAATAATAAGAGCACGAGTGGGAGGATTAAGTGATCGGTTTTAATTTGACCACCTCATTTTGTAGTACCTCTTCAGACTTCTGAGGGGTGAGATTATATGCACCAAACAACCAACTAAAACATGTGGTATTAAAGGCCCAGAGCTCTATAGGTGGATAGTACCCATTCCACACCAAACATCACATCACTGTGGAAAGTGCACAGTCTGCATTTGAATGCACACCATGCACACTCAACCACATGCAAGTGGAATGTCAACTATGTGGGCTTGGACTGGCGTAATGGGAAGGGGGCTGTACAGTACACTGATCACAGATTGTACCTTTGATAAAATGCACGACAAACCTGCGGCATGTTAATCATATTGCTAAAAACTCTCTATTATTGCTGTAGGCCTTGTGGTGCATCTCTTTAGCTCGACACAGAGAATACAGTGGCAGTGCATGGCGCTGTGAGTGAGGTGAAAGGTGGTCATTATTCTTGGAGGCCCAAAGCTACTCTGGCATTGCCAGTCCTGCCTCTCCACACTATACTGTGCAATTGTGCTGTACCAGTGTAAGAGAAAGAGGAGTATTCTGGATCCCAGAGTTCCTCCCAGCACCGCTGTAATGCAGATCCTAGCATATTACTTCATTTTACCTTTTTATCTGCTTTGTTGTCACGAAATTGGCCTTTTCCATTTTGACTTGTTACAGCTGGAAAAGCACAGGTGAAATTAATATATCAATGGTGGCTATTACATTTAAAGGACCAGTGTGTAACTGTGTGTTGGAATGAGCCCTTCATATCTATAGGGAGCGGGTCCTCTCCCTGTTGCACAGGACGGACAACCCAAACACTGGCTCTAGAGAGCCTTCAACGTTTTTACATTACCTGAAGCCCACCGTAGTTCTCCGACACGCTTGTGAAACTGCGATGACGTGAGCCGCAGAGTGCAAAAACGTGGTACCGCCAGCCACCTCCACCTGCTCCTAAAGTGTGATTATGGTAAGGATGGCCTCCGAGCGAGGCGAATGGCGTTACCACAGTTTTGCACTCGGTGGCTCATGTTACATTACGTTCAGTCTTGGAAAGGGAGGAGTGAGCGGAGGGGTACCCAGTTGGTTGCAAACTGCAACCACACCGCTAAATGCCGCTGTACCTTTAAGCATCCTAATAAGCCATCCGTGTGCAGCATGCATAATAGGCCTTTTTCAAAGCAGATATTTTTACTTGTCACTGTAGGAAAACCACAGGTGTTACTGATAACAATAACAATGGCTCTGTTCTATTCAAGTGTCCCCGTGTCCTATAAGCCATGATAGTGTGACAGTGAGCCAGCATGAACAATACCAGTATGGAGGACGGAACCTGCCAAAAACAAAAAAATGAATACAAAAATTAATGACTCGATAAATGTATAAGTAAATAAATGTCATTTAATGTACCAAAAGTAATATTAAAAATACATGTAGGCATTAATGAATTGATAAAATGTGACATAAATTGACATTTCTGTTTTATTTGCTTTTTTAATTTATCTTTGAATTAATTGTAATAATTGTATTTATTTATTTATTAATTTATTATTTTTTTATTTTGGCAGGTTCCGTCCTCCATACACCAGCACCTATGGCTGCAGAATGCATCCATAATGAATGATATTAATTACACCTGTGTGTGCTTTTCCCGCTGCTTTGTACATATACTGGTACTAAACACTTTCCTGTAATAATTCAAATGAACATTTCCTTGAAAAAATAATTGTACACAACAATCACTGTTCTTTTTGCTTCATTTGTATGCGTGTGAGCACGCGCACGAGAGCGTGTATAGGGGCTATAGCGTTGAGTGCAGTTTCTGTAAAGCCTAGTGTGTGACTTCACTTCCCAGACTGCACTGCGCCCAGTGATGTTCCCAACAGCTGACAGACGGTGAGAGCCTCTGTCTGCCGGAGCTGTCGGTGGCGGTGGAAGAGAAGAGAGAGTAGCCTGTCGTCGGTAACCTACACGGACCCAAAACACTACTCGAGCGCTGCTGGACTTCGGACCCGCTTCACCAGTCGGGTTACCGTCGAGCATATCGTTTTGAAACAAAAAAAACATTTCTTTTAGCATCCCTAGTTGTCCTGTTTGGGAGCTGCTGGGGGGACATTCACTGTCAGCTAACTTCCACAATAGGGTCGCTGCTGGACTGCTGCTGCTGCATGTGTCTTTATTTGAGCTGAACAGTTTGACTCCAGCCCCTTCACAGCCGTGCCCGATGCTGAGGAATGGATAGTGTGTCTGCTAAAGGTGGGAAGATGGTCGAGAGTGATGAGCAGCCGGAGAGGGATAGCGGTGGTGGCGGTGGCGCAGCGATGGCCGCACTCCATCAATGCGAACTCATCCAGAACATGATTGAAATCTCCATCTCCAGTTTACAGGGGCTAAGGACCAAATGCGCCGCGTCCAACGACCTCACGCAGCAAGAAATCCGCACTCTGGAGGTAACGAGCTTTTCTAAATATATATATATATGTCCCAGCCCCCCTGCTATATACACAGCAGTCTAGTCAAACTGCGGAGTCATGAAGCCTTGTCCGCTATCTATGTCCGCCTCATATAGGCTCAATATCGGCTGCAAAGCGAGGCGCCCTGTCGCTGAGTGTCAGAGAGCTGAGCACATCATGTCGCGATGCATTCAGGTGCAGATGACTCCAACGTAATATTCATGCTTTGCCTTCATTATTTTTGTAGAAGATTCCCCAAAAATGCTCCCTTTTATTAGTGTGACCTCTTTCTCTATAGGTGGACATATTTAGTTCACACAGCACTGTGCTGTGCAGCTGAATCCAGCCTGGCCTAATAGCACACATTCAATAATCTTCATATAGCCTAATTTCTGTTATCGTGTATCTGAAATGTACGACGTGTTCCATGTGTTTATCTGTCCCCCCCCCCCCCCCAGCCAAAAGTATGCAGGGATGATGATGCATGATGTACGCGCTGTTTTTTCCTGCATCTGGATGCAGATTCAGGTTCAGTCGTGTTGGGGATGACTTGACATTGCTTTTGCGCAAAGAAGAGCCATGGCTTTTGTAGGGCCTCAGCATATCCTACTATATAGTAGGCTAGAGGCAGCAGTGTGATAGAGAAGTCATGCCTGGTTGCATGCAAGCAGCATCAGCAAGAAAGGATGCACTCTAATTTCTGTCTCAACAAGCACCTTGCATATTTAATAAAAAAAAAAAGCTCATAAAATTTAGATGCAGATTTGAAAATGCTCATTTTTTAAGCAGCTACACCATAATAAGTAGTGCCTTTTATAGGGCTGCACAATTATGGCCTAAATGATAATCACGATTATTATGATCAACATTAATATCACGATTATTTATCAGGATTATTCATGACAACATATTTTTATTGCACATTCACATTAAAATAAATGGAGCACTATTTTCACTTCCATGCTGTGCTACATTCCTGCTAAGGTACAAATTAGGCCTGCACGATGTTGGAAAAAACTGACATTGCATATTTTTTTCTGCTATATTTATTGCAATATGAAAAAATTCAGGAATGTTCACCCTACCCCTTTTTTAGCTACATTTTAAAGTTGCATGCTTCATTCTGGTGCACTTTGAGAACAGAATTAGCAACAATAAGAGCTAGATAAACAATGTTATGCTCTCAATTTAATCATAAACACATTGATTGTATAGATAATATCTATACCCAAAAGTGAAGCCAAAACGTCTCCATCACTGGCTGGTGGGTAGCTGTTAGTTTAGAAAGCGCTTGATTTGATATGCTGCAGCGTTTTCTATGAGCAGAACGTGCATTTTAAATGTCAATATCTCAGGTGATCATGTTCATTTAATTGTGGGAAGCCAAAATTGTGATCGCGATCAATATTCAATTCATTGTGCAGCCCTAGTACCTTTTTTAAAAATTGTAATTCCTATCATTCCCACTATGTGACTTATAGTCCTTTTCGTAGCAGTCAGTTTTAGCTAAGGCCTGCACGTTTCCACCCATGGGATGTTTACAGTCACATACTGTTTTTGTAATATTTCTCAGCTGCAAGATGACTGAAGGAATCATGTCATGGAAAGTCCAGCTTCATGTTGTTAGTAACAATGCCATGAGGGGGGACAACAGGCCCTGCTTCTGCTGAGGAGGGTGATGGGAAAGACGGGGTCTGATACAGTACATTTTGAAGAGGCGTGGAGTTGGGAAAAGCAGGTTAATGCCTACAAATGTCAACTTGTAGACTAATGTATCTTTGGTATAGGCTCCTCCCGACATCGTAGAGACACGATGGATGGTAAATGGCTTTTTAGGGGCCTCAGCATATCCTACTATATAGTAGGCAGGCAGCAGTGTGATGGAGAAGTCATGACTGGTCGCATGCAGGCATCAGCAAAAGGATGCACTCTACTGTCTGTCTCTAGCCTTTCAACCATCACCTTGCATATTTAATAAAATGAAAGATGCAGATTTGAAAATGCTCTTTTTGAGCAGCTACACTATAATCAGTAGTGCCTTTTTTATGTAAAGTGTTATTTATCTTTTTAAAATATAATTCCTATCATATGTGACCTATAGTCCTTTTCGTAAGGGTAATTTTTAGCTGAGGCCTGCACGTTTCCACCAATGGGATGTTTACAGTCACATACTGTTTTTGTAATATTCTCAGCTGCGAGATGACCAAAGGAATCATGTCATGGATAGTCCAGCTTCATGTTGTTAGTATCAATGCCATGAAGGGGGACAACAGGCCCTGCTTCTGCTGAGGAGCAGAGGGGTTTGGTGTGGTGGTATATATAAGGCTGATACACAGGGCCAGACATATAGGCGGTCGCCTATAGGCACAACCTTCTGGGGGGCACTGGTCGCCCTCTAATAAAAAATAGGATTAATAATAAATGCCAGTGGAAAGAAATACACTTTTCACCCCTTTCTCAAACTAACTTAACTGCCCAGCCACACTTATTTGCACCAAAAGGGCTAGAGCCAGCCCTGCTGATACAGTACATTTTGATGAGACGTGGAGGTTAATGCCTACAAATGTCAACTTGTAGAAGCTAGACTAATGTATCTGTGGCATAGGCTCCTCCAGACATACTAGAGACATGATAGATGGTAAATGGGTTTCCTGGCTCATGGTTTATTTAAGCGTTATACCTTTGGATAAAAGGAATATTCACTCCCTGATTGGCTGCAGGCTATCAATTATCCATGTCTTGTTTTATTTCTTTATAACTGAACACCCCGCGAACAATCGCACCGTCGCCCCTAAAAACAAATGTTCCAGAAAGCTCCCGAGCGTTTAGTTTCAGCCTCGCAGACGGAGACGCAATAGCCCGGCTGAACTGGTTTTCAAGTGACCTTCAGAATGGTCAAGAAGCAACATAATTTCCAATGTTACTTTGGCATTGTTCGCCTCAACAGGCCAGGTAGCAACAGCAGCACAAAAGATCTATTTGTATTTGTGAAGGTACAATAAAGTCTGCAGGAACAAGATATACCTTCGAACAAGGGAGATATAACAAAGCATCCTATGTTTTATCCATTTTCATAATGCCTACAAAATAATTTGGTTGGTCCTTAGCTGGCTGCCAGGCACGAGGTGCAAGTTGGCAATCTACCGTGTGGGAACACATTTTCACAGGCTCAAGTAAAGAAGCCCGGCATTAAATGAAAAACTCAAAGTATTAACTGATATAGAAACCAGACCAGATCAGTTTGTCCGTTTTAGCCCCCTGCTGCTTTAGTGCAATGAGTGTGAAGAACATAATCTTCTGCTCAAAGTTTGTAAGAAAGTTCAACTCTTCTTCATCCGTTGCCATGCGTACTTCGTCATCGCGTGGAACAGGACGTGATGTGGCAGAGTACTTCCTGAGGTATACGCTGTCTTTTTTAGGTGCATTTTGCACCGGCATTGTTCTCCGTGACAATGGGCAGGCCGCACCGGTCGGTCGCATGTTTCTTAAAACTGCTCTGAGGTCTCTTTCCTGTAGTTAGAGGCCGTTGTGAAGGGGGTATCCCTGAAAGTCAGAATGTGTAAATAGTGGGTTTTCAAGTTAGCTTTGCTGGTTTGTGGTTTAGCGTCCTTAGTAGGATCAGAACTAGGAAGGAACCTTTGATTTGAAATCACCACTTCCTGCAGTGGACGTGATGAGAGCCTTACTGTTTTTTAGATGCTGAACTGGAAACAGGTATAGTAGATGCTTACTGGTTTACAGCACAGCTAAATATAGGGGTCAGTGGTGCATTTATGCACATTGTATTTAATCTTACTTTTACTGATTATAACTGTGCTTTTGTTTCAGTGGTCAAACTGTTTCTGCTATTCAGCCTTGCCTTACATTACAGAGTACTTAAAGTTGTTTTGATTGTTCTAAAGTAAAGATAAAATGTGATTATAATTTGACTTCTGAGAACATATGAGACGCAATGTCTTAGGTCACAGCTTATTACAAAACTTTTCGAAACTTCCCCTGAACTGATCATTTGCTTTTGGTCTCATTATGCATCAGCAGAATCTCTGATTCATTTTAGAAGTTGAACATGATTTTTAGAAACGTTTGTCGGGCAGACCTTTATAAGTTTCAGTTGCGTTTTTGTCGTGATTTGTAAATAATATCATGGTTTGGTATTCTTGTTTTTTAATTAATTTTGAATTCTAACATGTTTTACCGTCACACTATTCTTTCTCACTTTCTTATTTTCTTCTTGTTGTGTGCCATAGATAGGGGGTGAGTGGATGAATGCTGTTCATTGATACTTAAATACTTAATTATCACACGAGACTTAGATTCTTGGAAACTACTTTACTGTCATGTAAAGAAAGAGAGAAGCCACAACTATTTAAACAGAGAATTGGATTTCAAAGAAAGCGACGGAGAGGACAGTCATGAAAATACCTTCAAATTTCTTCAACTTCCAAGTGACAATACAGTGGCTGCCTTTTGTCATGTCCCATTTTAAAACCCATATGACATTTTAAACAGTAAATGTTAGAAATGTGGTCAAGTCTACCATCTTCATAGTTGCTGTTCTTTAGCTGTCTTTGACCTTTGAGCACCGTGTGAGGGGACACGAGACGAGGGGATTTCTCAGTAAACATTTATTAATAAGGCACTGTACCAGTTTATTTGTCACAAGCGCATAACCATACATAAAAGCTCTTGTTAGATTTTCTTCCAGTTAGTACAAAATAGGGCTGCACGATTATGGCCAAAATGATAATCACAATTATTTTTGATCAATATTGAGATCACGATTATTCCTAGATTTTAGGGACACTATATAGTTATTGCAGTTTCACATTTAAATCAACAGAGCGCTGCTTTTACTTCCATGTTGTGCTACATTCAATCGTCAACAATTCTAAATGTTATCCTTTTACTTTATTTTTGTCATCTATAGTTATTTGCAAAAAAACACCCAATTTAAATGATTAGGAAATAAATGATTGTATTTTTATTTAAATATTTGCTTTGATTAAAAAAAATCATGACATTAGTAGTTCTAATTATAATTTATAAGCAGCTTAGAGCTAGTGTTAGGAAGTTAAACAGGTCATAATTCTCTCTCTAATATCTATTTTATGTTGCTGTGAAAACATTTCCTTCAAACAACTGGATTTATTCAAGATTCTCGCCAAAAACTACATTTTACAAATTTACATTTGAACGCATCATGATAGGGTTAAAATTTACCATCGCCCAATATACATTTTTACCGAGTTGAGCTTGATTGCACCATAATGTGTGCTGTGCTGTCGGCAGACGAGCCGGTCACTGTGATTACTCTGAGTAGCATCATGGGAATGAATTATAATATAATAAGTTTCTGATTAAGTCAGTCGTTCAAAATATTTTAAGGTTGTTCCTCCACGGCCTATTTTGGACTTGCAGTTGTGACAAATTGCAGCTTTATGTCTTCTTCCCTCACGCTGAAGATCTTCCACACCAACAACATGTTTTGTGTCTATGTGACGTTAGTGACTGTGCCACTGTGTGCCACTGTAAAACCATCACGTGGCGGCTGCACATGTGTGTCTGACCGGCAAAAAGTTGGATATATGAATATGAGACTGATGAAAACCAGCAGGCTTCGATCGGCTGCTGATTGACAGTACATCTCTAGCTGTTAGTTCGATTAGCGTTTGATTCATGCAGCAGAGTTTTCTATGAGCGGAGCATTTTAAATGTCAATATTGCAGTCGATCATATTCATTTACTTGTGAGAAGCTGAAATCGTGATCGCGATTAAAACTCGATAAATTGTGCAGCCCTAGTAAAAAGGAGTTTGAATTGCCTGAAAAAATCTGGTGATTGCAGATCTGGCTCTCCATAACATTCAGATCAAATGTTCATCATCACTGCTAAGATGCCAGGTCTAGATGCCTTTTCAACAAGCTTTTTTTTAAAGTGGAGCTTGCAGGGCATTGAGCGCTGTCTTCATCAGCAGTCTTACTTCCTATGTCTTTACTGGCATACCATTTGGAAACCACCATCTTGCCACAATTATGCACTTTCACTTCTTGCTTTCAGCCCTCCTTGAGATTTCATTTGGCTCAATAGTCAGCAGATTCTAATCATAGATTCAGGCGGACTTGATAGACCAATATGATTCCAAACTCCAGCCAGTATATCAGGCGCTGTGTTTCAGACATGCACAAGACAAACTCATCTCTGTTGTGTCTGACCCATTGATGTGAGAGGTGTACAACATCCCCCGCCATGATCTTGAAATTCTACCAAGCATGCTAGCTGGCTCGCAACTCCCACACCAGTGTCACAGGTGATCACATGTAAACCGTTCTGGAGCAGCCGGCTAGACATGATGGATGTCATTACTACTGAAGCTTTAAAGCACCGTGAGGTCAAAGTAGTTGTCACGCTCGAGGTGCAAACGGGCATATTGCACCGGAGGGCCGCCAAGAGAGGCTTGAACTCACTTTATACTCTCATTGAGAGAGCTTTATTATTCCACTTGAACCGTGTGTGTTTTTTCTGCCTCTGCCAGTGAGAGGATAATGATACTGGCCTCTCAAATGGAGTGCTAACTGGTACTTCACTTTTCACATGTTAATCCCACTCACCTGCCTCTCTGGTAATTTTTACTGTAGCTTTTTATGTATCCCTGACTTTTGCTTTAGCAGCTTGTTTGCTTTCATACAAGTCTACATGATGGAGACACTTAAAAAACATCCTGTAAATAGAACACAAGTGCTAATGTGCTGTGTTTTTACATAATCTTAAAACAAGTGCGCAAGATATTTATTCATTGCTGTAAATCTTATCTTTTTTTAATCACTGCTCTCTGCAGTAATGATCAGCAAACAGCTAAAGCGTCACTCTTGTTTTGTCTCCTCACGGTGTTGGAGAGCGTTTGCAGTGCGCTCGTGGTTGCGAGCTGTTGTGGCTGCATCTATATTTAGACATCTTTCTTCCTACGCATTTTCAGGGTTGGTTGTTAAATAAGAAAATCAAATGACGCGCAAAGAGCTCTGTGAGAGAGGGGAGAGCAGGGAGGAAAAGGGGAGGGGAGAATCAAAGCCAATCCGCTGGGCTGCTTCTTTTGACATGACAACCGCTGTGTGTGAGTGTGTGTCTGTCGGAGGCCTAGGAGAAGACAATGGAGAATGTCGTTCACATGAGAGTGTAGAGGAAACACAACTCTAGCGGCTGTAGCAACGCCAACCCTGTCTCTGTTTCCTTTTTTGTGTGTGTGTGTGTGAGTGGTGTAGTCAATAAGAATGGACTGCATGGTGTGGAAATCAGGAGGGTTGAGCAGTGTAGGCAGGCCTTAATCTATTCTTGAACTGACTCAGGATGAGTTGCATTACATCCTGTAATTTTGAGGTCTGCTGCTACTTCTTTTGTGGAAATGGCTTGCTCCAAATCACAAGGAAGTTAGCACGGTGTGTGGTTGTAAATGGTTAAATTTGCAGTTGCATGTTGTAGCTATATATACTGTATATTATCTACGTACTACATGCGTGCTATGGTTCCACATACTTTTGTGTAAATAAACAGTCGTATATATCTTTTTGGACACGCTGAGCAGTAATTTACGTCGTCACTTCCTGAGAGCCTCGTTGCCGGTTGGAGACGTGTAACCATGGTAACCCGTGCCAATGTGACCGAAACGACGATTTGTGGGAATCAAAGTCTGAATTAATTGTGGGAATGCTGATTCAGATTTCTGTATTTCCAGCAATGCTTTGCAATTAATTTCAGCTGTCAGCATTCACACTTTTCACGTTTTCAGCAGGAAATGCATTTTGTAGTTTAAAAACGATATATTCAGCATGTTGAATCGGCGGTGGAGCCCGTCAGTGAGAGGAATCACTCTGATTGGCTGTTCAACTTAAACGAATCAGTGCACGAGAAGAGAAACGGAAGTGAGGAAAGCAAGCAATTCAGTAAAGTAAAATTTTCACTATGACATGGCCATCTGGAATTAAGCTAAGTGGTGAGTGAAAGTGGTGTGACAACAGCTTGTATATCCACCATACTTGGTCTTCCGGTTACCCTTTTTGAATGATGAATACAGACTACCTCCGCCCGCTGGTGTGGAGAGGTATTTCCTCTCATGCAGGCGCAGAATGTCCGTGCTGACTGGCCGTCGGCTGTGGTCTTTGCGGTGTGTTCAAAGGCTACTTGTCGGCCAAGACAAAGGTCATGTGAGACGACACAACAGTCGGCCTTCATCGCCGCTAGTTCTTTGATGTCGGGTTGGTGTGGGTGGGCCTGTTTGTGTGTAGGTTGTAGCCAGGGACATACACTAACCTTGCACAACCTTACTACAGAGAGTTGGAGGCCACTCTATCACCTCCTCACCCCCCCAGCCCCTAGCCCAACGAAGGGGTCAACCTGCACTGGTGGTAACAATGATGGAGGAGGGGCGGCAGGCCATTGTCTGTCAACCATGTACATTCACCCCCCCCCCCCCCCCAGAAGTCCATGTGACCTGGCCTCTATATAACTAGGCCTGCCTGGCTCCATTGTGCTTTTGACATTTATGTGAGGATAGAATTGTGCATCAGCCATTAAACGTCAGTCTGCTCAACACAGTGTTCTTGCATGATCCTGTATAAAACATGCCCTTGAAACCAGTATTAAAAGTAGCCTTAGATTTGCATTATCTTTCAGCTCCAGTGCTACTGTTGCTGCTGTCAAACTCCATGTTGACTAGGACACTGACTGGAGCTGCCACCAGTAACAACAGGAGCCTACAGGCGGCTACAACCAAAGGATCCCTGCTCTTGTTGTGTCCCTTTGTTGCTAATAGTGATACTATTGTGTAGAGATATGATTATTCTGCTAAGCATAGGCGCAGTTTGAACTTTAAGGTTGGGGGTTCACAAAAACAAAAAATCTAGAGGAAATGTGATGTGTACGTAGAGAGGTCTAATGTATTGGGATGCGTGTAGCCTACATATTACAATCAGTTTGATGTTTGTTTCTATTTATTCCTGTCGCTCGCTTTGAAAGCGCCGCAACTGACGAGGAACGGCTGATTTGTGAAGTTGAAATGAGGAGTTATCTGATACGATGCCTCCTCATTTCACTACAAGAGATCGCCTGAAAATTTACATAGGGTACTGTTGGCTGTATTGTATATCATTTTCTGAAAATATCACAATATAAAACCTGTTTTCTCTTTAAAAAACACAAACGTCAGAAGATAAGTTCTTCTCCTCTAGTCTGATCTTGACCTGCAGTGAGCCCCCTGAACCAACGCAAACTGTGCCTGTGCTGCTAAGCAAATGTCTGTCAAAGGCATATAAGAATGCCTGGATTTTGTTTGGGCCTTTAATGATCAATAGCTAATATGACACAAGGCGTAGGAATGCTTCACCGAGCCCGTTCCGACGGCAAGAAACGTGAGCGTTTTCAGTCTGTGAGAAACAAATTGACCTTCCTGTGCAAATATCATTTTCTGGGATAGAGCGTCGTCTCTCAGTTCTCTGATACTATCCTTCGGCAGGTGCGCCAAAAAGTGTCCGTGTCAGCAAGAGAGCCTTGATAAAAAAATAATTGGAGCAGTGGGATCTGCTCCCCGAGTCTGCTGTGTCAGGCAGGCAGGCAGGCCGCTGCTGGGACTCCTCTCTCTCTCCCCTCCTCTCTGGCGGCTGACACCACTGGCTGTCACTCATCTCCCGGGCCGTTGCCATGGTGTTGTTTAGCTGCGCTGACAGGTGGGCTCTGACGCCATTTCTCCTCCTCCCACCTCCAGGCCACACGTCAAACGCTGCTTTCTCCACTCTGCACCAAAAATAATATGCAGGGGGGGGGCTGTCATTATCTGTCGGTTTGTTGATGTTCTTGACTTTGCTATCGGCACACATTACTGATATCAGTGAGGGACTTGTGTATCTCTACCCACCTTATTTATTTAGGATGGTAATGGGTAAAGTGAATGCTCTGCATGTGACCGGAGATAAAAACATGTTATGTTGCTACTACAGTTATTGTCCAACATGATGACATTTTGTATGTTAAGACGTATTGTGTCTGAGCTTTGTGTACGGGAAAATCCCACTGAAATGTTGCTGACGACTCAGAAGAGGGGTTGCTAGGTAACCTGACGTCACAGGACTGCACTAGTGTATAGGGGGTAAAACAGGAAGCTAGCTCGTTATTAGCCACATCGAGTAGAGGCCTCTCACTGCTGGGCAATGCTAGTCCAGAAACAATTCAGACACTAGATGAGAGCTCTTTATAATCTGTGAGGCTCAGAGTGGTGGTTTGTAATGGATTGCATAGAAAATGTGTCACAGCTTCACATTGTTCAGTGTCCCGTCTACTTGCATGATTGGCTACTAGTACATTTGCATGTGTGCTCATGGATATATCGCTCTATCTATCTCTCTCTCTCGGGGGGGGGGGATTAGGGCGTTACAGTTGCTCTTGTATAAACAAAGAAATGCAAATAGAAATAAAGGAGTTTGTAAAATGTAAATGATGTGCGTAATGCTACAATATGTACATAATGCTACGATATAAACACAATATATGTTAAGAAATATAAGTAAGTACTAAAATTAAAAATAAGAAAATGATAATTTGCTTTAAGACGCATTAAATAACCACAGTGCAAATAAGTAAATACGAAAATGCTGAGAAGTGGGATCTATTAAGTGTGTTATAAATATAATATATGCCAGAATGGTATAAATAAGAAATTAATACGAATATTTCTTCAAATGTACAGTATAAATGCAGTATTAATGACAGTATTGCACAGTTGAATTATTGCACAAATTATTGTACAGTTGTACAAATGTGTATAAATGACAAGCCGAGCGAGCTGCCTATTTCTTATTGAGCTCGAAAGGGAAGGTCAAATGCATGCAACTAAAAGGAGGTTCAAACAGCAGGGCACCACATTACACCACTTCAATGTTTGTCTTTTTATATATGTTTTTATGCTTTTTGAGAAAAGATTGTGTAGGCAATGACATGCATTTATTTTCCTCTGGACCAATCAGCTTTTATGACATGGTCTGGCCTGTAAGATTTTGAAAAATCACATTTTTATCAATTTACATTCAATAATGCATGCTGTTTTATTATTTTATAATACTCTTGAGTGCGACTGATAATAGCTGAGTAATTGCAGCACTGAAAAGCTGCAGTCAGACTCGACACGGAGAGCATTTACTCCCTTTCCATCCTCTTTCATCTCCGTGGCCCTCAGTGGAGAGGCTTTTGTTAGCTGCCTTTTTTACATCCCAAGGCCACACTTTTACTGAGAGCAGCGTGGCTGTATGAGTTTCTGTCTGGGTTGAAGAGTAGTGGATGTGTCACGGAAGAACGTTGAATGAGCTGGGAAAAGACGCTCGCTCCTCATTGTCGCTCCGGCACTGGAGAGGTGCGCAGCGGGGTCGAGAGCTTGCCGGTGCCGCACACAGCTCATCTGAAGGTGCTGCTGCCTGCTGTAATGGACTCTCACAGATAGACGGCGAGATAAGGAGACACATTATACGGCAGTGCCGGGCTGCACAACGCGGGCCGCTGCAAGCCAACACCACGGTGTTCATTGTGATACTTACTCACAGGACCACTGCACTTGACATTGGCTTTGAAAGTCTCACAGCTTTTATATGTCGTTGAATATGAGTGTGATTTGAGATGGTGACAGGTGTGGCTTTCGAGCACAGCTGGGTTCTGGGATGTTCTGGTAATGTTAACTGATGCGTCATGAGACACTACAGCAAAGGTCTTTTAGTCATTAATGTGCTGATTAGCAGATGCAAGCCTCAAGGGGAAGATGGTAGGGGGGGTTAATGTGCGTCAGTGAGCTACTACCCTAAGCGTTGTTCTTCTTCTTCCCCTCTTCATTCACTCCCCCTGCTTCATCAGCATCGCCACCAGATACAAGTGGAAGGAAAGCTCACAAAGGAATATTTTTATTATGGCTGTCAATTGATTAAAATATTTAATGACGATTAATTGCATGATTGTCCGTAGTTAATGGTGATAAATCACAAATTAATCGCACATTATTTATCTGTTCAAAATGTACCTTAAAGGGATTTGTCAAGTATTTAATACTCTTATCAACATGTGAGTGGGCAAATATGCTTGTTGTATGCAAATGTATGTACTGTATATACTGTATTTATTATTGGTAATCAATTAACACAAAACAATGACAAATATTGTCCAGAGGCCCTCACAGGTACTGCATTTAGCATAAAAAAAATGTAGCATAAATTTGGAGCGTTACTAACCTCTTTCCCGACAAGCTAGTATGACATGCTTGGTACCAATGGATTCCTTGAGTTTTCTATTTTCATATGATGTAGCTTCAAAACTGAGCCCGCTACAACCTATAAATTGCGTTAATGCTTTTAAGAAATTAGTGGCGTTAAAATGTACTTGCGTTAACGTGTTATTATGGCGGTAACTTTGACAGCCCAACTTTTTATGGCATTTTTATGGCATAGATGCATATTTTGTGACTAAAGTTGCATTTCCACTCCATGTTTTTTTTTCAGAGCTGGTGATGAAAAGAGAGCCCAGTGCCTCTGAAACTAGCTGGACAAACTGACTGGTCATATGGCACTTTTCTTCCGTCATTATGTCACCGACCGAGCTGCTTCCTCTTTCCAAATGCACTTGTTTTGCTGTGCCAGCAGCACCGCAGATGCTCTCATTAGATGACCAGCTCATTGTTCCTCTGCATGATAATAGCTGTTCACATCTAATTAACTTGTGTCTTGTGCACTAGTGGGGGCACTGGGAAATCGGGTTAAACAAACACTGGAATCGTTAATGCAGGTACATCGAGTTCAGTATGGAGTAATGCATGCATCAACCTTTATTCTATTGAAGAGGCATCTGCTGATGGAACATATATAGTAGTTTGTGTCAGCTGGGATGATGAATGTAAGATGTAATGTCACTTTTGTAGAAGCAACAGTAGTCTGTAGTGTTACTGCTCCAAAGAGCTACTTAGTCTGTGTGGTATTGCAGTAAAACCCACATACTGCATAATTTCTGTGTCATCTCACTGCCAACAATAACAGAGGTGTGACAGTGAAGGCCTGTAGCTCCTAGCACGCTGTGAGTCTCCCCCCTCTAACCTGCCCCTCCCATCTGAGCAGTGTTTCTCTATTGCTCCCTGCAGGTGAAGCTGATGAAATACATCTGTAAACAGCTGCAGTGCAAGCAGAAAGTACCAGAGACGGAGAGGCCCGAGGCCCTGGACAGCTACCCGCACTTACGAGACTGGCTACGCACCATCAACCTGCGACCAGAGCTCATCGAGGTAGGTGTTGTTGTTTTGTGTGAATATCTCTCTCTCTCTCTCTCTCTCTCTCTCTCTCTTTGTCTCTCCGGCTTGGGTGACTGTGTTTGTGTCACATTTATGAGGATTCAGTATGTGTACACAGTCCTCCGCTCACATGTGCATGAGGAATACTCGACCAGTGACCATCAAAATGTCTTTCTAAAAGAGGACCTCCGTCATTCTTATCATCATGATATTTTAAGCTGCAAACAGTAGCAACAAATCTGAGCATGAACTGATTAATATTGGGGGGGAAAATAAAGCTTTCTTCCACAGTTTTTTCATGTTTCATGAGACTGCTCACTTTATCACTCAGGCAAGATTGGCTAAAAATCTAGTTCTCAGCCTGACATTTATATCTCTGTGTCATGTTCTGAGGAAGGAGATTGCCTTTTATTCAAGTGTGTGAGGAATTTCTACATGAGGAAAGTCTCAAATATCTTTAAGAGAGGTTTTTACCAGATTAATTCTGTCTTTATTGGAGTGGAATATTTGTCGAAATTTGTATGTGAATTGAAAATATCTAAGTGCGTTTAATTCTTAAACCCTTGCTGCAGATTCCAAATGTACTGTATTGCTCAGTCTATTAAAATTCTTTTAATTTGTATGCCCGTTGTAATGGCCCTCTTATATTTTCTTCATAAGGATGATAATCTCTTTCTGCAGATGAGAGAAGCACAGCTGACTGTAATTTTAAGCTGATCAGCAAATAATAAATGCGACATTGTGTGTTGTCAGTCGTTGTTAAATTGGAAAGCTCAGTTTAGAGTCAATCTATGAAAATGATGTGATGAATGACACCAAAAAGCAGCACTAAAGGAATGGTTCAGGTGTTTTGGAAGTGGGGTTGTATGAGGTACTTCTCCATAGTCAGTGTAGAACCTACCTTATAGGTTAGTTTGTTTGTGTTATTGTGGGATTTTTGGTGAATCCAAACTAACCAAAGTCCCACAATAACACACAAACTAACCAATTGAGGAAGCAGTTGACCAGCAACTCCTCTGTTCTGCGAGGTCAAATTACAGTTTTTTTTCAATGGAGTCTTGTGGCTTTGGCAAGAGCATAGATAATGCTTTAGTTCCCGTTGGAAACATAGACTGTATAGCTGTCTCACAGCAAGGTAAACTAACGAAAATATTCTAAATATTGTGTATATTTAAACTCATGGTGGCAGTGTTGGCCTTGTGGGAGGTGACTCTTAGATTAAGAGCCTGAGTTTAGTAATATGTTTAACATGTGTTGGTCCCCGAGTAGAACACAGACTCTCCCTCCAACTGACCTCTTTGTTGAAATGCGAGGGCCCTAACAGAGATATTTCCTACAGAAAACACCTTCATCAATACATTTGATATGGGGCTGTCAAAGTTAACGCGCTAATGCAAATTTGTTTTGACGCCACTAATTTCTTTAACGCATTAACACAACTTTCAATTTTCAGGTTGGAGCGGGCTCAGTTTTAAAGATAGAGTGAAGATGCTGGCATCATATGAAACTAGAACATTTAAGGAATCCATTGATACTTACTAGCTCGTCGTGTAGGAGGCTAAATAACGCTCCAAACTTATGGTAAATTGCGAGGAAAAATTGGCATGGCCATTTTCATAGGGGTCCCTTGACCTCTCACAGCGAGATGTGAATAAAAATGGGTTATATGGGTACCCACAAGTCTCCCCTTTACAGACATGCCCACTTTATGATAATCACATGCAGTCAGTACACTGACAGCTGTTCCTGCCTGTTGGGCTTGAGTTTGCCATGTTTTGAGCATATTTTTTTATGCTTAATGCAGTACCTGTGAGGGCCTCTGGACAATATTTGTCATTATTTTGTGTTGTTAATTGATTTCCACTAATAAATATATACATACATTTGCATAAAGAAAGCATATCTGCCCACTCCCATGTTGAGAGTATTAAATACTTGACAAATCTCCCTTTAAGGTACATTTTGAACAGAAAAAATATGCTAATTAATTTGCAATTAATCACGATTAACTATATCATGCGATTAATTGTGATTAAATATTTTAATCGCTTGACATTCCTATTCTAAACATACTAAAAATCAAACATTTCTCTCTGTCTGCTGCTAAAAAAGAGGTTATTTTTGATCACGTGGAAACTACTTTATCTTGTTCTGACTTCTGAGATAACAGCTGGTTTGAGATCCACTATTAAAGATAGTATTGCGTTGCACTAAATATGCTCATGCCTTTGCATAAGGAAACAGTGTTAGCAGTTGAAGTGCTCTTTACTAAGAGTGACTTCCACTTCTACTTAAACCAGCACCCAAAAACTTTGCACACCTGATTAAAAAAACCATCAAATGCACGCATTTCCTTATTCTGCAAGTGTAGTGCGATTCTCATTCCACCATGATTTGTTTGATTTAGTTGTAATTTCCTCTCCTTCCACCGGTTCCCCTTCCTGCGAAGCTGTAAACTCTCTTAATCCCTCTCTCATCTACTGTATGTTTGCATTGTTCTTGTCTGTTTGTCTTTTGTTGTGTGACCTAACTGTAACCTGCTTATTTTAAATGTTTCTGCTCTTGTTATTCTTTAATATGTCCCAAGCTAGTGCACGCTTTTTGTTTTGCTTTACTGCACTTGTTCCATATCTGATTATTTGTCTTCTGTTTTGTCATATCTGTCATGCTCGGTGCTCTTGTTTGCTTTCCAGTCCAAACCTCACCACCTTCCCTTCAAAGAGTTTTCTGATAGCATAGTAAAAGCGCTCATTTGTATGTGTTGTATACCGACTGGGATTTCCCAAAAGATGTAGAGCCGTCATGCCGTGTCGATGACCCATTTAGATCAAACATTATTAGATTGAGATTTCTACTGTGTGCGTCTCCTCACTCTATATACTATGAGGGCTGGATTATGTAATGGCTGGTCCAAAAACATTACAATGATTATATGTAGTTGTTGTTTTTTAAACCTGGAATCCAGCCTCTCTGCTGCTCCCGTGCTGCAACTGGCAGTGAGGTGTTGCATAATGCTATACAAGCATGTGGATGCCATGTTGGCAAGCTTCTTAAATGGTCACGTGTTTCTCTCTGTGAACTAATTAATGTTGTCTGCGGCTTTGCTAAGCAGCCTTGCTGTATCTCGATCAACTCGCTACACGAAACAGGTTGTAAATGCATGTTGAGCATTGCCAATGTGAGATAGAAACGTCCCTAAATTATAAAAAAAATGACCAAAAATAGGATTTAAATGTACATAGGGCTGGGCGATAATTCAATATGATAATTTATCGTCTTTCAATGGAATCGTATCGTGATGAAATCGAATGCAGCTGCCCCCTCACCCACACCAAATCATGGCATCATATCACCCCAGTCCTGAAAGACCTTCACTGGCTCCCCGTCTCCCACCGGATCTCCTACAAAATCCTGACCCTCACCTACAAAGCCCTCCACCAACTTGCACCCCCCTATCTCTCTGAACTCCTCTCCCCCTACCAACCTCAACGGTCCCTCAGATCCACCTCAGCTGGTTTACTCTCCACCCCCACGTCCAAACTCCGCAGCTTTGGGGACAGAGCATTCTCCAGGGCAGCTCCCAAGCTCTGGAACTCACTCCCCAATCTCATCAGAGACTCTGATTCCCTCACCACATTCCAGTCCCGCCTCAAAACACATCTTTTCTCATCTGCTTACCCGTAGCCCCCTCCTTCCCCCTACCCATCAGTCCATGTGTATGTATGTGATTGTTCCTGTGTATGTCGCTTTTTGTCGTTCGTCTCCTGTCTGTCTGTCTCACACCGTTTTCCCCCCGACTATGTTAAAGCGTCTTTGAGATTAATATAAAGCGCTATATAAATCCAATATATTATTATATTATTATTATTATATATTGGGATGTCTTTATACACAATTACGTCGTCTAAATTGATAATAAAAAGCGCATACTGACTCAAATTTCTCAGAAAATCTGATCAAATTCAGTTAAATCAAACTATTGTCTTAGTCTGATTACTCTGTATTTGTGAGCGTGCATGTAAACATAGTTGGTGTATAGCTGGAAATATTCATTCATTGTTTTCAATGTAATTTCACTCGAAACTGTTTTGTTCATTTTACACTAAACTTCTTAATTAAATTAGAAAGTATTCCATACTTTTCATTTGTCAAGTATTTAATTCACACAGGAGTATACAAAAATAGGCTTTACCATGTGCTTGTTTCGTATTGACTATTTATTTATTTAACTATTAGAACACGTGCTATATCGTGATATATATCGTTATAAAGATATGAAATTACTAAGGCTGTCAATCGATTAAAATATTGAATCACGATTAATCGCATTAATCGTCCATAGTTAATCACGAATAAAAAAAATTGTATCTGTTCAAAATGTACCTTAATGGGAGATTTGTCAAGTATTTAATACTATCAACATGGGAGTGGGCAAATATGCTTGCTTTATGCAAATGTATGTATATACTGATTACTGGAAATCAATTAACAACACAAAACAATGACAAATATTGTACAGAAACCCTCACAGGTACTGCATTTAGCATAAGATATATAATATACAGTATATATATAGTATATATATATATATATATATATATATATATATATAAAGAAATTAGTGGCATTAAAATGATTTTGCCTATATCGTGATAAAATATTTTAGCCATATCGCCCAGCACTAAATGTACATTTAGCCTGAGTGCATTTCTCTGTTTGTATGATAACCTTGAGAGATGCATTCAGCTATCTAACTACAGTATGCACATTATATTCTGAGACTTCTAAAATACCATTAACTAAAACCCACTTGACTTAAAGTGTAGACTCAATAACCATGTGATGTTAATTGCTGTGTATGTGTACGTACATAGCAATCCTGACCAATAACACTGTATCAAGGAGGCCGCAGTACAGCGATCATGTATGCAAGCTATGCTGTTCATGGTGCTAAAATTGTAACGTTATTATGAGTGAGTAGGTGGGAGGGGAGCGCAGAGGGCCCACAGCCACTTTTGAATATCACATCACTCACCCTTGTGCGTCTGCGTATGTGTGTGTGTGCTTCCTTTTGCTTACAGTGTACACACAAGTGTGGGAGGTTGCCCTAGTTTTCTGATCAGTGTTTGCCCCTCTCAGAGCAAAGGGTTTAACCTGACTGATAAGAGACTGCGTACTTCCCATGACAGAAAAACATCCTAAACTCACTTGACTATCTCCTGTTTCCTTCTGTGATCCACAATCTGTTTTGTGTGCTGTCATTTTGCCAACTGTCCGAGTAACTGAACATTAAATAAACAGTTCATACCTCAGGCTTGTAGGTCTGTATCCATACAGCTTCAGTTTCTGTCTTTTAACCCCTGGTCCTCAGCTATTCTCTTCTATTCAACTTCTCTGATTGTGGTGTAACCAATGGAAATGAGAGGAAACAGAGATGGGAGTATCTTAAGAATTGTTCTTACGTGTACGGCATATTAGCGATGGATCTTCCTTTATAGGAGACATATCGTGAATAACTCACATTTCCAGTGCTTGTGCACATACATTTGAGTGCCTACAAACCCACAAACTGAAATAAGACAAGCCAGTTTTTTGTGTGCTGCCTAGATCAGAAAACATGTGATTCAACAAGCCATTTAGATTTGGCTCCCCTTCCTATGTCACATGCAGGCTCACTAGAATATACCGCCCACAGCTTGAGAACTACCTTTGCAAAGGTGCACCATATTCTTCTCGTAAGCCAATCAGAGCGGACTGGGCTTTTTCAGGAGGGGGGGCTTAAAAAGACAGGTGCTAAAATGGAGTGTTTCAGACAGAAAGTGAATACAGGTATATTCAGACAGACAGGTGTGATAACAATAATGTGTTTTTTGAACATTAAAGCATGTGAACTAGGGATGTGACGGTGAGGAAAACTTCCCACCGGTTAATAAACATATAACAACGCCGGTGGTACCGATTACACCGGACATTATATAATAA
Organism: Sebastes fasciatus; assembly: GCF_043250625.1. Classification (NCBI taxonomy): domain Eukaryota; kingdom Metazoa; phylum Chordata; class Actinopteri; order Perciformes; family Sebastidae; genus Sebastes; species Sebastes fasciatus. The sequence goes on along the minus strand of NC_133810.1, from coordinate 22,525,840 downwards.
AAGATGATGCTCAATATGTGTAGAGCGCTTACTTTGATCTTTAACATTGGATGGCTGTGTGTCTGGCCTCTCCGGTCGAGCTTTCACTGCGCCGCGCGCACCGTCTGTGACCGCTCCGTCCTCCGCGCAGCAATTGCCTCATTAACAGTATGGTTCCCTTATACTATAACCCAATGCTATAAGGCTTATAGCATTGGGTTTAAATCAGAAAAATTGCCAAATAGGAGCTTTTGCTTTTCTCTTTGCTACCAAATCCTCCGCCATCGTCTTGTCTGTCTCTACTCTGTGCTGGGACTCCGTACGGAGCAGACACTTTCAGTTTGTAGCTTCTGTCGTCCAACTATGTATTGATAACATGGGGCTGATATGCGAAAATAAACTAAATGGGTTGTTTTTCTATAAAAAAAAGCAAAACAACATTGGCCAAATAATGTAATCAGTGTATGCCTGAACACTGTGTAACACCGACTACCGCGGCAATGTAAGGGCAAAAATACAATTTACATTTAAAGTGTAACTTCACTCCCAGTCTGAGCCTAACTCCACCTACTGCATCATTTTGAAAAATGCAACCAAAAAAAAGTGTCCAAGGGGCTGAGAGGAGGGAAAGGTGCGGGGTGGGTGGGCTGATGTGCGAGGCAGGAATTTCTCAGTGACCTCCGATAAGAGGATGTTAACATTCTTTTTTATGTAAATGTCATGACATAGATTAGACAAGAGAGTCCCTACTAGTCGACTATGTCAGCATTGGTCTTGAAAGGCTGGCTGATTTAATACAGTAGATGACATTGAGCCATTTTCAAAAATTCATTCATTCATTCATTTCTATAAATTTGGAAAGAAATGTCAATATTAACACCAGCATTGATGTGTTTCATCACAGTGTGGTCATCTCATTTAGTTTAGAGCTCAAACTATAAGTGTGTAGTATCTCTTTAAGTTAGTTTTAGTACTGTAGCATGCAAACATAATGTCATAATCTGCTACTGAAAATCAACAAGTACGGATCTCAAAATAACACTGTTTAGTGTTTTTTTAAGTTGTTATAAATGTAATTTCCCACTCTGAATTTGTTGCTGAAGTATCTGTAGCTAACAAGGGCCGAGGCTTGCTTTATTAGTCTAATGTCACTGTTGATCTTGAGCACTGGTTCAAAAACCGTATCCAGTACCCTTTTGCTATCTCCCAATAGTGCTGCATTTTGTTGTCTCTTCATTGTGTGATAAAATAGTTGGTTCACATTATAATGTCTAATATGACAAATTGTCAATTACTTTGTCAATTATTAAGTAGCTTCTTGCTTGTCACATAATGAGGACCTATATCTTCTCAGTTTGGGGAAAAAATGTGATTGACAATTCAACCAGTGTGTTCAGTCCTAGCAGCCTGCCATGTATCTGTGTCTTGCCTGAGTGTTATTTTCTGAATTTGTGGTGCTACCCAGTCTGCCTCCCACTCGGATCTCGCCTTACTAATATAATCCTCTACTTGCACAGTGTTGCGTTGTGTGATGTCTGTTGTCTTCCTGTTAGCTGCTGTCAAACTTTCCTTCACCTCTGTACAATGATCACTCTCTCTGCGACTGCGTTTTACGTCACCCATCGCATGGATGTGTTGTTTAGGAAACTCTCTCAAACAGTAGAATAAAAAGTATTGAACGGACACTGATCAATCGTAATTCAAGCTGGATCTTAAAAAGTGTCTGCCTCCAATGCAAGTTCAAAACCAAGCACAAACAAGGTGGTCTTGACCCCAAATTCCTGTCTAAAGTTGTACTAATATCGACTGATAAAGGCATAAAACTACGTCTGTAGTGTTGAATAATCTGCCCAGCCAGATAAGTGGAAGACGTGGTATGATAAATGTCCCAAACATACAGGGATTACCACCGATTTCCAGGAACAGAGCAAGTCAGAGGTTGTATGACCTATTTAATACTGTAACATGCTGCCCTTTTTAATGCTGACTTCCAGCCTACTACCGGTCATGGTGTTGAGGCCACTGCTGCGTTAGAAGACTTAAAACAGAAGTTTTTTTATTGATGCTATTTCTATCAGTTTTATTATGGTGTTAAGTTTTAGATACAGGAGAAGGCTGATATAAATCTTGGGTAACACTTCATTTTACAGGTCCGCAATATGATTTTATATCTATTATAAACATTATTTAATAATTATATTCCGCTATTTCCCAATAAGCAGTAATAAATAGCTGGTAATTTATTTAATACATTTCCAGGAAAAGAATACAAAGTTAATTGATAGGCTTTATTTCCATGTCTGCTGGTAAATAGATAATAATTAGCAAATAATTTCTTTGAAATTTCTTTAAACAACTCTCTGAATCATTACATTAGATACCAGGTTACATCTGTGTAGACACTAAATCACACAGCAGCGCACACCCGCTTCTCAAGCCTAAGGGCCCTAGTATTTTAACCATTATATGCTATTTTAGCATATAATTATTAAATCATGTTCATAATAAAGTAATTTTCGATAAAGTTTAAAGTAAATATTGGGGTAATTTGACAGTAATCCCATTCATGTATATTGCTTTTTTTTTTTTTTATCATATTTATTGTGGCTCACCCTCTCTTTGTCTTGCTCCTCTGCAGGCAGTGGAAGCCAAGTTGTCCCTGGATGCCTTACTGCAGATGTCAGGTGCTCAGGTGAGGGACACAATGCGAAGACTCGGGTCCAGTTCAGAGGAGTGTGCCAGGCTCAGCGCTGCCCTCTCCTGTCTGAAGAGTGCCGCTGAATCAGGTATGTGTTTACTCCATGGGAGCCTCCATGATCAACATGCATCACATTGTGTTCTTTTTACTGATGGTGTTATTCTGTCTGCTGTCCAGGAGGCGAGCTGAGGGAAGACTGTGTTCCCTGGATGTCTGAGCCCACGAGGAGGGACAGCGGCTCTCTACTGACTGCAGACCAGCTAGCCGGCCTGGGGACTCCGCTCCGCCCTCACAGTCCCTCGCCTCTCGCCCGCCCATCCGCCATCCACTCCACCCCATCCACCCCCTGCGCCACATTCCCTCACCCCCGCTCGGGCTCGGTGTCGGCGGTGCCCACGCCCGAAGCGCTGGCTTCATACTGCCACGGCGAAAGTCCTCTCACGGATCCATTCCCCATGTCCTTAGCTCGCGCAGCTCGACTCCACGGACACACTTCCACCCCGCCCATAACACCGCCCTCGAAGAGGCGTCACCGACTGAAGCCCCCCTGCACGCCTCCGCCTCCGTCCCGCAAAGTGCTGCACCTGCTTCCCAACATCACTCTGACGCGCAGCAAGAGCCACGAGTCCCAGCTGGGCAACCGCATCGAGGACCCGCCCACCAACAAGTAGGTGCTCAGAGAGCTGTCTGGTCCAACATGCTGTTACAGAATTCACCTTGACTTAACTATATCATGCAGGCCATTTCTTTAATGCATTGACGCAACTTGCAATTTTTTAGGTTGTAGCGGGCTCGAGTGAAGATACTGGCATCATATGAAATGATAAACTTGCGCTAAATTTCGGTGAGGAAAAACTGGCGCTGCAAGAGAAAGAGCCCTTGACCTCTGACCTCAAGATATGTGAATGAAAATTGGTTCTATGGGTACCCACGAGTCTCCCCTTTACAGACATACCCACGTTATGATAATCCCACACAGTTCGGGGCAAGTCATAGTCAAGTCAGCACACTGACACACTATCGCATAGAGGCGATAATTCATATATACAAGACCAAACTGTCCTTGAGCACTGTACAATGAGACAATTAACTGGTAGAAATGCCACATACAGTGGAGAAATGAAGGGAACAGATAGCAGGCGCTATAGCCTGCTTAAACAAGCATGATCCTGGTGGTATTACAGTAATTGGGTTACAGTTGCAGCCTCATGTTTCTTATTATCACCCACTGATGAGAGTAGTAGCTGGTGCAGTTTTCCTGAAAGCATCTGTCCTGTGTCTCGGTCTCACCTCAGTCTTCCAATCGCTATGTCAGGACAGTAGCAGTCACGTTCTTCTCTCTCTCTCTCTCTCTCTCTCTCTCTCTCTCTCTCTCTCTCTCTCTCTCTCTCTCTCTCTCTCTCTCTCTCATATATATCCTTTCACATCCTTTCACATCCTGCCTGTTGCTCCTTTGCTCCGCCTGTATGAGCGGAGCTAATCCCCGCACAGATTCCCAGTGATTATGACTCATGTCAAAACAGGAAGTATTTCCTAGGACTAATGCTCGGAGGTGGCGAGACACACACACACAATCTCTCTCTCTCTCTCTCTCCCTGATTTTTTTCTCTCTCTATTGTGATTGGATGCACATACACAAACAAGCCACATGTTTATCCATAATATCCTGTCTGTTTATGGAAAGCTTTAGTGAAAGAAAAACTTGCAAAGGCAGAAATAAATACGGCTGAAATAGATCCAATGCATCCAATGCACACTCAGGCAATCCTGCTAGTTTATCCTGGCTTTGTTCACTGTATGGTATATTACGATGGCAATCTGAGAACGTGTCACAGGTCTGATAGCTGATTTAACAAGATAAAATTATTTTTCCGATTAAGATTACTCACGTGTGCGCGTATAAACCACAGAGCTGGCACTCTTTGCTGCTTCAGCCCTTGTGACTTCAGTCTGGGTGTTAGGGATGTCACCCTGTCTATCCCGTGCCAATGCTATTTAGGTGCTCCAACGTGCCTCTTGCATAATCTGCCCTCTACGGTCTGGTGTACAAGCGATGCTGCGGACCTGCTGTAGCATCGAGTCTAGTTTTTGCCAGTATAACGGACCTACTTTTTGTGCTTTCCCTCTCTCCAGGTGTGCTAAAAAGAACAAGTTGTTACTGAATATGCAAGTAAACGGGAACGGATGCGAGGACTCGCCTTCTCGTTACCCCGTCATGTCTGCGCGCACCCCCGGAGTCACCTCGGCTGCCACCACAGCGTCTTACACCCTGCCTGGCACGCCCACCCTCATGGAGGAGCACAGCAGCCATAAGAGTGAGTCATGCACGTGTATGCATTTCTTTTATTTTGCGGATTTTTGACGTGTCAAAAATAGTCTATGTTTATTATGGCTGTGTATTGGCAAGAATCTGGTGATTACGATACGTATCATGATACAGGGGTTACAATTCAATATATTGCAATATATTGTGATACTGTACGCAAGGCAATATAATGCAATTTTTTCATTTTCATAGTATAAAGAACACACCACCATATGCATAAAATCTGAGTAAAAAAAGTTTACTGTTTTATGCAATCAGAACAGTGGGATCTGCATTTGCATTCATCACAGTCCCTGTAACATCCAACATCAAAGCACTATTTTTTGTGCAATCTGAGCCACTGTCTGCCACAAATCTCTGCATTTAAACTATTAATTAAAAATCGATGGAGTGTTTTTCAGAATCGATACAGTATCACAAAACATAATATCGCGATACTCAAGTGTATCAATATTTTCTTACACACCCAATGTTTATCTAATATGACCAAAAACAAAAGGGATTTCTGGACTGAATAAGTCTAGTTTGTTTAATTGGTTCTGAAAAATTATTATTCCTCATCTTTATTATTACCAGAGGTGGGTAGAGTAACCAAAAACTGTAGTCAAGTAAAAGTACTGTTACTCTGCAAAAAGAAAACAATACTCACATAGAAATAAAGTACTCATCCAAATAATTACTTGACTAAGAGTACAAAAGTATTTACTAAAAACTACTTACCAACCTATATAGTAGCGAGTAACTTAAATATGATAAATAAAAAGAAAACACAGACACACTACTGTCTTTCAGGCAACACAAAGCATGACGAGTTACACACTGCTCACATCCAGTTAGCTTGAATATTTACATTACAACACACATAGGAGTAGTAGTTTTCAAGCATGATATACTGTGTGTATATATGTTATAAAAGCTGCTAGCGCTATCTGAAAGCCATAACGTTAACGTTCCTCCCGCTGTAGTTTCAGTCGTGCTGCTTTGAACAGAGCCATGTGGAGGTGTGGCTGCAGTAGGATAACAGAGCGCCAGCAGACCTGGGACCAGCTGACCACCTGCCTCTAAACGCATCATGAATGCATACAATAATATATATATATATATTATATATACATATTATGGAACAATGGATGGATATAATATATAATATTGATTTTTCTCAAAAAATCTACTCAAGAGAAAAAGTATGCTGCATTAATACTACTCTGACAAGTACAATTTACTCAAAAAGTTACTTCAGTACATGTAACAGAGTAAATGTAACCCACCACTGATTATTAACTCCGCCAAGTGTGTTTTTGGTTTGTCTGTTTACCAGTAGAATTACGGAAAAACTACTCTCCGCTTTTCATGTAACTTGGTGGAAGGGTGTAGCACGGGCCAAATAAGAACACATTAACTTTTGGAGCGGATTGGCCTTGCCGGAGGTCTGCACTCTCCCCAAGTGCCCTTCTTGCCTCAAATGTGCAAGAGTGTGCGTTTGTGAACATCTCCTCAATTATTTCTAAGTGAGGGAATCACAACCCAAGTGTGGTTTGTACGGTGGGTTTAAGGGCCATTGTAGATTAAAAGAAGAAAAAAAAAAACACAGAGCCAGGGGAGGGAGGTCATATTCTGAGAAAAAATCTAAATTTCTGAGATTAAAGTCCTAAATTTTGCACGTTTTCCAATTTTTTTTTCTCATAAATGTATGACTTCATAACTTTAATCTCTGAAATTCTGAGTGTTTTCTGTCATTTTGAAGGAGACAGACACAGATGCTGCAGACACAGATTTCCTCATGTGCTCTATCTATTTTCATTTTACACAAAAAGGAAATTAACTAACTTTCCTAAAATAATAATAATCTTTTATTTTTTTCTTCAGATGGCATTACTTACATAACTCATAGTGTATTGAGAAGAAATAAGTTAACATTTTGCTACGATTGTTGTTTCTTTCAGTGGTTTATTCTTGGGGTCCCCCAGTCGATAGTCCTTGTATGTTAAATAGGTTGGTAGGATGAGGGTTAAAACAGCACTGAATCATTGTGAAAAAAATCTGAATTTCTGGGATCAAAGTCCTAAAGTTTTTTCCCATAAATTTATGACTTCATAATCTTGCAAATTTGTAAGTTTTTTCTTCTAAACTTGCCACTTTAATCTCAGAGAATAATTTTTTTTCTTGTAAATTTACAACTTTTTTCTCGGAATATAACCCCCCTCTCTTGGCTCCGTAATTATTGTGTTTTTAGCTACAATGGCCCTAATACACCGCCGTAGGTTTGACCCTATTCTAATGACTAAATCTAAATTGTTAAATGCTCAGTTTTTTTATGTGATTAACCACTGGAGGGTCATATCATTAGATACCAGTCTTTCTTGTCATAACCTAATCCTCCCCTCCACCTTTCTCCCCTTCTCTCCGTCCTTCCATCTCTCCCTCTCCCTGGCTAGATAACGTAGCAGGGCATCGCGGCTCCCCACAAGCAGTGAGGAGGGACATCGGCCTAGCAGTCACACACCGGTAGATTTCTCTCTTACACACAATATGTTCTATCCTAAGCTTTTGTCAGAATAAAGCTAACAAACTAGATTTGTTATTAATGAAATGGTTAACAGCGTTTCTTATGTTTATGTAGGTTTTCAACCAAGTCCTGGCTGTCCCAGACGTGTCAGGTGTGCCAGAAGAACATGATGTTTGGGGTTAAGTGCAAACACTGTCGGTGAGTTAAGCGCTTTCTATTTAAAGGGTACGTCACTCAACTTTAAGTGTTTTTGTTATTGACTGAGACAGTAGAAAAGTTAGAGTGCACTATAAGGAAACACAGGACAGGATTCAACCCTTGGCTGTGAGAGTGTATGGAGCTGGACTTGAAGAGTGTTTCATATACTGATATTCTGCCTACTATGTGTGCAGGTTAAAGTGCCACAACAAATGCACAAAGGAAGCCCCGTCCTGCAGAATCTCCTTTCTACCAAGTAAGCTTTGTTTTTATCCTCAATCTGCGGTTGATGGATGCATTGTAATTTGCATAATACATTGTGATATTTTTCTCTTCTAGTCGCCAAAATTCGGAGGACCGAGTCTGTTCCGTCTGATATAAACAACCCTGTGGACCGGCCGCCAGAAGCACCGCAGTTTGGCACACTACCAAAGGCCATTACAAAAAAGGTAAAACATGGCTTAGGAGTTCTGCATTACAGCACACAGTATCACTTTATGTAGATCTCTAAAACTGCACTGAATCGTTGTGAAATTACAAACGATGACACCTTGATATATACATAGTGTAGAATGTCACTAAAGTTCCAGACTAGAGTTTGGTCTCTGGCATTTGTATATATGAAAATTAAGGGTGCAGCCCTGAATGAAAGTAAAACAAAAACTGTAGAAGCTGTAGAAGTTATCTTAAATATCAACCCTGATCATTTGCATCCATCCCTGCCCTCCACCAGGATCATCCTCCAGTGCTGAACCAGCTGGACTCCAGCAGCAATCCGTCCTCCACCACCTCGTCCACACCTTCCTCCCCGGCACCCTTCCAGCAGAGCAACCCCCCCAGCGCCACTCCGCCACCAAACCCCTCGCCCAAAGGCCATCGGGACAGCCGCTTCAACTTCCCCGGTAAGAAACACAGGTGGAAATACACAAGTACAGACCTGGTATTAAGATGCATCCTCAGTGATCGGATCACAAGTGGACAGCTTTAAGTACGTCTGTTCACACCTGGCATTAGGATGCGTCTCCACATGCGTCTTCAGTGGCCACTTGTGATCCCATCTCACTTCCCCGCTCTATATGCAAATAAACACGTAGTAAACACATGGCTAATACAGCAGACGTTGTGACATAATACTACAGGAATGTCAGTAGTAATATCCTACATATTCGTGAATTTGGGTATATTTTATTAACATTTTTATAACATCAAAATATAAGGTTGCTGGACCTCCGCGCCACCGTCACCGCTACCTTTGCCAGGCAACAGCGGGGTACAGAGCTTCAGAGAGCCGAGGAGGAGAGCGAGCGGGCGGTCGGATGTCGGCTCCGTGCAAAACAGCGGAACAAAAACACAGACACATCTACTACAGTATGATAATAAGTAATAAACAGTTGAGTAGGCGGTCCTTAATGTGGCCCAGGACACATTCACTACAAACTGCTAAAAGAATGTGGCCATGTGTGGCCCAGACCACCTCTGAATGTGGTCTGAGTGATCAGATCTCAGTGCGTCTTGAGTGCGTTCACACCTGTACTTAGAGCCAGGGTCTGAAATTAACAGTCATAGCCCGCCAAATGCGGGTTAATTGTTGGCAGTTGCGGGTGAAATCATCAGGACATCCGCCACTTTGGCAGGCAGGGAAAACGCTGGGGATGGGAATAGAGAACCGTAGCTGTCCGCTTTCTTGGCATCTCATGCCTCCATTACTATCGATTCCTCTGAATTGATGCTCCCCCACAGTTACGCGTGCACAATGATGCATACGCACACCGTATCATGTTTCAGTTTGTTTGACCGGAGACATGGCGGAAAGAAAAAAAAGCACTCAACAGTGTGGCGCTACTAAACCTGACGGGACGCACCCTATTTCTCCCTGATAATGCTGCATTCTGAACAACACATCTGTGTTTAAATCAACAGGAGGAGAGTTGGTAAAATTAGCTGTTAGCAGCCGGTGGGAAGCACAGTCCTGATTGGATAAATAGCGGAGCTACTAACGTTAATGAAGGTGCCATAGAGTTTTTATTACGAGACGTTCATGGTCTGCTCAGCAAAATGACTATTGGGCGCAGGTAAATTACATGATGTGTTTAAATGTAGTCTCGTAAAATTAAGTTTTTGGTGAGAAACTTGAATAAATTAATTTGTTTGAAGGACATGTTTTCACATCAATATAAAATAGATATTAGAGAGATAATTATGACTTGTTTAACTTCCTAACAACTTACCAAGATTTTTTTAATCAAAGCAAATATTTAAATAATCACAATCATTTGAATTGTGTGTTTTTATGCAAATAACCACTATAGATGACGATAGCAAAGTACAGCACAGTACTGTGTACAGTACCCTCCCACCCCCCAAAAATAGGGCTCACCCGGAAGCTACGGTGTAATTCCAACACTGAAACCATGCATATAATGTTTTATATGTAAAATATATTGAACATTGAATGATGTCAGATCTACAATGTTATTCCTTTATTTAGCGCAGAGATTTAAAAAGTGGCAGATAAAATTTATGAGAGGCAGGCAAAAAAAAAATTGTTTGCCACAGTGGCAGGCAGTGAAAAAAGTTAATTTCAGACCCTGCTTAGAGCTGTCCTCTTGTGATCCGATCACTGAGGACGCAGGTTAATACCAGGTCTGAACAGGGCCATGGATAGCCTGACAAACACAAACAAATCCAGACAAAGTGAAATGTGCATGCTAACATTGTGTTCTTGATTTCTCCTTATTACACAGATTTCTTAAATAACTTTCCCAGTTTAACAGTATTTAATAGTATGAGACACTCTTCTCTTCCCTTCTCTTTCCATATACGACATTAACAACTGTGCTTTTTACAAGATCTGTTCCTTCAGAGCTTCTCTAACCAACAGTCTCTCTCCCTGCCATGCTTGTCGGTCTTTCCCTCTCTCTCTTTTTTTTGTTGCAAAAGCTGCCTGTTACTTTCAGCATAGACAGCAGTTTATCTTCCCCGGTGAGTTGACAAGTTGTCCCAAAGTGTCACGCTGCATTGTTATTCTCCCGTCATTCCTTAGATTCCCACGTAGCTCTCTCTCTGTCTCATGCATGTTTGCTTTTAGGGTTGTGTAGCAGTTAACTGTAGCTATCTTTCACTGTGTGCCAGCCAGCACTAGGATTGCATGTTGACACTTCACAGCCTTTTGACACCATCTGCTGGTGGTAGTGGGGAATTGCATGAGCAGTCACGTTGTGTATGTGGTGGAGGTGGGCAGCCATGAGGCTTTCCTAAAGGGAAAAAGGAGAGGGGGAACATAAGAGAGATATGTTTTTGCTCCTGTTATTTCTTCCAAAAACATCTTATATTTCTCTACAGATGTCTCCAGTCCTGTTCATTTGCACCCCAATGTCCTCCAAGACAATGTGTAAGACATTCATATTTAAAAAAAACAAAACATATTCACTCAATAGCTTTATTGTTTAAATTTTCTTGGATTTTACCACTCTGATGTCAATTCTCTGTGTCACAGCAGTGAGATAGAGCCATCAGCAGATGACATACACGCTGAGCTGGTAGAAGATGAAGATGAAGACGAAGAGGTAATGTTGCAACATGTTGTGTGTGTGCAGTCTGGAAAATAATACAGGTTTCCTGTCGGTATAATGAGGTTGTTCAGAGTGTCTTTGCATCACGTTCTGTTAAATTTTTGGTGACCGATGTTGTCATCCATCAAAGGTAGCAGAAAGAAATGAGATGAGTTGATAGACAGAAAGACTCAGATAGTATATGTTGAACTTAGACAAAGCTGAAAAATGGTGACAGAGGAACATCTGAATAAATGTTTATGACACCAAAGTGAGTTTGAAAATCGGCTATCGAAGCAGAGAGACATCTCACTTCTCTCAAACTGTGTTCTCTCATAACTGTCATTTTTTAGTGATATGTCATTAAAATGCCCAGATTGCAAGTTTCCTGTAAAGAATTGAATGACCTGGCATTAACCAAAAACAATAGCTCCTCTGACATTTGCCTATTGGAACCCGGTTTGACCCGTTTGGCTGTGACGATGCTGGAGCTTTTGGTGTTATTGATTTAACCAGGAGAGGCTTGCTGTTATGTAAATATCACTATTTTACATTTGCGAGAGCAACACAGAGCTGGAGACAATGGAAAAACAACACTTATAAGTCAATGCTGGCTCACATTTACCGAATATTTTAACCAGGCAACAACCTCCAGTTCTGAAAAGTGAATCCAATGAGGAAGTGCCTTAATCTTACATTCTTTCTAATAGCCAGAAGGGGAAGAAGAAGTCTGATTGAATAGAAGTCTATGAGAAAATGAGCCTACTTCTCACTTGATTGATTACCTCAGTAAACATTGTGTAAACATGAGTTTATGGTCTCAATCGCTAGTTTCAAGTCTTCTTCAATACAGCATGATGTTCATTTAGTAAATCATGGTCCCATTTAGAGTCAAATAGACCATAAAGCAGGGGATGCTTTAGGGCGTGGCTACCTTGTGATTGACAGGTCGCTACCACTGTGTTGGAGTATGTAAGCACAGTAGATTAACAAAGCCATCCCTACACTCTTGCAGGAAGGGGAGGAGGAGATTGAGGTTGAAGATGAAGACCCTGAAGCGGTGGACGATAATGAGGAAGAAGAGGATGAGAATGAAGGGGAAGATGAGGACGACGACGAGGACATGAGGATGAACGTGGGCTCGGACGGCGAGTGCGACGAGCTGGACGATCTGCCCAGCTCTCGGGGGAACCAGTGGAAGGGCCCCATCTCCCGCAAGGCGAGTCAGACCAGCGTCTACCTGCAGGAGTGGGACATACCCTTTGAGCAGCTGGACCTCGGAGAGCTCATAGGAAAGGTGAAGAATCTTACCCAGATGTTAATAGTATATGATATCTCCAAAATGCACATCTGCTAAAGCTGTTTGCCTGTTCACGCAGGGCCGCTGGGGCAAAGTGCACAAGGGTCGGTGGCACGGCGAAGTAGCAATCCGACTCCTCGAGATCGACGGGAACAATCAGGACCATCTGAAGCTCTTTAAAAAGGAGGTGATGAACTACAGACAGACCAGGCATGAGAACGTGGTCCTCTTCATGGGGGCATGCATGGCTCCGCCCCACCTAGCCATCATCACCAGGTGAGAGCAGAAATATCAAACACTGGACACCTCTGGAATGATTTGAACCCCTCTAGGACATGTTTTCATCTTCAATTGAATCGTTTCTTCTCTCTCCCCACAGTTTCTGTAAAGGGAGGACTCTGTATTCAGTTGTTAGGGACACTAAAAACACTTTGGATATTAATAAGACAAGACAAATTGCTCAGGAGATTGTAAAGGTAATTTTTCTGTTATATCTATTCAAACCTCTCATTGATACATTCGTAATGATTTTAGCACTTAGGCTACGTTCACATTACAAGCACATGTGGCTCATAAACCAATTTTTTTGGCTCTCATGTGACACAGAAATCTGATTGGTTTTTTTTTTCCAATCAGATCTGGGCTAAATCGAATACATATCCAATCACTGGTCATGCAACCGCTGTGAGAATGGTCATATTGGTGTTTTTCCATGTTATACTTCACTGCGCAGTTGCAGATACTGATAATGTTTGTTACCTGACAAAAAAAGACCCTTTTTTTATTACCGAGTTCTTCTGCATGTTTCAGTAGAACTCAGGATTAATAAAAGAGCAGTTACAAAAGTGTGTAAACGGCGTCGTTAAGGCAAACAAGCATTATCTGGGAAACATCACGTTTATTCACTTTATGAGGAACTTAAATTAATACCGAATTATGGTAAATCATGTCTGCCGAATGAGCTAGTGTCTGTTTATGAGTCATAAGAAATCATAAACTGTCTTTTAGAAGGAGTAGATGTTTACCGGTATGCTCGGCTCAGTTAAATTTAACAATATTGTCAACAGAGGTTTTGCTCCAACACTTTATTTCCCTCATCAGTCATTTAAAATGAACTTATCAAACAGACTTTTCACAGTTTACTCAGTTAAATTCGTCATGTTTCACAAAGCAGAACTCTGATTTGATGAAATCACATGTTATAAAAATTGCGTGGGTGGCGTGCTGACGGCAGTGTTTCACGATCGTAGGTCATCATCAACGTCACACATCGTACTTTAATTTATTTCATTTGCTTCAGAGGAAAGCTGTTAAAGTTAAATATCAGCCGAAATGAAAAGTCTGTCTTTAGGAGTCATACTAATTCATTACGTTATGATTTAGGAGTAACATCTGTGTAACGGGAAACCATATCTTTTAAATTGAGCAATATGTTAATGGAGTCTGGCAGTCACTGGATTCCAACAACTCCAGTGTGTATTTTCGGAACAATGCACCATTGTACGGCAGTCCCCAATTTTCAAACATCAATGTGAATAGTCTAGACAGAAAGGCAAAAAATTGGAATTGAGCATTAAGCCCTGTAATGTGAACGTAGCCTTAGAAGGTGTTGAAGCAATGTTTCATGTCCACAAACTGACTTACATGCAAAGAAATATTTTCATCATAAGAAACAGGAAATATGTATGATAACAAAGCCAAATATATTACATTTGATATTGTTGATTAAATATTTGGTAACACTTCATTTTACAGGTCCACAAATGTCACGGTAATAAGGTGATAATTAGCAGGTAACCCATTTGAAATGTCTTTGGAATTACTGCCAAATTACCCCAATATGTACCTCAAAATTGAAAGAAAATGACTTTATTATAAACATTATTTAATAATTATATGCTAAAATAGCATATAATATTTAAAATATGGCCCTTAGGCTTGAGAAGCGATGTGCGCTGCTCTTCATCAGAGGTGGAAAACCAAAACTAATAGAAGACACTTCTGATCAGGCACAAATCTCACCATTGTGTGACTTATTGTCTACACAAATATAACCTGGTAGCAAATAATTTGTTTGAAATTTCAAACAAATGATTTGCTAATTATTATCTATTTATCAGCAGACATGGAAATAAAGCGTATTAATTCATTTTGTAATCTTTTCCTTGTAATGTATTAAATAAATGACCAGCTATTGGGAAAAAGCGGAATATAATTATTAAATAATGTTTATAATAAAGTAATTTTTTTATAAATTTTGAGGTAAATATTGGGGTAACTTGGCAGTAATTCCAAAGAAATTTCAAATAGGTTATTTACTAATCATCACCTAATTACCCTGAAATTTGTGGACTTGTAAAATGAAGTGTCACCAAATATTTCTATATTTTGGAATATGTTCCAGTTTGCCTTTTTGTATATAAATAATGTCCCAACTGCATGTTACCAGGTCAGTTCAATTCGTTATGTGCCTGAAAAGCCAATGCCACAATAAAGAATCAAGTAGTATATAATAACTGTCACTTTGTCTCCTGACGCAGGGAATGGGCTATCTACACGCTAAAGGCATCGTCCACAAAGACTTGAAGTCAAAGAACGTTTTTCACGACACCAATAAAGTCATAATCACAGACTTCGGGCTGTTTGGGATCTCTGGAGTTGTTCAGGAGGGGAGGTAAGAAACGCCACTCGAGAGGCCTTAAAAACACAACCTCGGCCTAAGTGCTCTTCACACCACACTGCTATTACCTGGGGAGGTCCGGTGATTTGTAATAACTGCTGCGGTCCTCCAGTCCTGCGGCCATTTCCCTTGTCAGCCAGCATTTCTTTTCTTTTTTTCAGACTGAAGTCTCCTGATTGTAAAATCCAAATACTGTCGAGCACACACTTGTTTTTTTGAAGTACATTTTGAACACACGGCGTGCTAATTTCGTTCTCCCTTTGTGTATGGCTTCATGAATAGCTTTTGCACACAGGAGTTGGAGATGGACTGCATTTAGTTAATGCATTTTCCACTCTAGTTAATGCATCTTTCCTCTCAGATCTTCCACTCCATTTGATTTTTTACAAACAAATGTGTACCTTTTTTTTTTTTTCCAGGCGTGAGAACAAACTAAAACTTCCGCACGGCTGGATTTGTTATCTCGCGCCAGAGATTGTGCGCAGGATGAGCCCAGGTAACAACGAGGACCGCCTTCCTTTTTCCACCTCAGCAGATGTGTACGCCTTTGGGTAAGTTCTGCATCTTAGTTGACTTAGGAGACCTAATACAGCTTTGTCACACCTATTTATGATTGAAAAGAGCTTACTTTACTAAGAGTAATCATACTTATTCTTTCCCCCCTTTAAGCACTATTTGGTATGAGCTTCAAGCTAGGGACTGGCCAATCACCAACCAGCATGTGGAAGCTACCATCTGGCAGGTGGGGAGCGGAGAGGGCATAAAGAAGGTGTTGGCGGAGATCAGCCTCGGCAAGGAGGTCACTGTGAGTTGAAACACAAGCACAAGTGTGTCAGTCATTCAGAAAAGTGCATGTTTGTCCTGCTTGTATAAGAGTGGCAAATAATCAACCACGCTCTAGTGAGGCAGTACGACGGACTATTAGGGCCACATTGACGGAAAAATAAATCAGAGATTTCCAGAATAAAGTCATAATATTACAAGAAAAAAGTCGTAATTTAATGAGAATAAAGTCATACTATTTCAAGAAAAAAAAGTTGTAATATTACAAGAATAAAGTCATAACTTTACGAGAAAAAAAGTCATTTCCTCCTCCACAAATGAGGTCCTAGGTTCGTGCGTTTTTTCCTTCGGAATAAACTCAGTTTCTTGCACAATCTTTTCAAGGTCCTGATACTGATGATAATGTGGTGCTGATGTGCCGAAAGATCAAGTATTTTATTATTTGTGAAACCTATACGTAAGGGATAATATACAGCGAGCCAGTCATGCAGAGTCTGACATCAGAGCTGCGCCCATAGCAACGGTCTGCTACACATAGCAACAGTCTGTTATACAGAAATTACTGACCGCAGAACACCGTGATTGACCAATCAGAATCAAGTATTCAACACAGCCGTGTAATAATAAAGTATAACTTCACAAGATGCTCCATGTTCCTCATTTTCACACATGCTGCTCTATTTCCCCTGTGAAATTACTACTTTATAATATTATGACTTAATTCTCATAATACTACGACTTTTTTCTCTTAAACTTATAACTTTATTCTCATAATATTACAATTTTTTTTCCTCGTAAACCTATAACTTCATCTCGAAATCTCTTCATCCTCAATGTGGCCCTAATACTCTTAAGGCAGAGGAAGATGCTGTGAAACTTTTTAGATCCATCATCATTCATAGTCGTCCTTGTCGTCTCAGGAGATCCTCTCGGCCTGCTGGGCGTACGACCTGAGAGAGAGGCCCACCTTCACCCAGCTGGCCGACATGCTGGAGAAGCTGCCTAAACTGAACCGCAGGCTCTCCCACCCGGGACACTTCTGGAAGTCCGCAGAGTAGGTATCCAGAAATGAAGGACGATGTGAAGACACTGGACATGTGAAAACAAAAAATTATCCTTTAGGCCTTATTGTGTATCTTCTGGTTCCTTGTGGTACAGTGGCTTATCAGTGATGATCCTTTAAGTCATTGACTCCAAACTCTACAAACAATATGAGCCTGCAGCCTTCAGGAGTTAGCAATGGGGGTTACATAGTCTTATTTATAAATGAGATGGATATTTGTGAGATATATTTTGAAAGAAGTGAAATAGGTTTGAAGTATTTCATAATTTCTGTTCATCATCGCACACGACCCAAATACAGTCCGTCACTGAACCACGACATAGCTCTTCTACGCTCTGTTGTTGCTTGCTCTCTAATGAAATGTGAACTTTGTGGTTTATATATATGTAAATGTGAATTGTAATTGTCACTGTCTCTGTCTCATACATGTCATACATTTGTCACGAGAAGCATCGCAGACTGTCGCAGAGCGTGGTTGGATCATTTGTTGTCATGGCAATTTCCAGTTTCTTTAAAGAGGCTGTAAAGACGTATAAGACAAATCCACACAGATATAAAGTTAGACATTTTATTTCTATTAATTTCTGTCCTCATGCGTGTGTGAAACAACTGTAGTTTTGCGAGAAACAGCATTTTCAGTTAAATCATTTCTTTGTCCTCACTGTCACTTAGCTTAGCTACTTAATTTAGGTCAGGTCTAGAAGGTAACCCCAAGTTGCAAAAATGTGCAAAAACTCTCGCGAAACTTGCTGGTCGACGACCTATCCTGACCTTAACCATTCAAGATCGATGCCTAACCTTAACCGTCTCACGACAGTTTCGCAACTTGGGGGTAATTCATATGCTAATTATGATCATTTAAAGGTCCCATATTGTAAAAAGTGAGATTTTCATGGCTTGTGTATTATAAAGCAGGTTTAGGTGCTATATGAATACTGTGAAAGTATCGAAACGCTCAATCCACAGAGAAAAACAAACATTCAGAAACTGTGCTTTTTGTAACAAGCCGTCAGGATTTCTGTCCATTTGTGATGTCACAAATCTATAATTTATATATACCATTTTTTACGTTTTAAACGTAAACATTCTAAATGCATCCCAGTTTATTTCCGGTTTCAGTGTATGGGAATTATATCAGCTGACAGGAAGTAAACATGAACCCAAATTGTTGCCACTCAATTCTGTTAAAGTTCCGTTGAAATGTGCTAAAACGGAGCGTTTACGCTGAATACAGGTATATTCAGACAGACAGTATGAGAAAAAGAATGTGTTTTTTGACATTAAAGCATGTAAACATGTTCTAGTAGAAACAAAAAGTACAAGAATGAACCTGAAAATGAGCATGATATGGGACCTTTAACACAAATGTCTAATAGGATGAAATGATGACATTTTGAACCGACATGGATGTAAACTGCAACTTGACTGGGTTGCGGAGGCATACAACCGTGAGGGGGGAAATTCTAGTTGGACCTAAAAAAGTCATGACCAGAAAATCTGGGGGGGGTGAATCATTGTCATCTCCATATATAGCGTATGTGATTTCATCCTCTTTTCCCCCTGACCAGCTTCACTTCCTGCTGCCACACGCCATCTACGCATTCATTTCCATGACTTCATCGCTACTTCGCTTTCACGCCATGTTGCCTACTTGTTTTCCGCTTCTTATTCATGATTTTCACAATCCTCTATCGTGTTTGCTCCAAGTCTACAAACAACCATTTTATTTTTCATGTAAAACCAGCAGTTGAAGGGCTTCATTTTTTATTCCCATATAGATAAATGCCACTTTTGTTTAGCTGGTTGACGCGAGAGATGCAAGCTTGAAATTACTTAAAGAGCTCCGCTTGGTCATAAAGTGATGAAATGAATCTTAAAAACAATGTGCTGATTGAACTCACACTGTTTTTACATCCTTTAACTAATCTACGTGGATGTGATATCTTGCAGCTTTTCTTCACTGTTCCACTTTCACTAACCGTCTAACGTTTGTGTTTTTGCTCTTTCCTCTCTTTTCTCTCTCTTCTAATCTAGGTTGTAGCAGTCGCTCTGAAACATAAGCAATGCAAAACAAAAGCCTTGGGTCTGCCTTGCATGCTCCTGTATCCTTAACTCTTACAGGATTGATCAAAAGCATTGCCTCTGCCTGAAACAGACACTGCTTCCACTAACCCACAGTCTGCTCTTCCATGTCTAAGCGTTTGTGTTTTTGTTGTCGGGAAGAGAGGGTCGGTGGGGCGATGTGTTAGCGAAGAGAGGACACAGCTGTCGTCCTTTCCACTCCTTTCGTTTGCCTTCCTTTTTTTCGGTTTTGTCCTGTGATGTAGTGGGACTCTGAGGCTTGTGAATAACTGGCTTGTGGTGTCTGTGCTGAGACTGACTGGTGGTGTGCTGTGGTCTGTGCCTGCTGATGGCTGCCCCGTCCTCACCTTTTCTCTGTGCTGCTGTGATGTGGTTGTTCTCGCCGGGCGGCCCCCCTGGCCACACGGCTCTTTTTTCTCTCTGAAACACAAAGCTGGACATGAAATGGACCCTACTACCAAAATGGACCACTTCTTCATTTCTATGTGTTTTTTTCCCTGAGGGGGTTTACACACGTTTTTGCAGGCTGTTCTCAAACCAACTGCCTCTCTGCTCCTCTCTCTCTCTCTCTCTCTCTCTCTCTCTCTCTCTCTCTCTCTGTTTTTAATGTGATGGCATGTGCTGAGACGGTCACCAGCCCATGTCTATAGACACAATATGCACTTTGTCGAAAAAAAAAATAATCATGAACTCTTTTTTTTGTTGTTGTTGTTTAGTTTTGAATAGTCATATTTGCAGTGTTTTTTTTTTTTAATTTATTTTCTTCAGGAGGGTCTCAGAGGCTTGGACAGTGTGATATGCTCACTTGTATGTTGTCTTTCTGGAGTATAACCTGGTAAATTCACTGTTTTTTATTGGATGCATTTGAACACAGGGCACTGATGGATATGCTAAACGACAGCTGAAATGAAACTGAACACAGGCTGTAATATTCCCTTCATCGTTCACAATCCACACGGGAATAGAATAATGCTGGCTATTTATGATATAAAAAAAATACTTTTTTTAATAATAATAACGTCCATCCATTGAAGTGTAAAGTGCACCTTATAAGAGTATGAGTTATTTAGAAAGAAGTTTTCATTCTCTGCGCAAAAAAAAAGAATATAAATCAGGAACCTGGCGCAAAAAGTGTCCTATATCTTCCTAAAACATTACCTCTTGTGCGTGCTTGTGTATACCGTTTGTGATTGCTGGCTTCAGTTGGCGTGCGTGTATTTATGTGTTGTGTGTGTGTGTGTGTGTGTGTGTGTGTGTGGGTGACTGAAGTGAGCGTACCGTGTTGGAATAGGTTGGTTTTCGTGAAAGACGTGTCGTGTTGCAAAAATCCAATGGTATGTAATGTACATACATTATTTAATGTACAGCAAATGAACATGATTCTTCTAGTATTTGTACAAACATTTTCTATGTAAAATACATCACAACATTTTTTGAATAGGTACTGCTATGGCTATTACAGATGTGTATATATATTTATATTTTTTTCATGTATAAAATCCTGTATAAAGGCTGTACAATTTTTTTAGAATGGGCCAATATGTGTTTTTTTATGTTATTGTAAAAATTCATATTTTTGTATTGCATGTGACTACCATTCTGTACACGCAGTTTCTGTTTTCATCCATGAAAAGACAATAAAATTATGCTTGTCATGTAACAATAGAGTGCGGACATGGTTATTTTACTGTTGCAATGCAGTTATTGCCTTCCTGGCAGTGTGAGGCTACACTATAACTGATGTATCCTTGGAATAAGTTGGTTTTCTAGTCTCACTTCCAAATAAGAGATTCATTCCAGTTCCAGTCTTTGGATTTACAGCCAGGGTTTGCAATTTTCTTCAAAAACATATTTTGTTATATTTGTTGAAATTCTCACTACATCCCGACAGCAATCAACAAATCAAATGCTCTGATAAAAAAAAAAAAATCCAGTATCTGTGGCTGTTGCAAACATTTCATTCAGCCCATGCACTCACTGTCTTCCACAAGCTGCTAGCTTGACAACTGAATACTGACCAGTGGGCTACCTCCGGGTCTGAAAAGTGAAGCCAATGCATTCTTTCTAATAGCCAGCAGGGGGCGACTCCTCTGGTTGCAAAAAGAAGTCTGATTGTATAGAAGTCTATGAGAAATGACCCTACTTCTCACTTGATTTATTACCTCAGTAAACATTGTAAACATTAGTTTATGGTTTCAAGTCTTCTTCAATACAGCATGATGTTCATTTAGTAAATTATGGTCCCATTTAGAGTCAAATAGACCATAAAGCAGGGTATGCTTTAGGGCGTGACTACTTTGATTGACGGGTTGCTACCACGGTGTTGTCCGGTCTGGATGTTGTCCGTGTTTTAGTCATAGAACTTTAACCCTTTCACGGTATGTTGTCAGTTCATGAAAATTATTTATAACCTTTTTGGTTGCATAAAAATGTGTTATTCAGCGTTAGGTTGTACGTAGCTCCACCCTCTCGTGTCACTTCTGGTTGCAAAAAAAACAAGATGGCGACGGTCAAAATGCCGAATTCAAGGCTTCAAAACAGCAGTCCACAAAACAGTGGGCAACTACATCCACTTATACAGTATATGATACTGACAATAGTCATGTTCATTGTTTACGTTCATTATGATTATGTTAATTTTTATAATTTTGTGGCGTTGGAACGAGGCCTGAAAGGACGGACTGTCAGTGTTACTGACTTGGCGACTCTCTAGCTCGATTTAGGGACTTTTGGAGCTAGTGCTGCTAGCTACTTTTATTGGAAAAGAGTTGGCAACACTGGGCTGGGTTTTTGGGTTGGATCTTTTTTTTTTTTAAATCTAGCGTACTCTTGCTAGTTTTTCTTTAACTATAACTATGTGCACTGTGGTAGCCAAGTGATTACAGTGCATTCCACATAACCGCAAAGTCACAGGTTAAATTTCAGCCTTGGGACCTGTGTTGCATCATGCCCCCCTCTTCCTCCCCCGTTTCTGCACTCATCATCTGTCAAATAAAGGTGAAAAAATGCCAGAAAATTATCTTTAAAAAAAACACTGTATTGTAAACAAATAAAACAAATGAGAAGCTTGTATACTGAGATTTCAGTTTTAGAAAAAGAGAAAATTTCATAGAATGCCATAAAATGTGCAAATTTAATCTGTGAATTAGTTGAGCTGATTTGGCTTCATCCATGAAAAAAAAAAAAAGAATATTGATTCTAAGTCGGTCAGAGTTGTTAGACTGGGACAAAGATGGGAGGCACATGAATTTGCGGATTAAAATCATACATTTATTTACAACAATAATTCTACAAACCAATCAATGGGGCAAGTTAGAAAGATCATTAGTGTTGTGGGTAGATGAGTGAAATCAGGCAGGTTCTTATCTTCCACTCTGGAATGTGTAGGAAGAAGAGCACATGCCAGGTTTAGAGGAGCACACTGGGTCAGTGTCAGGTCCCTAATGGTCCTGCGTGAGAAGTTTAGCCCCTGCAGACGGTAAAAAGTGTTGTCAAACCTCTCTTTCCAAGGTCAGTAATGACCCTTGAGGCTCATTTGAGTAGAAGGTTATGAATAAGCTTGCAGCAGTTTCCCAGTTTGCCTCTAGGTGGCATAAAGACCCAACAGAAAGTAATAGTCATCTTCATTCTTTGAACTTGGCTGTTTTTTTTGTTTTTTTTTATTACAGCTGTGCACTTTTACATCAAGTTTGGTCTTTTTTGTGGCCTTGTATTCTTTGTGTATTATGCAATGTTCAGGTGTGAAAGAGTAATCATTCTTTAACCAAGAACAGCCAAATCAGCTTACGTGAAAATTAGCTACTGTCCCCTAAATCTGGAAACCACTTGGACTTGTGAGTTCGTCAGCTAAAATGTCTGAAGCTGCTCCAGAATTAATGGAGAAAAAAAGTGATTCAGAGTGCATTTAGGTTGGACATCTCTGCAAAACTGGTTCAAAACTGATATACCAGCAGTACTACGGTTAAGTAACTTGCATCTACATTTCCCAAATCTGGCTTGGATATTTTATTGATCCACATAGCTGTAATCTATAGCAGAACAGTATGGACTGTTGGCATAGGCAATGCTTTTACAAGCTTCATAAATAAAACGTGGGCCTTGTTTTTTCACATTTGTGCTTATGCAGCTTTTATGTGACGACTATCAAAAGTTTATAAGATGAGGCCTTGGGAGCTGTCAGTAAAATGATAAATACCGCTTGCATTCGGTCCTTGAAACCTGTTATCGGTGAGGATGCATCTAAAGTGTGGCTTCGACTAGGAAGAATGATGGATTGATTTTGGAACGCTGGTGTCAATCCAACAGAAAAGAAAGGACCTTGTATCCTGTCTGACGACGCACGGCAACCAAAAGCTCTTTGACTCCAACTGGTACTGGGTCACGTGACCAGCGTTTGGTGAGAGGAAACTGTTTCCTTCAATGGGAGGCCGCACACAGAATGTCCTTTCTTCCCTGCATGGCAATCAAGGCAAATGACAGTTTGTTTGTTTTGTTATGTGCTGTTGCAGAACCAATGCACCACTTCTTCTCTCAAACTACAACACATTTAAAAGTGCTCTAAATGATACCCAGAGCATTGATATAGCATCAAACAACTATTTTTAAGATATAGAGGAGTAATGTCTACCTGAGCAGAGAATGAAGTCACTCTGCCTGTGTGTGTGTTGTAATCAGAGCTTCTCCTTGCTTTGTTGACATAGCCGGCTGGCCGCGTGTGCATGTTAGCATGTGAGCGTGCCCCAATGGCTCGTTCACGGTTGCTGCTCTGCACCGCTCTCATATGGCGGTTACAGCTGATAATGCCGCCCTGATCGACAGCGCCGTTGCAGAAGCGTAGCACCCACCCTACGGTTCCCCCCTAGGTAAACACTGTTAGCTCTGTCAGCACTGTTGTTGTTTTCACTGTAAGCGCAGTTTGCTGCTGGCCGCCAGCTCAGCCGTCGCCATGTTGAGAGCCGTGTGGAGGCAATAGAAATGCTCCCAATCTTACATTCAGCACCTTTAACACTGTTAGCTCTGGCAGCACTGTTGCTGTTGTTTACACAGTTAGCGCTATTAGCTGCAATCTGCCAGCTCAGTCTTCGCCATGTTGAGAGCCGTGCAGAGGCAATAGAAATGCTCCCAATCTCGCATTCAGCATCTTTAGCATTGCTGGCTCTGTCAGCAATGTTGCCGTTGTTTTCATACTAAGCGCCATCTGCTACTAGCTGTCAGCTCAGCCGTCGCCATGTTGAGAGCTGTGCAGAAACAATAGAAATGTTCACAATCTCGCATTCGGCATTTTAAACATTGTTAGCTCTGTCAGCAATGTTGTTGTTGTTTTCACTGTTAGCGCAGTTTGCTGTTAGCCGCCAGCTCAGCCGTCGCCATGTTGAGAGCTGTGCGGAGGCAATAGAAATGCTCCCAATCTTACATTCAGCACCTTTAACACTGTTAGCTCTGTCAGCATTGTTGCTGTTGTTTTCACATTTAGCACCGTAAGCTGCTAGCCGCCAGCTCAGCCGTCGCAATATTGAGAGCCATGCGGAGGCAATAGAAATGATCCCAATCTCGCATTTAGCACGTTTTAAGAAGGTTTCCTATAACAAATAAATCCTTGGGAAGATAATTTATGACAACTCTGGGTTTGAGATTATCTGCAGGACAAACTGGCCTCTGCAGAACCACAATGCGAGCCAAACAGTAACTTAGCAGCTAACAGAATTGTGCCCTGGACTGCACTGTGCCTCTCTGCTCATCAGAATCGATGAAGTGTACAGACCGTCATAAATTGTTGCAGAAGATTGCAGCACTCGAGAGACGAGGATATTCAAGCTGGAGAAGCCTTTTGAACCCAACGACACTCAGCCAACATCATCTTCTGCAGTCATCAGAAATCAACTCGGCGAGATACAAAATCAGTGAAGTCATGTGCTGTGAATGGGATTTCTATGTGGTGCTAAACCTACGGATAAGACTGTACTCCCACAGAGGGCAAGATTTATGGATTCAGTTCAGCAGACTTCAGCAAAAAAAAAAAATGTGTCCACTGGTGAATAAACACTTCAACTTATTCTACATGTTTGGTTCCAGTGATGTCTGCCGAGAGCAATCAGAAGTGCTAAAGCAGGATTTGGTTGAGCTGTTTAATTGTCTGAACCAACTGGAGGCTGGACCGTTGCCAGCCGGTCAACGGAGGGATCAACAGTTCAGCAGCCTCTCAGGACTCGACACATGGCTCAGCACAACCTGCGCTCTGAAAGGGATCAATTATATTGATAACTTCAATCTGTTCCGGGGACGCAGGCATCTTTTCAGGGCAGATGGCCTCTACCCATCGATGCCGGGCCTGAGATGATGCACCCTGACACACAGCAGCCTCGATGTGATGGAGACAAAACATCACGGCCTCGATGTCAGCGTGTTGACGACCAGCTCGTGGATCATTCTTCTAATTCCTCCTTCCTTCACTCTCCCCTGCCTCACCCCTTTTAGGATTCACTGATACAAAAGGAAGTGTTGGTTAATGCTATAGCATTAAAGGAACAGTGTGTAACATTTCCAGGAATCTATTAGCATCTGTTTTCGTTAGTGTATAATCACCTGAAACTAAGAATTGTTTTATTGTTAGCTTATAATGAGCCCTTCATATCTACATAGGGAGCGGGTCCTCTTCACAGAGTCCACCATGTTTCTACAGTAGCCTAGAACGGACAAACCAAACACTGGCTCTAGAGAGAGCCTTTTCGCTTTAATATGTTACCTGAAGGCCACCGTAGTTCTCCGAAACATTCGTGAAACTGCGATAACGTGAGCCGCAGATTGCAAAACCGTGGTACCACGGTTTTGCACTCGGCGGCTCATGTTACCGCAGTCTTGGAAAGGGAAGAGTGAGCGGAGGGGTACTCAGTTGGTTGCAATCTGCAACCACACCACTAGATGGCGCCAACTCCAACACAATGTACCTTTAAATCTACCCCCCACATTCACTGCCTTATTCTATTTCAGCTTATTTCTATCTTACTTTGTTATTTTTTTAAATCCTATTTATGCGTATTATTTTATTGCCTTGCATTTCTTTTTTATCTTTTCTTAATGCCTTTCTGTCTCACATAAAGCACTTTGAATTGCCTTGTTGTTGAAAAGAAAGGTGCTATACTAATAATGGGACTTTCCATCATTCGGTGGAAAATTAGTGTGTGGGGCTTTTGAGATAAAGTCATCTGCGGTCCTTCTATTCTCACTTCCTCACAAACATATTTAGCCTGATTTCATAGTAGATGAAGTCATAGTTTCATGACTTCCTCAAATGAAATCATCAAAGGCAGAGGCTGAATTAAAACTCAATGTTATATTTAGGCGGGTCCATTTTGAATTCCTGTAAGTGCATTGGGAAATTTTAGAAAATGTTTTCCTCTTCAACTTGTTTATAAAACACAACCATTTAAAGGTAGGGTTGGTAGAGATTTTAAAAACATATTTTTTTATATTAGTTGAAATTCTCAACCGAGACATCCCGACAGCAATCAATAAATCAAATGCTCTGAAAAAAAAAGGAAAAAATACGGTATCTGTCACCGGAGTCTACCACAAGTTTCTAGATTGACAGCTGTGAGCACTAACAATAGTCATGTTCGTTGTTTACGTTCATAATAATAATTTTGAGGGAGTGGCTTTGGAGGGAGACTTTAAGGGACGGACTGAGTTGCCGACTTTCTCTCTAGTTTAAGGGACTTTTGGAGCTGTTACTGCTAGCTACTTTCATTGGGCTGAGTTTTTCGTTTGGATCATTTTTAAAGATCTAGTGTACACTTGCTCATTTCTCAAGATTGCCCATCCTGCCTTTAATTAAATTTTTTTCTTAAAAAAACAAACAAAAAATGAAACCATATATACTCTATGTTCACCTCATTTAATTATCATCTACCTGTGACTTTATGTGGTGTAGTACAACAGTATATCAACTTTTAGAGGTTTTGCATTTTAGAGGTCAGTAATTCGTAACACAGATGACAGGCTTGTAACCTCCACCCTTCTGTCTGAATAACAAGATGCTATCCAATATTATTATTTTATTATGCAGTTTTATTATCAGTTTTACTATCAGTTCATTTTGATGAGATTGTCCAAACTGACATTTTTGTGTCATTGCCTTGATGACAAAAGCACAGCAGGTTGACCAACAGGGTCTTTAGCTCAATACCTGCAAAACAGATGCTGTTGGAGCATGGGGTGTGTTGATGGATGAGTTCGGTAGCTCCTGTCTTGCATGTTGCTGGTGTCATCTGCAGGGATGAGGCAACTTGCCAAGTCAAGCACTTCACTCTAAATGTGAAAGTTACAGGTTGCAGGTGCAAACACACAGTAGACATGACCACAAATCAAACGGGAAACGCAAAGTTACAGAGGAAACAGAAAGGGGAACTTTATAAAATCGTTACGATAGCAATCAATGCAAATTAATTCTACATTTTTATTTTGCTCAGCAAGCAGATGTTGAACATATCCGCATCTGACCTTCATGTGCGTGAGTCATGCTGCAACTTTTTCCACTACATGTGGTATTAACTGACTGAAGTGTCAAAAGGCCTTGTATTATTCATACATAACATTAAACCAGTGGCAATTTTAGACTATTTTTAGGGATGCTCAAGCACACCTAAGTTTCTAAGGAAGGAGGCTAAATAACATTCCGATACTAACTTGAATTTTGGCGAGAGAAAACTGGCGTGGACATTTTCCCTTGACCTCTGACCTCAAGATATGTGAATGGCAATGGGTCCCATGCATACCCATGAGTCTCCCCTTTACAGACATGCTCACAATCAGTTTGGGGCAAAAACATGCAGTTTTTTGCAACCCCAAATTTGCTGCAACTTGCGACATAACAATGAGACATAATAGAGCATGGGAATGGTCATCATATATTTCCATCGCAATGTTCTAAGCCTTATATACTTTCACAATTGAATTCATTCATTCATTCATTTGTGTTTATTTATGACTAGATTTTTGTGTTTTTAGAATTTGTGTTAATTTATGACTAGAACAACTTGACACACAGTACTGAGCTGCATTTCAAATTATCTTCATGTTCCCAGCTTTCAGATGATGTACAACGGGTTTATGTGGGTCTCAGAGGGTTAATTATAGGGCCTATTATTATTATTTTCTGAAATCATTTTTTAGATTTTGCAAACTTGTGTTAGAGACAGGGGACAAAAAAAGTATAGGTTCAAAGGGCTTTATTTAAACAGGTTTAATATCCAGTTTTCTCGAATAAAGTCATAATGTTACACACTCCGGTACAGTAGGTGGCGGCATGAACCTTTAACGTCGGTAGTCTGCCAGTAAAACCAAAGGAGATGAAGAAGTAGGTAGTGAATTTCACAATGACGCAGATTAAAATCACAAGTGATTTGAAACGTTAGCAAACAGAATCGCTGAATGTTCTGACAAAGAACGTTGGGCCCAATTGGCCGTTATTACTATAGATATAGGTTATAACAGGATAACATTAAATGAGAAAAGTTTATCTACAGGAGAATGATTGAAAGCCTTTATGCATTATATTTCTTAGCTTTGAAATTGCCACCTCATGGCGCCTGAATTTTGGGTTTTCCTTTACATAAATAAAGACATTTCCACCATAAGCTGATGCATAAAAATTCACTGGAATGCAGGAAATTAAGTGTTTCATGCTCAAAATTTCAGACCCCCAGATCCCCAGATCCCCCCATCTTAACATGTGTCCCCCCCTTATTGAAACAAAAACGATGTGCTTACATGTCACGTTGTCATTAGGGGCTGAGCCCCCCTAAAGGTCTGATCCTAGGTTTGCCACTGCATTAAACGATGTACTAACATGGACTATAATTAAAGTCATCTGTGAGCAATTGTGGCTTGGACACAAATAAGTACATGACACTGACGAAGACAGATGTATGCATGTTTATTTATGGATGTCCTGTCACGTAAAATCTTCTCCGAGAAATGGCTCATCAGTATGTCAGCTTCCTGAAAGAGAGACTTCACAAACCATCACAGGTCTTAAAAACAAAACCATTTCCATAAATA
Organism: Sebastes fasciatus; assembly: GCF_043250625.1. NCBI lineage: Eukaryota > Metazoa > Chordata > Actinopteri > Perciformes > Sebastidae > Sebastes > Sebastes fasciatus. Next base: position 22,496,618 of record NC_133810.1, on the reverse strand, counting down.
ACGAATTGCAGCTTCACCGCTTCTGTTAAAAGTAATGCAGTGTCTAATTCTGGTGTCATGCAGATTGTGGGTTGTATTGAGGGCAGTGTTTTGAATTTTACTGAAACCCATAAAGGCTGATAACCTTAAATAAAATAGTTCATGGGCTATTTTGCTGTAAGTGAGCTACTCAGCAACCATTTAGCATTTAGCCTACTACTTTTTATAGTCTGACATCCGACAGATGTTTGCGTGACCAGCTACCAGCAATGAACACAACACCAAAACCACTTCCTTTTCTTATTATAGTCCAAATGGAGAAGTAAGAACTAGACAGCCATATGAGTGGGCCATTGATTTAGATTTCTCTCATTCCACATTGCCAGTCGTTCCTTTACACATCTCTCTTTACTTGCAGCACATTGCGTACATATTTATTTATACAAAGCCTTATTCTTCTTGGAACTATATCAAGATCACCAACAATGTAAGTGACAGATTGCATTAATATATACTTTTATTTTGAAACCTGTAAACTCTTAATTTTTAGAACACAACAAAGAACTCTAAAGGAATACGTACTAACATTTGTATTTATATAGTATTATTCTGTTATTGTATGGTTCCGTCATAAATCCTGATGATAAAAGGTGATATTTTTTCTTTTTTTTGGGCTACTTTAAAGACAGCCTTGCACATTATGAAATGCACAGTAAACTGTTTTAGGGTTTAACATCACTTTAGCATGAGTTTACATCAGTTTCGGGAACTTGCTGTAAATTTATAATCATGTATTCACAAATATGTCCTCGAACAAAACTGAAAACTTCTGTGAATGTGTAAGGGATGAATTGATTGGACCTGATATTCCAAAAACCATAGTTTGTGATGCAAGGTAGTTAAATAGCAAGCCGAACTTCAGTATATAGGTCTTTCAGGCCAGCATACTTTTCAAATGAATCCACACTTTGAAGTAACATAATGCCAGCTAAAAGCTCACTGTGATGGGTTCAAATTTTACATCTTTGCAAGGTTATTTGCATAATGTACATGGCTGTATAGAAGGGAAAAATTCATTCAAAAATTATGATATAATGGTTACAAGTAATCTAAAGTACAATATATGTGATTTGCAGTGGTGGGAGAAGGCAGTAATACACATTGTAGACATACTCAAAATGTCACTTCAGTAAAAGTACATGAGTGATGCATTAACAAATTACTTAAATGTTACCATTGGTAAAGGCGGGGTTAATTGTAATGTATATACTACTGGGTAGCTTAACCTACAATATTGTACCAATTTATTGGTTGATTACATTTTGTATGAATAATTTGAATCTGCTAAGTAACTAAAGCTGCCAGATAAATTTATTGGAGTGAAAAGGTATAATATTTGCCTCCAAAATATAATGAAGTAGAAATATAAAGTAGCATGAAATGGAAAAAAAATCTTAATTGTACCTCGAAATTTCCCATAAATACAATACTTGAGTAAATATAGTTACTTTCCACCATTGGTGACTTGTAAGAAATAGGTTGAAACACAAACAGAACAAAAACATCATTTTGGTTTGATTTTAGCTGCCCCATAGATTATATAGTAAGGTGCTATTATGGGCTTCTTTCTAATTCTCCTTACTGTATTAAAGGTGCTCTATACGATATCCAGAGCATTAAGATACCAACAAACAGCTATTTGCTATTATAGATATAGAGGAGTAATGTCTACCTGAGCAGAGAATGAAGTCACTCTCCCTCTATTTGGGTTGTAATCCGAGCTTCTTTGTGTTTTGTTGACATAACCAGGCCAGCCACGCATGCTTTTAATGCATGTGAGCGTGCCCCACTGACTATCTCACAGCCGCCGCTCTGCATTGCTCTCATACGGCGGTTACCGCTGATAACGCCGGCGACGGCGCCATTGCGGAAGTATAGTGCCCACCCTCCGGTTCCCCTTAAGGAAAAAACTGTTAGCTCGGTGAGCAGTGTTGCCATTGTTTTCACGTTTGTTGGCACCATTAGCTATGAGCCGCCGGCTCAGCCGTCGCTATGTTGACAGCCGTGTGGAGGCAATAGAAATGCTACCAATCTAGCATTTAGCACATTTAAAGGTACTATATGTAACAATTTACATGTTTTAATCGCTTTATATTGCCAATGTGTGTATGGATTGTAACGTAACTTAAAAACGGAGACCTTCCCCGACTTTCTCAGTTTCCTATAACAGTAGCTATGCAGCACGGATCTGCTTGGTTGCTTCATAACATTAGCTGATAAAGTAATTTGCTAGCTGCAAGCTAGTTAGTATCATGGAACCAGTGGTTCAAATAAAATATAGGAACATTACAGAACATTATGTAGGGGATAATGCCCGACGAGCTGTCCATTATCAGGAATTAATGGACGACGTGGAGAGATGACAGGATGCTGACTGCAGTTAACTTAACGGCCACAGGTGTCATTAATAACAAGGATCTTCTGAAAGTTACATATAGTACCTTTAAGTCTGTATTCCAATTCTCATTTTAAACTTAATTGCTATCCCATGTCTTCTCAGATACCAACATGAATGGCTTCGTCTTCCTGTTGTACTACATAGTAATCCTGGGTGCACTATTGTGTGGAGCTCAAACTACCCCAGGAACAACTAATGATAATGTTCCGAGTATTACTTCCAACTACTCCACTACTGCTCCAGCTTCTGAGGCATCACCCCTAGCTGATCCCACCAGTGTTGCCAGCAGTGTTGCCAGCACCGTGTCTGAGGCTACCACTCAGTCACCTACAACAGTCTCACCTTCACCTGGCCCACAGCCTGCCACCACCACCACCACCACTTCCTCCACCACACCTATCGCTGTGTTTTACAAGAAAGAATGTCTTCCGGTATACATGGTGGCCGGCGGACTGATCATAGCCTGCGCTATTCTGCTGCTTTCCACTCTGTTTCTGATGTGTAAGGTGTGCCAGTTGAGCAAACGCGTCAAGATGCTGAGCGACAACGCCGACCTGATCAGCACCTCTGAATACTGGATGGGAACCGCCAAGAGGAACAAAAGCGCGTCAGAGACGGAAGTCAAAGAGACCACCGTGTTGATGGCTGACATCGCTCAAACACAGGAAGAGATGGGCAACGGTACCACCAAGGAGGAAGGAGGGAACAAGGATGGCCCAACGGGAGAGGAGAAGGAGGTGGGAGACGCTGCAAAGAGTGAGGAAGCTTCAACTGTAACCGTTGCTGAAAATGCATCAAAGCCACAAGAGGAGGCCGCTGATTCCCAGTCCACCAAAGCTGTAGCAGCCTCCACCGCGAACGGCAAAGAGGAACCGAAGGATGTGGTGTAGAGTTGTGTGCGTGTGATGCCTAAGAGCTTCCTGAGCACCTGCCTTTACTTTCCTATAGCTTTACAACCCCTTTATAGTAAATAAAGGACACTGTTTTCAGCAGCTTTTGCTTTACAGTAACTTAGTGTGCTGCTAAAACTGTATTTCTCTGTTATTTGTGTGTTTTTTTATATTAAAATATATTAATATTGTAATACACAGTTGTTGAAGTCAATTTGTGTTTCGCACTCTTTACTTTTTGAGATGGACACACATTAATGACATACAGTATATGACACATGCAGCACCAAGAGTACCTGTAACCTCACTCTTGCCACCATTTCCCTTTTAGTTGTGGCTGTCTACCGTATGTGTGTGTGTGTGTGTGTGTGTGTGTGTGTGTGTGTGTGTGTGTGTGTGTGTGAGAGAGAGAGAGAGAGAGAGAGAGAGAGAGAGAGAGAGAGAGAGAGAGAGAGAGGTCTGCTTGATTAGCAAGCAGAGAATGTGCCTCCTCCGGGCAGTGCCACTCAACTCAGAAAGAAACGCTCTCTTTCACCTCAGCCAGAGCTGACAAAGCCGAACAAAAAAGCTTTTCAAAAACCCCAATATGCGGTTGTTTCCGCCGCCTTGTGCAGATATTTGTTCGTCCGCGTACTTGTGACGTCGTGATGGATGTGAGCTCCCTTCATTAAAAGTCTGAATAGTTTGTCCCTTCTCAACGCAGCCCCTGCTTCAACTCTAATAGCAAAGGGGGGGGACACTCTGGGTTGCGGTAGATAGCTGCAAGTTTTGAAAATGGGATGCAGTAAAAGTCAGCCTCAGTGAAAGTTAAAGCAGCAGTAGGAGCAAAGATGATTCAAAAAATAATTTTTATAAAACGGTCACTATATCCGGACAGTAGTGCATGAGACAGGTAATCTGAAAAAATAAATCATGTGCCTCTGTGTCCTCTGGTGTCCTCCGGTGCTCCTAACTGCATCTGCAAGATTTCACAGACCGGAGGAAAGCAACAAATCAGAGCCGAGTTGGAGCCTTGCCGTCTCTGAGCAGCTGTCAATCACTCGCAAACTCGGATCAAATGGTCAAGCTAGGCAGCGCTGATCAAATATAAAACAATATTCTGTTACTGTAATGCCTATTTCTCGCATAACATTTTCAGAAACATTTTTTGTGTAATTTAGCTCTAAAATGATTTGTTACCTGGCAGCCACGTTGCGATCAGTTGAGGAAATACCAAGCACCGCCCACCAGCCGGAGCAAACTTTCTCATTTTACAGATAAACAGTAAACTACAAGATGTTTCTGAAAAAAATGTGAGGAGAGAAATAGGCATTACAGTAACAGAATATTGATTCATATTTTATCAGCGCTGCTTAGTTTGATCGGAGTTCACTAGTGATTGACAGCTGCCTCCGTTGATTGAACAGCCAATAGGAACGCTCTCTCTCTGAAATGACCTGTGATTGGCCAAAGTCTCCTGTCACGGGCTAAATGTTCTAAAGCCTGAAAACAGAGCCATGAGGATGTGTAGAAGTCTAGTTTTCTCTCAGAACACTTTAATTACAATATGCTGAATAATTATTATGGAGTTTTTGCCCAATGACACCAAAAACATTGGGCCTACAGCTGCTTTAATGTCAAGCATTCCCCGATTGTACGTCAAGCATTCAAAGTGAATGAGGTAAAACTTGCTATGTGCTAACACAGCTCAAATTGGCAGCATAGCATGTTGTATGCTGTGACAGTGCTGTGAGGCTTGTTGTAAGGGGCAATGACAGCATACTCAATCACGGTGCTGGTGGAAGTATAGGCAGGCAAGAGGGGAAAGTACAGAGTGAGGAAGTAACAAATGCATTGCAAAAGAGGTACTTTGTTCAGTTTACATGACAACTGAACAAAGACAAGTAGCAAACGAACACAAAAGAACAATGCCTCTCAGCTGCTCTGGTTACATAAATCAGGAATGCATCGTTATTTTGTTGAATTTGTCACATTTGAAATCACTTCCTGTATCACTGTTGAACTGTCCCCTAATAACCCAAAGCACTGATGTGTGGTAGCAGTGCAGCAATGCAGTGCAGCATTGCTGATGACAGGTAGGAAGCTGCAGTGGACTGGAGCAATAAATCTTGAAGGCTTTTTTGTGGCAGTGTCTAAATGTTTACAGGGGAAATAACAACCAATTACAGCACTTTTAGAGAAGGATGCTATTGATTTAGGTGATAACAGTCTCATTTATTTTGAGTACAAACAGAGCTGAAATCAGCCAATTAATCTGACCACAACAATAGCTGCCACTTTAAATGCTGAAGTAAATCCTGAAAGCTGCCAGATAAGGGGTTGAGGAGTTTTCCTTTGCAGCAGCCTCGTATGCAGGGACCCCTCCGGTATGCGCTCCTTTTTCTCCTTAGTTACCCCCCTCCTAATACTTCCCCCACCCCTCCCTGCTCACTTCTACTGCACAGAGTCAACCCAGAGCCTGCAGTGGCTGACCGCGCTAACTCCCAGATCCATACAGGCAATATCAAAGCTCTTCGGAGAGGACAAGAGGACCGGCAGTGAGGGCAAAAACCTGCACCGGACAAGTGATCAAGGGTCAAGTTCTATGAGGGGAATTCAGGCATAGAGGGAAAAAAAAAATCACCTTCAGCAGAGTAGCAGCTGGTCCCGAGCTTGAGGACGGCACAAAAAGGAGCAGAGAAAAGTGACTGGAATGATAAGATGAGAAGGTGAGACTCTTTTTTACACACATATTTTGCCACACCCTCACTCACATACAGTTACATACTGCTGCAGTTTCAGCAGTGTAGAGCTCCCTGGCTGCATGGTGCCTTGCTTGCCTTTGCACCAGCTGATGCATGAGTTCTCTGTGGAGTCATTAATACAACCCATCTACTGAGCTAGTTCCCCTCCTCTGGGAGCTTGGAACTGACTGCTCTGACAACCGCCGACAACTGAACATGCCAACTGATGCCAGGGAAAATGACTACGGGGATTTCTCATCCTTTTGTGATGAACGGTGTTCTCGAATGGACTAGAAATATCCTCGTGCAGATCAGTTGTAGAAAACGACGCATTTCAAACCTGCTACTGATGATGCATGTGTGCAGTATGAGCATCCTGCATGGGCTAGGGGAGTCGTTTAATGTGAATGTGGGAATCTGCAAGCAATGCAGTGATGTGCAGCAAACACTGAGCATGTGAGTGTGTGTGTGAGAGAGAGAGAGGGAGAGAGAGATTCTGGCAGAGGGTGGAGCTTTTAAGAAGTTTTATTCGGCCCTCTGCAGTCACCGTGCTTCTCCTACAGATAGCAAATGTGCAGTACATCTCCTGTAATCACTATCCAAACACTCTGCAGGCATCATTTGACAGTGTGCCTCCTGGCGGTAAAGAGGATGCAGTGTGAGACAACCCTTAACTCCTGTCCCGTCTCCCCATCTTTCTTTCAGCAGGCATGCGCTGCTGAAGCTCCCCCCTAATGAGGCCCTCCTGGAACTCCTCCTCGTGTTGTTGCTGGGGTCGCACGTCCTCGCCGTGTGCCCCTCCATGTGCTCATGCGGCCGCAGCCACAGGGAGGTGGACTGCTCCTGGAGGGGTCTGAGGCAGCTGCCCGAAGGCCTGCAGCACAACATGCGCTCCCTCAACTTGTCCCACAACCGACTGCACGACCTGGAAGGCCGGCTCACCGCGTACACCCACCTCCGAGTCCTCGATTTGTCTCACAACCGGCTGAGCTGCCTGCCCGCCGGCTTGCCCCGGTCCCTCTGGCAGCTCTACGCCGCCTCCAACCGCATCCGGCTGCTGGACAAGAACGACACGGTCCACCAGTGGAATCTGCGGCTGCTCGACCTCTCCGACAACAAGTTGGAGCGAGCCATCTTCATCAACAACACGCTGATCAATCTATCCACGCTCAACCTGAGCCACAATCACTTCTGGACCTTGCCCACCAATATGCCCACGCACCTGGAGAACATCGACATGTCCCACAACTTGCTTGTGAAGGTGGTGCCAGGCTCCCTGGACCGGCTCCTCAGGCTGACTATCTTCTATCTGCATGCTAACCGTTTTTCCACTCTGCCAGTTGGAGTTTTCGACAAGATGACATCTATTAGAGTCATCACTCTGGGCGACAACCCTTGGGCCTGTCACCTTTACGCCGAAATCTCCTATTTAGTTTCTTGGACTCAGCATACCCCCGCTCGTGTCCTGGGATGCCCCTGCCACACCCAGCCCGTCTGTGGAGGGGTGCGCCCTGGCAGGAATGGAGGGTGGCACTTTGCCTCCTACAACCTGCCCCCCCTGGCAGCAAGCGCCCAGGACCTGAGCTCCACACCCCCTGAGGCCGGCGTCACCGGGTGGTGGTACTTGTCTGTTTCTGCTCCACAAAGCACCCTTGAAGAGACCTCAAACACACAGCACCACCTCTTCACAGCCACGCCCGTCGGCATCTCCACCCTGCGACCCAGAAGCACACACCTAACTATTAATCAACTCTCTGCATCTGCTAGTCCAGCTGCCGCAGAGCACATGCTCCACACTGACTCCAATCTCATCTCTGACTCACTCCACACCATCAGCGACACGTCCTCTGTTTCTGACACAAACTTCATTACTGAAATGACACTGGCCACGGACCGATTCTTTACAACAGAGAGCCCCTCCGTCCAAACAAAGAAGACAACCACTCTTCGCACCAGGAGTGTGAGGAGGAAGAATCAATCCCTTCCTAATGGCATCAGCAACAGCGGCCCGACTCCTGCAACCTGCTCCTCGCTCCCTTTCCTGCAGAACCTGGGGCTCCTGTCTCTCATTCTGCAACAAGTTCTGTGAAAGACAAAAAAACATGGACATCTATGAATTTACAGCACAAACAAATATAGCACACACAAGACTGTCGACTGTTGTAGTACTGTCATGTTACCAGCTTTCCCAGCAAAAGGCCATTTTACAAAACAAAGTTTAAAGGTACAGTGTGTAGGATTTGGTGGCATCTAGTGGTGCGGTTGCAGATCGCCTAGATGTTCTCTGCAAAGTGGACTGCACAGGGTATTCAGCCATGTTAAGTAAGATTCCAAACTGTAGGGTGTAAAAATGCTCAGTTCAGTGTCCCAGCAGGAGTGTAACATTTTCAAAGTAGCAGCAACAGATGTCCAAGGTGTTTACATTACCAACACTTGGAGGAAGTGGTGTTCCTTTAACTGACATTCCCTGAACACAAGCAGGAAGTAGGGACTACTGTTTATGTACACTGTAGATCGGAACACGGCTAACGGTTCTTTCAGGTGCTTATACACTAATGAAAACATAGTTATGAATGTTATATTTCATTTCTGCTAACAGATCCCCAAAATATTACACACTGTTCCTTTAACAATCCTTGCTATTCTGAATATTGTGTTACTTTTATAATTGGCCAAAAAAAAACAATGAAGTACCTTTTCTAATCACACTTTTTACAAGCCTCCAATCCAATGAAAAAATAACATTGTAATGAGTATAACTAAGCACATGATGGCACTATACATTCAGGTACTAGTTTATTATGTAACTGAATGGACCCTGGTGCTCATCTGCAACAACTGTCTACCCCTTTCAATGATGTCCAGTACACATTATGACCTAAAATGATTGTGTATCTTTTATTTTTCCCATTTTTCTTTGCTTACAAAAAGATATGACACTCAAAATGTACTTATTTTGATCAAATATTAATAGATATCTATGATGCCTGCTCACTTGTTTCATGTAACAAACCATATCACTCACCAGAGGAGCTTTCTTTTCTAGGGACAGCGTGTATGTAAGGAACTGGTGATGCCACATGCAGAACAGGGAATAACAGAGAAAACAAACAGACAATGTTGCATCATCACTATGTTTAACAAACTCTGGGTGCCAAGCGCCGCTTCTGTATTTTGATCACATCTCAAACTTAAGTGTCCTTCATGATTCAGTGACGCTCGTGAAAATGATCTGCATGGTGATTGAACGTTCCAGGAATGCTAACCTATTACTGCTATATTGCCGCAGAGCATTAAAGCACAGACATTCTCGGCTTATTTATACGAAATGTTAAGATATTCCAATCTCGATTGCATTAAGCGTAGATAACGGTGATGTGATGTGCAAGCCTACGGGTTTTTACATCTTAGAGATACCTTTGCATACGGTACCGAAAGGTGCCAGAATAGTAGGACATGCATCACACAGCAAGCTGCATTTGATAAACTTAAGAAGAATACAGCGGGATTCACGTCTCCAGGGTGATTTCTGTAAAGTTAAATAAAACTGATGAGATATTTACACCTTTTGATGATTGTTTTACGCCACATTTTTCTTCATTCTACACTGCAAAAGTGATGTTTTTAATTTCAAGCTGTTTTCACAGATAGCGTCTCAGGGGGTAAGGCAGACAAATTGCATGTTTTTTTCTCTAGTATTCAACAACTACATCTCCCATGGGTCTTTGACATAGGTGTCAACCCTCATGGAAGCTGAAGTTGTTCAATGCTAAAAAATAAACTTATAAAACAGTGACTTATTCAGATTTAAAGAGGAACTATTAAGCAGATTTTCAGGTGCATACTTGTATTTTGGGTTTCTACTAGAAAATGTTTATATACTTTTATGTTAAAAAAATGCTTTAGTTTTCTCATACCGGCTGTGTTTCAGCACCTTTTGTCACTTTCTGTTTGAAACCAAAAAGTCCAGTCTGCTCTGATTGGTCAGCTGGCCCACTCTGTTGTGATTGGTCTACTAGAGTTGGGCTGGCTTAAACATTTTCCAACCAGTTCGATATTAAGCCACAACACCGGACTAGACCGGTGTGTACCGAATTTTACCACTAGGTGTCACACTTGACTCAGTAGCCGCATGTCACAAAATGAGAATAGCTGGTCCACCTTAACAGCCCACCTTAAGTGAGCCTGTGCCAGTCGCTAACTTTGGGGCTAACCACCTTCACTTTAATCAGCAGGCAGTCTGTTTATAAACAAACATAATAATATGTTAATCACATTGCTTATTACTACTGCAATGCAAGCTGGATTTAGCGCCGTGACGCCGTCCGCACCTGTTGCTGATGTCCGCTACTTTTTCATTTGCCAGAACGTGTCATAATGACAAATGCCGGTTCAGCCAGTTGGCAAAAAAATCCAACAGGTGTAAGCTCGTACAAAACCGGAAATCAACCCAACTCAATTGAACCAACCACTCTTCGGACTCCGCTCCTGCTCCGCTCTAACTAGCTTTCTTTGAGGGCATGCCAAACTAGCCGCTAGGCAGGTATTATGCAAATGTCTTACTTGGTGACATCACCACGTTACAGAAGAAAAGGCGTTTCAGGCAGTTCAGGAGCGGTGTTTCTGTGAGGGAGAGTAACTCCCTTTGGCATGGACATTGGGCTTTGTAACTTTGCAGAACTTTTACATGGACAAAAAAACTATATAACATACTAAAGGAAAGGGGAAAAGCATAATAGGTCCTCTTTAATTAGTAGGCATCGATTTTTTTTTAAGTGTATTTATTGAGGGAAGGTTCACTGTAAGCACAAAAGCAGTTATTCCAGATAGACCTTGCTCCACAGCTGGAAACCATCCAGAACAAACACAATCTTATCTGTAGGTCATTGAGCAATCACTCAGCAATATCATGTCTACGTTTTTTTTTATTATCATTTTAAAGATCAGTGAATAAAGAATCATCTACTTTTTCTGAAACTAGCCCAGGAATGCATGCTCACTATGTGTTCTTCAATAATGTCTTGAAAAGACATGAGAACATCTCACATGCAGCAGCCTCCTGACACTGTGTGGCACAGGGTGGCGTGAGCCTGGTGATACAGGTGACCCTGTGGTTCAGCCTAGAAGGGCAACATGGAGTCATTGTCACCACCCACACTGTGAATGATAAAAATCTGATGTAATCCCGGTCAGGCCATGAATCATACCTGAACAGCTGGCAGAAGAAAGAGATGAATGCAAATAGAAATAAAATATATTCCCTTCCTACTGACACAGAAAAATACTATACGACTGGATAAATAGTTATTACTGTAATTCTTAAGATTTACTGAATAACACACTATAATAGAAGTCAGACAGAGTGAACAAAATAACTGACCGTTTCATCTGAACCTCAGCCTTTATTCTGAAAACTCAAACACCTGCTGCATACATTCAGTGTATTTATAGCATAGAAACAGAAAGCAATTTGTGGTTGGATTGCTGTTTATTTTATAAGTATTATTCACGGCTTTCATTTCCCCTTTAACTTGCATCTTCATTTATCACTTATGTAATTATTAAACGATTATTTTTATTGAGTTTATTCCAACAAATCCTCCAAATTAATACTCCCAGTGTAAAGCACTATTAACCAGCCAGCTAGCTAGTTTTCCATGATAGACCTAGTTTATGGGAAATGAGAAGAGAAAGTGAGAAGACTGAGCTACAACTGTTCATTTTGCACCATTTGTGTTTTATTGAGATAGTTTTATGTTTCATATTTGCCCACAAACAGATGTTTGCTGGGAAGAAAGAGTTGAAAATCACTGGGAAGTCATGTTGCTTTATATCGTTTTTAATTGTCAAGCTGAGAACAAACAACACTGAATCATCATGTGCCAGCCATTGGTTTAGTTGCCATATTGCAGCTTTCATACTTTCTAATCCTACATGATATATATTTCTTAACTTTCAGCCTCCCTTTAGCTGCAGAACTTTAAAACATCTCTTCAAAGTGCTGTATAGGTGCCAGTGAAGCTGGCCCCGCTAGCCAATTATTTTCTCTGTAGACAACACAAAGTAGTGTCAGATTTCTCTTCGGGCTCCTCCTAATAACTGACAAGGTGTAGAAGGCTAGCATCATTTACCGCTGCCATGCCTCCTCCTCTTCATCTCTCCACCCAGGCTTGTTTTGAGTGAGCTGCCTTCTTTCTTTCTTTCAGCCACACTCAATAAGACTCACCCCCGCAGTGTGCTTCTTTGTACCCGGCAACCCCGCTGCCCCCTTGTGTTCTCATGCATTTAAGTCCCCATCAGCTTTATGTAGCACTGTGTTCAGATATAGTAAGGCTTAAAGAAGATATAGTGTATTGCAATCTTAATGCACGCAATCTATATGAGTGTGTAAAATTAGATTTTTTTTTTACTTTATACATCTTTTTGTGTGTGCTGAAAAAGTCCCCTTTCTTCTGTTGTTGAAGAGCACTGCTTACAAAGCTGGCTATTGGGGGTAGTTTGGAATTTAACCTTTTTTTCTGTACACAGAAATAAGCGAAAGTCCAGCATTCTAGCTGTTCTCCCTTATACAGCAACCTTTCCCTTCAGTGTGAGAGAGACCATAATAAGGCCACTGTAGTTGGTGTGGCTTTAAACTCACCACTCCTAAAAGGAACACAAGAGACGTGTCACTTCGAACCACCTCCATAGACGCACTACTAGACACACTAATGACATCAGATCCTATTATGATTCCATGTGTGCTAAGTGCCCTCTTGTGGTGGTGGTACAGAAATGAATGTTTATACCAAAACATTACAGACAAGTCTTAAGAGAGATTGTGTTCTTCACCAGGACACAACTGACAGAGACAATTGTCAAGGACCTTTTGAAAAGAATCCCACTAATGTTTAGAATGCACAAAAAATGTGCAATAAAATAAAATAAGATAATCCTTTATTAGTCCCACAGCGGGGGAATTTGCAGTGATACAGCAGCAACGGCATCAGTAAAAATATTTTAAAAAAACAAGAACAAGATATAATAAATTATGGAAGCCCTGAAAGGCCAGCGAGAAAAAAAGTCTGATCTAAATTATTTCACTTCACTTTCACACTTCATTTTACAGGTCCACAAATTTAATGGTAATTAGGTGATAATTAGCAAGTAATCTATTTGAAATTTCTTTGGAATTACTGGCAAATTACCCCAATATGTACCTCAACATTTATTGAAAATTACTTTATTATAAACATTATTTAATAATTATAAGCTAAACTAGCATATAATTGTTAAAATAGGGCCCTTAGGCTTGTGAAGCAGCTGTGCGCTGCTCTTCATCGGAGGTGGAAAACGAAAACTAGTAGAAGACACTTCTGATCAGACACAAATCTCACTGTGTGACTACACAAATGTAACCTGGTAGCTAATGTAATGATTCAGGGAGTTTTTTAAGAAATTTATTTGCTAATTATTATGTATTTACTAGCAGACATGGAAATACAGCATATCATTAACTTTGTATTCTTTTCCTGGAAGTGTATTAAATAAATTACCATTCATTCATTCTTTATCCGTAACCGCTTATCCTGTTTAGGGTTGCGGGGAGGTTGGAGCCAATCCCAGCTTGGGCGAAGGTGGCCAGACTATCACAGGGCTGACACATAGAGACAGAAAACAATTCACGCTCACATTCACACCTACGGGCAATTTAAAGTCACACCCGGGTTCAACAATTAACCTAACCTGCATGTCTTTGGACTGTGGGAGGAGGCTGGAGAACCCGGAGAAAACCCACGCTAACACGGGGAGAACATGCAAACTCCACACAGATGGGTCCTAAGTCGGTTTTGAACCTGCAACCTGCTTGCCGTGAGGCGATAGTGCTAACCACCACACCACCACCATAAATTACCAGCTATTGGGAAATAACGTATTATAATTATTAAATAATGTTTATAATGAAGTAATTTTCAATATATTTTGAGGTAAATATTGGGGTAATTTGGCGGTAATTCCAAAGAAAATTTCAAATAGGTTACTTACTTATTATCACCTAATTACCATGAATGAACAGCTGAAAAAAAATGTTTTGCTAGGATAATCCTTCTGATTTCCTTTTTTTTCTGTGAAATAGGTGAAAAAAATTCAGGCTGATTTTTCTAATTTATGTCTCCTAAATTAAGTTTTCTAAGTTCTACATTAGTTTCTTTTGGCTAGAACTGTATTTTAATCATCGCTAATCTTCCATTAGCGTCAGCTATACTGACGTTAGTCCTATTTAGAACCTGGGGTAGTGGTGCACTCTGGTGATCTAAATAAGTATTACAACAACAAAATCAGCCCTAAATAACAAATCTAACACCTGTTTTCGCACAGAGGCAAAAAAATAACTCTGAATAATCAGCCTAAAATTTTCATTTGTTTTCACACAGAAAAAAAGAAACTCAGAAAGATTATCCTGGCAAAACATTTCTTTTCAACTGTTCTTAAGTTATAAACACAGGAGAGAAAATAATTTAGATCCGATTTAGAAAATGGATCACCAGATAAAAAGGTTTTCTCACATGCCTATCAGGGCTTCCGTAATAAATAGTAAGTAAACAATAAAGATATAATTATAAGTAAACAGTAAAAAAAAAGGCCACTCCAGCCTGCTTATGGCTGAAACAATGGCTGCCAAATTCGACCTCCTCAGAGCCACAATATCAATTGTGCACCAGAATTAGGCTGGTAGCCAACCAAAGAGACGCTCAAATGTTCCAGATAAAGTTTATCTGATAGGGCCTAATCTGTATTGACAGCTAGGGGTCTATATGCCGCCATCTCTTTGAGCCAAGAGCGATGTTTTCCAGTCTGGGGGCACTGATCAGCTGAAAAACGAAAAAACGTGTAGGAATCTGGAAGAAATAACAAGGCGTATACTTCAGCTGCCGGAAGACTGATGAGACAGGCAAAAAATTCAAACCCTGCAGCATAGCGGGGGGGGGGGGGGGGGGGGGGGGGGGGGGGAGAGCTGAGGATATGGTATCTCTCGCTCTCGTCTCAATGGCACAGACAAGGCAAGGTCAGTGTTAAGGTCGGCGGTTGCAGAATAGGAAGTGGTTGGCAACTGAGAGAATATATGGTGGCAGCCAGTTAGGGAAGAGAAATAAAGTAGAAAGGAAAGGAGCGAGAGAAAAAGGCTGGTAGAAAACAAAGAATGAGCCAGAAGACAGAAAGCACCACTTAGCCGGCGTGTCCGGAGAGGCCTGCTTTACTGTGCCACGCTTAGCCTCTGGAAGATTTAAAAGAAATGTCTGAGGCATATGCACTCATATAAACAAACTCAGAGAGTAAAACTGGGTATAAGAGTTCTTCAGGCTGGAAATCTCTAGGCTTATGGTGTGTCAGTTTGTCCGTATAGCAACAACAAAAGCAGCTGTGTGCATGCATGAGTGTCTTAACACCCATATAAAGAGGAAATCTTGAGCGTGTGCTGTAAATTTGCATGATAAACCAGAGAGCATGGTGCACAGCTGTCCAGAGGAGGATTTCAACAAAAATGGGCTTTAATGTACTTTGACAGAGAATGGGGAAAAAGTAGATTTGGACGAATAGACTGTTGTCAGGCTATTACATAGGTGTTATCAGTCGATATAAGCCTCATAGATGTGGGTCAATAGAGGCCTACTACACCCAATAGTAGGTTTAATCATCTATTCACATGGTCGATCACCGAAAGAAGGAATAATAATGACAGGAGCAGAAGTGGAAGTCAAGCGCTGTATTATAGACAGCAAGAAACTCCATGGGCGATGGATGGGGTTTGCATCCAGTGTGAAACTAACAATATGTAACTGTCTTTGTGTTTACTAGCGTTAAGTTTCACTTTCACTTTAGAAACATTAAGCCAAAACATGATCTTTTCCCCGAAACTTAACTAACTGTATTTGTTGCCTAGACCTAAAGAAGTTGTGGTTTTGTTGCCTACACCTAAAGAAGTCGTAGTTTTGTTGCCTAAACCTAAAGAAGTTGTAGTGTTGTTGCTTAAACCTAACTGTTTTTGTTGCCTAACCCTAAAGAAGTTGTGGTTTTGTTGCCTAAACTTACATCTTTTGTTGCCAAAACCTAAAGAAATTGTTGTTTTGTTGCCTAAACCTAAAAAAAAATTAGGTTTTGTTGCCTAAACCTAAAGATGTTGTAGTTTTGTTGCCTAAACCTCAAGAAGTTGTGGTTTTGTTGCCTAAACTTAACTGTTTTTGTTGCCTAAACCTAAAGAAATTGTGGTTTTGTTTGTGTTCAAAACGTTTCATTCAGTTTTACTTGTTAAAACGTGTTGCTTTCAAGTTTCGCTCCGCATATATAGTGCTTATAGCGACCGATAACACCTATTTAATGGCCTGATAACGGTTGAATTGGGTGATTTGGGGAGCTCAAAATCAAGCTCACTTTGGAAACAACGTTCAAAAGACAGCAGGGTCTCTGTGTGGGTGGGAAGGGGTATAATACCACTTCCTCTGTCTTGACAAAGCTCTCCAAAAGGCCAACGTGCACATCTTTCCTCGCACTGCTGGCTGTACAGGTGATAGGATGGCTCCTCGCGGCGCTTTAATGCCACTCGTCATCATCTGTAACACACAGCTCTCTCTCTCTCTGGAGTCGTGCGAAACAGCAGCCAGAACATTGCAGGGGAGCAGCAGGGGCATGAGCTTATCTCCCAGCCCAGTGGAGCAGGTAAATGATGTCGTCATCATCCACTCGGTGTTGGAGCCCGATTGGTCTAAAGAGCCCCACATGCAAATCTTTTAACACTAAGGTCAAAAATGCACATCAACTTGCTCCGTCTATATTGTTAAAACAGAGATGTATGTAGTTAGAGTGATTCTCTGGAGTACTACGAGCTATTTAGTGGTACCTCGAGGTGCTTTGGGGCACATGGTACAAGGGAATACTGCGTTTCTCAGAAATTTGCAAGGATAATTTGCAGGCTTTGAGGAGCCTCATGCATTTTAGATATTTCAAAAGTCAATATTACGGTTTCATTTTCTTTAATAACGTGGATGTCTGAATATCACAGGGGCCCATCTACCTGGAACGCTAGTGCGTAGCCGCTGGCACAGCTTAATTAACTCATCTGCGTAGTTACAGAGGGCATAATGGGGGGAGAGAAATCACTCATCACCACCAGAACACCCTTCCCTACTGATCTGACTTCAAACAGTTCCTCTATGATGTGGTAACAATTGTACACGGTGCCAGTGATCCTCACATATCACACATATCAGGATCAGTCGACAACAGAAGCACACATGATGAGAACAGAAAATATATTTATTAAATTCATCAGTTTACAATTAAACGAGGAAATAGAGTTTTATCAGATGCTAAATTATTCCAGTGCAAGATGAAAGAGCAGGTAGGTAGGCTGCAGTTTGGTGGGTGGCTAATTCCTGAAATAGGACTGTCAATTATGCATGTTTGGGTCCGGCTCTCTCCCTGCAGTCTGAGAGGTACTTTGGCTTTAGCAAAGGAAGAAGAAGAAGCAGAAAAGAGAGAGGGACACTAGAGGGAGACAATTTGTTCACAGCTGCAGCCTTCTCCACAGCTTTTCCTCCGGATTGTGAATTCCACCGTAATAGGCCCTCCTGAGGAAAGCACAGACCACCCAATCCACAGTGATCAACACGAAATCATTCGCAAAATCCGAAGGATCAAATTAACGGCGTCTCGAGAGTGTTTGAATAATATATCCCTCACAAATTCATGTATTTAGTCTGAGTTATCTTTTAGTACTGGATTAAAATATATTGGATTCTTTCACGTGTCAGTGCATGCTTTAAAACACACACGACAAGCCGCTGTGAGATTTATGCAAATATAAAAATGGAAAACCCCCGCAGACATCAAGTTTCACTTTAGTTTCATCAACCGTATTTATGTCTTCAGACATTTAAAGGTTAAAACATATAGTTTTTGTGAATCACGCACAGAGAAAGAGGAGAAAAGAGGGGTTATGCGTGATCCAAGAACAATTTCTCCAAGGTCAAGTGAGGATTCTGAGGGTGTAAAGTGATTACTGCAACAGGAAACAGGATGCCTCTTCTCAAAAACAGCATCTCATAACACTGTCAGCGAGTCTATTGCTCCTCTCACTTTCTTTTCCCCTCTCAGCTCCTTTCACACACTATCAATTTTACTTCTCTCTCTCTCGATCCCCCAGAATCCTCCAGTCTTCATTGCAAAAAGGCTCGGTTAGTTACAAGCTTCTTTTTTTGCATGCTTTGCTTGAGTTTCCTCTCTATTGAGAAGCGGTTCAGCACTGAATGCGAGCTACAATTGCACTGATACAACTGTGTGATTTCAGAGATCTTTGCATTGTCCTTGATTCTAAAGTGAATTATGATTCGACACACAGATGAGTTCAAAGCACGCAGGGTATAAAAAGGTGTCTATTTCTTGAAATTCCCTCATTAATCAGAACATCTTCAACAGCTGCCACCTTTATGAATGCTTCCAAGCCGTGGTGATGATGCTGGGTGATCATCAGCATCAGTTTCAAGGAAAATTTGTTCGTACATAGTGAGCAGAAAAAATATATACCCTTTTCTCTTCCCTCCTCACTCGATACTAAACGCTCAGCTGCTCTGAAAGCATAGCTGTCAGAGCGCCTAAACTTGCTTAAAGAAGGATAAACATTTTAGGCATTTTCATCAGGCGGTGGTGGCTGCTCAGATTAAAGGAGAACACAGTTCTATTTAAAAATCTATACATTTTTCTCCTTCAATCAGTGTCAAAAAGATCTAGGGACCCCAAACTTGAACTATAGTGTTTGTCCATAAGATAAGAAAGATTTTTGATGAAATATGATACAGCACTTAGATATTAAATAGAATAGGCCAACCTTTTTCCTTAAGGGACCCCTTTTCTATCCTTGAGTAAACTGATGAACCTGACTAAGTGGATATTTCATATTATATTCAATGCATAACAGTACAGAACTTATAAACTACAATTAATGCAATAGGAAGTTTGTGTAAAATGAGCAATTTGGATGAATTTTCAGCAGATTATTTCCTGTGAATATTGCATCAGAGATGAGTTATTTTGAGGAACTTTTGATACAATTCTCGGTATTGTGTATTTTGTTGTATTTTTAACAATCATACCTACTTAGAAGGATTCTTTTTTGACAAATGTTTTCCTCGTCATTGTTCTATTAGCTCTTTGGGTGTTTTAACTGAGAGGGAAGTTTGTTAATTTAGTTTGTGTTCAAGTCTTCATCGTACCCTTATAATCCAAACTTTAAAAAGAACAATTTAATTTAGTTTTCTTCACAGAAATGAATGAAATGCTGAGATATAGGCCAAATGTATGTTGTTTTAAAAACACCCTGGGGCGCCTGCTCAGGTGAGTTACCAGGGCGCCCCAGGCGCAAGGACCAAGGCTGAGTCCTTACCGCAGCGGCCCGGGTTCGAATCGGGACCCCCAGGTTGGGAACCACTGGAATAGGGTGTGTTTTCTTTGGCATCAAGCTGCTTTGGGTTCAAACCCGGTTCGCAACCCTTGATCAGATATTGTAAAATGTCACAGCTAACGTACCCTTTCTGTCACATTTGACTTTGCTCTCTTCACGGTGTGACACGGTGAACAGAAAGGCCATGATAGCTTTGTTCAAAAGGCAGAATAATTCACTGTGAAACCTGTGTTTTTATTTGAGCATAAAACAAGTCGCTCTTCATGTGTTAAATCCACTGTGATTTTTGCACACCTTGTGATCGCTTTAAAGCCTGTTGTTCCTCAGAGCTCATATTCCACATTGATTTATAACCCCTCTCTCTCTGCAGCTGCTTGAGTGGATGCAATTTTTCTCACATTCACATTTTAGGCATTATGCTGTAGGACACTGTCACGCGTTTGACAACTTATAGAACATGCAACAGTAAAATAATCTTTAATGCATCACCAAGTGGCATGGGAATAGTGCATAGAAGGTAGAATAAGTAATAGTGTTTCACACGAGGTGTCATATTTCCATTTTCTTTGACACCGCTGCGCTACAAGGAATTGCCACCACTTGCCTATATACTTTTGTCTCAGAGTTACAGACAGCTGCGATGTGGAGTGTCCCCTAACTAATGACGAGTTTTAGCTGTTAAACTGTCAAAAGTCGTGCTATTTGGGTTTTATCTAAGTCATTGTTTCAAAAACATGCTGCCTGGCTAGATAAGAAATCCCCTCTGGTGGTGCCCTGAACAGTCAGCACAGGCGGGCCTATTCAAAAAACTGAATGCGAATAATGAAATAGGATCACTAGTCACGTTTCATGCAGAGCTTGGGATGTTTTGTTGTAATTATTCTCATGCCAAGATGAATGAAAACTGCATTTGTATAGAATTTATTGTCTGTGAGCAGTAATGTGGCACGGATACAAATGTATAATACATAATTTAAAGCATAATTTGTACATGAGATTTCCTTTTCTTGTATTCTGTTGGTAGCATACTGTGCAAATAATGTGAATCAAAAACAAATTTTTTCACAGCGCATTTGTCATGCGTGTGCATTTATTCATTAATTTCTTCTTCTTCAGGGTCACGAGGGGGCAGAGGTAGTTTATCTCCAGATACATTCTGCAGGCAGGGGGCATGGTCGGCAGCTCGTTACAGGTCATCTACATGAAAAGATTCATAATTACTCCACTGCATGTATGGATATCGTACTTTATTGATCCCCGTAGGATAATTCTTTGTTGGCTTTCATAATGAATATAGCAGTTAAAGGTCAGAGCTCAGGGTCAGCTACAGAGATTCAGTATCGTGCTCAGGGGACCTTTTCCACAAGATCTGAACCTGCTGGAACGCAGATTTTATGACTAATAATCAGCCCGCCTCACCTCACCGCCTAAAGTTGGGCACGTTTTAATACACTTATAAATTTGATCTTCTGCGTATTCTGAGCTGTATCTGAAAAATATTCATTGTAACAAGTTTTAATTTAATATATTACAGACATGCATTGTTGGTATTATGGAATTATAACATGAATGTATTGGTCACGTAAGGCCCATTAAATGTGCACCTACAGTGGTAAGAATTTAAATAACCAAAAATTACCTCTTATTGGAAAAACTGTATGGCATTTATTATTCTTATTATTATTCTTATGAATAATAATAATAATAATAATAATAATTATAACAATAATAATCATACATGTCATTCAGTTTTCCAATAAGAGGTGCTTCTATCTATCTATCTATCTATCTATCTATCTATCTATCTCTCTCTCTCTCTCTCTCTCTCTCTATATATATATATATGTATATAAATTATATATAAATTGGGGCGTTACAGTTGCTCTTGTAACATAAGAAATGTAAGAAAGTAAAAATAAAGTGGTATGTAAGTATGTAACTTGTAAATTATGTACATAATGCAACAAAATAAACAAAATATATGTTAGATATATATATGAATTAATAAAAAAATTGTTTACATTAAAAAGAAATGAGAATATAAAACATTGCAATATATAGCATATAACCACAGTGCAAAAAAGTAAAAAAATAATATATATATATATATATATATATATATATAGCATAGTACTATATATATAAATATATAGTATTTCTCTATATATAAATATAGTTTTTTTAATTGTGGTATATATATCTATATCTATATCTATATCTATCTATCTATATAGATATCTATATATCTATATAGATAGATATAGATATATATAGCATAGTACTATATATATAAATATATAGTATTTCTCTATATGTAAATATATTTTTTTAATGGTGGTATATATATATATATATCTATATCTATATCTATATCTATATAGATATATATATACATAGTATTTCTAGGGATAAAGCTTTAAATAAAATATGCCAGTTGACTGGTGCTGCTAAAAAATCTCTTTTACATTTTGCTTCACATTGTTTAATAAAACACTTGTGAGCCATAACAATCAGGATAAGTTAAATACTAACACGCAACCAGGAATCGCCCCCACTTTTTTTTACCTCTTTCTGAAGGACTATATTGCACGGCGGAGGAATAACAAGTTCTTGTAATCACTATAAAGTAATCACGCTGCTGCTGCTTGCTTTGCAAAAGCTTTAAACTTGTCAGTCGCATAATAATAATAATAAAGTAAACACGGCTAATTAAGTATAACATTTCTTAGACAACGATTTTTTTTTTCTCTTTTGCAAATTGTATGTGTCCGCTGATTTAGAAGAGCAATAAGCCACTTTCACCTCTAGTGGCTTAGTGCTTAATTAAATGACAAATCGGAGGATTGCTTTGCAGATTGCCTGAATTGACGTCAATTGGATTGGTTAGGTGACAGAGGCAGGCTCCGCCCCCTGTGGGCCAAGGTAGAGCGTGCTGCGAGAGGAGGAGGAGGCGAGAGGAGGGAGGGAGCAGGGGGCTGAGCTGATCCCACGTGTGACGCTTTCATTCCCGGCTCAGTCATATTCTCATAGCGGGGCTTTGCATATCTCCTGCCCTATCTATCTGTGTGTGTGTCTGTCACTGGTACTGTAGTCCCAGCCTAGAGAGTTTCAACTAGATATGGAAGGAGACGGGAGTCAAGCCACATCCGGAAGCCTAAATGATTCACAACATGACCCGGGGTAAGCAATATTTCTACATTTATTCCGTAGCTACGGTGTGTTTTTTCATGTTCCAACATCTTAGAGAGGACTTGGACTCTGCCGTGCTGTGTATTCGTCCCCACAGTACGCACTTGAAACGGTGCTCCGTGTCCCCACATTCAGTGGAAAGACAGCTTTTTGTAGCTCACTAGTGGCCTCCCCCTTTTTAATGTACATAGAGTAGAATTACAAAGGCGCGAATGTGTGTTTCATAGTCTCCTCTTTACCCTCAAAGGTCGCTTTTACAAGTAGTTAGTCGTCAAAATGGCCGAACTGACATCTGGACTCACTTCTGTTGTGTTTTCCCCTCACAGTAAAATGTTTATCGGTGGCCTCAGCTGGCAAACCTCACCAGGTGAGAGACCGCTTTTTCTCTTTAACACCGTCTCCAGCATTTTCTTGTTGTTTTTGTCGCTGTGTGACTGACTGAGTGCTCGTTGTCGCTGCTGCTGCTGCTGCTGGCGGTGGATGTGCACTGTGCAGTAGTGTGTACTGTATATGGGATATATCTCACTAGTGTGTGTGTGCGCACCATGTTATTCCTGATCTCCGTCCATCTGAAGTCCTCTATTCGACCCCTGTATGCACATCGCGGGGTCTTCTGTTTTCTTTCACATACAGTGACAACAGCATGCCTGTGATGTTTCTGTCCAATGACCCGACATCTTTTCTCTCTATCCACAGACAGCCTTAGAGACTATTTTAGTAAATTCGGAGAAATCAGAGAATGTATGGTGATGAGAGACCCCACGACAAAGCGCTCAAGGTAAATACCACAGGGCTTTTTTTTACCCCCCCCTTTACTTCTCCTTTCCAGTGCATGTGACGATCTCGCTCACTTTGTCCGTGTTAATCCAGCGTGTGTGTGTGTGTCTCTCTGTGTGTGTTTCTCTGTGTCCGCGCGCGCACGTGTGTCCCCGCGTGCGCGCGCCTGCGTGTGGTTTCACAGCGAGCCAGATAAGCTTAAATGCTCACTGCTGTAAAGCTGCAGCCCGAATGCAATTTGACATTGACTTTGTGACTGCACCACAATGTTGGTGTGTGGTGTGTCGTCTCACATTGGGACATACCAAAAATCATGATCAGCGGCGTGCCCCCCTCTTTCTGTTTCACATCTGCTACAGGACGTCCATAATGTGGATTTGTTAAATGCATTTACACAGAGAGACACAATAATAATAAGGTCATAGGAATATTATGCCTCCTATTTATGCAGTTTATCACTCTAAGTCACACTTTTTTTTTGTATGTGCATGAAACAACATAATTTTGTGTGCATGCATTTTTAACATTTTTGTCCTTTTTTTTTGTCTTTGCAGAGGATTTGGGTTTGTTACGTTTACAGATGCTGCCAGTGTAGATAAAGTCTTAGCTCAACAACACCACGAATTAGACTCAAAGACGGTGAGTGAATTTTCTCTACACTTTTATGTTATTTTTATGTTTAATGTGTGTACTGTTCTGCCAGTGGAGATCCCCCCCCCCTTCTGTCATATCTGGATGACTTTTTTACCGCCTAAAGGCCTTGTGGGTAAACACCTCTTAGGTTAACAGGCTGTGTAGATCAAGGTCACGTTATAAAGGCTGAATGCATGATGGTCCCCTTTGCTTAGCAATAAAACACAACTCCAGGGTGAATATTATATGTGTTCACTTTCACTTCTCTGGATGAATGGGGCCGACACGCCCCCCCCCCCCCTTTCTTCGCTGCAGCCACATGTGCGATGTGAACATATCTCATGTTCCACTGAAGGGCGTGCTGTCTCAGGCCTGCTGCTGCCTCGCTACTGTTTGACCCAGCATTGTATCACCCCTGATGCACTGATACTGTTCCCCTAACAAGTAGTGATGTCAAAAACAGAGTTCTGTATTTGTGAGTAAACTAAAGCAGAATGAATCAACTTTTTAAACAACAAAGATACTTTTCAAACTACTTGGTAATGTAAAATAATTTGATTAAATAAATGCAGCAACGCAACAGCAATCCATGACCGTTATAAATGTATGTTTAGTTTAGGAAAGAGTGAATTTACTTGCACAAATAAGGCAATTGATCCGCAGACATACACCCACACTTATTTATGGAAAACTTTTGTGGATTCCACTTGACCTTTTTAAATTTGTCAGTAGATGAATAATTAAAGGCGCTAGTCATTTTTGAGAGGTGTCTGTAGTGATGGATTAGACAGGGTTCGGCTGAAATTGCATTTGTCTGGGATTTCTGATCGGCATGTTGTAAGATTCCAGATATGCCAGTAGAGTTTTGGAAATGGAATAGCGCATGTTGAGGAAACATACTGTGTGTGCTGCTACCTCCTTTAAAGGCAAGTCTTGACGGAGGAAGATTTTGAAAGATTTTGAAAGACAAATGGATACTAAAGGATACTTAAAAATACTCTGAAAATAGTATAGGAAATGACTTATTCATTTTAAGATTTATTGTCCCTTGTAATGTAAATATTCTTGAGCTTGAAACATGCTTTTTGTTGGACAGTGGACCTTAGTTTATTTTCCTTCCAGTTCTGTCAACTGCAAAGTTTTTAGTAATGTGGCTGCTCTTTTTTATTATTATTATTAGGGGGCTCAGAGTTTTTTGGCAGTTTTCAGAACAACTCAGTGATGGAGGTTTTACTTCTCCAAATGGGTTTAGTATTTCTCCTGGCCTAAATTATAAAAAAATTTTATATAAAAAAATACACATACTGTAGCTTTTTATGGGTGGGGAAAAAAATGTATTCACCTATGTATCGCGTTTTTTTTTTTTTTTTTTTTTACAACTTTGAAATCGATTTTTTTAATGCCAGAATCGATATATTTGCTTAATTTGAGTCAATGCGGAGGTAGAAGGAAGTTGCCGCTTTTATTGTTGTAGTCTGAGTAACATGACGTCATATCCGTTCCGTATCCGTCAACCAAAACAAACCGCAGCGAGCGAGAGATGGTGAATCGTCCCAGCCCTAATACCTCTCAAAGCTCAACAATAAGGCTTGTCTGCTTGCCCGGGGCAGGTAAAATGCTACATTGGGCTAGGAACTCACTTGCCCGGATAAAAAATAATTAGACACATGCTTTTGATGATGGAAGTAGCTAAGGAGTGAGCCATCTCGCTTCCTTTGAGAGCAAAGTGGACAAAACGTGACAATTAACTGTAGTCTTAATAAAACCATTCGTATAGGGGCAAGTAAAAATTTACTTCTGGCAAGTAGATTTCTGACCCACTTGCCTGACCGGACAAGTAAAATAAAACATTAATGTTGAACCCTGCCTTTACAAAATGATTGATAACACTAAGTCAGATGGGGCAAAAGGAATGGTGGGCATGCAGTTGATAATTAGTTCTCTCTTCAGAGCCTTCCTGTTATGTTATTTCAAGTCTCAGGGCTGTCGTGGTGAAGGAATTTCCCCTGCGGTAACAATGATTGGCTCAACAGTGCAATATGCAATATAAGTGCCTTTTTTACTTCATTTATTCTGATTTTAGTGTTATATAAATAAGCTTTATTGTTAGGATATTATTAGGTATATTGTTGCATTTTAAATGACAAAGATTACCGTATTAAAACAAATTAAATACTTGTTTATTATTGTTTATTAAATGCAGAACACAAAAGGGCAAAGGTTGCGTCTGGTTGCTATGATACGGAATATCTGCAGAGGTAAAAATGTCGGCACAAGGTAGAGTACTTCCTCTGGATGAAGGGAAAGCTGAAACATGTAGGGAGAGAGGACGGACCCACCGGTCTGTGTATTAATTTCTCCACCATTGTTGTTGTTCAGCACTTGTAGCCTACATGTAGGATGTGACGGTTGGTCTTTGTGTTATTTTTCCTGCCCCTCTTCCATTGTGATTGGACGGCTGGGTAAAAAATGACAGTGACGAGCGCAGCATTTTACCCATTTTGTAACTCTCTGCGACCAGAAAAAAAACACCAAACATGCAGCACTCAGCGCTGAATAGACGCTCAGTGCCTCGTGACGCTGCTGGCGTTTGTAGCATGATGTAAATAAGCGGCGCTCCCATTGCAAAGAATTTAAAAAAGAAATAAATAAATTGTGAACATAGCGGTTGTGTCAGTGTCTCACTCCAACTTTGTGCTGTAGTTGTGCTTTAGTGTTCCTATGTGTTATGGGAATAAGGGTGATGAGGACATACCTTGGTCCCTCTGTTGTAAATATAGTGAGAAGACAAGGTTGTTGGCAGTGAAAGGACAAATGGGTACGACCGATGGCATTGCAAACATCTATAGAGGGGAGTACGTGGAAGCAGGTTAAGGGGCTGCTTGAAGGGGTAATGATAGAAACCTACTTTGATGCAGGATCCAGAGCAGTTTGATAACTTCCAGCTTGACATTTTGAATGAACAACTTTGTGACAGCTTGACAGCATATACGTATATACAGCAAAGGTCGGGGGAGGGATACGTGTGAGGGAGGGCTGCACATAAAAATATACGAGTTGTCCCGTACAGCCCCAGTCTTTTACTGACGCTTGATAAATGGAGCAGTTGTTGGGCGAGTGCCTTGCCCGAAGGCACTTTGAGAGTAGTGGCAGCAGGAAACGGTTAAATTCCTTATGCATTTAAAGTTATTCTATTAAGATATTCATTGGATTTAACATGACGACCTCATGCTTGCTCATATAGCGCAGTCTCAATCCACTGCTACTTCTATGTTGCAACTGACTTATTGATTGCAAAATAGTTTTTACACCCATAAGAAAAAGGTCTTTTTTCTTATATTAAAGTTGCCAAACTTTCGCCTACAGCTTCCAACATATTTTTTATGAAAATGTAGAATATTCTTGGTCTATTTTCATATGTATTATGCTGGAGTTAAAACACAGGTTTTTCTTGCTTCTCTGAAGCATATTAAGTGGTATGCAAAATCTGTAATGTAAAACCACCATGTTGAGATTGTGGGCCACCTGTGTTTTGTATCCATAGAAAGATACAGACAGCTTTGCAGCTACAGATATGTATATAAACTAGGGGTGGGGGAAAGAATCAATATAGCATAGTATCGTGATATTTTGCGTGGCAATATTGTATCGATATACGATCGTCAAGTATTGATCTTTTATTATATAAACTATTAATATTGCAACTACAGTGTAGACTCTTGTACAAACAGTTCAGTTTGTCAGGTGCTTGATTCAACATTTATGTTTTTATGACAGTGTTGGTCAGTCTGTCTGCTTGACAATCCCATTTTGCTAAAAATGATTGAGATGAAGTGGACGACATATTTTTTTTGTAAAAGTTGCACTGATCAAAATACCTGTAATGGTACAGCAGTCCACTCAAGTTCAGTGCATTCAGTTAAGTTGGCTAATACAAACAGTTCAGTTTGTCAGGTGCTTGGTGCAACATTTATGTTTTTATGACTGTGGTGGTCAGTCTGCTTGACTGACAATCCCGTAGAGTGCTCCAGGGATGACATATTTTTGTAGGCCAACCAGTGGGATTTTTCCATCGGGTTTTGAGTGAGTCTTATGATACTTACACATTTTGTTCAGCAAGATAATCTCCACAAATGAACACCACTTTTATGATTTTTGAAGTGTGAATGCAATCACCAGATTACAGAGTATACACAACGAGGCTGTAAAGGCGGACTAGTCGGCGTTATGACGTTTTGTAGTCTCATTTAGCCACTTGTTAGCAACCGTCTTTTTAAAGATATATATAAAGGCTTCAAATTATACGAGTGGGGTATTTATTGATTTATTTTTTGTCGTAGAACAAAACGTTAAAATCTCTTCAGCTTGTGTTAACCACAGACTTATTTCAGGCATCTAACTAAAAACCCATTCAAAACATCCATTGACTTCCAGACGAGGAAACCGGAAGTGCTAAAATGCTAACTCATTTCCGAGTTTTAGGACTCATGCCTGTAGCTCTCTATTTTGCTGCAATAAAAATTAGTGAAGTGAGATGAACAGAGTGAAAACTGTATCTTATTAGATAAAACAGATGTTGACAAACTACATAATTAGCAGTTGAAAAAAGTAATGAATTGCAATATTCAGCATATCGCAAAATGTTTCAAATCGAAATAAGATATTATCGCGATAATATTGTATCGTGGGGCCTCTGGTGATTCCCACCCCTAACATAAACACTTATATTATATCACACTTATTGTAGGCTGTAGGTCATATTTGGCAGACTTGTGTCATACTCTTCAGATCTAACAGTGCCTCACCCTGAGAACAGAACCGTGACATTTTAAGGTCTGACATCCAATCATCATTGTCTCTGAATTGTGGCCTTAATGTCACAGGCACAGCAAAGTTCTCTAAACGTGTTGCACATCTGTCCTTACACCTAATTGGCAAGTCGCTGGGGGCTTGTTGTGAAACCTTTCCTTTTTTATTATATTTATCATTACCTCTGTCAGGTAGGATCTTCCCTAAAAAAAATCTATATGTTGTGGAAGTGGATTTTCATTCCAAATTTGTTATGGTATTTTTTTGTGCCTCTTATTGCATAGCATACAGTAGAGAGCTGACAGGAAATGAAGGGAGAGAGAGGCCTGGCCAGACTCGACCAGGGGACGTTGTCTTAAGCCCTTAGGTCACCAGACTGCCTCGAATAAATAGATTTAATGACTATTGATAATGACTATTAATGATTTTATTAACTAGGGCTGTCAAAGTTAACGCAAATTTGTTTTAACGACACTAATTTCTTTAACGCTTTAACGTAACTTGCGATTTTTAGGTTGTAGCGGGCTCTGTTTAAAATACAGAGTGAAGATACTGGCATCATAGGAAACTAGACAACCTAAGGAATCCATCGGTGGATCCATGTCATTAGCTTTTTGTGAAAGAGGCGAAATAACGCTGAAAAGTTACGCTAAATTTTGCCGAGAAAAAGCTTAAAACATTTTCAAAGGGCTTCCTTGACCTCTGACCTCAAGATATGAGAATGAAAATTGGTTCTATGGGTACCCACGAGTCTCCCCTTTACAGACATGCCCACTTTATGATAATTATGATAATCACATGCAGTTTGAGGCAAGTCATAGTCAAGTCAGCACACTGACACATTGACAGCTGTTGTTGCCTGTTGGGCTGCAGTTTGCCATGTTATTATTTGAGCAT
Source organism: Sebastes fasciatus (assembly GCF_043250625.1). Taxonomy (NCBI): domain Eukaryota; kingdom Metazoa; phylum Chordata; class Actinopteri; order Perciformes; family Sebastidae; genus Sebastes; species Sebastes fasciatus. The sequence goes on along the minus strand of NC_133810.1, from coordinate 22,466,828 downwards.
ATTTTTTATGCTAAATGCATTACCTCTGAGGATTTCTGGACAATATATGTCATTGTTTTGTGTTGTTAATTGATTTCCAATAATAACTATATACATACATTTGCATAAAGCAAGCATATTTGCCCACTCCCATGTTGATAAACGTATTGAATACTTGAAAATCTCCATTTAAGGTACATTTTAAACAGATACAAAATGTGCGATTAATCACGATTAACTATGGACAATCATACGATTAATCACGATTAAATATTTGAATTGATTGACAGCCCTACTATCAACATAATCATCTTGGACGTTGACTTTTACGCAGTCTATTTAAAAAAAAGATGCAGAGCCAAATAAGATTTGCATTCCTGTCAGATGAATTTGTTTTGGGAATGATTTATTTGCCTTGTTTCCATGGCCATGTAATTTGTCTCCATACCCTCAAACCTGAAATATATTGATGACACTAATAGTCCTGTAATAATAGGGATAACTAATGGCTGCGTCATAATAAACAACAAAGTGAAGCTTTGACATTTTTGTAATCGGATGAGTGTTTGACGGTATAATTGACACAACCAAAGATCCTGACTCAAATACTTGCAGAAATTGATATTTCCTAGCTGCTAATGTGCTTCTGTTTATCCGTTGGCGTGCAATAGAAGATTACAGACCGAAGGCAGCTGTCTGTGTTGTTTTCCTCACTATTAGTCACTGGGCTGTATCTGCTGTGCAGTTGTATATCTTAACGCTCACACTATCAAGATCGCATTGCATTAAGATCCATCATATCTCTTTATAAAGTTGCTCGGCACGAATGAAGAGAACGAGCCGGTCCAGCAAACGTGGACGGTTCTTGTTGTGTTTGCAGATGTTGGTTCGATACAAGCCTCCATACTTTTGCAGCGCTTGAATGAGTCCTTACCAGTGTTTTTGTCCTTCGTAACCTTGAAAGGGAGCGAGTTGCTGGAGGTGCTGTGACTGTGAACAAGTTGAGTCATATTATTCGTACAGGGAAAGTGGAAATCATACCTAATTTACATTTTTGGCTCGGCATTTTGTTTCCTTCTTTGTTTATCTCATTTTATTTTACAGATAGAGTTGGATGTGTGAATTAAATTAATGTGGCTTTGGTATTCTGACAAACACACACACACAGTATAGTAATTATTATTAAGTAATATTAGTAAAAAAGCAAACACAAAAGAGGCATTCTTCATTTGATTACACTGATACCTCACAAAGGATTTCAGTATAATTTTAGCAAAACCTTTCCCTGTGGTTGAGGATTAAAAGAGCTATAGAATCAATGTAGCATCCACAAAAATGCCAGGATGCGATAGAGGCACATCATCACAGACTTTCTCTTCTTTTTTTTTTTTTTTTTCCTACCGTGCATAACCGTCCGGTTATGAAAACACTCAGACTAGGATGAATGTGAATGAGACATATGGAGAAGCACAGCCTGGGGCTTCAAAACACACATGCTGGTAATTCAGAACATATTTACCATTTTTCATGATGCTTTGTTCAGTTTAGAAATATGCGACTCGCAGCATCTGTTCCTGAAGATGTTTCAAGGCAGGCCGGTATGAACAGGGGAGATCATAGTATATGATTTTGCATTTGAGAAGTAACAGTTGAGAGCTTAACAAGGCAGTGGATTCATTCCAGTTTGGCATCTTTTATTGTTTTATGTATTTGATAAAATATTCATCAGGGACCTACTGTATATGTGAATGCAAAATATGAATTTATCATGACTGTGTGATACCATTCATCTTAGTTTAAACTAGGGATGTCACGAGAACCGATACTTCAGTACCAAGTCAATGCCGAAATTCTGAACTCTACTTGTTTTTCTAAAATCTGAAAGGACGCAGTAAACTGACTATCAACACACCTATTTTTTGATACTACATTGTTAACAACAAGTCCGTGTTGAAATTGGCAAGAGGAGAGCTAGCCAACGTTAGCCGTTAGCAGCCGGTGGGCAGCATAGTCCTGAGGAACTAACCGCTAACATTAGCAGAGGTTGCATTGGGTTTCATTATGATGCGTTCAGGCTCTATTCAGTAAAATGAGTATTGGGCGAAGGTAAATTCCAAGGTTATCATGATGTGTTCAAATGTAATCTTTTAAAATGTAGTTTTTGGCAAGAAATAAAATAGAAAGAATAGAAAAAGAGCATAAATCCAGTTGTTTAAAGATGTTTTCACAGCAATATAAAATAGATAATAAAGAGGGGATTTTGACCTGTTCAACTTCCTAACACTAGCTCTAAGTGTTTATTGTTTTGTTTTTTTACCGTGATATTGAATTGGGTATTGAGAATCATGCAATTTCACTGGTAGAGTGCTGCAGGGATGACATATTTTTGTAGGCCAACCAGGAAGTTAGCATCGCCCTGGGTTCCCTCGACAAAAAGTCAATGGGATTCTTCCATTGGGTTTTGGATTATTGCAGAAAATAAGCTCTGCGGCAAACAAATATTTGTGATACTTAGACGTTTTGTCCCGTAAGATACTCTTCACAAATTAACACCACTTTTATGTTTTTTGAAGTGTAAATGCCATCACCAGAAGTAAAAAGCTAACATTAGGCTATAGACGAACTACACCACGGTCGCATGAGTGCGAGTATAAACAAGGAGGCTGTAAAGGCAGACGAGTCAGCGTGATGACGTTTAGTAGTCACATTTTATCACTTGTTAGCAACCGCCATTTTAAAGACACATAAAAGCTTCAAAATTCACGAGTGGGATATTTACTGACATATTTTATATCATAGATCAAAACATGAAAATCTCTTAAGCTTGTGTTAACCTCAGACCTTATTTCAAGCATTTAACTAAAACCCATTGACTTCCAGACGAGGGAACCGGAAGTACTAAAATGCTAACTCATTTTCGAGTTTTAGGACTCATTCCTGCAGCACTCAATTGGTATTGACTATTACATTTTTGGTATCGTCACATCCCTAGTTTCAACGGCATAGATATGGTTTCTTAATTTCTTGCAAACTGTAAAACCCACAAACATTTATATTTTCTTGTAAGATAAACATATTCTATGTGTGCCTTTTATTGAATGACCCCAGGCCAACCTATACTCGCAGTTTTGGTGTTTTTAAGTGAGGCAGGAAACAACCCAAGGGGAAAGGAGGAGAAAAAGTATGGAAGAGCAGCTGTTCTGGGCAGATCTTAATCGTATTCATCAGATAGGATTTGGAAGTAAAGTTAAATCAGTGAGCTAAACTCTGACTTGCTCTTGTTCAAGTATAGCAGGTGCTCTCTGTCTTCTGCAGTTAATTATGGCTGAAGGCGTTATTAGTTCATGCTGTATCTGTCTCTTGTCGGTACATACAGAACATCAGATGTTTGTCAAGGCTGTAATGTAATATCTTGTGTAATACCGCTGAATCTGGATCACGCTCATAATGGTGTTGCATATTTTTTTAGAAGAAAATTTTTCCTTCTTGAGCGTGAGATTTGGTGAAATCCTCATTATCGATTTGACGAGCATAACAACATGCCTTTTCGATGTGTTATTCCACCGCAAAAAAAAAATCAGTAAAGATTGACAGGACAGATATGAAACATTTATGTTTTAATTTCTTGTCTATTCAGTTGGTATCGCACAGGCACACCTGTGGACCCGCTCACACACTTAAGTTGGGAAAAGCTGCAAGCTTTGATAAGCCTTTTCCTTTTAGCTTAAACACCACGCCATCGCGCCAGTGTAGATATGTCTTAAGAGAGAGGAAGAGAGTTTACCCAGGAGCCGCATTAATATATGAAATCCTTTTTATAAGATGTGAACTTAAGATATAGGCTGTTTCTCTGCCCTGATCTCCCACAGTCGCATGCGGGAGCGGCCCACAGAGACCCCGTAGTAAAAAGGCTGTGGAAGATAAAAGATGGTGGTGGATTCCTCTTGGTCTGTTCTCATAATTATTATGTTGACATATCAGCTTGTATGATGTCTTGAGGAAATCCACGTTTGTTCTGTGTGAGATCGTGTTTCATCATGTAAGAAAGGTGCACCGAAACCATTAATTTGAAAAAGACGTGTTAGGGTGATGTAAAGATCTTATAAGGTGAGGAAATACTTACAATACACTGGAGAGGCCATTTTTTTGCTTTAGAATGAGGAATAAGCTCTTGACACAGACTACAGCTACTTCACCAGTAGTGCATCTTTAGCATGTCACTAGCATTTGACATACTGCGTATTGGTATATACTAAATCTTCTTCTGGCTGCATCCCAATACCCATACTACCATACTATTTAGTATGCCAGAAAAAAATTCAGTATGTCCCAATTCATAGTATGTCAAATTCAGAATGCCAAAAATACCAAGGAAGGTGAAAAGAGCCGATGTCACGCGTCATATCTTTGGGGTACAACACTTGCACAGTTAAATCTGGTCTGTACTAGCCAAAATTGGGCCAATCGCAACGCACGACCGCAGCTCCATTTACAGTGTGCATGTGTTATACCCCATGACCTGTGTCTCAGCCTCTTTCAATAGGCCTTGAAAAATACCAGGATGTCCTACTACATCCGGTTGCATTTTGCAGTATGCAAGCCAGCATGCTTTTCTGGCAATTCTGACCCACAATCCTCTGCGCAGTGGCTATATGAGCAAGAGGGTCAAAGTTCAAGGCACAATGTTATGACTAAGTAGTATGTCCCAATTGTATGCACACTGCATACAACAGTATGTACTTTGTAAGGGTAGCTGCAGTACGTACTAAAAGTAAAAAGAAATTGATTTTGTTCCAAATTAATCAGTGATTTGGAACATGGCACAGTGTATATAAAGATGGACGACATGACAGCTCCCCAAAAGTGAAGCCAAAACATCTCGATCGCCTCCTGGTGGCTGGCTGCAGTATGGGTCATAAATCCCGCCCCCTCCATGTTAGCGGATGGGCCAAACTAAAAAGTCAAAGTAGACATCAAATAAATATATCCCAAAGATGGTTTCTGTCATTGGAGACTTCTATATAAACAGTCTAGGGTCACTAGTCATGCTCTTGTGCTCCGCATGAACTGATCTGTGTAAACTTGCTGAGATGCTATCTGAGATAGCCACATTGCAAAAGGCACACATACCGTAATTGCAGAGCCCCTTGAAAAATGAAATCACATTAGAGGCTGCCAGTCAATTATACACAACAGGTACTGCTACCATTAGATGGTTACAGTAATTTAATCAAAGGAAAAAAAAGGACCCCATACATCCTACAGTACAGACAGTTGTAGAGAACAGCTGCCTGTAATAATCATACTCTTATTACCCGTAAGAGTAAGAATAATTCTTTTCTCACACACTGAGACACTGAGTGCATTTACATTCACACTAGTGTCCATGTTTCTCAAGTTCCATGTAAACATCATATCCCAAATAAGATCAAAACCAGGATAAGACTCAAAACTGGGTTATCAACATCCCCTGTATTCATGATTCTAACAATATCCAGGTTTTTTGATCACCTGTATGCAGTTGTGCCTTGATTTATGTTCTGTACCAACAAAGAATGTTCAGAAACCTGGGAAAGGGGTTTACATGCTACAGTATCCTGGTTTCTGTCAGAGTTCTCCAGGTAGCACAACCCTATCCAGGTTTTTGAAACCAGGAAAAGATGTGATAAACATTAGCAGGATACTCCAAAATCCTGATCGGAACCAGGATACGAGTTTGCATGTAAACGCACTCAATGACATAGAATTCACATGTGTGAATTGGGTCTGACTAGGGTTGGGAGGAACAAATTGATACAAGCATAGTATCGCAATATTTTGCTGCTATTCTGTCTTTCAGAGGTTGTAGCGGACTCAGTCCTAAAGCTGGAGTAAAGATACTGGTATCATATGAAACTAGAAAACCTGAGGAATCCATTGGTACCATGTCTTGTTAGCTTGCTAAATAACGCACCAAATTTATGCAAAATTTTGGCAAGGAAAAACGGGCATGGCCATTTTCAAAGGGTCCCCTTGACCTCTGACCTCAAGATAATGTGAATGAAAACTCTGAGATGAACAGAATGAGAACTCTATCTTATTAGATAAAACAGATGTTGACAAACTGCATAATTTGCAGTTGGAAAAAGGTAATAAATCTCAATAAGATTGTATAGTGACTTAAGGATTGTGACAATATCGTAACGTGGGACCTCTGGTTATTCCCACCCCTAGGTCTGGGACAAGTTAAAAATTATTATTTTGTTGTGGCTTGTACATAAAAAAAGTAGTTAATAGTGGCTGTTTTTCAATGATGCATTTCGATTGCATTTGCACTTGAACACAATTTTACTAGGGCTGAAAATAACAAATATTTTCATAATTGATAAATCTGATAAATCTTTCAATTAATCGTTTAATAGTTTGGCCTATATAACATGAAAAAAACAGCAAATAAACGACCATTACAATTATCTAGAGCCCAAGGTGATGTCCTCAAATGTCTTGTTTTGTCTGACCAACAGTTCAAAATCCAAAATATTCAATTATTAACTATAATGTTAAAACAAGGAAACACAGCACATTTTCACTTTGGAGAAGCCTAACAAGAGAATGTTTGGATTTGTTACATAAAATTTACCTAAACGATTAATCAGTTGTCAAAATAGTTGCTGATTAATTTACTGTCGATTGACTAATCAACTAATCTTTTAAGCAATTCCAGTCATTCTGTCAATCACAATATGATATATGCCATATCTTCTTGGACCATTCAGGGGTGTACCTATCCTAAGTTCTATTGCTTCTAATTTGCATCATGTAAATACCCCTGCTTATAACAAAGACAACAATGGGCCTCATCACTTAGTAGATTTTATCTTTGTTGTTATATATCAGTCCAGTCAATCCAAATAAAGTTTATTACTGTGCTCCTAAATTATTTTTACAATCCCAACGACCTTCATACTTCCCCAGTATGACAACAATACACAGAAGGTAAATTCCAGGTCTTTACCTGCTTAATAGCGCTGGTTTCCCTCGTTTGAGCAGCTAATCTGGCAACCAATAAAACGTAATGTTCAAAGGTGGAGCATTACATTCATATTCCGAGCAGATTGTTCATTCAGCTCCTAGTCAGGTTTCTAAATATCTATGTGCCGTTTAGTTTGCATGCACTGCTTGTGATGCTTCCATGATAAAGACATATCCTAGAGGGGGATTAATAAAGTACTTTAACTGCTACTAGATGATAACCGCACAGCCTCAGCTGGATGGGAGGTCTAGCTTTCTACACTGGAGTTATGCCTCTTCAATTTATGTCTTTTTAATGTGCCTTTTGGTACACACATGTTCCCTAGAAATTGCCTTCTCCACTTCTGCATCAGCTTGTGATTTGTTCCCAGAATCCATTTCAACAAACCACAGAGAGTATGCTTAAACTTGTTGCATTCAGCTGATGTAGGTGGAGAATGCGAAAATTGCAGTGAAAGCAATAGCACAGTAAGAACAAGAGTGTTTTTTCAACCCCAACCCATTAAGGAAAGTACTTTCTTGAAAACTAAATGGACAAAAACACGCAAGGTAAATCACTTATAGGTATTTTTTTTGTAATTAGTGTTAAAAAATGTTAAGGTATTGTGCATGAAAACAGACTTGGGTGAAATAACAAGTACTCTATGTGGAATTACTGAAACAAGTGCACTACCCAGGTCCGGTTGACTGATCCCAAACCCTGATGGTATGTGTGTTACATAACAAAAATGTCTCAGGAAGGAAGTATCAGGTGAAACCGAGACAACATAGTCTCCGGTTCAAAGGTATGGTTATCCAGTGGAAAGGGTAGTGCATATTTCAGCTCTTGGCCTGAAGTATGAAGCTTCTTTCTACATAAAAAAAATCCCATGCACATGAATATGTAAACCAAAGGGAAACAATTGCTACATCTCCCCTCCTCATGTTGAAATTTCTCAAAGGAGTCATTCATCATAAGTTGTGACCTAAAAAGGTGCTGCTACAGGATTTCTCAGAAGGATTGGTTAGTAAGTCCTATTTGCCTAATTTGGTTGCATTGCTCCGAGTGCGATTTAAACAATCTGCAGCCGTAGCCTCATTTTGAACACAATTCTGTGCATATAATTGCCTCTTTTTGATAATTGTAATATTTTCAACTGACAGAAAACTATACGACCTCCATCGCCGCTGTGTTTAAGTGCTCCCTTGTGCATGGTGAAACGGGAAGCTTCACAGTGAATAGAAATACTCAGCAGGACAGAAAAACAATTAGTTAACGCAGTATGTTGAAAATGAGGTTTGATACGTTTTGCATAGGCTTAAAAAGTAAGATACATTACCAAGTATATAGGACTTTGGTATTCAAAGCGTAATGTGTTGTCTTTGCTCAAATAGGGTGCACAAAATAATTGAGTTTGAATTGGTTGTGCCTGGGGCTGAGTGCTAAAACAAATCTTTAAATGAAATTCATTACGAGCAGGGTTGCCATACCCAGGTGTTATTGAATTCATTTCTCATTTTGACTTGATTTAGAAAGATAACCGTAATAAGTGAGACTGACAGAAAAAGATGACAATGACATTGCACATCATGGTTTCCCTTCAAACACATTTAAACGTAGCCGGTCTCATTGGCTTAATTGATCTGTGCAGATGGCGTCTTTTTGTTCTTGCGTTCCTTAATTTACTTTCTTTCCATTGTTTTCCTCAGCAGGAAGAGATGTCTTTTTCTTAAATATACCCATCTGTGCTGAAGGGGTAACTTTTATGAAAGCATATAATTGGTAGGCTTATTGTAGCTATTTCAGTATAGCACGTGGCAATATATGGAACAACATGAAAAGGATTTTCTGTTATACACAAACCAGTAATATTATGCCAAAAAAGAGCTAATCTTTTCTTTTTTCACAATTCCGTTGGTATCCAGACAAGGACAATTTAGGATGTCATGGCTGTTTGAGACAGTTCCTCCTCATTGTAAGTGCGAGGTTGATGAGAACCCCCGACCACATACCTTCATACCAGTGAAATTAACGAGGAAGATGTAGCTAATGAGATAACAAGCACAAGATGGAGAAACAGGCTGATCTGACGCATCCTCCTGGTTATTTGGCAATATCTTGAGGCGTCAGCGGCCTCAGACTCTCATTTTCTCCCTGTCATATCCAATCAGCGATTCCTGCCTAAAATAAAAGCGAGTCTCTGCTGCGACCATGACCAGCAGAACGATGGCGTGGCTGGCCTCCACATTAACTTTTTTCTCTGTTTTTGAAGCAGTTGTGATTAATGTTTTGATATGTATATATATATATATATATAGTTGGCACGTAGATGATTTGGTAGCACCAATATTTTTTTCAGTAAATTGTGCTAATTAAAGAGGACCTTTTATGCTTATTTTCAGGTGCATACTTGTATTTTGGGTTTCTACTAGAACATCTTTACATGCTTTAATATATATAAAAAAAAAAATGCTTTACTTTTCTCATACCGGCTGTGCTAATATGCAAATATGTTACTTGGTGACATCACCACGTAACGGAATAAAAGGCCAGACATTTCAGGCAGGTCAGGAGCAGTGTTTCTGTGGGGGAGAGTAACTCCCTTTGGTGTGGACTTTGGGCTTTGTAACTTTGCAGACCTTTTACATGCACAAAAAACTGTATAACACACTTAAAGGAAAGAGAAAAAGCACAAAAAGCACAATAGGTCCTCTTTGATATGTGCTTTCCTTAAGTACACCATGAATATTGTGCCTAGTCATTGAGCTCCATCAGTTATAGAAAGGCAAGGCAAGATTATTTATATAGCACATTTCAGCAATAAGACAAATCAAGTGCTTTACACAAAACACCAAAAGCATCAAGACAAAGTGCAAAAGAAACACGTCATAAAATGACATTGAAATAAATTAAAAAAACAGTCATTAAAGAGAGAATAGAATATGAAAACAAGCTAAAATTATGTTAAGTATGGATGTCACGAGAACCGATCTTTATGTACCAAGTCAATGCCAAAATTCCTGAAACGTGTCTGTGCTGCTTACCGGCTGCTAACTGCTAGCATTGGGCGAAGATAAACGTTTTCATGATGTGTTCAAATGTAATCTTGTCAAATGTAGTTTTTGGCGAGAAACTTGAATTAATACAGTTGTTTGAAGGAGGTGTTTGTTTTCACAATAATATAAAATAATAGAAAGGGAATTATGACCTATTAAACTTGCTAACAAAAAACAGTATGCAAACGGTAATAAAGGAGTGGATGTTGACATACATGGGATTTATTTATTTATTCATTCATTTTTTTTACCGTGGTATCAAATTGGGTATTGAGAATCGTGCTGCTAGTGGTATCGACTGCTGAATGTCTGGTATCGTGACATCCCTAAAGACGGGTAATAAATACAACAGTAGAAGTTACAGAAATTTGATACAGTAAGTAATGAGGTCAGTGATATTGGCCAGCTCTCTTCAAATCCTCATAATAATAAAATTGTACTGCCGTTAGTCAGTACTCAAGATATTAATTCTTGAAGTGAAGTGTACTTTGTTTTGAACCTAAAGGTCTGCTGCCCAGTTACAATCCTGACAGATTTACCTAACTTGAAATCAGAGCAGTTATTGGGCCAAATCTATGCACTAATGTAATTATTGTCTGTTGTAGAGTAAGGATTAATATACTGACTAATATGGTTCAGTTACTACATGGTGCATTAAATGAGAGGTTTACAAATTAACTGGTCAATGGGAACAAATTGATTGAATAATATTCAGCTACAACAGTTGGTATTGTTGCCATTTGTTCAGTTTGAATTGTTTACGTTGACTTCAACATGACTTCATGGTTACTAGAATGTTAACCATGCCGCAGCCTTTCCTTTGTGAAACCTTAACCTTAACCACATTATATGACAAAAGTCAGGTGTGATGTAGCAGAGCCATTGAGTTACAAAAACCCCTCCTTCCTATGTTCTTATCACCACTTTGCTGGGCCATTCATGTGCACTTAATTTATAATTGCAATAATTTTGACAGCTCTCGAATGCAGCTTTCGTGTCAAAAAATGCTTCTCAAATTCAAAAGCAGACCGTCTGTTTCGCCACAGGCTGATTATGCAGCTTTTGTAAATCCTAATGGCTCCGATAAATTGTTATCATTGTGAGTTGAAAATATCACATTTTAATACATTAAGTTCTGAATATGTATTTAGGATCCTAGTATTTATTCCTGACCACCACAGAGGATTTAAAAATGTGACCATGTGAATGCTTGCACCCTGGGGTTCCCTTTGTGGGCTTACAGTGTTAGAAATATTTTCAACACCTCTTCATTGCTTTTACAATATCACAGCTTTTTCTTTTAACAACAATTTTGCTATTCTTTTCTCATTCTCAGATTGATCCTAAGGTTGCCTTTCCACGTCGCGCCCAGCCTAAGGTAAGAATAAATTGGTCACTAACCCCGCTCAAAGAAAATGATTATGTCTCATGTCACTGGCTTACCTAATTTTGTGCTGCTCGCACAGCAGATACAAAGAGGCAGCGGTTTGTCTGTTTGTTATTGGAGAGAAATGCCTAGTCTGGCTCCATTGTTCTCACCTTGTCTATGCTGTTTCACCAAAGCAATTAAAGTTGGACATATTAGACTCTAAAGAAACGTTCAGCATGATTGAGGTTATGTTTTTTTTTTGTATTACCTCGCTGTTTCATATCTATATATTTTTTTCTGTGCCTTTATGCTTATATTTGCATTTCATCCCTCATTATATTCTGATTGTTATTATGCCAATTTTAGTCTGCAAAAGTATTAACCAAGCTTTATTGTGTGTTAATGCAACAGAATATATGTGTGAAAACATCTTGCGTTGGTAACTCGTCTGTTGGCTTGACGAGGGTTGTGACTGACGGGAGGCGGGTTCTAATAAATCTCCAGAGAATGTTGGATATTGAAAGTAGGGCTGTCAAAGTTCACGCAATAATAAAGCGTTAATGCAAATTTGTTTTAACGCCACTAATTTCTTTATCGCAAATTGCGATTTTTAGGTTGTAGCGGGATCAGTTTTAAAGCTGGAGAGAAGATACTGGCATCATATGAAACTAGAAAACCTACGGAATCCATTGGTACCAACCATGTTATAGTGCCCATGCCTAGCTTGTTGCGAAAGAGGCTAAATAACGCTCCAAACTTAATTTGGAGCGCTACATTTTGGCAAGAAAAAACTGGTATGGCCATTTTCAAAGGGGTCCCTTGACCTCTGACCTTAAGATATGTGGATGAAAATGGGTTCTATAGGTACCCACGAGTCTCCCCTTTACAGACATGCCCACTTTATGATAATCACATGCAGTTTGGGGCAAGTCATAGTCAAGTCAGCACACTGACAGCTATTATTGCCAGTTGGGCTTGAGATTAACATGTAATGATTTGAGCATATATTTTATGCTAAATGCAGTACCTGTGAGTGTTTCTGGACAATAGTTGTCATTGTTATGTGTTGTAATAGATTTCCAATAATCAATGTATACATACATTTGCATAAAGCAGTTATATTTGCCCACTCCCATGTTGATAAGAGTATTAAACACTTGACAAATCCCCCTTTTAAGGTATATTTTGAACAGATAAAAAATTTACGATTCATTTGCGATTATTCACGATTAAATATTTTAATCGATTGACAGCCCTAGTTGAAAGTTTTATTCAGGTGTGGAGAAGAGGACATGTAAGAAAGTGGAATCAAGATCCTCCTGTCTTGTGTTGGCTGTTTTTGAAGGTGCAGGTTAATTAAAAATGGAGATAGTTTTATTTTTAAATGAAAGAAATGACTTCTTATTGACAGCGATGATTTACATTTACTGGCTGAATTATGTGTCTATTGAGTTGTATTCTCAGTGGGGGTTGAATGGGATTGAATGACATAAGTGATTCTTCAATTGTGGTGCACACATGTAGAAATGGTCACAATTAGCATTGAAACAATGGGTGATTTAAAAGATAAGCCAAACTCCAATCACGCAGGAACTGTCGCATGAGCTCTCTCATGATGCATATTATCTTTTCCCTTTTCTTGATTACTGGTCTCGAGCAGTTCTATTGACGATTAAATATTCAGCGCGTGCAGATGGTGCTGTGGCGTATAGTCAAGGGCTTTGTTGACATGCCCTCTCACACCATCCCCCAGCTTTAGTGCGAGGGCACAGTACAGTGTGGCGCTATTCAACATCGCTATCAGGGCCGTTTCCACCCTAAACCAGGTGGAAATCGATAATAGATTTTCTCCTTCCCCACCGGATCAGAGAGAGGCATTGTTAAAGAGTTGGTCAGGTTTCAAATGAGGAATTGGCAGCGCAGGCTCTCAAAAGCCAGAGCACATGGTGACTTAAGGATATCGGCATATGGTTGAGAAACTACCAGTGTTTCTCCAGAATTTTTTCTCACGCGCCAAGTGTATCACTTTAGCTTCTTCTTTGCTCATGAAAGTCCAAGGTGCGATAAAACAGCTCAGATGGTTGATGATGCTTCCAAGTTTTAAGTGAGCAAGAAATTCCTCTTGCTGTCATTATTATTATTGTTAATCTTTCTTTTGAACAGCGTTCTACTCTTTTTAGCAATGACTCAGAGAGGGAAAATACAATATGTTGAGCTGTCCCACAGGTCTTAAACATATTTGTCATTCCACCTCGCGTGGTTCATAACTCAGTGAAATAATGACACCATAACAGAATTGGTGGCACTGTAAAAGCCTTGTACCAATGATTTATAAAATGACTATAGGGCAAGCTTGTTAGAGAGGAAAAATGGTTGTATTGAACGTGGATTATAAAGGATCTTAAAGCAATGGGATTAAGCCAGATAGATTAACATTGCATGGGTTTGTACTTTATGTTCAATTGATTTAAGACCTTTTTAAAAGAAGTCCCATTCTATGGTTCCCATTTAGAAAGTCCTTTCTGTTTTGCATTTGCTTTCTTTTGTCCCTCGCTCCCCTCCACTGTCTGCCCGCCTGGCTGCTTATGCAGCTGTTGAATAGGCTCCGTTCTCGTTTTAAAGAAGCTCGCCTTGGCAGGTGCCTCCGTGGCACGGGCTTCGGGGGAGCAAATCGTGACGAGACCAATCAGCGTTAATTTTTCTCACGGCTAACAATGACCTCGCGAGTAACCCCTGCCAATGACCTCCCGCCGCTGAATGCTGCAGTATGGTAAAACTATACAGTATGTACAGCACGTAGAGTAATGCTGGAAACAGACAGGAAGTGAAGGTGAACACAGAGGACATTTCACTGTAAACAACTGAAGGTGTTTGCACCGGGATGACAGGATCACAGGAAAAACAACTTGTATCAGCAGGCATAACTGACACTGCCTCAAAACATGGACATTTCCATTAGAAAGAGACGGTCAGAAAGAGACGGGAAGGCAACAAATAATCATTAGGCTATATCGAAGCAGACATATTTTAATTTAAATCTGATTTGACACGTACGACAAGGTCGACTCGCTCAGAGGATTTGTATAGGTACGAACGATTCTGGAGAATTTTAAAGTGAAACATTGATGTTTTTCAGACCTGAATTGTAGGTTATTATCATGATAAGACATAAATATGTTTTTGTATGACAAATCAGTCACACGGTGCGGATTACCTCTGCTCTGCCCGTTGGGTTTGGGAATCTTGTATATGTTTGAATTAGTAATCTATGTTTTTTCTGACCATCTGCACTAGGATATTGGTAAAGGGCACCAACGGGAGATAACCACAAGTCCTGTCTATCAAATAAAACATGCTAAATAAATGCAATCTGGCACACACACATTCCTAAATTAATAGTGTCACACAACTAAAGCTTATCTTAAGACTGAACATTTTGTATTAGAAATAGAGGCTGTGCTTACAAGTCGTGTCAGAGGTATCAATGCAGACTAGTCCACAGATATTCAGGGATTAGGTTTTCTTCTGTTGATGATTGACAGGTGAGAAAGAAAGGATTAAACAATGACGATGTGATGCAAGGTGCTTTATGCACATTTTGTCTCCTACTAGCCTTTTCAGCCTGGCTGGGGTTAGCCGTGGCTTTATTAGCTGTATCGGCAGCTAAAAGTAGCTTTAGAATTCCAGGATTTCAACATAAATATTTCAGCATATCAACATTTAGTTTCACAACATCCACTTTAGTAGTAGCAAAAGTAAATTAATTTTACGCCATTCTTGTAATAGGTAAATGTTAGACTGATTGATATTGGAACTTATTTCTGAAAAATATGTATTTTTGCCATGATATCATGACATGTCCAGTGTTTCCCCAAGGCAGAGGACGTACACTCCTAGTGGGTCACAATAATGATGATTGAGAGGAATTATTTTTGTATAAGACTATACAGTGTTTTTTTTTTTCGGAAAATCCTACTCACTGCCTTTTAACAAACCTAATATTACATTTCGTAATTAAAAATCTAATAATTTCTCGTTTTTTATAGGCGAGGAGGGGTGTCTTCACTTGTATTTTCAAGTCCATCTCAATATAATACTTGTCATTTGTACTGTATGTTGAATAAGGATTTAATAAAAATATTAATACACATTAGTATCGCGACATTATATGATACTGTATTGATTCTCAAAAACACCAACAACACTATCAGCATTATATTTTCGTTTTCCGTCCGTCCGTACCATTCTCGTGAACGCAATATCTCCGGAAAGCCTGGAGGGAATTTCTTCAAATTTGTTACACACTTCCACTT
This sequence comes from Sebastes fasciatus, assembly GCF_043250625.1. NCBI lineage: Eukaryota > Metazoa > Chordata > Actinopteri > Perciformes > Sebastidae > Sebastes > Sebastes fasciatus. The sequence goes on along the minus strand of NC_133810.1, from coordinate 22,451,120 downwards.
GGGCTCAAGGATGAAGTGATTCGATTTTGGTGATCAAAGGTCAAGGTCACTGTGACCTCGCGTCCAACCCATTCTCGTGAAAGCGGTATCTCAGAAACGCCTGGAGGGATTTGTATTATATCTGGCACAAACATCCACCTGGCCTCTCGGCTGAACTGATTTAGAATATGATGGTCAAAGGTCAAGGTCACTGTGACCTCTCACAAGATGTTTTTGGCCATAACTCAAGAACTCATACGCTAATTATGACATGCAAATGTCTAATAAGATAAAATGATGAAGTGATGAAATTTTGGACAGACATGGATGTAAACTGCAACTTGACTGCGGAGGCATACAACAGTGAGGTGGTAATTATAGTTTATAGTTTACATGTAAAGATTTGTGGCAGACAGAAGCTCAGATTACACAAAAAGTAGTGTTACGATGTTAAATGCAAATCCCACTGTTCTGATTGCATAAAAAAAGTATTTTTTTTAACTCAGATTTTATGCATACGGCGTGTGTTCTTTATACTATGACAGTTTTCCTAAAATGAAATAAAAAAAAAATGTAGTAAAAAAATGTAACCTATCCTTTAACTCCAACCAGACTTTCACATAAAAATATTTTAGTTTTTGCACTCCCATTTTTTCCCATCTGAATTTAGAGCCTGTTGCGATACTGCCGAGTCTTTAAAAAAACCCACATGCCTTTTTAGTATTGCGGCTGTGTATAGAAAGTGGTAAAGGAGACAGAGATGAGATGATGCTGTTTCCTTGTTTGATATTCTCCAGCAAGGTTGGTACTGAAAGATGTAAACGAGGCCTGCTCTCAGTTTCCTGGAGAAATCAAAGCGACGGTTTCCGCCGACATCGCTCGAGATTTACCACTCGACTGTTGGCGTCATTATACCGCTGCTGCTGCCGCCGCTGCTTTTGTTTCCCACAGTGAAGTCACACACAACCATGGCATGTCCCAGCATGATTTTAATTGCCAGTGGGACTGTGGCCACTTCAGTGGGAGATGAGTTCTGATGGCTTGTTATGGAAATGAAAGGAAAGGAGCAGCAACCATTTACAGAGCAATGGGCGTGACCCTTTCCTTGCGCCTCATAAAGGGATTTGCCGTGTAAGCCATCCGCGAGCAGGTTGTCACTGGCAGTCTCGAGGATGCGTAAAGAAGACTCTATCTGTGCACAAATAGATGTGTACTGCACAGACACACAGCTGTGACAACACTTCCAAAAAAGTCTGTTTATCTTGTTTGCAATGGCAGTTTTCTTTCCTGAAACTTCTTGTATTAATGCGTTAATGTCAGTGAGGAGGAAGGCGAGCTGTGCGAGTACATCGGTTGAGGTAATTCTGGGATATCAGTCAAAAATACCATCTAAGTACTGCCCCAATTTTTCCTCCAGCCTGTGACAGCTGTGACTGTGGCTTCCCTGTTCGTGGCCTACTGTTAGCGTCGGTCTATCTCTGGCAGCTGGAGCCTTCTCTTTCTCTTTGTCTCACTCTCTGTCTCTGCATGTCGCCTTCTCTTTCTCCGTTTGCCTCTTTCTTTTCTTCTTTCTCTCTTTACACTTGTTTTCTGTGAAAGGCAAATTGACCAGTCCTCTCTCAGGGACAGTGTGTGCTTTATGTTCTTACCTGCAGAAAAGACTCTCGGGTGCTTTGTGGTTCCGCAGATTTCAAGTCTTAAGTTTTAATGAAGTCTAATAATAATTGCTGCATGAAGTAAATACACAGTCTCATCCCCTGTGCCTTTTTGTGATGTGTGACGTAAACATGCACCCACACAGTCTCTGTGGAGGTAGAAGGATGTGTTATTGTTGTTGTCTGAGTAACGTGATGTCATATCCGTTTCGAAAACCAAAACAAAGCCGAAGTGAGAAAGCAGAAAACGACAGAGGGTAGGCGTGGATAAACCTGCACCCTCACATGTTAAATCCAAAGTGGTAAACACTACACATACAGTAAAGTATGGAAACACTTTGGGGTTCACATATTGCCAGGAAAAGTAGAGCTAGACATGATGGCTAAAGCTGCATGCTAACTCTGTCATGGACAGGAAATGTTTTTATCGTATTGAGGTAATGTGCGGTCAAGTCAGCCGTCACTCTCATCTCCGTGGTCAAATCGGCCGACGCTACAACTGTAGAGCACCCATATACTGATATTTATGTTAAATGCATCCAAACGGCCCCGATGGAGCTGACCATGGATGTATAAAGAGAACGGAGCTGTTGGGAGAGCTAGCGACGGACTTGGCGAAGTTAGCGGAAGTATACACGTGTGACCGTGTCCGGTTTTCAAAATAAGGTGTCAACAAAGGGAACTATATGTAAAAATGTAATAAATAATTCCTGACAATGATTGATATTTTTTTTTTTTATTTAGATATTTTCCAAAGTCAAAGTCCCTAGAAGTGTATGATCAACTTTTTCCCTAGTCTAGTGTTAAAAAATCGCAATAAATTGTAATATCAAATCGCAATACTTGTAAAATTGCAATACTTAATAATTGCAATACATATCTAGATGGGAGATGGGTGCACCGTACCAGCCGTAGTGGCTACGTCTAGTTTTCAAAATAAAGTTTTAACAAAGGGTATATACAAAATACATATGGAAATAAGATTAATTTTTAATTACATATTACATGTCCCTTATAAATTAAAAGGAAAATACCACACATTTTTGAGAGACATGTCTTTATTCTTTGATTTTTAGGTTGCTGAAAAGTATTAAATAAATAATTCCTGACAATGACAGATATAATTGAATTCAGGACATCTCTCACTACATACAGACACACAATCAAACACTTTTATAGTATCAATTCAAAGATTTTTTTAGAGAAGTAAAAGTCTAGTGTCTAATAGTCTAGTGTTAAAAAAGTAATAAATTTCAATAATTCGTAATATCAAATCGCAATACAAGTTGAATTGCAATACTTAAAAATCTCAATACATATTGAATCGGCATCCAAGTATCGGGATAGTATAGAATCACGAAATTTGCATATCGTCCCAGCCCCAACATGTATGCATACTGTATTAAAGAGGCACAGGTGTGTCGTTTTTTTTTATCACAAATTCAAAACCAACTTGTAGCTGTTCTCCTCTTTCATCACTCTCTTTTATTTCATCTCTCACTCTCTTCCCCTCTCTCTGTGCTCTTTTCTTTTTTAGCCTTTCAGGATTACAAAGCCTCGCAAATCCAGTCTTACACCTTGCTCAGTTATTTGATCTAGATTTAGCATTATGATATTTCCCCTTCTCAAAAATGATCCTTATTTTAAATGACACAGCTCACCGCTGGGAAAATGAAACCTCTGTAGCTGCCAGCCCCTTTGAATGTCCCCGCGAGTTTATTAAAAGCACCAGCTTCCCCCGTTCCAACTCAGATCTGCACAGCTGCACCAGCGTGAAAGAATATTCAAGGACAAAAAGTCTTTTAATGTAGAACAGAATGCCATATCAATATCTTTGTTCAGCTTGACAGTTTATGACAATGAGCCCTCCCAAATATTTATTATGAGAAAGATTATTTCTCATTTCAAGGCATTTTCTACTGTGCAGATAGCACACAGGGTGGAAGAAAGAGAAAGAATGTTATGTTGTGCAGGCTATTATCTGAACCTGACGTCGCATTTCAAGGCATACGGAGCAGGTCTTATCCTGGCGAGCGACCGCGATGTCCAAGCGAAAAAGATATTTGCTGTATTTCTCAAAATAAATGCACTTTTGAAATGGGTTTTACAACTGACACTAAACGCACCGGCGTTTCACTGAAACCAAGAGACAGACGGAAAAGTGACAAGCGAGTTGATGGGAATTCTTCGCTGTCACTCTCTTCTCACCCCTGGAAAAAAAACAAAAAAAACAGATGTGCAGCCAACATAAATAAACCCTCCTTTAGATGGAGGATGACACAAGGAGTTGTTTTTCCCCCTCTGTGGTAATGGCTACTGTGCCGAAGCTGGAGATGGGTTTAAATCCCTGACCCGTCAGCTCCTTTTGCTTTCAGTGGCCTCAGTGGAACTGCTCCAGATGAAAATGGGGCCAGAGCACAGACATATGAATGACTGTTTGTTTGGTGGTCAGACACAATCACCAACTGAGTGACCCAGTTAACGGGTAGTCAAAGCGATGCTCAGTTTGCATATTTTTTTTTTTTGTGTGTGTTTCACACTTTCTAAATGTATCTTTTGTGCCCTTTTTCAGGCGTTCCTCCAATATTTAAGGTTCAATGGAAAGATAAATGATGCGTAAATGTGAATGCTAGTTATTATTTTTTTTACTGCAGATATAATATGAACACACATTTCCTTTTGTTTGAATAATTGCCGGAGCGCTTATAAATGGAGTGCACATGTGTGTGATTCTTCTTTCGTCGGCCTCCCTCTTTTTTTCCCTGCTCCGGTCTCCTTGGTTGCGGGTGGAGAGTAATTAGGTTTTCTTGAGGATTGAGGGGTTCTTACAATGCTTACCAATGGCAGCAGTCAGGCAGGCTAGTGCTGGCAGGGCAGGGAGGACAGAGGGCTGTGCAGGAGCCTGGCACTGCTAAACCTGATGCTGATTGACAGTAATGAGGACAGCCTGCTAGCCTGGATAGAGAGGAGAGGAGAGCAGAGGAGAGGAGGGCATGGTCCTCCACTATACCTCTCAAGACCTCTTATCAAAGCTTCTGTGCGTATGCACACACATGTGCACGCAGAGATACAAACAACACAAGCACACACTCACACACAAAAACATAAATGTGTACTGGGTAAACCAGAGCAAATGCATCACTGGGCTGTGTTATATCAGTCGTATTTGGCTTTACTCATAAGCTTCATAGAAAGAATTAGGGCTGCAACTAGCTAGGGATATATCGATATCGGTGACAATGGGGCCAATCCAATAAATTCAATTCTATGTTTATATACTATATATATATTATATACTGGAATTTGAATTCCTGGTCAAGTTTTTACCAAGTTGTTGGTGTATGATTTATTATTTAAAAAACAAATAACAATTGAATAATCATCTATATATTTATTTGTTCCATTTTTTTTACAGCTTATTAATTAAACACTGGTATCAGATAGGTACTCGCCATTGGCCAATACCCAAAGCCCAGGTATCGCTATCGGCATCGAGACTGAAAAAGTCAGATTGGTGCATCCCTACAACTAACGATTATTTTCATTGATTAGTTGTTTGGTCTATAAAATGCCAGAAAACGGTGAAAAATGTCTATCAGTGTTTCCCAAAGCCCGAGAAGACGTCCTCAAATGTCTTGTTTGGTCCACAAGTCAAAGATATTCAGTTTACTGTCATAGAGAAGTAAAGAAACCAGAAAATATTCACATTTAAGATGCTGGAATTAGAGAATTTTTACTTTTTTTCTTAAAACTGAATGTAACAGGGTGAAGTATGTAATAATGAGAAGTACTAAAAATTAGGGGTGGGATATAAAATCATCAATCAATGGAAATAAGATTAATGGATTATATTCAGCAGTAGTTTAAAACATTACATGTCCCTTATAAATTGGTTGATGTGAAATTGGGAAAATGTATTAATAAATAATGCCTGACAATGACTGATGTATTTGACTTCAGGACATCTTTGACTACATACATGTTGAAAATCAAACATTAGATATTTTCCAAAGTAAAAGTCCTTAGAAGTGTATGATTAAACTTTTTCCCTAGTCTAGTGATAAAAAAGTTATCAAAAGTCACAATAAATCGTATATCGAATCGCAATACAGCCCTACTAAAAATATATATACAGATGTGTAGACAGGAATGTAGTATGTATAGAGAAGGAGTTAATATGTGTATATACACAGAGGTGTAACAGTTTGTAAAACAGTATATAAAGGTAAAGTAACAATGATAAAGTGACAAGTGAGGAGCTAAGGAGCTCCAGAGTTCAGCAGTCTTATGGCCTGCTGGATGAAGCTGTCCCTGAGCCTGGTTGTGCGGGGACCAGTCGATTATCAAAATAGTTGTCGATTAGAAAATGAATCGTTGCCGATGTAGAAAGAATCAAAAATCAAATTCATTGTTTTCCATCAAAAAAAATTTGGTATGTGGTTGTTACTTTCTGTTCTGGAAAACAGTAGGCCTTTAGGTATTCAGAAAGGACTAGGGCTGCAACTAACTATTATTTTCATTATCACTTTAACCAAGAAATGAATCAACAGAATAATCCATTGGTCTAAAAAATATCAGAAAATAGTAAAAAAAAATGTCCATTCCAATTTCTCGATGTCCAAAGTGATGTCTTTAAATGTCTTGATTTGTCAGTCCAAAACCCAAAGATATTTGTGTAGTAAATTACAACCAATGTTTTAATATCTATTGTGTATGTTACTGTAAGGAAAAAAGATTGAGTGCAGGTAAATTATTAGTGGTTTTATAGCGGTCTCTCATCAGAAGAATGTAAATGACAGTCTTTGGTCAGCACAAACCAACAGTGACTCTGACCTTGGGCCCTCTGCAGCTGCAGCACTGTTCTGTATTAGTGCACTGCGATTATGTGACAGGTGGATTAGCCCTCTCATGATATGAACATCTTTTCCCAATCTTCTTTAGTCTCCACCCACCAAATGTGCAAAATTTAAGAAGTCATCAGTTCAGGGAGTGGCTTTGGCCGATGAGGAATGCATTTCTAATTCTTTTTTTTTTAGTGACCTTTTTGAGATTGCAGTTTGAATGAAATACTGCAAATGATTAAAAAAAACAACCTCCAGTTTAATCAGGATGATGAGTTCCGTCGTGTTGTCGGACACATCACCTTGCTGTCTAGTTTTGGATTCTCCCCACTTCAACCCCGTGTTTCAGCTTTCAAACACGCAGTCTGGGATTTGTACAACAGTGAGTGAAACATGCCATCCGTAGCAGGAGAGACTCAGGTGCGTCAAGGTGTCTGCAATTATAGACATACAGCTATACAGTACTAGCACCTCATATACCAAAAAAATACAACATATGTTTCAAAGTACAATTTGTATCTTTTGTGAATAATAATAATAATACAATGTTTATATATTTTGTCTAATATGATAATGGGCAGATTACATACAACATTATATCTGCACTTTTATGTTTTGTACTATAAAGAGTTCACATATGACAAAACAGATGTGGTATTAAACCCAGATATAGTACAAGTGTAGTATTGCATGAAAGTGACCATAATTGTGCTAAATAAAATGCACAAAGAACTATATGTTCACTTAGTAACAAATAGTTACTGTTAGGAGTTTGACCGTGATAGAGAAGTTGGCCTGTGTTTGGGACAGATGCTCATTTGGTTAAATATGTTGCATTTTGTAAATCCGTCTGTAGGTTTCTTGTACTAATTCAACTCCAAGAGTGAGGTTTTAAACATACAGTATCTATAACAAATTTGTAATTGTTAAGGGTTCTAAATTTCAAATTCAGTGAGGGATTGCCTCCACACGGCTACATAAATTGGTGTTTCCCAAACATTTTTTCATGTTTTTTTAAAAATGACAAACCATCGCAACCAAATTCACAACAGGCCTTATCTATAAATCGTGAGAAGAGCGACTTTGTGGGTAAATGAACGTTCCTGACCATTTTTACAGCCATTTCCGCATCACCTTATATTATCTTGATAAAGCAATCATTTCGAAGAGATATACGTTTGATAGATCACAACTTCATTTTATGCACACGTTATTGAAAACATATACATAAATACTTTATAAATGAAACCAAATAAATACATTTATGCAGAGTTAACAGTTCCTCGTTTTGTACGCTAGCCTTTCAAATTAGATCGACTGTTATAAGTAGGCTACAATTATCAGAAGAATACGAACATTCAGGCTTCCTCATGTGGCTCAAAGGTTCACTGCAGATATAAATGTTAAATAAAAGACAAAGAAGGAAGAAATTCTGCAAATTTATTTGGCGACCCTAATACAATCTTGCGATCCAGTCTTTTAGAATGACTGACGTAAACAAAGCACAAAGAAGCTCGGATTACAACACGCACACAGAGGGAGAGCGACTTCATTCTCCGCTCAGGTAGACATTACTCTTCCATATCACATAGCTAACAGTTGTTTGCTGCTACATTAATCCTTTGAATTTCGAGTTTAGCACCTTTAAAGTAAAGCTGAAGTCTGATCATTTTGTGTTAGACGTGTCTGTCTGATTGGAGGATTGCCCGACTGGCTCACTGAAGTGTTCTGCCATGATTGGATCCAGTTGTCATTGTAGAGTAAGATATTGGAATCTCGCAGGCCAGATTGCTCTTTCTCACTCTGACGTCGGGTGACAGTTCATGCTCTGTAGTTTTTATGTGCTGCTGTCCTGTTTTTTCTTTTTCTTTTTGGGGCACCAGCCGCTCAGATTAAGACTGATATTCCGTCTGAAAGACGAGCCTGTCAGGTTATTAGTTGTGCCATTGTTGGGAGTGTGATTTATAGTGATGGCCAATAGCTTTTGTTGCCTGTTTTCTGCTTCAACTGCTTGTCTGCAACATGGTACCGCATCCATAGTGGGTGCAACGTCACAACCTTTTAATCTCTTGCAATCATGTGGCTCGTATTCCTATGACTACTTATTGTGGTGGTATCACTTTTAATGATCTAGTTTTGTGGTTTACCATCAGCAAAACCAGTCTATTGTTTGGTTTAGTCACTGCTCTCACACAGTCAATAGAGCAACACTCTCTACACTAATAATAACCAAACATGACTGGATAGACAAGAAATAACAAGCAGCAAACGGAAACATATTCCACGCTGTAATTACATATTTCAGAACTCGCGCTATTATTTTACTTGTCACTCTCAGCGGCCGTGTGATGTGTTTCTCTTTGTGTTCCACCCCGAAATATCTTCCACTAGAAGGTGACTGTGGTGTATCTGTTGTCACTTTGATGTACAAATATTATGTAATTAGCAGAAAAGCATTTAGACCACTGATTCTTTGTTGTTTAATTAAAATGTGCCAAAATTATCGGCTATTTGTTTCACTTGAACAGATGAGTTTCGATAAAAGATAAAAAGGTCGACAGGATATCGGTTGTTTTCAAGAGTATTAACATAAAACAATGTAACAGATGCTAAAGTTCTAAAGTTGTTTCTGATGCAGGCGGTTAAATAGCTTATGATAAGAATCACAGGCTGCATATTTCTGTCCTCATACTGTATTTCTGTGATTTCCACCTGATGTGGGAGCCACTGAAAGGCCACTGTTATGCACGTACTTTGCCCAGGCACTGCTTAATAGCTCCCAAACGGCCCCAGTGGCAGAAAATCTGCGTGGTATTGTTGGTAATAGGAGGAATGTGAGGGTTGAGCTATAACAAAGCATGCCAAGAAGAATATGCAGCAGTACAGACAGGTAGGAAATGCTGCTTTATGATGGAGAACCTCACCTGCTTTTTCCCTGCTGTCACATGCTGAGTTGTCTGTCATTCACTTCCACTAATGATATGCAATTTTTCAACCTAAATGGAGACAGAATGAAACGTTTGTTTTATGCGATGACATGCCGCATCTGTCGCCATGTATGATTTAAAAAAAAAAACACGCGGTATGAATGTGTAAGACTCCAAAGTCTGCAATACTGAATTACTGCATCTAAGTCAAGGCGCTAAAGAGCTTAGCTGTTCCTCTACATAATGCCTCGGTCCTCAGCTGTGACCTTTCTCTTCCGCCCATCATTCACGATTATACTGCCGACATGTTGGCTCATGCCAATAATTTTTCATTGGAGGCAGTGTCAGCCACATCATATTTTATCATCTGGATAAAATTTGTGTTGTGTTTGCATGTAGGCTCTCCATAATTTGTATTTGTCCGTTTGTGTGCGCGTCCCAGAGATTAGATTTAGCATTTAATTCAACCTAGAAAAAGAAATTCAGATGTAAACACAGTCTGGCAGCAGCAGTGGGGAAAAATACTTTGCTAAATGAAGGGATATGTAACGTGAGTAAACAAGGTGTTTGTATGTAGTAAAATGTGTGAGTATGTATGCATGCGAGCGAGTGCGTATAAATAGACTCATTAAACAGTGAGTTTGCACCAAAATGATACACCAAATGCCTGCACAGACTGAGAGCATGATGATCACACAACAAAATGAAGGAGAGGACGGACACATTCTGAAAAACGATAATTTTATGTATGATTATCTGAACCATTTCGACTCGTAGCGAAATTATAGGTGTCATTGTATATGGATGAACAATTTTCAAATACTGATTTTTTTTTTTTAGCAGCCAGATATAACCGTCAAAATGAATGCTTTTCATGCTCGATGAAAGTCTCCAGAGTGCTGTTGTTCCCAAGTGCACCTTATATAGTATACTCCTGTGGCTCCAAGCTTAGAAGTCACGAACACGACTTGTTATATTTGAGTGCTTTGGCTGCAAATAACACAATGGACCTTGTAACAAAAGCAGTAATTTTTTGTGGCAAAAAAAAAAAATTAAACAGCATAGAGCTACACTTTGTGCTGCAGTGGCAAGCAAGAGTAAGTGCACAACAACAGGCATGTAATTGATGTTTAATTAACGCAATAACAGTGGTTATTATAGACAGACAACGTGTCTTTATACATTTTTCCTAACAATAGAAGTGAAGCCTCGGCTAGATACTGTTTGCACTAACAGTGCTAATTATCTCCACAGAATACCAAACAGTAGCGTAATAATCCATAACCTCCACACTTACATCTATTGTTGACACAGTTCTGAGTCTTTTTGAGACTGTGACCTTGTCATACAACTCTTCAGTCTGACTGCACATCCCACTCCACTGATCATAAACACTAGCTGGTCTTTTTTAACAAAAGGAAATGGTTACTACAATTCAGTAGGGGTGGGGGAAAAAAAACAATACAGTATAGTATCGCAATATTTTGTGTGGTAATATTGTATCGATACACAGATCTTTTATTATATAAATTATTAACCTCTTACCAATCCGGCCGGTATTCTGTTTTTCAGAGGTTGTTGTGGGCTGAGTCTTAAAGCTAGAGTGAAGATACTGGTGTCAATGAAAATAGAAAACCTAAGGAATCGATAGGCTCCAAAGTTATGCCAAATTTTGGTGAGAAAAAACTGGCATGGCCATATTCAAAGGGGTCCCTTAACCACTTACCTCAAGATATGTGAATGAAAGCTCTGAGATCAACAGAGTGAAAACTGTATCTTATCAGATAAAACAGATGTTGACAAACTGCATAATTTGCAGTTGAAAATAGGTAATAAATTGCAATATATCGGCATCTTATCGCAATACTTAGCATATGGCAAATTGCTTAAAATCGCAATAAGATCATATCGTGATAATATCGTTTTGTGATAATATCGTTTTGTGATATCGTATCGTGATAATATCGTATCGTGATATCGTTTCGTGATAGTATCGTATCATGGGACCTCTGGTTATGTATGAAAATAAAAACAATTTGGAGAGCATCTGGACGAGCCAACGCAAGGCACGGGAGAGGGGGGGTAAGAACGGTTGTGCTGTAATTTATCGATACAATGTTCACGTCCTTTTTGTAAAAACACGTTTTACACAAATGTCTAACAGGATAAAATGATGAAGTGATGACATTTTGGACAGATATGGATGTAAACCGCAACTTGACTGATTGGCGGAGGCATACAACCGCGAGAAGGTAATTCTAGTTTCAATTTGTGAACAAATATAATTAATAAAACATTATTTAAACGTTTTCTGAATCTGCTCTTTTATTTTTGGATATGATTTTACAGGACAAACATTTCTGGAAAATTCAAGTTCGGAGGAAGGCTGTGATATGTGTTAATAAAAAGATACTATAGCAAGTTTTGTCTTTTAAGCCTTTTGGGATTATCTAGGCTAAAAATAATGGTCCAAAATGATGGGAAAATACATAGTTTTAAGTCAAAAACCTTCAAATTCGGACCCATAAACACAATATCTCCTAGTATATTTATTCACTGTACAAAATTCAGAATGTAATAATGATGGCTCATGATACCGGCCAATACACATGCCAACATGTGAATAAGGGGAGTACCGGCACTTTTCCACTTAGTAATTAGTAATTATTGGACATTATCCATTCTCAGAAATGATTAATGTCATCTTGGCTGTTCACAGATATGATTTATTGTGCCAATTGTGAGATTTCAATAATTCCAGTACAATTAATTCAACTTTAAATTGGATATCATATGTCTCGGCAGCACATTTCCAATGTCTTGCCAGTTAAACTCTGCACCTCTCCTCCATAGACATCAACAGTTTTCCTCTGTTTAGAAGGTTTGGACTTTCATTTGTGGTGAAACTGTCTTTGCCACATGGTGGGGGAGCTCGTTGCTTTCAAAGGGAATGAGGGGACCTAATTTAATTGACTGTGATTGACACCGGCCCTTACCACATCTACTGGTAATTTATTCCTTCTAATTCAACCTCTGTTGCGACTGCACCGCAGGTGTGCCGCCGCCGCGCCACTAACTTTGGTCGCAAAATTACAAAAAAATGGGTTCTCGCACCTACTTGCTCTCCGTGTGTTAGTGCCATGAATTTACACCATCACTTATGCCTTCACCTCGATTCATTAAAAGAAGACCCCTTGCGACACTGACACAGAAAACGCAAAAACAACCCCATGCAAAAGCCTCCTTTTTTCTATGTTGCTACTGCCAAGTGGTGGAGAATGTGAAATAATCAAACAGAGGTAATGCATAAGCAGGTCAAGTCCGGCTTGTAACAATTATTTTGTGACTTAATTTTCTCCCGTGTTATCATACAATAATGAAAAGTGTTGACAGATTCATTTCCTTGCTGCTACCGCCTAAGACCATTTTGTGATTTCTAATTGATAGCTACATGCAGCAATTTTATAGCACTAGACAATTTTTATAGCACTTTTAATTAGTCCAACTTTGACCTTCTGTTCGCTTTGCATTTATATTGCTCCAAATTATTTTCACCTTCTTTCCTCATTAACTTTTGTCAAATGAATAGAGGCGTTTACAACATATTAATCCATACATTGCACTGTAGGAAATATGGCGATACTCCAAATGAATTGATAATAGTCTGTTACATTAATTGTTTGATTGATTACACTCAATTAGATAATCTGTGAAATGAATATCCCTGGCGTGTTTTGACCCCACAAAGAATTTCTAGGAAAGGACTCACGCAACATAGAAAAATATAAAAAAATAAGTGTATTGAAATACCTCAGTGGAATGAGACTGTAACAACCAGTTAGTTGACTAATTGACTAAGAGGGCAAGCCCTTACATACGTCATTAGGAAATACAGGTGCATGAAGACTCTCCACTCAGATAAATCCTTCATATGGAACTGGTTAATCTCTCATGTAATATTGAGCAGATGTGCGCATTGGTAAATGAATAAACACCAACCTCAAATGAATCTCAATAGACGAGGTGTGTAGCGTTTGGACTTCATCCAAAGGATGAATATTGAATTTGAATGCCAACATGAACCACGTGCAGTCGTCTTAAGCCAAGCAATTCTTCAACTTTTAAAATATTAAAGCATCAGTGAGTGAAATTGAAACAAATATCATTTTGAAAAAGTTATTTTTATAAAACGGTCACTATATCCTGACAGTATAGCATGAGACAAGTAATCTGAAAACAATAATGTGCCTCTGTGTCCTCTGGTGCCCTTAATGGCATCTGCAAGATTTCACAGACTGGGAAAAAACCAAACAGATCCGAGCTGGAGCCTGCCGTCTCTGAGCAGCTGTCAATCACTTATCAGCGCTGATCAAATATGAAAATGAGAAAAGTTTGTGACCTGGCCGCCATGTTGAGACGAGTTCAGGAAATACCAAGCACCGCCCACCAGCCGGAGCAAACTTTCTCATTTTACAGCTAGACAGTACACTACAAGATGTTTCTGAAAACATTTTACGTGAGAAATGGGCATTACAGTAACAGAATATTGATTAATATTTGATCAGCGCTCCCTAGTTTGACCGTTTGATCAGGGTTCGCGAGTGATTGACAGCTCCGTCCGTTGAATGAACAGCCAATAGGAACTCTCTCTCTGAAATGACCTGTGATTGGCCAAAGTCAAAGTAGATTTTTTAAAGCCTGAAAACAGAGCCATGAGGAGGTGCAGAGGTCTAGTTATCTCTCAGCAAACTTGAATTACAATATGCTGAAAGGTTATTATGGAATTTTTGCTCAATGATACCAAAAAGATTCTTCCTACTGCCGCTTTAAGCTGGAACTATTGTTGTGACATGGCGTGATTTATGCTGGCACGATGTGGTAGAGCTTTTACTGGGTGAACACCACAGAAAGAACATATTAGATGTGCTACTGTGGATCGCTTTGAGAATTTGCATCCCATGGAAATCTTTGCATCAAGGACAAGTTCAGCGCGGTCATTCGACACCAGAGGAGAGGAGAGGAGAGGGAAGCAGAGAAGGAGAGGAGAGAGGCTGAAATTACTCCCACCAGTAAAATAGAGTGATGAATGACAAGATTCCATTCATTGCAAATGGACAACGGCAATGAAAGCAGGTAGACTAGCCAGACCAGTAAAACACTTTATATTTGATGCAGTTCTCGGCTACTAAAAGTTGACCCGTAGTTAGCATTTTGAATGGCAGCAGGTAGTCTGTAAACCGAATTGTGTTGGCCCCGATTTTTCAAATTGGACAAACACGGTGTTGCCCTGCCCAGAAACGTTCTCTCTTTTGACCTTAACGGCGTACTGTATGTCTGAAAATAATTCAACCGAGAAAGAAGTAATCATTTTTTTAAACTTAGCCGGCTAGCCTTAAAGTTTGCTCATAGGAGTGCAGAGATTTGAAGTGGCAAGTCACGTTGTCTGAAGCACTTAATTTGCATAAAGTAGACAGGACCTCTACTGCTGATTAAAAACAGCAAACACAAGCATCTATGAATGCATTAAAAGTAAATAGTGGCAAAGAGTTCATTAACATTATTGGTAGTTATAATGAGCCCCACAGAGTGGACAGTTAGTGCACAGAAGGAGTGGAAATTTCGAAAACGAAGTGGAGTTTTTAATCATGACCTCTTTTGACCTTGTCTTTTGGGTGTAGCATATTTTTGTGTGTGTGAATGAGTTCGTCTTTCTGTCCATCTGTCTCATCTAGCCTCCCTCTTTCCCGTATTGGAGTCTTTATCTGCTTGGTTGACTTTATAACTGTAACACTAGTTTAATTTCCTTACCTGCTTAATTGAAATTCACATCTCTTTTCTCCTGATGTGTCTTGCCTGTGTGTGTGTGTGCGCGGCGGATATTAGTGGAGATGTATTTTCATTCTAAAAGTGGCAAGTGATGGACAGGATCTCACAGACAATGCCCCCCTCCCTCCCACCTCCACTACCCTCAATCTTTTTGTCTGCTGCACCTGTCTTTTAGATACCTTTCAACCTTGTCTCTTTCTTTTGCTCTCTCTATTCCCAATTCCCTCTTTTCCCTGGATTGCCTCGGCTTGATAAATCTGCTGCTAAATTTAGAGACATATTTCTCAAAGACACCCGGAGTAGAAAGAGAGGAAGAAGACCGCAGACAAAATGGCCTCTCTAACCCATGTTTATCATCTTTTATTTATCTCTTGAAAAAAAACGTGAGGTTGTCGCAGAAATCCCCTTCTCTCTTTCGTCTCCCTGTCGCCGCTGTAACTTTTTTCCTGTCCTCCAATTAAATGTCAGTGACCACATTATTGTCCCCCCAGAAGACCACATTTAAACTGACAGGATATTCAAATTACATCATTCAGCTCAGTGGGGTTGTGCTTCATAAAATTAGGGGCTTGTTGAGATTCTAATAGAATATCTTTGCCATTTAAATTACAGCTGCAAAATGTGCTGTCATTGAGTGCAGCCATCATTACGCTCGCGTTATTTCCCAAATTCTCACATTGTTTGATTACAATATGGCACCCAAATTATGTGTGTCCAGCCTGGAGTGGTTTCAGCTGCACCTTACAAGCTTGGCTCATCTCACTTTTGTGAAGAGACGTGTTAGCCACAGGCTACAAAAGCAATAAAGCAACTGAAACGTAGACATGGACGCACAAAAAAAACAAAAAACTCAGTAATCTATGAAGCACCATTACACTGACATATATTTATTTGTTTATTCGCAAAGTAAAAGAACATTTTGAGCTTTCCAGATTGTTCTGTAACTGTACATGATGGACTCAAGTGATTAAAATATACCACTTAAGGATAGAGCATGCTATACAACCAAACTTACGTCAGACTTATATAAATAATATATGTCAGTATGTTTAAAAATCTATGAAATTATATATTTTTGTTAGGAGAGGTGTGCGAGGGGAAGTTCTTAGCAACTACACAAGATTTGGCCAACTGCACATATTTGTTTGACTTTGTTAATGTTGAAACAAACACAGGGTTAGTGAGTGAAAGTGGTTCAGCACATCCATACAGCAAGCTGGTGAGTTTTATACTGTAGATGTTTGTCTTGTTATCAGAAGTGCATGTGAATGAAAATCCAGAGACTGTAAGCTTTCTGATCTTTACTCAGCTCTTATATTGCATATTTGGTAGGGATGAAAGTATTAAACAGTGGAGCTGAACTACTTATGGCAAGCTAAATTAAACAGAAAACGCAGCCCCGCTGTTGTGTGACACATCTCTTAAATTTCTTTCAAAAACCCCCTAAATTATTTTTACTCTCATTTATGGAAGCATATTGCTGCCATGCCATGCCAGAAAAAGAAAACAGATCACTATCACATAACGTGAAGAATTTATTGTTATAACAGTTTTTTTTACTTTATTAGGACAAACAAACTTATGTTATAACATAAAACGTGTCATGTTATAACATGATAACTTATTGTTATAACATAAAACATTTCATGTTATAACATGATCACTTATATTATGTCAAACGTTTCATGTTATAACATGATAACCTATTTTTATAACTTAAAATGTTTCGAGTTACAACGTGATCACTTATATTGTTATGTGAAACGTTTCATGATATTAGTGATAAGTTATTGTTATAACTTAAAATGTTCCATGTTATAAAATTATCACTTATATTGTTATAATGTGAAACAATTAATGTTATAATGTGATAACTTATTGTTATTACATAAAACGTTTCATGTTATAACACGATCACTTATATTATTATAATGTGAAACGTTTCATATTATAACATGATAACCTATTGTTATAACTTTAAATGTTTCACGTTATCACGTGATCACTTATATTGTTATAACGTGAAACCTTTCATGTTATAAAGTGATAACTTATTGTTATAACTTAAAATGTTTGACGTTATAACATCATCACTTTTATTGTTATAACCTGAAATGTTTCATGCATTCATTTTAAAATCCTTCTTAGCTTACGCATACTTATCACAATTTCATCCACTGTGCTCAATAACAGCAGAATCTCGCCATGTCTCAACTCAAGCAGGAATTACAACATAATCAAATCATGTAAATGAGCCACATTCCTCAATTTATCCGTTCTCCGCACAACATTTCCTCAATCGAACCTGAGTTTCACATTGTAGCAATATAGGCTAAGTTATCACGTTATAATATGAAACATTTTATAACAATATGTTATCACATTTTTACATGAAATGTTATAATGCTATGTTATAATGTTATGTTATAATGTTATGTTAGAACAAGATAAATAACATTGTTACAACAAAAAAGTTTCTTGTTATAAACGTGATAAGTTTGTATGTTGTAATAAAATATCTTGTTATAACAATGAACTTTCCGATGAACAATGAACCGATCTGTTTTTTATTTTTCTGACGTGGCAGCAGTAAGCTTCCGTACTCATTGGTATTACTTTATGTGGTGAATGCTGGGATGAGCACAGCGCTTACAAAGTGGCAAAAATATGCCATTAGTGTATTTTGTAAAACTCCTGTTTGCACCAAAATAGTTTGTAATTAGAGTGCAGCTTCTCCGCCTTGTTTAATACAGCATACAGATGGATCGATTCACTGAACAATACACACATTCCTTACTGTAGTGTCTCAAGGAGCAAGGTAATGGCTCGAACAGGAGTCTAGCTCCTCTGCCTCTCTCATTCTCATCTTCCTCTGTCTTTTCTCGCTCTTTCTCGCTGCTTTTATAGCTTCTTATCGGCCTGTTGCCAGTAATACTTCTCCTTTATCCTCTCCTCTACAGCCTCTTGTTTATGTTGAATATGAAGGGTGGAATATATCCTCCGTGTGCAGTAAAGTGACATCCTGCAGTGGCCCTCGACTACATTACTGTACTTTTTTTTTTTTAGAAGGGGAGAGAGTAATTAGTTTGCCATTTGGACTCGCACTGCAATTATTTGCTAGATTCGGGAACATTTCAGGTGCCTTTAGATAAACAGTGTCAGTCCCTGAGAAAGTAAGGCCAGGCAGATATTTCACAGAAAAGCACATTAGCCAGATGACTGTAAAAAGGGATCTTTGCTGATTACAGTCTACAACATCTATGGCTGAATCATATTTCTTAAACTCACATTCAAGTTTTTTTTCATAGATTCTAATCTCTATCATTAGGATATAGGAAAATCTTGTCAGAAATGGGTGCTTTTGCAGGAGCCTTTTAATTTTTTATTTGTAATAATGTTAATGTTTAATCTGCCTTTGTTTGGTGGAGTTTGTTGGGAGTAATCCACAGTAGGTCTGCAACTAACAATTATTTTCATTATCGCCGAATCTGCCGATTTATAACGGATTTTGTCAGGAAAATGTCATAGAATAGTAACACATTTTCAATAAAGCAATTTCCCAAAGTCAAAGGTGACATATTCAAATTACTTGTTTTGACGGACCAATTGTCCAAAACCCAAAGATTATAGGTTAACTATCACACAAGATAAAGAAATCTTGACATATGAGGAGCTGGAACCATCAAATATTTTAAATTTTTTCTTGAGAATGGCTGAAACGATTTATCGCAGATCAAAATAGTTGCTGCTACTTTTTGTTGTTGATTGACTAAATGATAAATCAATGAATTGTTGCATCTGCAATCCACAGCGAAGGAGTAAACTCTGCTTCAGATGACAGTATTGGGGGGGATTTAATTCTCAAGAATGTATTTGCAAGGTAGAGTTTTGAGGTTATTGATTGATTGATTAATTGATTGATTGATCATTGCAAAAACATTTTCTGTGGAAATATAACATGAACTGGGCAATATTCCAAACTCTTGCTAGCTTACAGATTCCTAGTAATGCCTAGTTCCATTCTTGGCCTAGGTTACCAAGAGTTTGCCAGTCAAATACCTTCATGTCCATGAGCTAATATGCATTTAAAGGAACAGAGTGAAGCATTTAGGGGTATCTATTAGCAGAAATGGAATATAATATTCTTAACTATGTTTTTATTAGTGTTTAATCACCTGAAACTAAGAATGATAGCTTAGAATAGAGAGATCCTTTTGCGTCTTTACGTCACCTGAAGGCCACCGTAGTTCTCCGACACGCTTGTGAAACTGCGGTAACGTGAGCCACTGAGTCCAAAACCATGGTACCGCCAACCGCCGTCTGACTTCCGTTGTACCTAAAGTAGCGAGGTGAACAGTGTTACCATTGTTTTTGCACTTGACAGCCCTATGTAGATATGAAGGGTGAAAACACAATAATTACTTAGTTTAAGGTGATTATACACTAATGAAAACATAGTTACGAATGTTATTTTCCATTTCTGCTAATAGATGCCTCGAAATCCATCACACTGGACCTTTAAGTCACATAATAGGTGACACGTCTGTAACCGGTAGTCTCATAGACTGGCTTGATGGCTGGGTTTGCTCTAGCGGTTTCTTAACTGTACAAGTGACAAAGAGCATTCTTATTCATAGTAATTGCCTGTGAGTCGTAGCTTTAGCAGACGTGAAGCTTGCATAAAAACTCTGCCTCGTACTTGGCGTCTGACATTTCCCAGTCTTTGATCGATGAGCTTGCCACTGGCTCCTTCACTCTGGGCAAGTCCTTCTCCCTCTGTCACTGAGAACTCCACAAGATGGTGGGGTTAGCACCTCCCTGAGCAAGATTATAAGCACAACACGTCTCCTTCTCTGAAGATTCTGTGTTACATCGTGCAGCGCCGGAATCCCCAGTAGGCCTGATGCAAAGCAGGAAAAAGTATATCAACATGAGAAGAAGTGTACATCTGGTTACTGTATATCACAATACTGCATCACTGCAACAGGTGTGTTAACACTAAGGCTTTGATGCGTCATCGCCATCATTGATTACATTGAATATGTAAATTCAGAATGATTTTAGCGCAGCAAGCCCCAAGTTTCTCTTTAACGGCATCAAGATGTTGTTGTCTTTGATTTGCATTCTCTCCATCCTGTGTTGCACTAATTAAACACAGAGATAATCATATATCGCATTCTTGTATTTCCATACTTAATAATCATGCAGTTCATTGATATTGACGTGTTGTAATTTAGTCCTCTCAAACTCACACAATGCAAAAGATGCAGGCAGCTTAGCAGATCTGTGTAAAACAGTTGGTACTGACATTTTTTTTTTAAGTCTTTTGGTTTCTTAAAGTGAATCATCGTGATTATCTTTCATTTTGAGGTAATTTGGTTTCAAATCACTGGGTTAAATTGGAATTTGTCATGTGGGAAGGGAGGGGAGCTGATTTAGCCGAGTATTTGCAAGGGTTTGCACCATTATGTAGCAGCAGTAGTTTTTTAGTGAAATGCATATTCATATAGCATTATAATAAGGACCTAATGAGCTTTACAAAATCATTATAATTCACACACATTTATTTCATTATACAGAAAATGTTTTTACGAAACCCTCGTCCATAGTCTCAGTCAATCTGATTTCAGAAAGCTTGATGAATTGAACTCTGTAAAGCTGGACTTCATTGTCTACATGCAACTGGTCAACAGGTCTTCTATTAAGTATTGCATTTTCATATACAATGTTTATTTGGGGTTTTAAGGCCTTTACACACCTGCGGTGTGACGAATAAACGACACAAAAAAATGTGAAACACTCGCCTGTGCATATTATATGTCTAGGGCTTTTATTGTGAAAGGTAAGAAGAGAAGGAGTCGTTCTAGTCTTCGCTGCCTTTGTCAAGGTTAAAAGGAGTAATAAAGTTTGCCCTCTTGGTTCGGACTACGGAGCTTCAATGTAGTTGTTTCATAAATATAGGCGCAACTCAACAAGCTCGCACAACGTGATTGGTTGATGCCTTGATTCGCGGTTTGAAGGCTCAGAAAAATCAACTTTGTTCCGAAAAAAAAATTACGTGTAATATTCGCGTTCTGTGTGAAAGTATTCATGACAAAAACAACAGTTTTAAAAAATAATAATAATAATTGAAACTATTACTATCCTTTTTTAATTATAGTCCAGTTTTAAAAACTAACCAAAACTCACAAAATGTGTAATATCGAGTTGCAGTATCACAGAATCTCAGTAGGTAAAGCCTTGTAATACGAAATAGCAATTTTTCGTTTCTTTATTGTTGCTATCGGACAACCTTTTAAAGGCAGAGATTGGCCAATTCATTCCTAGTTTTGCTTAGCTCTGCGTGATTGACATCACCTTTTTGATTGGCTCCGCTCAATCATGTGTGTCGTGTGTTGAAAACAGCACAGCGTGGTGGCTGCCAGTCATATTAAGCGAGAGGAAAATGTGTAGTTAAGAAAAGTAACTGTTCATTTCAGGGGCTAACATGCAAAGCAATATTTTTCCTACAATAGAAAAAGTGAATACATTCTATGTTGGCAGTAGATACACTGAGGATACGCTCCACTTGTTTACTTTGAATACAATTTTTGGGGATTTATTCATCTTATGTAGTTTGCCACTGTATTTTACAAAATAATGGCTAAATTAACACATTTATTGTAGAATTTAAATAGAAATTGCAGTAAAGGTAAGATATTAAGATTAAAAACAAGACTTTGGACTTTGAGAAATACTGTTCTGAGAATGTGTGGGTATACAGGAAAGTATGTTCAGGTGCAAAAGCACGATGCACCAATTTTGTTTTAGCATTACTTCCAACATCTTTAGTCAGAATGTGACCCATTTAAAACCTCGGAGGAAATCTTGCCCGCATACTGCGAAGCAACAGGCAGCTGGTCAAAGCCTGGCTCTGACACAATGCATTCTGCTGTGACTGTTTGTGAAAATAAGGCCTTACATATACACAGAGAATCAATCCCCCATGACCTACATCTAAACAACATGCCTTTTAAAAACCTACATCAAAAAGGATCCCTCAATGGCCACATCTTATTTTCTAACCGTACATTTGCCTGTGTAGAGCCAAGTTAATACAGAGGAAAAACTGTAGGGTTTTACTTTTGTCTCCATCAAAAGGAGTCCATTTGTGTTGAAGCAGGAACCACGCAGCGGAGTGCAATAAACAGCACCTTTGGCCTGCACAACGGACAAAAGGACAGGAAGTTCTCTGTCTCTCTTTTGTGGAATATTGTTTTCCTAACTCGGGGTAGAGGGAGGCAGCTGAGAAAGCAAGGACAGTGGATTTCTTGTAGGCTCCTGGGTGGGGCTAGGGGCCTCGAGGATGAAACAGGGGGGGCGGATGGAGGGGGAAGTAAATGCCAGCACCCTGCCGTGCAACAGACATGAAGGCCTTTTGACTCGGTTGCCATGTTACTGGCCTTTGGTCGCAGGTATCCTCCTCTCCCTCGGGCTCGCAGATGGAGGGGGACTCTCGTGATGTGAGGAGGAGAGGAAGCAAGAGGTAGACGAAAAGGGGCAAAGGTCACCACAGCTTTGAGGGGAAGGTGGAGGGGAGGACGGCAGGTGGTGGTCAGAGTTGAGGCCGTCTACCTGTCTTCCCATTTTGTGCCTGAAGTGATAACAAGATTGGAGCTATTGAAACCACGTGCAGCACTCTCCCCAGAGTGCCTTTTCCTGCTTGAAGGCACGTAGTGTTTGGTTTGAATTGAATCTATCAGCGTCATATTTATACTGACTTGATTTAGTAATGTAGATAATATTATGCCATTCAAGCAGACCTCTTTCTCAGGAAAAAAAACGCTGTCGACTGTTGTTTCTTTTTTCTCAACTTAAAGTAAGCTTTAATAATGGAGCCTGATGTCGGTAAGGGCTGACTCACATCTGGAAGTCATGGGAGAGATACATGGAGAGGAGAGAGTAGTTCTTTACTGATTTATGGAGGCACATGTGGAAATGGTCGAGTGCAAGTTTATGTGTGTTGGGAGGTATAGTCTGCTTTCAATGCAAAGAGTTTCCTTTACTAGCAGTAGTAATTACATTTTAATACCCAGCTTAATAAAAATGGATTTCACCATTTTCGTGTGGTCTTAAACTTTAGTTACTCCTGCCTTTTTTCAGCACGGACATAAATCTTATAATGTGCTGTTTTAATGTATCGACCGGCCTCGTCACTGAATGTCAGGCGGCATGGGAACAGTCGCATGTTCAAAATGTTTAAACAGCAAATGGTTTATTTACAGGTGTGTTGGCTACCAGTATAAGTGCAAATGTTGTAGCTGAATGTTAATGTGAGCAGAGCAAATATGTTGTTTGCAACCACTGCACCCTTAAGAAATGGACATACACACTGAAAACAAATCTGGATTTAGGCTTTAGTTGTGAAGTGTAGACTGGTATTTACTGCTTCAAAGTATACGGTCACCCCTGCACTAAATCAGCACAGGAGTGCCCCTTGGTTTTCACTGTGAATTTGTCCGTCAGTGGAGGCAAATGACAAAATATTTGGAGGAAATTTCACCCGAGCAAAGAAGAAAGAGAGGCCCCCAAGGGGTACACATCTGACTTCAATTCCACTCTTGTCAGGTAGACGCAACGCTGAGGGGCACAGGCAGCAACAGGGGGAGAGACAGAAAAAAGAAACAAAGAAAGAAAATAGGAATTAAAGGGGACCTATTACGCTTTTTTGCTCTTTCCCTTTCCGTATATAGTTTTTTGTGCATGTGAAAAGTCTGCAAAGTTACCTGCCTGAAACGCCTTCCTTGAAGTCCCGCCTTTTCTTCCGTAACGTGGTGATGTCACCAAGTAACACTTTTGCATTATAACTGCCTATGCAAATTAGTTTTAACGACACTAATTTCTTCAACGCATTAACGCAACTTGCAATCTTTAGGTTGTAGCTGATTCATTTTTAAAGCCAGTGAAGATACATATGAAACTAGAAAAACCTAAGGAATCCATTGGTACCAACCTTGCCATACTAGCTTGTTGCGAAGGAGTCTAAATAACGCTCCAAACTTATGCTAAATTTTGGCGAGGAAAAACTGGCATGGCCATTTTCAAAGGGGTCCTTTGACCTCTGACCTCAAGATATGTGAATGAAAATGGGTTCTATGGGTACCCACGAGTCTCCTCTTTACAGACATGCCCACTTTATGATAATCCCATGCAGTTTGGGGTAAGTCATAGTCAAGTCAGTACACTGACACACTGACAGCTGTTGTTGGCTGTTGGGCTTGAGTTTGCCATGTTATGATTTGAGCATATTTTTTTATGCTAAATGCAGTACCTGTGAGGGTTTCTGGACAATATTTGTCATTGTTTGTGTTGTTAATTGATTTCCCATCATAACTATATACATACATTTGCATAAAGCAAGCATATTTGCCAACTCCCATGTTGATAAGAGTATTAAATACTTGACAAATCTCCATTTAAGGTACGTTTTGAACAGATAAAAAATGTGCAATTAATAGCGATTACATATTTTAATCGATTGACAGCCCTAATGTAAACATGTTCCAGTAGAAACCCAAAATACAAGTATGAAAATGGAAATTAGCATAATAGGTCCTCTTTAAAAGAAACAAAAAAGAAAGAAATAATTTGGTAGTTTTCATCAAATGATTATTTTCCATTTCTCCAAACCTAAGTTTGCCCAGCCCTCAGATGACCAATATCCCTTGTACAAACTTTATACTGGACTTTAGGAGATAGCTGCTTGCCACTGCTTTTACTTTAAGGTCTGTCAATAAAGAGATGGCTTGTTCAGGCCATTTTAGGAGCCAAGAGCAAGCAAGAATATTAGCCCTGACGGTGTATTTAAGTCCTTCACCTTTGACCTCCCCTTTAGCCCACACAGTTGTCCCACAGCGCAAATAAAAAGAACAGTCTTTGCCCTTTGTGGTTCATATTCTGCTGCTTTGATGATGTGTGTGAGTGAGTCTAAATCTTGCTTATGTATGTTGCATCCGAAAAGAAAAAAATGACATGCACAGCAGAGGTTACGGACGGAATGATTCCTCTCAGGTCTGTTTGAGTGAATAATGTCGACTGCTGATAGTGGGGCTTTGATCCGTAACCTATTGTGAGTGTAAAATCAGAAGTGCTAGGCATTTTCCCTCGATAATGCTGTGGTAAATAAATAAATTCCACGTCGCGGTTGCTTATCATATTGTAGGTATGGATCTAAAGGTGCTGGCTAAGACTGGAGTGCAGGTGATTCTAAATGGGACTTGGTAAATAATTTTCACAGTGGATTATTGCTGAATTTGGTGGCTTTTACCCTATACTTTATTTATAGAAGTGATAGAAGTGATTTTTTTTCTGTATTGCTGATGATATGCTGCTGGTATTATTGGGGTGATAAGTCGGAAGTTAAACAAGCCAGAGTGCACTTAGTGTTAGTGTTTTTACCCTCGTATTATCCATGGGACTAAGCTGAGGTGCTCTGGGAGTATTTAGCCCTCTGCTGTGCTTGTAGGAATTATTACCGAGGCTCAATGTTCTGCATTTCCCCCCGTCAGACAGCGAGAGAGAGAGAAAAACGACAAGAGAGCGACGAGTGCGAATGGAGAAAAAGGGCGAGAGGTAGAGGGAGTCCTGTGTTGTTGGCAACCACAGGCTATATCTGGGCGGTCTACAGAGACGGGACACGCTTTGTCTCCAGCGTCATTTGCAGCTTAAACAAACAGGTGTGATGCAAGAGCCTCTCGAACAAACACACGGCCGCTCTTCAAAGCGGAGACAGGAAGAGACACCGGGGCGAGGGAGAGTGGAGAAATAATGGGGGAGGCATGGGCAGTCAAGGGGAGATGAAGCGAATACGTGGCCGGGAGTTGAGCAGGAATAAAAAAGTGTTCTTTTTAACCTGAATATAAGTTAAACCTGTGAGTTTTCTTCAACTTTCCCTCATATTTGTAGGTGTTAGCTGTGTATTTTCTTCATTTTAGCTTTCACAGTTTTGGAAAAATAAAGTGGTCCTTGTTTTATTTTTTTTTCTCACCTCTACTAAAAATGTCTGTTTTTCTTTCTCTTTCACTCTAGTGCTGACAACCTCTTACCTTCTCTACTGCTTCATCTCCGTCTCTCTCTGTGTCTTTCTGTGGCATTGTCACTTGAATCAGAAGTTGAGTGCTGGCTAAGTGAAGGGGTACACAGCGAGTCTGCTCTAGACAGGCCTGAGTGGTGCTGCACTGCTTTGCAGCCTTTCTCAGGAGAACCTTGATTCAGCCCCTGCTGATGGGGGGGACCCAGGCATTACTCAGCCCCCCCTGCGTGCCTGATGATGAGCAGCATCTCTAATCCCTACAGATGTTAACCCTTACATCTTCTATTCTTTGCTGACAGCAGATTAAGCATTCTCTAATTTTTGTCCATTTTAATAATGTCATGTTGTCCTTAATTTCCTGTTCCTCGGTCAAAACAAACTTCTCTCTCCTTTACATGCGGGCCTTGTTGTTGCTCTTCCTCTGCTATTTACGTCTGGCACATTATAAGGAAGCAAAGGAAAATGTCACAAATCTCTGAAAATACCTGTCAAACACTATGTTTAATTATAATGCACAAATATATTCAGCGTGTTATCTGTAAACTGTCTTCAAAAAAAGAAAAAAAAAGAGCATACAAACTCTTGCGATTACTTTTTCAGTTGTCAACAACATGTCATGAATTGTACCTTAATGCTAACATCTTCAACACAAATGTTGACAGGCAGCGTATACCCATAACAACAGTCCTTAAAGGAACCGTGTGGAACATTTCAGGGGATCCATTAGCAGAAATGGAATATAATAACTATGTTTTCATCAGTGTATAATCACCTGAAACTAAGAATTGCTGTGTTTTCATTAGCTTAACATGAGCCCTCATATATACATAGGGAGCGGGTCTTTTCACGGAGTCCGCCATGTTGCTCCGCCATGTTTCTCCAGTAGCCCAGAACGGACAAACCAAACATTGGCTCTAGAGAGGTTTTACGGCTAGTGTTGCACAATTAATCAAGATTGTATCAAAATCACAATATGGCCTACTGCAATTTTCAAATCGCAGTATTTGTTAAAATGACAATATTTGTTAAAGGCAAAATGTGTGTTAAAATACCGTTTTATATTAAATATTTTGGTGCTGCAGAGATGTCCTGGGTAGGTATTCACCAATCTGCTTTTTCAGTCCCGATACTGATAGCGGTACCTGGACTTTGGGTATTGGCTGATCACGAGCTGTATGCCTCAATGTGTGGAAGTGACTGAGATCATTCTTTTATATGTAAGGAAACATCAGGCTTGACTTAAACATTGCTTTCCTAACTTTGTAAAAAGAAATATAATAACTAAATACATTGATACAAATTTACTGATTTGTTATTTATTGCTAAAATAACACCAGTAACTTGTTAAAAAAAATCTTCAAAATGAAGAGGAATTACGATTCAAGTGTAAACCTTTTTAATGCAGCAACAAATAAGTCAGAACTTAATAAGGAATTAAGATCGGCCCCATTGTTACCAATACCCGATCCAGCTATTTGAGTCAGTAATCGGCCCGATATCCGATGCGGCATTGGTGCATCCCTAGTCCTGGCCTAAACATCATATTTTACAGACATAAGAAAACATCTTTGTTCGGTACAGATCCCCACAAAAATCACACCATAATCATTTTAACATTTTTCAATGAAAATTAGAATAATGATCAGTCCCTTTTAATATCGCAAATCATATAGCAATTGCAATATCCGTGAAAATAATCGCAATTAGATATTTTTTCAAAATCGTGCAGCCCTACTCTGAGGTAAGCGAACGGCGTATCCAAGGTTTTGCACTCGGCAGCTCACGTTACCGCAGACTCGGAAAGGGAGGAGTTAGCGGAGTGGTATTCAGTCTGTTGCAATCTGCAACCACACCACTAGATGCCGCCAAATCCTACACACTGCACCTTTAATGCTAACATTTTTAACACAAATGTTGGCAGGCAGTGCATACACATAGCAGTCCTTACATAAATTTATGAACTGGAGAAGTGTAATATAAAGGGAATATATAGTGTAAAGTGCTTTTGTGATTATCTGCTGCCAAGAAATTCATTAATACTAGATTCAGCAAAGGCGTGGGCCACTTTTCCTAGTCTTGCCCCCTATGTGTGTGTGTACAGGGCTGCAGATGAGATCTACTCGTCGCAGCCAAGTTGGGATCAGAGAGGATGGTGTCCAGCTTTAAATATATATACGCTGTAAGGAGAGAGGACATAAGTGGGCTGTTTGGAATTCAAATTTAGGGATGAGCGCCACATAAGTTAAGCAGCAAAGACAATCTGGAGCTTGATGCAGGACCCAGTGTCAGCTCAGCCCCTCAATAATCCTCATTATTACAGCATGTCCTCATTTTGTAGACACTCACCTGCAGTGATATATCACAGACACAAGATTAGACTTGCTATGAAGAGATGGTGTGTTATACAACCCCAAACATTACTCATCCCAACCACAAGACAGAGACAAAATAGTAGGCAGTAAAACAACAAGCGCGGCTCACAGGCCTAATTGATGCTCTAATGCAAAGCATCATCCACGCAGACAGACGGCGAGAGGGCACAGCTTCTCTTCTTTTCACACATCCTAGGCTCTTAGGCTCAGTAGAGGTTATTTTAGTGGAGGTATATGAGATATAATGATACGTCAGTGAGATCTGCTGGGACAAGAGGAGCAGGTAGTGCAGTAGAGCAGAGGGCTGATTTATGGGCAGGATAAATGATGCGGTGGGTGTCTGCCTGTGTAATAGCACTGTGCTCTGCACACCGCACTTTCGCTCAGCTGTAGTTTATAGTGTGATGTGTGATGGGGATAAATGTCAGCTCGGCTTATCTAAGAAGATCTGATATGACTTTAAACTGGCTCCTCTCAAACACTTTGACATGCGTTGAAAGGTAAACTGTT
This sequence comes from Sebastes fasciatus, assembly GCF_043250625.1. Classification (NCBI taxonomy): domain Eukaryota; kingdom Metazoa; phylum Chordata; class Actinopteri; order Perciformes; family Sebastidae; genus Sebastes; species Sebastes fasciatus. The sequence continues at coordinate 22,421,939 of NC_133810.1, read as the reverse complement.
AATGGCACATTGACAAAACGGGAACCAGGATTTTGAAAATTGCGCCGTATTGTTCACAAGTGCATAACTGCACAACAAGGATTCATCATTGGCTATGTTTAACTTGCCATCGGGGTTTCTCTCATCTCTCAACTCAGGCTTAGCTCCTATTATTGGTTTATTTTTGTGATATTAAGCAGATTCTCTGAGCAATATTTATTCCTTTGATATTCATAAGCTTAAACAGTTAGATGGAAAATAAAGCCAGCCACCACCAGATGCTGCCACTACTGTGTTAATAGTCAAAGCAATTATTGTTTGAAAATTGCTGTTATTCTCTTTTCACTCAGTCTGGCTATTTAAAAATCGACCCACCGCGGTGGAAGCTGCGCCATAAGAAGCGTATTTGCTTCTGGGGCAATATTGAAACAGTGAGGGGTGAAAAGTGGAATCCTGTTGCTTTGCTCTGAGCGGGACTTTAGAGAAGTGCACATTATTCCCATACTCTTTGTGCAGTCAGTGCTTAGCAGTTAACCTCGGGCAGGTCTGTATATACAACAATGCTATGCTGGGACGCTTGGCAGGATATTGGCCACAGTATAAAGTGAAAACAGACGTGGTAGGTTTCCTTAGATTGGTTGTTTAGATGGCAGGTACGAGTGGACATACAAGCTGGGTAGACTGTTATCAGGTGATAAAATGGGACGTTATCAGTAGTGATAACCCTCATAGATGTGCGTCAGTGGGGCCCTGCTACACTCACTAGTAGGTTTTGTCATCTATTTACATGGTTGATCACAGAAAGAAGGAATAAAAGAAGTGAAACCATCCCGTGTGAAACCAACAACGTGTAGTTGTCTTTGTGTTCGCAAGTGTTAAGTTTCACTTTCACTGTTGAAACATTTTAAGCCACGACGTTTTCCCCTAAACTTAACTAAGTGGTTTTGTTGCTTAAACCTAAAGAATCTGTTTTGTTTGTGTTCAAAACGTAAAGTTTCCTCAGGTTTTACAACGTATTAGAGCGTGTTGCTTTTAAGTTACGCTTTCACTTTTACAATGTAGTAGTAGGGGTGTAAGAAAATATTGATACACATGAGTATTGCGATTTGTGATAGGATATTGATTCTCTAAAACACGTATTGATTTTTAATTAACCTCTTACGACGCCCGACGGCGGGCCCCGGCCACTATTCTGGCTTTCGGAGAAAACTTTAAGAATTCACTGGTACCAACCATGCTAGCATACTAGTATGCTAGTCATACTAGCTTGTCGTTAAGGAGACTAAATAACGCTCAAAAGTTACGCAAAATATAGGTGAGGAAAAACTGGTACGGCCATTTTAAAAGGGGTCCCTTGACCTCTGACTTCAAGATATGTGAATGAAAATGAGTTCTATGGGTACCCATGAGTCTCCCCTTTTGTGATAATCACATGCAGTATACAACCTGGCAGTTTTTTTGCATGCAGTATAAATGTGTTATTTTTGCCTATTCTAAAATGGTGTATTTCTGGTGTGTTGTTTATACTATGATAGTTTTCCTAAAATTAGTTTAAAAAAAAAAAATCGCAACATATCGCTTTGCTTACAGTATCGCAATATATCGCAAAATATTGAATCGTTGCCCCTGTATCATGATACGTATCGTATTGCCAGATTCTTGCCAATACACAACCTATACGTAGAAGGTGTAGTAGGCCCCTACTGACCCACATCTATGATGCTTATAGCACGGGATAACGTGCATTTAATTTCTTAATAACAGTGGAATCGGGTGCACATACAGTTATGTTATTAATGTCATGTTACTGCAATTAAAACTAGACAACTGGAGAGAAGAAACTAGTTTTGCACGTGTGTGTTTGTGTGTGTGCGGAGTGTGCACATCCACACAGACGGAACAGATAACGAAACTTTGGTTTTGAATAGTGTACTGACAATATCTAGGGAAATGTTTGTGGGTTTGCCCTGGGGGGGCATGTGAGGATAAGCAGGTGTGACCTTGGGGATTGTCGTGTCTCTTTCCCGAGGCCTTGCCTCTGTATGTACCGTGTGTATAGCCCTGCCTCTAACAATTGGAAAACGATAAGAGTATGGATTGATTCTTTTACCACGCTTTACCTAGAATAGAGTAAAGAAAGCTAAGCTGGTAACACATATACCGCTATCTGTGGCTAGTGGGGAGGGGTGAAGTGCGCGTTTATCGCATGATCCACTCCTCTCTTGTTGTTTGTACGGTAATATTGAAATTAAAATCAGTGGGTGCCAAACACTGCAGACAGACAACCGGGTTGGTTTGCTTTCCTTGCAGTTTTGCTCGCTAATTTCTATGCCTTGGCCTCCCTCACGCATCCTGGTAATGAGAAAATGTGCTGTTGTCTTTGTTTACTGAGCCAGTCTGTCTGGTTGCAGCCCTTCACATTGTTTGAATATAAACAGGAGCTAAATTATTAGCTCACTTGGAGTGTTCCTGCTATGTTACATGAGCTTATACAGCGTCTAGTGTAACCTAGAGCTCTGTGCACAGTATACATATTGTTAGTCCATACATCATACAGTGTTTGGTTGTTGGAAAATATACACTAATGTTAATTGCCGTAATCAAACAGGCCAAGTGCAAAAGTCTAGAATGATTCCGACAGTATAGTGTCTGACGTCAGAGATAATGGGGCTAATGTTTGCTAATGTTTGCTTCTGTTTTTACTGTGTTGATAGTCAATACTAATAAAACCTACCTTTAATGCACATCAAACATTCTTGGTACCCGCGATTAAGAAAGAGAAATGTATTTGAGGTTGAGACCAAAATGTGTTTGATGACAGTTTCAGGACAAACTTGTACGAATGGTTTTCTCTCTTTATTGATCTCTTACACACACATGAACCACAGATTGTAGACATCTCACACTGGATAGACTGCACTGTCAAGATGATGCCAGGCATTTCAAGGCAACGGACGACTCAGGATTCAGAATCTTTAATAATTTTGCAACTTATTTTTGTATGGAGATGCCTCATTTTGAATGTGGTTGACTTATTGGAGAGGAAATTTGCCTGTCAAGATGATATCAGTTTTCTTTTAATATACATCCACAGCTGTTTCTCCAGGAAATTGCTATTTTATTTATTTATTATTTATTTATTGGTTTATTAGATTTAATAGAGTTTGAAAATGAAAAAGCCTTTTCATACCGTATGACAGCCTTTAGCAGATTTCCTTCTTCTCTATTGTACACACACTAGAGATGAGCTATAGATAATGGGCAAAAATTAGATTCCCAGACTTGGAGGCCTCGGTCTGGTCGGCAACTTAATTGTGAGGGAAAGGAGGGAAAGGACTACAAGATAAGAAATGCCAACTTTTGGCACTAACCCTCGCATCTGCTGAGCCAGCAAATCCTAAGTCTGATCTCAAAATTTAATCAGTATGGCACAACAAGGCCTAAAATCCTGGCTTAAAGTTTAGTTGTAAGAGCAGGTTTAAGACTGTTAGAATTGCAGTGTTTTCATAGTTTTCATGTCTGTGCATACCTACAGTAGGGCTGGGCGATATTCAATATGATAACTTATCGTCTTTCAGTGGAATTGTATCGTGATGAAATCATATATCAAGATAAAGTGATGCACAATTATGTCGTCTAAATTGATAACAAGCACATAATAACTAAAATTTCTCAGAAAATCTCAGTTAAATCTATTGTCTTAATCTGATTACTCTGTATTTGTGTGCATGCATGTAGTCACTGTAAAGCTGGAAACATCTATTCATTTTTAAGGCTGTCAAAGTTGACACATGTAAATTGACACGAAATGTGTCAACTTTGACACCCAAGAGTATACAAAAATAGAGTTTACCATGTGGTTATTTCATATACATTTATTCATTGAATAACCAGAAAACATGCTATATTGTGATATAATGTATATCATTATCGAGATATGAATTTTCCTTTATCGGGATTGAAGATTTTGGCCATATTGCCCAGCCCTGACTTACAGTCGAAGAAAATTTGCCCGAGGCTTTGGAGCACCATCAAAGGCAAATTTTGTTCAATACTGAGACTCAGAGATGTAGAAATACAAATTTTAGGTTATGAGTTTTGCATTAATTCGATATAATGTTTTGCTTTTGCATGATTTTGTTTTTTAATGCCCACTATCTGGCATTTCCACAGTTTTTTTTTCTTAGCTGCAAGCTTCATTGCACCCTCCCATCATCAATCTGATAAGCACCACAAGGAGGAGTCATGAGGTAGTGATGCTAGAAGCCCAAATAAGTAGCAGGCTCAATGGGAGAAAATCCAATTACAGCGCTCTTAGTTTGAAAAAAATATTGACACGTGGCGCAAATGCATCGGTAACATTAGGGCAGGAGGAAATATTGTAATATAACACCGTATTGATTTTTCGTCCCAACACTCTTTAACGCCCTAATTTGGAAGTAGAATGAGGAAGTAAATGAATGGTCCCAACACTACTTAAAGGGCCATTTTACTGATTTTCCAATCTGAGTCCCATCATTTAAATCTGACATAAAAATTCCCACTGTAGAGTATCTCTGCCTTGACTTAGCATATCACCTGTATTTTGTCATAGGTTGTGAACAATTCAAGTTATATAGTTAGTTATACTGTAGATAATAGCCTGTTCTGTGGTTTTCTGGAGTTATAGGTTACAGATATTATTGTGTTATAACTGTTTCAAGTTTCTTCAAGTTCCTTTTGTGTGTTGACATCTAATATTACCAAGCTTTATGTGATATATTAAATGTAGACTTTTTGAACTGTTTTTTTTTTTATCATATATTGAACTCTAATGTTATCAAACACAAAAGAGTGCACATCCATCTGCATGCGTGTCAAAATATGGACCCAAGGCATGCCGTAATGAGTGTTTGGGTGACATTTGAGTACGAGTGAGGGTGAATGTAAATTGCTTTTTTATTATATTATCTGCAGTGTCCTGGTTTTATCACACATGGTGGGCAGAATTACCCTGAAGGGATAATAAAATTGCCTCGCACTTGCTTAGAAGTTGTAGTTCCCTCTCTTCTTATTAGCCGCTATAAAATGTTAACAGTTTGTCCAAATTTCTTTTTTGGGTGACGGTTTCAAAATAACCAGTAATTTTTTAGTACCACGATGTGCCACGAGCAAAATTATCAATATTTATCAAGTTTGATTCGTTGACCAAAGATTCAACCGTGTTTTTCCAGTTCACAGAGGTAAAATCTCAGCTTCCAAGCGCTGTCAGATGATGGTGATACCCAGTAATGATGTAACAACAATGAGAACAGACTTTATGGCTCAGTTTCTTGCTTGACTGCTCTAGACTTATCTTTTATTGACACAGACAACAGCAGCTAAGCAGTAATCATTTTGTGACCTAACGCTTTAAAATTATACATCTTTATGGACATCTTTATGGTGATATTTCAACCGAGGGTCCTATATTTAAGCTCATTTCTTTTACAAAACAGGTCTCAATCTGGTCTTTTTCCGAACTGGTCTCTCTCCATTTCATTAGTTGATTCATTTACATGACAGATGCCCTCGTGCAAGCTGTAGAGAGCCGAGGGGTGCACTGCAGCTGAGCACCACCTGCGGTGTGAGTTTGTTATTTGAACCCACGGTCTAGAGTTCCCTTTCTGCCCTTCTCATGAACACTCACTGCTGACCCCGACTCACACCAGGGCCAGCTAAATTCTCACACTTGGTTCCTTTTATTTCTTCAAAGTGTGTGTTCATATGTGATTGTATGTGTGTACCTGTCTTTGGCCATACTTAAAACAAGCTTTTTCAAGGGTTGCTGCACATAAAAAAAAAACAACAAAAAAAAAATCTAAAATCTCTGTATCATTTTCAGACGTTAAACATAATCCACACGTGCCAGCTAAGATCTAACACTCCACTGCTGATTGGGGTTAAAAAAAAGCCAGCAATCATTTTCAATCGTGTATAGACATGTTTTTTTTCCTTGATGGTAGGTGGGTTATAAATAAGATTGATGGCGACGTCTTGTACTGCAAACATATAATCTGCCTGCATGGTAATTTTGAAAAGGTTTTTCGACTGCATCGAACTTCCTATTGCGCAGCAAAAACCAGGACTTGAAGGGCTCTAATGAGTGGTTGATAGGTTGTGTTACAGCAGAAAACGGGATCTCTCACACTCCCACATGTCTCGACTCTGTAAAAGAAGTTTAGGTACTTCTGATTTCTTGAGTGGTTCGTATAGTAATAATTATAGGCGGAGAATAGTCATTTATATGCAATGCAGTGACAAAATAACCAATCCAGCAGAACTATAAAAAGCATCAAAGGGACTGAGGGACGGTATGTATGGTATGACGGGTTTATAATGTAACCCTAGTTCTATGATCACTGGCAGACTTTGCTACCAAGGCTCTATAGGCTCAGGCTTATTTGCTCATTTTTGTGTATTGTGAAATTTGCAATAAGCACATTGAACTAGGGTTACAATGTGCTTAAAGGGATAGTTTGGGTGTTTTGAAGTGGGGTTGTCTGAGGTACTCATCCATAGTCAGTGTTGATTACAGTTGGCATGCCCCCAGTTTGGAGAAACAGGCAGGAGTACCGACACGGAATCAAAGAAATGTACTGCTGTGGACGGGGCCGCAGCAAAACGTATTTTAGCCGGTTACTAGGTTCCGATTCACCAAAGTCACACAATAGCACAAACAAACTAACCGATCAAGGCAGCGGTAGACGAGCAACCCCCTTGTTCTTTGAGGTAAAATCACAGGTTTTTTCAATGGAGTCTGGCGGCTTTGGCGAGTGCATAGATGGATACAACGGCTTCACTTTCATATTGGAAAGGGCTGTCTGACGGCAAGGTAAAGTGTTGAAAATATTCTAAATAATTTATAACGTGCACTTAAACTGATATTGATTTTTCAGTTTCTTTTAGGTAGCTAAAATATGTTTTGCTGCCGGCCCTGTCCACAACAGTACATTGCTTTGCTTCTGTGCGGTAGCTCCTGTCTGCTTCTCCAACCTGGGGGCGAGCCAACCGTCATCTACTGTAGATAATACACTGACTATGGATGAGTACCTCATACAACCCCACTTCAAAACACCCGATCTATCCCTTTTAAATGTACTTCCAACATGGTGTAATAATCCAACTTTGCTCTTTGCAGCCAGGCACATAGGGTTAAAGCTCAATAGCAATAGTACATAAAGCATTGTGAAACAGGTTGATGATGGTAAACAAGGAAGGAAGGACAGACCTTGTGTCCCCCTGTTTCCAGACAGCCATCATTGGCCAAGCTTTGTCACTGTCGCTAAGGAAAAATAGATTTACTGCTTCCCATTTAAAGGGGCAACCACTGAAGAGATGATTGGACTGATTGATTAAGCATGCACATGCAATTTTACAATGATACCTTAAAGGTGAGTGGCTATGTCCATAGATAGTCTGTATTGGGGTGTACAGTATGTGCATATATGGATTAGGGATGTCCTGATTAGACAGGGGACCAGATCAGGACTGATGGCAGGCATTTTTTGATCGTATTGGTATGGACTATTATTTTGTTGTGCATGCAAGCAGACTAGAATTTTTCATTTAAAATAGACATTTAATCACTTCGGTCACAGGGGGCTTTAAGCAGTCGTGTAGCTGTTAAGATTCCCCGAGGTCCTTCCCTTCTACAAACATCTCATTCATAGTGGTCCGCAAACTGGGCGCTTGATGCACTGAGATACATCTATTACAAACCCTCAGCTGATAATGCAGTGATCTCAATTGTTTTCAGAGTTCTTTTTAGGGCTGGGACGCTACACCTATCTCCTGATTCGATACTATCACGACACTTTGGTGCCGATTCAATAGGTATTGCGATTTTTAAGTGATTCTACAAGTATTGCGATACAATATTACAATTTATTGCGATTTTTGTTAACTTTTTAAACACTAGACCATGGGAAAAAGATGAATAATACACTTACTTTTGGATACAGGTACTTTGTGCTTTGGAAAATATCTAAATTAATACAATAACATGTTTGATTTTCAGCATGTATGTAGTCAGAGATGTCCTTAAGTCAATTCTGTCATTGTCGTTATTTAATAGAATTTTTTCCAGCTACCAAAAAATAAAAAAATAAAGACAGTTCTTTCACAAATTAGTGGTATTTTCTTTTTAATTTATAAGGGACATGTAATGTTTTATACTTATGGTGAATATAACCCAATCAATCTTATTTTCATATATGTATTTTGTATATACAGTTGCCTTTGTTAACACGTAACACATGTAGTCACACATGTATACTTCTGCTAACTTTGCCAAGTATGTTGCTAGCTCTGCCGTTAGCTCCGTTCTCTTTATACATCCATGGTCTGCTCCATCTGGGCTGTTTGAATGCATTTAACATAAATGTCAGTATCTGGGTACTCTACAGTTGTAGCGTCGGACGATTTGAGCACAGAGATGCGAGTGGCGGCCGGCTTGACCGCACGTTATCGCAGTACGTTAACGTTTCCTGTCCATGACAGAGTCAGCATGCAGCTTTAGCCGTGATGTCTAGCTCTGCTTTTCCTGGCAATGTATGAAACCCAAAGTGTTTCCATACTTCACTGTGTGTGTAGTGTTTACCACTTTGGATTTAAAATGTGAGGGTCATCATATTCATGCGGACCCTCCACCGTTTTCTACTTTCTCATTTTGGCTCGCTGCGGCCGACTGAGGTTTGGTTTGGTTTGGTTTACGGATACAAAAGGGTTTCTCAGATTACAAGAATAAAAGTGGTAACTTCCTTCTACCTCCGCATAGCATCCGCATATGAAGCAAATATATCGATTCTGGCATTAAAAAATTTCAAAATCATAAAAAAAAAGTTGCGATACATAGGTGAATCCAATCCCACCCCTAGTTCTTTTGAGCATCCCATATAAGTGAACTATGCTTACTTGCATCCTACACTTTTTAAAATGTTACAGCCGTTACAGTTATTTTATTTGATGCCATAATCCAAGGAGGAACACATCCAGTCATTTCATGATGATAAATGGCCAATGAACGGAGGGTATTGGCTTGGGACAAGGATGAACTTGCGCCGCCACAAAGGCACTGGCCTGTCCCTCTGCCCGCTAGGTGAGCTGTGTTAATGTAATGGCTGCATCCCTCCAGGGGGTTGATGAAGCCGTGCCCCACATGTATTTCCAGAAGAGTGAGTACCAGGGCCGGCCTGCACAGTATGTGCTACATCGCTGCCGTTAACACCCAGCCTCCCCTAGTTTGCTCCATCAGCTACCTCTCTGTAATCTCAGAGCTTCAAAGCTCCTTATTGTCCTTCCCCACATAAACTCAAAGTCACTTATTTTCATGAGTCATCCCACCCGGCCTCTTGATAGAATTCCTGCTTGCACGTTATCTTTTTTCCTCTTCCTCCGCTTTTTCACTGTTTATTTACACACAACTGGGGCTGCTGTTTTCTGAAGTGTTCCCAATGATAATGACTGCTGCGAGATAAGAGTTATTTTTAGGACATTGTGTTTGCATTTTACAGAGTACCAGGGGGGGGAAAAGCATTTTTGTAGTAGATTCATTGTACGCAGAACTGATTGCCATTCAATTCCGACTCAGTGTTTTAACGATATGTAGGACAGCCAGCGTCAGCACAGGACTGTTAGATGATTTTTTGATGACCATAAATATTGACTCGAAGCTTTTAAATTGCCAAGCATCAAGGGCAGTGGAAGCAAAAGCAGACTGTTCTTTCTTCCTCTGTTTCAAATACATATTTGCACAAGAGCTGCTCTCTTATCTCCCAGTCTTTCTGTTCTGTTCAACTTCATTTGTAAAACAGATGTATTTAGACTGTCTTGTCCCAGAACAAAAAGAAAAAGCAGGCAGTAATTGCATCTCGTTTAGACCTCTGAAAGACACACATTTGATAGGTGATCCCTGAAGCTGTTTTTCTTTAAAGCTACAGACAAACACAGGGGCTGCTATGGGGAATAACACAAGGACCTACCATGATGCAGTCAGCGCCAACACAGCTTAATCGTGCCAATTCAACTGGGCTATTCTAGGACACAATAGAGGGGAAAGTGCAAAAGTGGGTTGTGTTAATTGAGTGTGTGGGCTGGGTGATTTTTTTTTAAATGGCCCTGTTAATTGTCCTTTAAGGAACGGGTCCCCGATTGGTGCACTCGGCTGTGGCTTGTTGTGCTACCCAGGGCACGGCTGGATGGCGGCTATTAAGAGGGGCTGTGAGAGCAGCTCTCATGTTAGTGTCATCAGCAAGGTTCTGTATTTATTGATGCTTTTAGATTAATCAGTCATCCCCACCAAAGAGGATGCACACACTGTTAAATGTATTCTATTTTATTGAAACATTTGCTTCCATCAACAACATGCAAATACAGAGTGGCTAAGTCTCCTGAACTGTTAGGTACAAAACGTTCTGTTTGTGTACGGTAGTTGTTCTGTTTCAGTTAATAATCAGTAATAATAATCACTGCAGCACAACACAGAAGAAAATAAGTTTTGTTACTGTTTCCCAGGCGCGAGTCTAGAGTTGTTCCGATACTGATACCAGTATTAGAAATGCCTCTGATACAGCCGAAAATGCTGGATCGGGTATCAGCGAGTATACAAGTCACCGATCCGATATCTAGTTATCACCAACACGTGTCACTCGCTACCCGATCTGTACATCCTGCCCGATCGGTTTTGCGCGTGAGCAACTCAACAGAGATGAGAAAGAAGCTAGATGGCTCACTCGTATACTTCCATCATCAGCTCCTGTCCTCTCTGTTGACAGTTGCACATGCACAATACCCCCCTAATTTTATTTTACTAAATTGCGGCTGCACTTTAAAAAATTATTAAAGGAATTATTTATTCCAAGATTTATTTATTATTTTTTATTTTCATTTATGAACATAGACTGTATACAAAGATGGACGACATGACAGCTCCCCAAAAGTGAAGCCAAAACATCTCGATCGCCCCCTGGTGGCTGGCTGCAGTATAGGTCATAAAACCCGCTCCCTCCATGTTAGTGGATGGAACGTGGCCAAACTAAAAAGTGAAAGTTCACGTCAAATAAATTTTTCTCAAAGATGGTTTCTGTCATTTTAGGTAGTTATCACGCTGATGCATTTTCTAGTGTTCATTGTTCAGTTTGGTTTTAATTAGTTTTTTGATGCTATAAAAGGGGGTAAGACTTCATGATTGGCAGCTGTGAGTCTCTCTTGCCCACAATCTGCGGCCGTGCTCGGCTCGCGATTGGTTCAGGCAGGTGATGCCGATACCGCGGCTCCACCGCCCGATCACTGCTGCGTAGACTCTGGTTCCAAATGACGTAAAAATCTCAAGATGGCAGCTCTCGTATCTGGGATATTTTGATTTAATTTCTGTACAGTGCGAGGAAGTCATCCATCTATATACTGTATACAGTCTATGGTTATGACTGATTGTCAAACAAGATAAAGTTCTATGGCATTCTTTCTCTGTATGTATTTTCAGGTTTTACAAAGGGTTTAACCTGAGCCAGGCCAAACAACAATGACAGCAAACATCCACAGCAGGGTTCCTGCTGCGCATTGTGTGTTTGTTTTAAATTGGAGTCAGTGATTGATGCTGTGACACGCAGTCCGCAATGTATTTCAGTTGCACACGTCATATATTATATGCACAGCACTTATACTGTACATGCTGTCTTTAGTCTGGTCTTTAGCAAGTCATTGTTTCGTTTCAGATCCAGTGTGCTGGAGTATAGAGGCCAAACAAAAAAGATTGGACTGTTGTAGTACTACTTACAGACGGCTACATTTATCAGAGGGCTAGAAAAAAAAGGCTTCCAATGGGACGCTCATTTTGCTGTGTTATTGCAGGATGTTTAAGTGGGTAATTGTTTGCTTTTCAGCCTTATGAACTCGAGTGTCTGTAATAAATCAGGGCTGTGTTGCTGTAATTTTCTCTTTTCGCCTCCTGGTGGTCAAATATCACTTTATGCACCTTTTTAATGAGTAAGAAGATCATTTATTTGCTTTCTGGCTGATTTTCTTTCCCATCAGATTTTTATTTTGTACGTGGACCTACATGATGTTGTGGATTAGCAAACGTGCCCTATAACAAATTTCCACTGACTCTGGTCATGTGGCCCTCTAAAGTACATAAAGTGTTGATAACAATATTATTTTTTATGAAAGAGGGTGTTGACTGTAATGTTTCCTTAGGTCCAGCTAACAATGTTAGAGTAGAAATCTCCTCTGGCGAGTGTCCTTGTGAACCCTGCTCCACAAATGGCCCAGCTATGGAAAAAGAGTTATATATAGAAAGTGTGGGTGATGCTGGTAGCTCCGGTGCCAGCAAGAGTTAAATCTGTGTCTTAAAGCCACCCCGCTACCAATGAATGATTAACTCCCACAGACCCAGTGCAGCACCTAAGGAAAATACAGAGACACGCTCGTAAACAACGCTATCGCGGCTTCATTGCTCCATTTGTTTCAAAGCTAACCGCTGCTAGCACATCGGGGACAATTCTTTTTTTTGCCATAAAGGGCTTAAAACACAACTCTAGTGGGGCTCTCTGTGTCAGGAGGCCTAATTACGCCTACCAAGACTCATCATCTTGGATTAATGAATCTTTTCTGGCCACTGCAGCCGGGCCCCGTGCTCTGTATGTTGCCAGGGAGTTCACCGTTTCCTCTGACCCTTTCTCTGTAGTTACAGGCTAATGGAGCTATAAGCTATCATTGCTAAAGTACGCCGGGCACCACATCATTCATCACAGACCAACGGACAGATTCCTTAACAGCCTCTAACTCTATAGTAGACCCTGTGGGATCCATCGTACTTTAGAGACCCCGTTGTCAAACACTTAATATAGTCTCATTGTCTATTTTGCAACATTTAAGCGGCCTTGTGAAACAAAGAGGGCAGTCTGCGTGATTGTAGTCAAAGTTGCACTGCCACTTTGGGTTTAAATGACCAGTTATCATCCTCCTCCTTCCTACTTTGGACAACGGTTATCTGTTGTGGAACCTCTCTGTCTCTATAAATAACTTGGGTATAGTCAAGAGGGCTTAACCAGTGTCTTTCTCGGTGAAAGAAATAGCTCTATATAAGGGTAGAGGAGGAAAGGGGAAAGCCTGGAGGGAGGGGAGCCGAGCGCTCGTGCAGGTGAAGCCGAGGTTGCCTCCGCCATTTCAGCCACATGTCATTATTTAAACTCTTTGTGTAGTCCTTTCTGATGTCATTCGATCTCATCCACCCTAAGAGCTGATTGATTTTTGTTTTTTCTCCGAAGGCTGTTGCCATGACATCTCAAGGCAACCTTTTCCTAGAAGGGCACCATAACCTTATTAATAACCTTATTTCCACTAAAAGACACAGCAAGCTCCTTTGGCTATTAGGCAGGAATAAGGTTTTTTTCATTGTTGTTGTTGTTGTGTAGAATCCTACCCCCATCCCTGGCAGGGTTATGTGTGTGTGTGTGTGTTTTGTTGCAAAAAAAAAAGACAGAGAAAAAGAGAGGGTGTTAGAGGTGGTCAGATAAAAGAGATAGGCTCTCTAGGCTCTGTGCGAGATGGTCAGATAAAACATGACACTGCTCTTTGAGGTGGAGTGTGAAAAATGAAAGTAAAAAAAAAAAAAAAGCAGGAAACATGAATGCCAGGCCAGAGCTTTGTTAAAACAATGATAACACTTGAAATGTGTTGCTGCGCCTGGCGAGTGTTTCATCATCAAAAAGACAAGAGAGGGGCGAAATGTAAGGAAGACAAAATATTGAACGGGGTCGAACAACCTTGCACTCATTTTTAGTGCTTTTAGAGGATGATTCTGCTTACTTTTAACAATTATTAGTAATTATGTTCAAATGTTATTACTTAATTACTTCATTGTAGAGCTTCTTTTTTTTTTTAGAGCGCATACTTCCAGTTTGTTTGGAACGCTACACACCAAAAGGGCCAAAACAAGCTACAACACCTGAGGCCTTTTGTTACACTAACACTTCGAAACACGCTCACAATTACCACATTTATTGAAGCAGAGGAATAGGGATAGCTCACATTATTTGACATAAGGTGTATGAGAGGTACTAGTAGTGATACTGGAGCAACAAAAGCTCAGGTTGTGGATCATTTGCCCAGAGGTTTAATGACTGGCTTATCAGACAGATATAAACGGCTGCAGATGTGATATGGTTAAGATAGTTAATGTAAAGTGTCACAGCTGTTTTTTAAAGTTTTTTAATTATTTATTTTAATTTATTATATACATATATATTTTTTATTTCTATTTTTCTTTTTCTTTTATTATTATTTTTTAAATTGTTATTACAATTTTTCTCCAGTTTTCTCCAGTTACTATCTGTTATTGTATGTACATATTACTTTATTTGTTACGGTTCAGCAGGGGTGGAATATAAGTACATTTACTTAAGTACTGTACTTAAGTACAATTTTCAGGTACTTGTACTTTATTGAGTATTTCCATTTTATGCCACTTTATACTTCTTCTCCACTACATACAGGCAAACATTTATCTGACAGCAGATTTATCTGCAGATTCAGGTTATCAATACAAAATATGAATCATGATCAACATGGTGTAATATTATGGATTAATGTACCTACTAGTATATAAAGTTTACCAGTTTCAACATTAAAGTGATGTACACATTTAATGCATCATTAATTATAATCCAGTAATAAAATATATATGATTCTGAAATGTATCGGTATAAGTCATACTTTTACTTTTGGTACTTTCAGTAAATTTTGATGTGAATACTATTGTACTTTTACTTAAGTAAGACTTTGAATGAAGGACTTTTATTTGAGTATTTCTACACTGTAGTATTGCTACTTTTACTCAAGTAAAAGATCTGAGTACTACTTCTGAGTACTACTGAGTAATATTTGGACAAAGTCAAAGTACATGTGAGCACTTAATCATCAGATTAACCATTACTTCTTGCGCAATAATGATGAGAAGTAATGCATGTATAAACAAGTGTGTTCATGCAATTGGAATAAAAACCTTAAATAAGTAACAAACAATATAATTATGTAAAATAAATTTGAAGTAAAAGAAAAAAACTGTGTTTATGTTCCCAATACAAAACAGCCTGAAATCTGCATTCATTTGAATTTAGACATGTTGATTGAGTCATTATATAGGATTTGCATTGTTTCCTCTGGCAGCCATTCAATGATTGACTGTGCCCTGTAGATGAGGGTGTTGCCATCCTAAAATAGACCACTCTAATCAGGTCGGTAATACCTCGCTGCAGGGCAACTATGGTCAGTCAGAATGGGTTTGAAATTCACCACCGCTGCTTGCCATTCCCTCCAAAGGGGATGAGTGTACCCAAACCATCCCAGGAAAATTGCATCTTGCATCCTTGAAGAGTCACCAGAACCACCGTTCTCAAAAATATTTTGTATCCCTTTATGCTAAGCGAGGCAAAAATGCAAAACAAGTAAGGATAAAAGTGCAGAGTGAAGAAAAAAAAATAGGTTGGAGCTGCAGGGGGAGGCCACGCCGCTGAAAGCTCTCTGACACGATGATGCTATTTATTAAGAGTTATTTATGCAAGACCGAAGAGGTGATGGATAACAACAGCATTGCCAAGGCTCTGCTTTGTTTTCAGGGCGAGCGAGCGTTCCATTGAAGCTGTATCGGCCGGTCAGCCACATGTGTAGAAAGAGGGGGGGAAATGCTCGTAAATGCACACACATGCTCATGCAAACAGTGACCATACCTGTGAGTCTCGTACTGTGTGTGCATGTATTCTCCTTTGAGTATACAATATTTGCACTAAGGCGGGCTGAAGACTGATGGGGTCTCGAGGGGAGGCCTGACATCTTTGACCTGAATACATACTATTACATATTAGCGATGAGTGAGGGAGCCCCAGTGAAACGTGACAAGGCCTGTTTTCCCGCTTGTTTCAGGTAATAAATACTCTCTCCACCATGAAACCAGGCCAGGAGATGGTATAATGTGTGGTCTCGGAGGAAATGGAGGAATATACAATGATGTTTGGCATAATTAACCGTACGGTCGCTGTTGGCACTGTGTACGTGTACTGCAGTAGAACCTAGTAGTACCTTTATTTCACAAACTTTTTTTTTCTAGATATGTGAGTGTCATGAAATGTCACACTCACAGTTAGGTATATTATTATGGAAAATGTTCCCACACATACTAAGGAGGAAAAACGCTCAGTTTGACTTTTATTTTTGTTTGGATTCTTGAAAAAGAGTTTTCAGTTGGCATTTATGGTGATAGCTTTGCCAATTTAAAAAAAAGTGTTTTTCTTTTATCCAAGCACTGTGATGTGCTTACCCAGGTAAGCAGTTTTCTAAAATCAAAAGAAAAACAAAACGGCAAACCCAAAAATAGGAATTTAGAATCCAAAACACACCATATTTCCATTATAAAATAATGGCCAGTGTATTACATCACCACAAGAGAGATCATAACTGCCCAATTACATGGCCTGCGCCTTTAGCGCCTTTAGCACCTCTGAGAACCTCTGAGTAAGAACATAGACTGTATATAAGAAGTAGACGTCACTGTGAGGTCACCCATTGGTTTGTGGACTGCTGTTTTGAAGCCACAAATTCTGCATTTTGGCCGTCGCAATCTTGGTTTTTGGCCATCACTATCTCGGTTTTTGTAAGTCGCCATCTTGTTTTTTTGCAACCAGAAGTGACACGAGAGGGTAGGGCTAAGTACGACATTTTCAGGCGACCAAAAAGATTATAATCAACTTTCATCAACTGAAAACACACTGTGAAAGTGTTAAAGTTCTAAGACGAAAATACGGACAACTCCCAGACCGGACAACGGCGTGGTAGCGACCTGTCAATCACAAGGTAGCCACGCCTTAAAGTATACCCTGCTTTATGGTCTATTTGACTCTAAATTGGGACCATAATTCACTAAATGAACATCATGCTGTATTGGACTGTCCTGTGAGGTGTCCTGTAATGTTAAAAATAGTTTTATGTTTTTTTAAGTACCTGCCTTAGGACTGCGGAGAAATTTAGCTATTGTGCTAATTCCGGCATATTTACATTGATGAGTATTGCTGATATGTTGATTAATGTACACTGTCCTAATTCAATAAATTAGAGAAAAAAAATGAACATCAGGCTTTATTGAAGATGACTTGAATCTAGGGATTGAGACCATAAACTCATGTTTACAATGTTTACTCAGGTAATAAATCAAGTGAGAAGTAGGCTCATTTTCTCACAGACTTCTATACAATCAGACTTCTTTTTGCAACCAGAGGAGTCGCCCCCTACTGGTCCCACTGAGTAAGAAAGAAAAAATATAGATAAAAGTAGAAAATCAAGACAAACTGGGATGCAGAAGACCAGCCTATACTAATAATGAAATTTGGAAAGTCAAAAATGGTAAAATAAATAAATAAATAAATACATTTAAAAAAATGAAATGAAGAAAAAAAGAAAAATCCTTATCCTTTCAAATCTTTGTTAAATAGAAATATCTGCAAAAGAAAAAACGAATAAAGTTCAGCCACTCGTATGTTTTACTGTGTCATAGCAGCTTAGATAATGTTTTGGGATCCGTGCCATGTGAAGCTTTATCTGAGATTCAGAAGGGACAATGTGTTCTAAAAACGCCTGCCCGAGCCTATGTTTCCCTCACGCCGTCCAGGGGTATTGTCTTGTTTTTTTTCCTCTCGCTGTTAGAGCTGCAGGTGTGTTCGGTTGTGATCGGCAGGAATTGGATATGAAGGGGACTGCCAACTCCAAGTATGACCTCATTAATTACATCTGTCAGTGATTCCCTGCAGATCTGTCTCCTGCTCTTCACATGCTGCCACTCAGCCAGCCGACCAGTCAACCAGTCGACCAGTCAGTCAGGAAATTTTCTGCTGTGGGTTAGACAACCTGCGGGGCTTCTGCTCGTAACGCTGGCAGGTGGGATTGAGGAGAGGGAGCGATAGAGGAAGAAGAGGAAACATTAAGGATGGGGGGGGACAGTGAGTGAAACAGATGAACACATTCATGCACACTCACTTCCGTTTGATTGCATAAAAAATGCAGACACACACGCACACATACACAGGCAGACACCACTTCGCACTGCAGCCGGAAAGAATTTGATCTTTATTTAAATCCTTAAATTATAGCTGATTAAAAATTCATGGAGAGCCGTTTATATGAAAGCCGGGTGCTGCGCAGGCTGCCCTGTGATGTCTAATTGGTCTGAAGGTTGCCAGCCCTTTGAACAAGTCAGGACGCAGAGTTGTGGCTGCCTGTCTGCTTAGAATGAGGATGTGAGTGTTTACCACCCACCTACCCTTCATCTCTCCCTCTGTTTCTCTGGCCTGCTTTTTGTGCACTGTTAAAGACTGTTAGCAGTGCAGAGAGCCTTATATGAAACCGATGAATACTGAATCTTGTGTAGATATTTTAGAAAGCACTCAATTTAGAATGAGACCTACTTTTGTTTTGTTTTTAGATGCTCAGTAGTCACAGTAGATTTTAGGGCTGGAACGGTACACCTATCTCCCGATCTGATACTACAGTATCACAATACTTGGGTGCCGATTCGACATGTATCGAGATTTTTAAGTATTTTATTTCGATACTACAAGTATTGCTATTCGATATTACGACTTATTGCGATTTTTGTTAACTTTTTCAACACAAAGTTGAATCATACACTTCTAGGGACTTTTATTTTGGAAAATATCTAAATTAAAGGGACTATTTGTAAGAATCAGAAATGTTTGTTAACAGCGACACCTGTGGCCGTTAAGTCAACGAAAGTCAGCGTCGGGCTTGCGCATGTGCTCGCTCTTCATAGACATGAACGAGCATCGCTCAAATCATTGAGGCGACACACGTCAGCTTCCATGTAGTCTTGTCTGAACAGCGTAGCCACACGCAAGCGCGCATGTGACACCGACCCGGATTGATTTATATGTGTGAGAAGTTACAAATAGTCCCTTTTATTACAGTAAAAATGTTTGATTTTCCACATGTATGTTGGCAGAGATGTCCTGAAGTCAAATATATGCATCATTGTCAGGCATTATTAAGTAATTTTTTTTTCCAGCAACCCAAAAATCAAAGAATAAAGACAGTTCCCTCACAAATTATTGGTATTTTCTATTTAATTTATAAGGTATATGTAATGTTTTATACCTCTGGTGAATACAACCCAATCAGTCTTATTTCCATGTATGTATTTTGTATATACAGTTCCCTTTGTTAACACCTTATATTGAAAACCGGACGTAGTCACACGTGTATACTTCCGCTAACTTCACCAAGTTCGTCGCTAGCTCTCCCGTCAGCTCTGATCTCTCTATACATCCGTGGTCAGCTCCATCGGGGCCGTTTGAATGCATTTAACATAAATGTCAGTATGTGGGTGCTCTACAGTTGTAGCGGCGGCCAAACAGAGATGGCTTGACCGCATGTTACCGCAATACGATAATGTTTCCTGTTCATAACAGAGTTAGCATGCAGCTTTAGCCGTGATGTCCAGCTCTGCTTTTCCTGGCAATGTGTGAAACTCAAGGTGTTTCCATACTTTACTGTATGTGTAGTGTTCCCCACTTTGGATTTAATATGTGAGGGTTCAAGTGGTATCCACGTGAACCCTCCGCTGTTTTGTACTTCCTCGCTGCGGCCGACTGCGGTTTGTTTTGGTTGACGGATACGGAACAGATATGATGTCACGTTACTCTGACTACAATAATGAAAGCGGTGACTTCCTTCTAAATCTGCATAGACTCAAATGAAGCAAATATATAGATTCTGGCATTAAATAATCAATTTCAAAATCGTGAAAAGAAAAATCATGACACATGGGTGAATTGATTTTTTCCCCACCCCTAGTATCTTGTATTGATATTTTAGAAAGCACTCAATTTAGAATGAGACCTACTTCTGTTTTGGTTTTGGATGCTCAGTAGTGGCAGTAGATTTCCATTCGGGGCGGCTCTCATCCCTTAAAAGCTGCCTTTTTTTAGGATGTCGAATCTGGCGGTCTTATGGCAGAGTCTCTCTGGAGTTTTTAGGAAGGCTTTCGGAGGGCTCCACTGCTGGAGGTCCACTCCAGCCTAGCTCATACCGAGTACGCGAGAATCCCCCATCTTTATTCCCTCTTCTCTCCTCATTTCCGTAGCACATGCAAACACACACATGCACAGTGACGCGCACACGCAGGCATACCGCTCAACGGCAGGGCCCTCCCGCTGCCCCAAAGCATGGAATACCACATTTGTTTGTTTACACCTCGTTTTCTTTCCCTGAACTCTATTAACATTTATATTGCAGCTGAAGGTGTTGGAAGTCCCTCCTGCAGCGGGGGGAAAGAAACTCAGCTTAGATGAGAATGAGCTTCAGTCGAGCCTTCCTAGGCACAGACTTGTGTGTTTATACCTACATTATCCAGCTATTCCCCAACTGCCTCTTTCCCGTCTTGGTATGCTTTTTTTTTTTTCCTCCTTTTTTTTTCTCCACTTCATATCACCATTTGCTCCAGCTCGCCTCTTATGTGACTCTTTAAGCTTTTATCTCTCTCCAAGGTAAATTGATTGCTTGAAAAAAAAAAAAAAAAAAGTGGTCGGAAATGCTTCCGGATTGGACAGCGTGATTGAGCATTAGCATATGAATAGAAGAGAGACAGCTCGCCATGTCAGAGGAGGAGGAAGTGTTAGGGGAAACATCCGCTACAGACATCTGTGTTTCAGATGTTTCTCGACAAATTTTTAACACGTTTCATCGCTGATCCGCGGGGGGATCCCGAGCAGGCATTTCAAATTCACACTGCTGGGGCTTCGCTGTTCCAAGCAGGATTTGGGTACCACAATCTCTACTGTCATTTTGACAAGCTCCGCCTTCCTCAGGCTCCACAAACGGAGAAAAGCTCCATGACAATCTCATACACTGTTAACCCTCGGAGACCCACATAGACACGTTTTTGTCTTTTTTTAGAATATGTCTCACATTAATTTGAGATGCAGTTCAGCACTGTGTCACGTTGTTCAAGTCATAAATCAGAAATAAACATGAATTGATTCATTTAATTGATTGCCAGAGTATATAAGGGCTTAGAACATTATGATAGAAGTATATGATGGAAATTCCCATGCTTTATTATGTCTCATAAGTAGTTGCAGCAATTTTTTGGTTGATACAATTTGTTACACAGATTTGGTGCTAAATTTAACTGTTTTTTACCAATCCAGAATTGATAAAAATTATTTAAAAAATCCCTCCAAAATACCACATTAAGACACCAAGACCTTGAGGAATACTATAGTAAAAGCCATGCTGTGATTTGGTGTTAAAAACTTTTGACATTTGGAGATTTCTAAATCTAACTATATCATTTATATAATAATGAATGATATAATAGGCAAAAATAACACTTGCATGCTGCATGCAAATAACTGCATGGTTTTTGCCCTGCAAAACTGCATGTGATTATCATATCAGTGGGCATGTCTGTAAAGGGGAGACTCGTGGGTACCCATAGAACCCATTTTCATTCACATATCTTGAGGTCAGAGGTCAAGGGGACCCCCGTGAAAATGGCCAAGCCAGTTTGTCCTCGTCAAAATTTTGCCTAACTTTGGAGCATTATTTAGCCTCCTTCCCAACAAGCCAACATGACATGGTTAGTACCAGGATTCCTTGGGTTCTAGTTTCATAGCATACCAGATACCTTCTCTCTAGCTCTAAAACTGAGCCTGCTACAGTCTCTGAAATACAGTAAAGTTTGTCGGGATCGCCGGTGATCCTGCAGGTCTCGGGGTGAAACAGAGAAATGACAAAAGCAGTATAAAACGAGCTGGCGCTGGCGCATGCGTGTCGACATCACTTTCCGTGTAACTCCTCCTAGCCAGAAGACAAACCGATAAAGCTTGTCACACGTGGCTGATGCCTGTCATGTCGATTTTTCCCCCTGCATGCTAGACCTGCATCAATTAGGCCCTGATACTGCAGGTTATAGATCTGTATCTTTCTATATCTGTCCCCGGGACCCGGAGGCCAGGCCTGCAGCAGGGACACGTTGCTCTGTTTGATAGTTTAGCACAGGAGGGGACAGAGGCATCAAACCTATTATTGTGCAATGTTTTTTTGTATGTCCTCTGGCTACTGCGTAAAGGATGTTTACCTCATGTGCACAAGCCAGATGTGCTCACAACTGGCAGGAATTGTGTGGCTGTACAAGGTGACGGATTGAAAATCATCTCGCACTGAGCAAGTACATTTTCTCACAAAAATAGTGTACCTTTTTCAGCCAATATAGGAGAAAACCTAAGTATGCTCATGTGCAAAATCGTATTGTCTAAAAGGAATAGCCTTTCCATACAAATGCTATTAAGTGGTTTAAATAGCAAAAAAAAAAAAAATACACCGATTATGATGGATTGCGACATTAAGGAAGAAAGCTCTTTCTCTTTCTCTACAACAGGGAACCGTTGACAGTCATTTCTTCTCACTATATATATTTTTAGCATTCTTTATGTGCTAAGATGGAAGCTGAATATCAAGTTAATGTCACTGGTCTTGTGCGCTTCATAATACCATTAACAAAAGAGAGCCCTGGGGGGGATGTGGGACCGGGGTTGCATCTATTAATGCAAAGTATAACACACATACTGTATATTGCTGCCTGGCCTGTGTGCACTTAGAGCATGCACGCTCGGATACTTACTGAAATGTGCCTGCAGCCTAACTGTACTGTGTGCTGTAAAATGTGTTATTTGTATAAAAGAAATATGTACATATCTTCTAGGGCTGTCAAAGTTACCGTGATAATAACGCGTTAACGCAAATTTGTTTTAACGCCACTAATTTCTTTAACGCATTAACGCAACTTGCGATTTTTAAGGTTGTAGCGGGCTCGGTTTTAAAGTTAAAGTGAAGATATAGATGGTGTCATATGAAACTAGAAAACCTAAGGAATCCATTGGTACCAACCATGTCATACTAGCTTGCCACGAAGGAGGCTTATTTTTAAACGTGCGACAGCTTCGGATGGAAAAAAACAGACTTGTTGCGCAAAGGCCTTTACACCCTTACCTGACATTATTTGACAGTAATTTGTTGATGTTCTTCAGCGGTTCTTTTTAAGCATCTTGTCTCTCACATACATCTGTGGTGAATAGAAGCCTTTAGTCCTCAGCCTGTTACACATTGCACAGTGCACATAGATCCATCCATCCTTATATAAATGAATAAATACAGGCAAAGTGTGTTCTGTGTCATATATTCGTGATATCTGACACAAGCTCTTCCCAAAATCATGAGTAACGCATTGCAGTCACAACATCCTTTTTTTCTGCTTTCCATTTTCGTCCCTTTTTTCCCCTTCTCTCTCTCTCCCTCTCTCTCTCTCTCTCCTCCACCAGCTGTCCCCGCATCCTCAAAGTTCACATTGGGTAGGGTCTTGTGCTGTCAGGCAACTTCTGGTTTGTTCTGCTCTTTAGTTCCCTGGGCTGAAACACAAACACACATGCGGGCCTTGCACGCACACACACACACACACGCACACGCACACGCACACGCACACGCACGCACGCACACACACACACACACACACACACACACACACACACACACACACACACACACACACACACACACACACACACACAGACAGACACACAGACACAGAAAAAAGCATAGTGAGAGAAGGCCTTTTGTGCTTTTCTTGACTGCACTGTGCACTGCTGCCGCAACATATTCCTGATGACTCCCTACAGCCAACAGCAAAGTGTCACTTTCCTTTGATTTGCTAATTTGCATTGGTTCCCTCTCCCAGCGTGATTCCGGGTATCAGTGCCCACAAGCTGAATGTCAGCACCTCTTCTCGGCATACAAATATTCCCCTGATATAGTATGTCATGTATACTCCTGGACATCTCTAGCATTTGATAATACCCTTGATATTTCACTATCAAAATTTCAAATTGCGTTTTCTTTAATCAAATATCACCGTGTGTATGCCAAATATGTCCTCCTGCATCACAAATAGCACCATCCGTGCACCTGAAAGACGTAGCGACTTTGTGAAAAGCTATAACTATGGGTTTTTTCTTTTACATTAAGAATGGTATTTAGGCTATTGCGTCTTGAATAAAAAAGCTGATTAAATTGTTAAATGCATATAAATGTGGTGTCCCAAAAACTTTCTATTCTTGTGGCAGCGGCACTAGACCGAGCGGTATAGGTGATCTGCCATGGCCTCATCTAATCTGATTTGCATGCCAGAGAGAATTATGTAATTGGCATTTATGCAGAACAAAGAAGGATCAGCTCATGGAAAAAGAAGGGGTTTTCATGTAGAACTGTGTGTCTAAGCCTGTTTTCTGCAGCTCTGTGCTGCCTACGGTCGGCTACTGTGCAGACAGACAAGAAATGACTGTTGTTGTGTGTGTGTGTGTGTGTTTGTGCCATTGTACACGTGCATGATGTGTTGTATTAGTGCATGATGAGCTGGCACATGCCCCGCGACAAGGGTGATGTATTGGAAGCTTACAAGCTCTTTCTCATATGCTACCTCCAAATTTATGAAGCTTTTAACTCTCCTGCAATTATTATGTAACAATGTCATATGTAAGAGAGGTTAGAACAGTATGTTATGGCTCCGAGGCATGCTGTTGACATGATTAAAGCTGAAGTAGGCAGGTTGGAGCAAATGTGATTTAAAAAAAAAAAAGTTATCTTTATAAAACGGTTACTATATCCTGACAGTAGTGCATGAGACAGGTAATCTGAAAAAAAATCATGTCTCTGAAATGACCTGTGATTGGCCAAAGTCTCCCGTCACGGGCTAGATTTTTTTAAAGTCTGAAAACAGAGCCATGAGGAGATGCAGAAGTCTAGTTTTCTCTCAGAACACTTTAATATACACTACAATATGCTGAAAGATTATTATGGATTTTTTTACCAATGATGCCAAAAATATTCTGCCTACTGCCGCTTTAAAGCCCAGGCCTTAAAATAAACACTGTTATTTTGACCTCTTCTCATATAGAAAAAATTAATCCCTAAGGCTAACCTTAGCTTAAAACAAAGTGATTGACAATTATTGATGGATCAAGATGTCTAATTTAATTAAAGAACAACAAATGTTGTGTCCTGAAGGGTTTCTAGTAAGACTTCATTTGGGCTCAGTTTTATATTAGAGTGATGCTGCCCTGCCTGTGTCTCAGGATCAGAGAAGTCTGATTACCCTATAAGTCACAATGCAAATGCTCCAGAGATCCCTGCCTTCAAAAACAAGAGTGCATTAAAGGGGCCCTGTGGAGTTTTCTTGTAAACAAACAAAACAGTTATTTTTAGGTTTATGCGTCCCTGTGCATTCCCGTGTGTGTGCACGACATAAAAAAAACGGGGACCCACTCAGAGAGAAACGGCTCCTTACATTAAAAAGTCACAGTTTTAATGTTGAATAATGTCAAAAAAGGACAGAAACATTTTATGAGAAATAGTCATAGTATAGTATGTCAAAAAAAAATAAAATAGTATAGCATGTCAAAAGATTTCATACAACGTCATATTATAGTACGTAGAGAAATATCGTAAAAAAGTCATAGTACAATATGTTGACAAATGTCAATAAAAAGAGTCATAGTATACAGTATTATGTCGAAATTATTCTTTAAAAATTACTTATTTACTTAGTATACAGTGTAGCTCTGCTAGAGGCCTAAAACTCCATAGGGAATCTTTAAGAAAGGTTTTGTTTAATTTCAGGACACAGCAAGCTAATAGATGCTTAAATAATTCTTAGAAATCGCTAGAATTGGCAACAACTTAAGTTTTCTTAAAATTAGTACTTGTTTTTGTACGAGTATGCGTTAATTTTTTATGGTAATAGCTTAATAGTTAAATTGTTTTGAACATAGTTGAGCAGTCCAGTTGACATAACAGTTCCTCTACGGACAAGTGTATTATTATTGTGATAAAATGTATTTCCTTTTGGCTATGTATTGGCATTGTCATTGTGGAGGGTTTGGAAGGACACTGCTGCTCAAAAGTCACATCTGTGCCCCTGAAAAAAAAATAGGGGTGAATAAAATTACATATATATACGGGATATATATATATATATATATGCTATATACCACTATCATTGTAAAGTACAAAAATGTCAGTTTCATAATGAATGGGTTATAGCATACATCTCCTGCCACGGTTACCTGACAGTAATGTAATAATCTGTAATGAATTTCCCATTTATTATCACATTTCTTATGCACAAGGAAATGAAATTCATTAAATAGACTCAGTTGGAAATGAAATGCTGTAAATGAGCCAGTTTGAAGTTGTAAAAGAGACAAGAGCTTATTTTTTTTTTAAAGATGGTAACCAAGTCTTTCTTTCTAACTTTGTTCTTTTTTTCTGCAACAATGCACAGAACCTGAGGTTGCTGTTTTTGATGCAAGCAATAGATAATGATGCAAAACATCCAATTTATTAAGAGTCTAAAAACACTGACTGACATTCCTCTGAACTGCATTGGGAATGGTCTTGTCAATTCTCACTACCGGCCAGTTTCCATTTTTAGCTCGTTGTGGTGCTGCTTGTGCTGGGTATTCATTAACTGGGATTGTACTTAGGGCTGGGTTTAAAAAAAATTGATTTTCCGATTCAAATCACCACCGTCACTCTCTCTCTTTATTGCTCTACCACACACTTGCTACGCATACATGATACCAACGACGTAACATGTAAGCATGTGGATTGCACTTATACCCGGCATTGGCTCAGAGGTTAGAGCAGGTCGTCCACCAATCGGAAGGTCGGTGGTTCGATTCCTGGCTCCTCCGGGTCATATGTCGATGTGTCCTTGAGCAAGACACTTGACCCCAAATTGCTCCCGAAGGCATAGCCATCGGTGTGTGAATGAGTATTTAGATTAGATCCTGATGGGCAAAATTGGCACCTTGTATGGCAGCCTCTGCCATCAGTGTATCAATGTGTGTGTGAATGGGTGAATGCTGACATGTAGTGTAAAGAGCTTTGAGTGGTCGGAAGACTAGAAAAGCGCTATATAAATGCAAGTCCATTTACCATTTATCATTGCCAGGAAATGGTGAAACATGTTGATCGGTGTTTCCCAAAGCCCAAGGTGACGTCCTCAAATGTTTTATTTTGTCAACAACTCAAAGATATTCAGTTTACTGTCACTGAAGAGTAAATAAACCAGAAAATATTCACATTTAAGAAGCTTTTTCTCATAGAAAGATTCTCAAACCCATTAATCGATGATCAAAGTAGTTGCCGATTAATTTAATAGTTGACAACTAATTGATTAATCGGTTGCAGCTCATAGCGTAAAGTGGGGAGGCCAGTGGCCCCTTAGACCCCCTTACTTCTGGCAAGCCTAAAGGCAGATGGCTGGTTTGCATTTTAAAAACTATGAAGACAGAGAAGAGCTGGACAAAAGCAAAGCCATAAATAAGATGGTGAAATATTTATATAAACATCTTAATGAAACATTAATATTTTTAATAATGCACCAGGCTAGAGGTTTCCTTCTACAATTTATAGCATTAGTTCTCTGAGAATCTCTTTCATATCCAATACATATTGGTATGGTAACTGAAATATCCCTATTCGAATCAATATTGAATTGAATAGAATTTGGATTTCAAATCGATTCGGGACCTTGTGAATTGGAATGGAAACGCTTTGGGAAATCAGTGATGCCCAGCCCTAATTGTATTTGAATTTGTTTTGCTCGCTTTGAGAGAAGCGAGAGCAAAGGCCTGACTCATGAAGCAGGATTGATAAACTGGCTAACTGTGCTGAGTAACACCTGGAACTCCCCCAAATCTGGAACATGGCCCTAGGCCAAGTCTCCTGCAGTGAGCGTGAGACTCATGCAATGGACTCTAATCTGACACACTCTCACCGCACCTCCTATTTCTCACGCTCCGAATTGTTGACGGCGGTGTTGCTGTTTTGTGGGCACAAGCCTAGTCGGAGACACTTCAGACTACAGCCGGAGTTTCACCTGACGGAGAGCGAGCTGTCAGATGCAGAATGGCCTCTTATTAGTCTGCCGGGTCCCCTGGTTGCTGTGTTGTGTTCAATCACGTGCGTTTATGTAAATGACATCGCACTGCACAGCTGAGAGAGCACTGACAGGGAGAGAAGGAGGTGACAAAGGAACAGTGTTTTCCGAAATAAGAACAGTTGAATCTTTGGAAGTATTGCCGTTGCTCTGGCTCCATTTTATAAAGGTCAAAATATTTGCAGGACAAAAAGACTAATTTTTCTCACTGAATCGGAGAAGCAAAGGTAGCGAAAGAGCGAAAGATCAGAGGAACGCTGCGCTAACGCTCTAATAAGCTTTTATGACCCTGTAAAATTGGGGATTTATTCTCATTTGTTTAAATATTACTGGATCTCAGCTCTGTAGAAAAAAAAATGCACCTTAGCTGTTAACAGTTTAATGACTTAAGCACTCGGACGAGAGAATCTGTCTTGTTCTTGCAAAAAACTAAACAGTTTGTTCCTATTTTTTGTAATTTTTCTTATAGTTTTTAGAATGAAAAACTATCAGTTCATTTGATTTTCACCCCAACAAGTGTATTTGTTTTGCATATCACTCTGAATTATGTTGATTATGATAGCCTGTTGTTCATAATAACCTTTGCGTCTTAATTTTTTCAAATGTCAGTGTAAACTTGTATTTTTAAAGAGGACCTATCATGCTTATTCTCAGGTGCATATTTGTATTCTGGGTTTCTACTAGAACATGTTTACATATTTAAATGTTCAAAAAACACTTTATTTTTCTCATACCGGCTGTGTGGCTCCTCTTTTCCCCTTCTGTCTGAAATGCTCCGTTTGAGCTCATGCCCCCCCCGAAAATCACAGTCTGCTCTGATTGGTCAGCTGGCCCACTGTTGTGATTGCTAACATGAACCTTACTCTTCGGACTCCGCTCCACTTTAATCTAACTAGCTTTGTTTGAGGGCGTGCCAAAGTAGCCGCTAGACAAGTATTATGCAAATGTGTTACTTAGTGACATCACCACATTATGGAAAAATGGCGGGACTTCAAGCAAGGCCTTTCAGGCAGTTCAGGAGCAGTGTTTCTGTGGGGGAGAGTAACTCTCTTTGCATGGACTTTGGGCTTTGTTACTAGACCTTTTACATGCATAAAAAACTATACAACACACTAAAGGAAAGGGAAAAGGCACTAAAGCATAATAGGTTCTCTTTAAATTCACGCACAGAAAAGCAGTATTTTTTCATATGAATGAAACACCTCTTGCCATGTTTTAGTAGTTGGATTATGCACTTATCCTGAATATTTTATCACAAAGTCACTACACCTATTCAAAGCGCTATTTTGCAAATTATTTTGAAATTAGATTCCCGGTTATGTGAAAGGGTTGTTAATGCTGCCGGGCTCCTGTAAAAACCATGGGCAGCCCTCCCAGTTTATAGAACATGTCTGGTGTGAAAAGAGTCTAAAGAAAGAGAGTGACTGGTGAATAAAGGAGAGCCACACTATGACCTAAACGCTAGTAAATATTGGCCTTAAATTCAGCAGATGGACAGAAAAAGGAGACCAAAGGGATGACATTGTCCCTCTGTGTCTGTTGGAGACGAGAGACTATTGTAAGCTAATATTCTAGCCAGAACAAATAGATAGGCTCAAGGATCATTAGATTGGTGTCTTGAGCAAAAATTGCTTGTGTACTTGCTGGAAAATGTTTTAATTAGATAATGGTAAGATTTGGAATGGAAACATTATGCATCATTTCAGCCGATTAGACTGTCATTAAATGGGCGTTATCAGTGGTTATAAGTCTCATAGATGTGGGTCAGTAGGTCCCTACTACACCCATCAGTAGGTTTTATCATCGATTCACATGGGATCACCAAAAGAAGGAATAAAAGGCAGGACATGGCCGGAGCAAAAGTGGAAGTCCAACGTTGTTGTATAGACGACTTGAAACTCCATATTGGGTGTAGGTTGGGGGCGTTGAATGGGACACAAAATACAGGACTTTCACCCAGGAGACTGGGGTTTGCATCCCGTGTGAAACCAACGAGTAGTTGTTTTTGTGCTCACAAAGTTTCACTTTTCAGAGTTATTTTTAAGCCAAAACATGATCTTTTCCCCAAACGTGTGTTAGAATGTGTTGCTTTTAAGTTTCGCTCCCACTTTTACAACGTAGTAGTTATAGCAGGCCCCTACTGACCCACATCTATGAGGCTTAAAACGACTGATAATGCACATTTAATGGGTAGTGTGCATGGCCACGAGTTCCAGTTTAATTATGTAGTTTTTCCAGTCACCATATTTGCATTGTTATTGAATACTCTCTGTGTCTTTTATTCATCACATCCAAAATATTTGTCAGTTAATCAGCATTTGGACTGGTTTAATATCTTTCACGTATCAAAATGACCCCCCCCCCTCTCCCCCTCAGCCTTTCAGTGCAGGTATTTGCTGCAGTGCATTTCCTCAGGCCAGAGGCAAGGCGGCCTGGCTGTGCGGCCTGGCTATCCACCGGTGTTGATCCGTTACCGCTCTTTAAAATGCTGAGCTGTCAGCAGGAGCCAGGTGAGGCAGTTTGTTCTGCTCACCACTCAATGGACATGTTTCATTGGCACCTTGCTGGAGGTCAGCAGTAAGTGACGGCCAGAGCTGTGGGGGTCAGGCCCACTACCCGGCTTTAGCTGGAGAGTGAATTACACTGTAGGTGGGGCAGGTGGGCTGAGCCCAGGGCTGGGGGCTCAGATTGCGGCCCAGCAGCATGTTAAGGGTGTGTGTGCAGAAATCCATTTGACCACAGTGTCACACAGCTTCATTTATACGCCTGATGTGTAAGAGCTGCTTGGAAAAGCCAGCAATTCCTTTTTTTTCCCCGCCACAGATTCTCCAACCAATAACTATTCTGTAGGGTACCTCACTTGAGTGATGGAGTTGGAAGAAGATGTATCATTGAAGGATTAGGACTAGAGCTCATCAAAGAAAATAGCCTGGTCAGTGTGACACGCCACTTTGAAAGTGGCTGAATATTTTAAGAGAGCCCTCTTCCTCAGAGGAAATGAAATACAGACAAAGTGTGGAGAGCAGGAGGTTTTTGTTTGTTTCTGCCACCGCTAAGGGGCAGAGATGGAAGATTTGGAGATGTGGAGTAGATTGTTATAGGGAGTGAGGCAGTTGGGCGCCTATTTTCGCCGCAGCTGAGGCCTCCTCTAGCCACAAGCAGTTTATGTAATTCCAGAGATGAGAGAACAGAATATCTTCTACAGCACAAAGTAAGATTTTACTCCCTTCTCCTCCTCTAAGCTCTGCAATATCTCCTCCTCTTCTGCTTTACTCCAATCACCTCCAGACAGCGCTACCTACAGTAGGAGCATCAAGGACAGCCTCGCCACACACAGACAGCCACAGTGCGACAGAGTGTAAACATTCCCCTTTTACATGACATCTAGTCACCATCATTGTGCTTGCTCTACCATGCATCGCCTGCCGCTAAATGATTGTGTATTGTGGGCCGAGTGGATTGTGTGTCCAGCAGGTAACTGGACGCTGGCTGGTCAGGATTGCCTGGGAGCCATCCACGCCATGGAGAATGACTTAGTCGAGCCCCGCTGCTGAGCTCTTCTGAGCATGCTTAAGAGCTGAGAATTATTCCACTCATTTCTAGGTTGCTGTGAAGCATGACAAAAAACTCGAGTGCTTCACGCTCGCCCAATTCCCCTCCTGAGAGGAGCGGAGAGGCTCGGGGTTTAGAAGTCGTTCAGCAAACACTCAACATGATGAACATTAATTACAACAATTAAGTGGACCACAACCATTTGTCTGGGGTGACTAAAAACACTGTCAAAATGCGTTGACGGAGCACAACAATGAAATACAGTCCTGGAAGTGCTGCTGTAAATTTAAGCTAGCTGCCAGACTACCAGACTCTAAATGGAAAGGAAATGTATTTTTTTACTGTAAAAATGAATGATCTCCTATTTAATGTTCATTTGTGTAAAGGTTCAGTCTAAGTGATACAGTGGTTATTAGTTTGTGATGACAATAATGTTGACATTATCTCCACCAGGAGATTATGTATTTGGTCATATGTGTGCATCTCTGTGTCTGTCCAATAGCCTAATATTTGTTGTGCTCATTTATGACCGTAAGCTCAAGGACCTTTTGTGGTTACAGTGATTCACACTTTTTGAAAACCTATTTTACTGCCAACATATTTTATTGACTGTGTTATACCGTCATTGACTGCTGACTCCTCTACTCATAACCGACTGGCAGGAGCCTATCGCTTAGCAAATGACAATCTGAACCGAGCGCTGACTACAACGGCATGCGTCTTCTCATGTCGATAGGAGGAGAGCTAGTTAGCAGTTAGCAGTCGGTGGGCAGCAGTGTCCTTGCGGTGTGTGGCTAAAAGAGCTAACAGCTAACGGGGCTAAAACGGCTAACAGAGCTAACGGCTAACATAGCTAACAGCTAACGGAACTAAACACACAGCAGCCCTGACAGTTTCTGTTCAGAGAAAGCGTTAAACAGTTAACTGCAGTTTAGCGGCACAGAGCCGGTGCAGACAGCTGCATAGACTACAATGAGAGCGTATCTGTTGTGTGAGACTTGCGAGTGAAAAAGGCGTCTGACAGGGGGCAATTGTGATTTGTATTCATTCAATCAAATGTTACATTAGTGGTCGTTGCAGACACACTTGGCGAAGATCTGCACTTTTCGAGTTTACCATGTACTCGTCCTATTTCTTGGGTTTTTCCTCACATAGTTTCTCTGGTTATTCTTTATTGTTGTTGTAGGCATAATTGTCAGTGAAGTGCGTATATATTAAGGGCACATTCAAACAGAGGTCCAGAGGTGTTATTAGTGGTGGGTGGTGCACAGCATTGCTTTGTGTGTGTACATATTGGTTTAGTAAACTAGCCAAAGATTTAATAAAGCAGTATGCACAAAATGTTACTATAGATGGTGTCCAAGTACTTGAGCAGATTATGTATATCATGTCAATTTATTTGCTTTGCTAGAGGCTGTGTGTATGTGGTTATGTCCTTAGACTGCAGTTCATGGTTCTCAGTGTCAAAGATAATTCAAACATGAACTATGTAAATATTTGGAATCATACAGGAAGTGAAATTTTCCCGATTTCTAAATATGTATAATAAATATAGAATGCTATTCATGCAATTCAGTTTACGTGTGAATATAAACAGATAGCCCAAATGGCCAATAGATAAAGAACTGAAATAATAAACAGAAACGACCAACTGTGATTGCCTATTAAAATGTGACAGATGAAAGTCACCTCAGCCACAGCAGCTCGCTGCATTGCATATGACAACACAAAGTGCAGACCATACACCATGGGATGAGAGTCCCGACCGGCTTCCTCCTTCAGGAAAACTGCCATTCCTGTCCTGTAGGTGAACAGTAAAATGCATAACACCCAAGACGCCGCTAATGGCAAGTTCAATTCATGTTTGTGAAGATACTGAATGCCTGATGACCTTGGTAGCCGTGCATAATGATGCACACTTAGAGTTTATTTTTGGAACACAATGAAGCGCATAATTAACTTTGTAGTAGAATGAATTGTGTTTCCATCATCTTGGCAGTTGCCTGGAGTTTGTTTTACTTATAAATGATTAACAAGGTTGCTTTCAGTTAGTCATATGTGGCTGCATTTATATTTAGACAACAATGCTGCTACTGCCAGTGTGAGTAAAAGTCTGCTTATAAACCATTTACATGGTTACATAATTAATTAAGGCTGCGACTAACGATTATTTTCATCATCTGCCAGCTATTTTCCCAACTAATCGATTCATCAATCAATCAATTAATCTTTTTGTCTCTAAATTGATGGGAAAAAAGTGACACACAATTTCCCACAGCCCAAGGTGACATTCAAATTGCTTGTTTTGTCAGACACTTTATAAGAAATATATTCAGCTTATAAGGATGTAAAACAAAGAGGCGCATTTAAAGAGGACCTATAATACTTTTGTGTGTTACCCTTTTCCTTTAGTGTGTCATATAGTTTGTTGTGCATGTAAAAGGTCTGCAAAGTTACAGCGCCAAAAGGACCACACCAAAGGGAGTTACTCTCCCCCGCAGAAACACTACTCCTGAACGGCCTGAAACGCCTTTTCTTCCGTAACGTGGTGATGTCACCAAGTAATACATTTGCATAATACCTGCCTAACGGCTAGTTTAGCATGCT
Source organism: Sebastes fasciatus (assembly GCF_043250625.1). Classification (NCBI taxonomy): domain Eukaryota; kingdom Metazoa; phylum Chordata; class Actinopteri; order Perciformes; family Sebastidae; genus Sebastes; species Sebastes fasciatus. Next base: position 22,387,723 of record NC_133810.1, on the reverse strand, counting down.
CTCAATCAAAACTAGTTAGAGCGGAGATGGAGCAGAATCCGAAGAGTTTGGTTTGGTTGACCAATCGCAACAGTGGGGCCATCTGACCAATCAGAGCAGACTGGGAGGAGCGGGGGAGCTCAAACAGAGCGTTTCAAGCAGAGAGTGAAAAGAGGTGTTGCAGCACAGCCGGTATGAGAAAAATACAGCGTTTTTTTTTCTTTTTCTTTTTACATCTAAGCATGTAAACATGTTCAAGTAGAAACCCAGAATACAAGTATGCGCCTGAAAATGAGCATAATAGGTCCTCTTTAATAATTGCTGGTACCAGCACATGTTGCATTTTAGCTTGAAAAGTGACTTGATTATCAAAATAGTTACTGATTAATTTCCTGTCCATCGTCTACAACAATGGTCCTTTCAGCTCCAGCATTAATTACCTTTCCCTCAAATACTCCTGTATTCAAGACAATTTATTTGGATTATTTAGAGAGCATTGTGTTTAGGGTTAGGATGTTGCTCCCATGGCAACCTGGTGGGAAGCTGGTAAAAACAGGCAATTCTCAAGGAATACAGTGATAGTCCAGGGAAAAGTTTACAATGTCAAAGATGTCGTTGAGCTGTTTTCTTTTTCACGAACATGTCCTCTGGATGTCATTGTTCATGCTGTCATCTCTCCATGTAACCAGCCACGCTCTATTGCATGGCCTTCTGTACATTAGAAGAAAGGCCAGAACGTGGTTTGAATGCAATTTGAATGGAATGCATGTACAGTAGCTGTCGTACTGTACTAACGTTAGATGGATGCAGGATTTAATCAACTGAAAGGGAGGGACTTCATTCATCCTACAAGTAGTAGTTGTTAACAAATGCGCGTTGAATATTCATCACTTTTATTACAGTGGCGACAACGATTAAATATGCAATGTACACCTATTGGAACAAAATTAGGATGTAAGTACAGTATGTAGGAGCAGCCAGGGAAATCTACATAATCTTTAGAAAACTGTAGTGATGAACAAATGTTTTTCTAAAAGTGGATCACTTTGACTCACCTCAAACTAATTATTACTTCTTCATATTTTTTAGTAAACAATAATGTGAGTAAGATTTGAAGAAATACTACTAGTGGGATCTATTGGCAGAAAGGGAATATAATATTAATTAGTAGTTTTCTCTAGTGTACAATCACTTCAGAATAAGAATCGTGTTTTCGTTATCTTAGAATGAGCATTTATTTCTACATATGGAGCGAGTCCCCTTCACGGAGCCGGCAGCCATGTTTCTATAGTAGCCCAGAACAGACAAATCAAACACTGGCTCTAGATGGGGACATTCGTGTTTTCACGTTTTCGCGTCGACCACCGTAGCTCTCCTACACGCTTGGCACACGGGAGAAGTTACAGTTGGTTACAATCTGCAACCTCACCACTAGATGCCGCCAGATACTCACTGCATCTTTAAGAAATAAATTTGTAACAAAAGTAAAAAAAAAAGTTTATTCTTAAAGGGTTCTCTATGGAAGAATCAGAAATTGCTTGTTAACAATGACACCTGTGGCCGTTAAGTCAACTACAGTCAGCGTCCTGTTGCTCGAAGTCTTGAGTTGTGGTGGGGGATGGTCGTTGGCGTTAGTGGACTCCATTTCAAACCGAACGTTAGCTACGTTTGCAAACTGGTATTCATGTAAGCAGAGCTGAAAATAAAGGCACTCGCGAGTGCGCTTGACGTCACATCCTTTGGATTTTACTGGAAAAAATGGCCTGCTTTTTCAAATTAAAAGCAGGCTGATAGAGGAAACCCAGATAGTTGCGGAAGGTCAAATTTTTTAGGTCACACATTGGCAATAAAAAAAACTATTAAAACACGTGTATATGTGTAAAAACTAGCATACAGTCCCTTTAAATCCAACTAAATCTTGATTTAAAAAAATCCCCCCAAAAAACAACTATGCTCACAATTTTTTTTGCAAAATAATTGTTTGTTGTTGCTCGATTCGTTCAGAACTACTGAACATATTCTGTACATTATAGTTAGAGGATTAAAGAGGTAAATTGAGTTGGACAATGGAAAGGGTTCATGTCAGGGTTACCATGACAAACTGAGATATTCCTGCTATTATGTGGCCTTACCTTCTCCTGTTCATCTCCTCCTTTTGTTATCATGTCAGTCACATGACCACATTTCCAGAGATGGAGGTTCCAGTATGATTAGCTGTGTTATTTTCGTACAACGTGTGTGTGTGTGTGTGTGTGTGTGTGTGTGTGTGTGTGTGTGTGTGTGTGTGTGTGTGTGTGTGTGTGTGTGTGTGTGTGTGTGTGTGTGTGTGTGTGTGTGTGTGTGTGTGTGTGTGTGTGTGTGTGTGTGTGTGTGTGTGTGTGTGTGTGTGTGTGTGTGTGTGTGTGTGTGTGGAAGAGATAGAGAGAGAGACTGAGGGGGAAGGACGTGCAGGGTTGGGGGGTAAGGTGCGTAGTTGGAGGGCCCTGTCACAAAAAGCCATTATTGTAATTGGAAGTTAAAATCCCATTTGTTTTCCCCTCTAGTACTGTCAGACTGGGGTCTTGTTACAAAAATTAACATTTGGTATCAGTGTCAAGGGTCATGCCAGAGAACATCAACTTATTGAAAAGGCTGCCACTCAAACGGCCGAGGCAGAGAGATTATTTACTACAGAGAAAATGTTCCTGTAGCACAACAACCGCGGTCACTTGCTGTTTGGTTTGTAATGTTTTTCTAGTACTCTCTGTTGTTCAGTGTCAAATGCTGCTTTGTGATAATAATAATCCAATTTGTAGATTTCCACATTTGGTACATCTGAATGAAAACATTCGATGGTGCTGATGATTTTTTTAAAACACTCTGCCAATGTCTGTTTTTTGATGATTTGCTCAAAGGGTTTCCTTGTACAATGCACTGAAACCGTATGTGTAATACACTCTTTAAATCTACCTTCTGCTTGGAGAGCTTGGGCCAGGTCTGGTCCGTAAAGACCAATGACACATTGTGTTTGAAACCGGGATGTGTAAATTTAATGAACTTGACTTGATTTGATATGATATAAGTATACACAACAAAACTGGAGGACCCTAAACCTGGTGCAAGTTCAGAGACAGAGAGAGGGCAGCAGAGACCCAAAGTAGACTAAAGACCGGAGCCCAATCCCAAATATAGCTGTTAAAAGCGACTGCAGGGTCCTGACTGTGTGTCCTCTACGTGCCATGCTGGACTAAAGGGAGGATCAAACTATGTCAGTGAGTCAATCATTGCTTGAGAACAGCTTTGCCCTCTGCAGAGGGTTTAAAAGGTCAGCAGCAGGATTAGTTCATTGAGGTCCACGTCTTTTCCCCATGTTCAGTCTGTATAATAACATATTTGATAAAAAAGCTTTATGATTTAAAAAATAAAAATGGAACTGAAAATTAAAAAGTAAAATATGGAGTATTGTGGAGGTTTGCATTACGGACATAAAAGTTATTTTGAGCTATTGAGCTACTGCCCTGTTGAGCAAACACAAGTTATGTTTACACTCAGTTTTCTCACCCAGATGCATTGCGTGTATACTTGAGGTCTAAGAAACGTGTTGAGTACATTTCCTGTCTGTGACTGGCTAGCAATCTTCTTCTTTTCTGCCTTTGCGGGCACCTTTCTTCGTTATTTTGCACCTTATTGCCACCAACTGTCAATCAGCGAAATAGCGTGAAATCGGTATTGCTCCATAGCAATCATAGACCGTATACAAGAAGTGGACGTAGTCACTGTGGCGTCACCCTTTGGTTTGTGGACTGCCGTTTTGAAGCCTCGAGTTTGGCATTTTGGCCAAACTCGTGTAACCAGAAGTTACACGAGAGGGAGGAGTTAAATACAACTGAACGCTGAATCTAAACATTTTTAGGCCACGGGTCTCGTGGTTGAAAGTCTTGTGTTTGTTTGACTCATATCAAATAACGCTGCGGGTGAGTTTACATTGGATAGTTGACAGCCTGATTCATCACATACTGTCAATAAATATAAATATAAAGGGTGCCTCTGTGCGTCGGTTTCAGATGCCGCTGCCCAATCGGAGGTATTTGACGAATTGGGAGTGAGACTGGGTTGGCCGTTTTGAAGCCTTGAGTTTGGTATTTTGGCCGTCGCCAAAATCATGCTGTATTGAAAAAGACTTGAAACTAGCAATTGAGACCATAAACTCATGTTTACAATGTTTACTGAGGTAATAAATCAAGTGAGAAGTAGGGTCATTTTCTCATAGACTTCTATACAATCAGACTTCTTTTTGTAACCAGAGGAGTCGCCCCCTGCTGGCTATTAGAAAGAATGCAAGTTTAAGGCACTTCAACATTGGCTTCACTTTTCAGAACTGAAGGTTACCCACTGACAGCAATACTAGTGGTGAAAAACTTCACAGGAAAAAAAACAACATTTTGTTTATGAAACTGATGAACTATAATGTTCATTCTAGAATGGAAAGAAACTTTGAAAAGTTGTCAAAATGACAGCGATTTTCGATCACATTTAACTACAACACAGTGACTTGGGAGGTCTTTCAGCTTTCAGTCCTACTTTAGTGGTACATGAGCAGATATTTGTTTTTATTAAAGAGTTTTATGGATTTTCCACTATTTTGTTTTTGTATTTCAAAGCACGACTGGCTCGTGTCGAGACGAGATTAACTTCTGGGTTCTGCATGCTAAATAGAACCTCCACGGCTATGTGAAGGCGTGCTGTGTCTGGTAACCCTGGAGTGAGTTTTAGATATCCCGTCATGTTCACAATATATTGTCTTGGAAATTTGTTAAATGTTCATAACGTGCTTTGCTCAAATGTCCCAGATTTGGCCACAAGCAAGCATCTAATTAACATAATATTTCCCAAAAAGCTCTAAAGAGCTCTTCTGGCATTGTCCATTTCTCTTATTTGCCTCTTATAGCTGTAGAGTTTGCTTAATGCCCGGCCTGTGCCTGGCGATGGCATGCTGTGCTCATTGCGGATGCAGTGTGAATGCGCTGTTTGGGTATGGGCCCATGCATCTCCAGGGCCCTATAATCAGCTCTAAGCTGCTTCTATCAATCTTCATAACTGTAGTGGGTTGAGGAGGGAAGTGCAGCTAATCAGCCCTAACCGGCCCCGTGTTCAGCCTGACTGTCACTGTTATAGCAGGGCCATATGCAAACAGTGTCCCTTACATGCGTGTCCCCTACTCTCATCTTGGTCGTTCCACAGATGGCCAGCTCCGGCACACAAGTCAGTTTTTGAAAGGGGCCTGTGACTTTGCAGTGAATAGCTGTTAGTGTAGGTTAATATGGGAGTGGCGGTCCTGCAGCGGTGGCAATCACAGCTCTGATCAGAGCCGGGCTTCAAAGACGTCTGTGCAAGTTGAAGCCAGAGTTGTCATTAGCTTCTGCCCCGTGCTTGACAGCCCTTCCCCACCCCCCAACTCCCTCTTCCTGTCTCTCTTTCTCCCTCTTTGTCTCCCTCTCTCTTCATCGCACTCAATTTTCTGCCCGTGTGCAAATGGCAGGCTACTGTAATCCCGGTTCTGGGCGCCCGGGCCTGTCACTCCACATTTGCACTAAGCATCTTTCCTTCTCTCATCTCCTTTGCCCTAATTGTATTGTAATAAGCAATTACAGATCTATTTATGCACACTAGAGCTGAGATTGGACCACTTTTTAAAAGGGCACGCGGTCAGGAGTGAAACCGGTCCAGGCGGTGCCCCCCTCGTCCTCAACTTGTAGCTTTGCAGGACGAAGACACCGCCGCCGCCGCTGCTGTAATCGCTCAGCTTCCCCTCTTTCTCTCACTGATGATCTAATCCCGCTTTTACTATCTCGTGCTTTGCTCCTGTTTTTCTATCGTGTGCAGAACGCCCTCCAAAGCAAAAGTGATTGTGCTGTTGTTTGTTGTTTATTGGCTGTGTTTTCTCTTTGTGAGTCAGCTCTAGTGATGCAAATGAGCAGAGGCAGTGTTTACCTGGACTGGCCATGTTTTCCCCGTGTGTGTGTGTGTGTGAGCATCGTGCCTGCGCAACGTCTAGGCCTTTGATCATACTACATTGCATTGACAGATGCTTTCTGGTGCTTTCTGGTTGCTTATGAACGAGGCCACAGACGGGGATCTGAATGCCAGTAATTATATCCCTTCGCTAGAACGATAACAATTGTGGCTTACACAACAAAGTGTGATGGCTTTTTTTTTTTCTACCCGTCCCATTATTTTTAGGTATGAGAAATGACATCGAAATCCCCCGTCTGCTTCCTCCCTGTCTGGGGCTCTGTGTTTACAGCTGTTTGCGAGCCCGTATGTGTGAGAGGTGGGGGCCCATGATAAAGGCTTACACCTTGTAATCATAGCTGGATGTGTGATCTTCGGCGACCTGCCTGAGAACTGGCTAGGAGGAATGGCGTGCATGTGGTTTGTGTGTGTGTGTTGGAGATGGGGGGCGGGGTGGTGGTGAATGAAAGATCCACTAACAACAAATTTGCAGTGAGGAACAGCGAATTTTGATTTGTGATTTTTTTATTTACAATTTACAGTTTTAAAGATGTTCAATTCCAGTTGCTCAGCAATTATTGAAATTTTAGTGCTGATAGTTGAGAAATAGTCCAAAATTTGGCATTATATTTGAAAAAAAAGACCAATTTTACAAAATATCTGCCATTAATCTATTATCTAGTTGTTGACATTTAAGAAACCGAAGCCTGACCAGCAACTCACCCACTACCCACATGTCCATTATTTAGTTTGGTTGTAGCAACTCGTTTATCTGAACTTTTTAGACAATCTTATTGTTTATTTAGCAGGGCCAATGCACAATACCAGATATATCTAAAAGCTCATTTTCATCTGTAGTCCCCATGAACACATTGGGTCAAAGGTCACTAGATCCAAGCTTCTTGTTGCAACTTTGTATTTCGCGTTTGCTGATCTCCTAAAATTACTATTTAACGTTAATAATTCATAATATATATGTATAGCCACTTATCCTAACTATAAAGATGCCTCGGTAATGATTTCATTTTTCATTTATTTCATTTCAAAATTTATTTCGAACATGTAAAATAAAAAACAATAAAATAAAAAAGAGAATAATCATACAAAAAAGTGTAGAACCAGAAAAAAGTAATATTTACATACAATGAAAAGCATAAGCAAAAGAAATTGTCAAACACTTGATGCCTCGGTTTACATATTCGAAAAGGAGTGAGAAGAAGTGCAAACTTATTTAATCCCACCCCTTTTCCATAAGTCATTCATTGATAATTAACCAGCTTCCTTATTGAGCTAAACATATAGAGTACTCTAATTCATTTTCCTAAACTTGTTTAAATATAATTATTATTATCTCTGTCATACAAACATATAAGTTAATTACTGATATAATTATCCTTGTCAAAATATGAATTCATTATCAATCAAGAATACCAATTACAAATTCACAGACTGACCATACGCGGTCCAGCCACACACTCGGCTTTGACCGAGTCTTGTTTCTTAGAATACCAAGGATTTGCTGCCTTTTTATAAGAGCTGACTAAAGGATTGTATTTAACATTTTGTTCGGTTTGATGCATTTCATGGGCATTTTTAACGCATTTCTGGTCACAGATGCAGTTTATGGGAGGACGAAATGGAAATTCATACAAATAGCCGCTGTGCCTGATTCATCACCGCAGACTGACTGACCACTGCGGCAAAATTAATCGCGTATGAAATTTTTATGTCTGGGGAAAAGCAGGTGTAAAAAAAAAATAAAATTTTTGAAGATGCATTATAAAGTTCCTTTATCCATGCATTCATCACCACAATGCAAGAAGAGCGAGAGAGACAGTTTTACTTTGTGGCCTCCTGCTTGAATAATGCTCACAGCAGCACCAGTCCAGTGCAATATGATTGAAACAGCCAGCAACTGCTACATATAAACTAGACTGTTATTATTTTAATATTATTTTTTTCAAGTTTACAAGAGTTTAAAAGTTTTACCATATAGCTCACACATTGATTTCATCCATAACTCCATCACTGATCTTATTGTTGAGGTGATGACACTGTTTAACTGAAAATAAGTTAAATAGCCTCCTTCTTGTGGGATGAATACACACTTCTTGCCGTTCCATAAGTGTCTTTTTCTTCAATCAATATTCTGAGTTCAGCAGCAGAAACCTTTAGTTGTGTGCTTCACTGCTTTCCAGACATGCGCAGCACACGTCAAAACAGGCACTTTATGCAAATCCGGTGAGCTGAGGCTCATTTACATCTGCAGTCTGAATAAATAACCCCGCTAAATTTAAAAATTGAGGAGGTGCAAAATTTCTGCTCTCCTGATGGTAATTTGCGAGCAAATATCCCCCTAAACGTTAGAACATTTGCAAGCAGCAATTCATCCATTTGATGAACGTTTCTAAATTTAGTAATGATGATTTTAATGTGTGAAAACAGCCTTCATACCGTAGTAAGGTATTGTTAAAATAAACCTTTACTGAAGAGCTGAAGGACATGCACGTGAAGACATTGATCTGTAATCTAATAATGAGCATTTTTTCCGTCCTCCCCTCCTCTCCTCTCAGCATCAACGGTGTCAGCTTACAACTTTTCCAGTAAAACCTATAAACGTCTTTGTCACCATCTGTCTGTCATTGCCGTGCCTTTCTGAATGGAACTGAAGACACAACATGCTCGGAGCATCAGAGCTGGAGTGTAAAATTCCGGCATTTGCATAAATATGTTACACATCTTTTTCTTTCACTCCGCCTGCTTCTCTCCTATTTTTTTTTTTTAATATTGTTTCACACTATATTCATCTCCTCTCATATCCCACTTGGGGAGTTAATAACATTCACGCTTTGTCTTGGCGGTCTCTCTGTGCTGCACGCATGTTCAAAAACACTAATAGCTTTTTGTAGGTGCTACGCAGAGGCTCTTTGAATTCTGTTTGCTGCCACAGGTAGAAGTCCTAAAATTTTCCACAAATAATAAGATTGTATGCTGCAATATTAGCTACAGGCTTATCTTTTTCAACTTCCTCGGCACTCGCAGCAGCCCCCGCTTTTATAGCACACTTAAACCAGGAGCACAATATTATAAAGGATGAGGTGCATTGTTTATACTTAGTGAGGAAAAGAGGGAAGACATTATACACACACACACACACACACACACACACACACACACACACACACACACATGCAAATCAGATAATAGATCAGAGTCATCAAGTGAAACAGCCTGGTCTTGAGTGACTGATAATTACCTGCCTGGCATGGCCTTAAAAGATACGTCCCATGTTGTTTTGGGATTTGTTTTGAATGTCCCTTGTGTCCTGGTCATTGACATTATTGACATTTTGCCCCTATTTGGCCATTACCAGCACTTATCACCAGTCTGGCTCACTCAGTGGTGTCTGGAGCTCCACTTAAAAACACTGTGACCAAACCCTGCAGACCAAACCAAGATGATTAGGCAGATTGCTGCAGCCCAAAATTCATCAAGAAAAAAAAAATCGGAATATTCAACATAAACATTAGACTTAGGCATTAAACTGCACATACCTCAACTTTAACATCTTATTGAGGCTGCAACATGTTGGTTACAGTGGGCAACCTCCGGGTCTGAGAAGTGAAGCCAATGCAGAAGTGCCTTAAACTGGCATTCTTTCTAATAGCCAGCAGGGGGCGACTCCTCTGGTTGCAAAAAGAAGTCTGATTGTATAGAAGTCTATGAGAAAATGACCCTACTTCTCAATTGATTTATTACCTCAGTAAACATTGTAAACATGAGTTTATGGTCTTTATCGCTAGTTTCAAGTCTTCTTCAATACAGCATGATGTTCATTTAGTAAATTATGGTCCCATTTAGAGTAAAATGGCAAAACGGCAGTCCACAAAGCAATGGGTGAAGTCACGGTGACTACGTCCCCTTCTTCCATACATATGGTCGGTATTGCCTGCACCGTGGCATCCCATTCCAGCCCTCAGCCTTTCACCATTCTCAGGTCCTTTTGCTGCACCATAAAGCCTTGCGGGGTGTAGGAACAGAACAGTAAATATATCTTTTATGAAAAGAATAAAGTATGCAATATATGCTTGTATGATGTTTTGTGATGGATATGAATGATTTAAAGCGCTCAGGGGATTTACCAGGTCTCCACATCCTTCCTGGCTACTCCTCCCTGTGATGTCAGCAACTGCTAAGAGTGTCTCACAGCGTGTGTGTGCTGCAGGCTAGGAGTAGGATATTGTTGTTGAGGTTTATGGACACAGCAGTCAGTTTTAAGCACTCTCTGTCTGGACACTATTTATGTGACCTGAATCGTTTTTTGTTTTTTTTCATGTGGACTGATATAGCTTACGTTCTTTACACTAATGTTTTTGGCATCATTGGGCAAAAATTCCATAATAACCTTTTAGCATATTGTAATTCAAGTGCTCTGAGAGAAAACTAGAATCCTCCACCTCCTCATGGCTCTGTTTTCAGGCTTTAAAAAATCTAACTTTGGCCAATCAGAGGTCATTTCAGAGAGAGAGAGAGCGTTCCTATTGGCTGTGCTGGTGGGCGGTGCTTGGTATTTCCTCAACTAATCTCAACATGGCTTCTGGGTCACAAGCTTTCTCATTTTACAGCTAAACGGTACACTACAAGACGTTTATTGAAAACATCTTATGCGAGAAATAGGCATTACAGTAACCAAATATTGATTCATATTTGATCAGCGCTGCCTAGTTTGACCATTTGATCGGAGTTTGTGAGTAATTGACAGTTCGGGGCTTCAGCTCGGCTGTGATTGGTTGTTTTCCTCCGGTATGTGATATCTCGCAGATGCCATTAGGAGCACCGGAGGACACAGAGGCACATTGTTTTTTTTACCTGTCTCATGCATTACTGTCAGGATATAGTGACCATTTTATAAAAAATAACTTTTTTTAATCATATTTGCTCCAATTCTACCAACCGCAGCTTTAAGTTACACTATAAATGCAGAGTTTAAGTTCTGAAAAAGATTTATATTGTCTGTTTGAGTTATGCTTTTATTACAATCAAGATGGTATGGGTGCTTTAAGAGTCACAAGTCTCTTCCTACCTTCTGGAAATATCAAAATGGTTTCGAGCGAGCCCTCATGAGAGATAGCATCTGTAGCTTTTTTTTCTTGATGACCTCATTGAAAAGGTCATGCTATTTCTAGACGTATGTAGTTTGTCATTTTGCTCCGTCTGTCATTGTTAGAAACTGCTGCTAACAGGTGTGGATAAGAGTGCCCCAGAAGCTTTTTACATTTCTGTCAGCCTCTCTGTGTGTATCTGCGGCGTGGCTTCTATTACCATGGTAATGCACTAGGGCAGTAATTGTTGCAGCCCCTTTCGCGCGCACTCCCGCACGCACTCGAGAAATTAGAAACACACTCACATATAAAAAGCACACGCACTCAAATCGTGCACGCCCATAACTCTCCTTACTGTCTCTCAGGGATGTGCAAAAATAACTGAAGGTTTGAAATTGGGTTAAAGGGAAAAAACTGGGTTGAAGAGCGGTCCATTTTTAAATCTGTCAGCTTGAATTGAAATGTTGTCGAAAAAAAAAGACTTTAAAAATACTACAGCCAGCCCAGCCCGGACCCAAATGATCAGAACTAATGTTGTTGTGAACGCAGTGAAGGGAATTTTCTGTTCCCTAGTGGTTATTGTAGCGTAGTGTGTGATGTGGTTAAAAAGGAAACGCATTTGTTAAGATGCAAAATGATCTGTGTCAAATTAAATGCAATTTCAAAGTGATTCCATCCAATCAGCTTGGTTATTTAGGCATTGCGCTTTTACATGGGGAAAAAAATAACAGCAGTTCTTTAAGTAGTCAGGGGATAGCTGATGTATTTTCTTAGTCAGTTAAAATGCATTAAACATCCATAAAGATGAGACAAACATTAATAACCTTTTTTGGTAAGCATATAGAGGCACACAATATAAAGCTACGATGTGTCTGTTGTCACCACGGAGAGAAAAATAGAGAAAGTAATTGCGTTGTAGCAAGCAATCCCATCAGCTACTGGGCAGACATGTCAAAGCATAAAGACAAGGCTGAAAACTTGACTGGTTGTAGCCTGATGGAACAAGGCCGGAAAATGGCCGGGGACCGGGTGGCCCAGAAGGGAAGCGGGACAAACAGCTGATGTGGAGAGGCAAGCGGAGATGAACATTGACTTGTTTATTTATTTATTTATTTTACCTAGATTGGCAATGATAAAAGTGAGTGATGTTGATAAATACTCGCACCGCCAGTTTATCAGCAGCTGTCTGGCCTGGGGTTGCCGGCGGGCAGCATCCGAGGCTGATAACCTCTGAGGCCTGAGGCATGATGTAGGGAGGAGGAGGAGGAGGAGGAAGAAGGGGGGTTGGGGGTAGAGGATGATGCAGCTGCTGGGTCTTGGCCAGCGTATAACCCTAAACCGGTCAGTTGATATTTTGCGTGTCCACCAGTATCAAACATTGTGAAGTAGGAAAACAAACAAACCTAATCTTCCATAAGCTTCACTGAGAGCCTGTAATACTCATTACACAGCAGGAAATGCAATTGTTGGATGATTGAAAAACGGACAGAACTTAGTTATTCTTAAATACATACCACCAGAGGCTAAAAGAAGTATATCACAACAAAAAAACAAGGTTTAATTGTCTATACACTGACCATTTTAGGGGCATCTCAGACCGAAGCTTTACATTGTCAGACTTGGCACAGCTTTCTTCAGTCTATAAGCCGCTCTCTGTCCGCCTCAGGTGGGCTTTGTCAGCCGTGCTTTCGAGACGATCATTACCATGGTAACATAGCAGAGTTAACTGGATGCTAAAGTGCACGTTAGCATGGATCATTTTGGCATGTAACCTGGCGTCACCTTGTTAGCAGTTGAACATGCTATCATTAGTATTGGCACAGTTACCATGGTAACTAGGGGTGTAAGAAAAAATCGAGTATCGTGATATTACTTTTTGTGTCAATTCTCAAAAACACAGCATCGATTTTTTTTGGTTATTAATAGTTTACATGCAAAGATGAACTCGGTCAATACTAAATTTGCAAATATATGCGCCCTCTCAGTGTATGTGCCCTCTCAAAGTAGTGCTATGATGTTGGATGCTACAGGGGCTGTGATAAATGCAAATTTGATGCAAATGCAGATTTTATGCATGTGGTGGTGTGTTCTGTATGCTATGACAGTTTTCCTACAATAAGATTTAAAAAATTGCAATGTATAGCCTTGCTTACAGTATCACAATATATCGCAATATTTTGAATCGCAACCCCTGTATCATGATACGCATCGTATCGCTAGATTCTTGCCAATACACAGCCCTAATGGTAACATGCTTATGCATGTCAGGACCTGTAGCTCGCGGTCTGAACATTTCATTTGTCTTTTTCTCTCTGCCATTGTTCAGCCTACTGTGTTCTGGGGGCAAAGGTGACATTTATATTTTATAATGCCATTATCTTTTGTGAATTGGACACTGAGACGGGGCAGATGGCGGTTGCATGTGATGCGCAATCCATTTTGCTATCAGCAAGTCACAATCCATTCTTTGTGCCCGATACTGTGTTTGTAAATCTAAGCCTTTGGCCAATTGCACATTTCAGTGCTTAGTGAAATGCATTGCATTTGTCAGTTTTTTAAAATAAATAGTGTATACGGCCTCTAATACAAACTCTTGTGGTTACTTTATAAATGTTAGACCCCGGAATTTTTTTTACAATTTTTCATTCACAATCTTGGCTTAATTGAATTGTGTTGTAAAACGATACAATATAATAAGAAAAAACATGAAAAATCAAAGAAAAGACGAAGAAGAAGAAAAACTTGTGCAATAAGAGAGGGCCCATGTGTGGGAGGCCGTGTGCATATGTGCAGGCTATGTGCCTGTGAGACTGTGTGCACCTGGAAAGCACTTGACAGATGGTTACTTCAGCTCGAGCTGAATGTTGTGCTCCTTTTTTTTCTCCGCGTTAAGCCTCTTTCATAGATTGAAAGTGTTTCGGTCAGCATTTTGATCAAGGTGGACTCTTTCAACCTTCTTCATAGTTTGCCGTGCATCTCTGGAGTATGTTTATCCTGCCCCGGCCATTTATTTTTTGTTTGATTCCGGCGAGCCGAGGGAGATCAGAGCTGTGAATTTCTCTGCTGCCTCCTCTGCTCCTTTTTTATTTTTTTGTTTGCCAGGAAGATTACAGAGCAGTGCATCAAAAATCATTATGTGCCACATTATATCAGTAAATCTGTGGCATAGATTTGGTGCTTAATCGGAGGCAGTAAGGATTATATATGGGAAAATGTGTCCCTGGAGCACAATAACCATTTCTCCATTGGCTCAAACCAGACCATTAGTTTAGACTATCACAGTACTAGTTAAGAGCTGAAACAGGCTGAGGTGAAAGTTCATCTCCCCAACGTGTTGGAGCAGCCTCTCAAAGACTCAGACTACAAAGTCAGATAAGGCCAAAGCTATCGCCATAATAACACTATAAGTGCCACAAAAACACAAATGGCTTGGGCCTCCGTATTATATTGCTTTACATTTTTTCCTTCACCTTAAAAAAAGAGATCCTGAATTTCCGTTTGGGGATTAACCCTTTGAACCCTGCAGTAGATATAGTCTGCCAGTGACTACATTAGTATTTTTGCTTATTGTGATGTAGGGCTGGGCAATGTATTGATATTATATCGTTATCATGATATGAGACTAGATATCGTCTTGGATAGTGTAATATCGCATACGTGTCTTTTCCTGGTTTTAAAGGCTGCATTATAGTAAAGTGATCTAATTTCGGAAATTACCAGACTGTTCTATTATTTGCTTTTACCCACTTAGTCATTATATCCACATTACTGATGATGATTTATCAAAAAATCAAAATATTTTTGTAAAAGCACTAATAATCAACCCTACAAGATCGTCGCAATATCGATATTGAGGTATTTGGTCAAAACTATTGTGATATTTGATTTTCATCATATCGCCCGGCCCTATTGGGATGTCATTTCTTGAAGTTTCTTCAAATGCTTCATATTCCTAATATCTGTACAACCTAAGCTAAAATGTTATGTCAATCAATAAACCGTAATAATAGATACAAATATATTGAAATTGTGTGATAAATTAAGAGTTAAAAAATGATTTTTTTCATAAAATGTAACTAAATAAACTCACAAAACATATTGATCCAAAAGGTTTCAAATTATAAAAACATGAACAAAATATTTCTTAACACTTCATAAGTTATTTGAACTATACCATTTTCAGATGCGGGTTTTTATGAGCAGATCGAGTGCAAATGCATTTCGATAATTTTGTTAGGTTCTGCATGTAATGTAGCGTAATGATTTCATCATGAGCGTACAACGTGATGACACGAAAGACGGAAGACTTAACTTTCTGAAGCAAAAAGAATGAATGATCTAGCTACGATGGTTTTTATTTTACATCGATTTAAACAGGATCATGCCAACAACGGGCTCCCGCAGCCGCCTGCAGGAGGTCCGTTTTTTAAAGGGTTAATGAGGTTCATCTTATCTTATAAATAAAACAGACTTTTCAATCATGTTTTACCAGTCTCAAATCAAATGACATGGTAGTACAAAGTTTTATTTCCAAGTTAAATGTCGAGCAAGGAAAATCAACACGTATGCTGCTGAGCAGATGTTTCAGAGATCTGAGTTTAGGATAAGACTGGTTCTGTTGTTAAATGTTGGGGCGTAAACACCATTTCATAAGTTCACTGCTTGATTTTTTCGTGTGCAAAAAAAGAAATAGTCCCTCACAGATTTTACACTGAGGCTGGCGTTGAAGTGTTACTGTATTTCCCTGAGAAATTGTCCTCCTAAATTTAGCATGTACTCTCCGCAGCAGATGTTCGTGCCCTTTTTTGATGCCGTGGGTAATAATCCTTAATATTCTTGCTGTTTGAAACTAAATGAGGCTTTAATGCACTCTGATTCCATCTTCCAGCACTCATTAATTGTTTTTTTTTTCTTCTTTTTTTTGAAAGTCCATAAATTATTTCTGTTGTTTTTTAGTTTTGCAAAGATGAACAGAAACTTTTATGGATGAAATTCTTTAATTCTGTGGGGGTCTGTTTTGATTAGAGCTTAAATTTGAAATGTCACACAACTGCTTTCTTTGCTTAGCCAAGAGTATTTTTGTCCCGGCAATACCTTCAGCATTTGTGACCCTGCTATAATACTAAAATGTTTTTTGAAACTTGATTATGTGAATGTGTTTAAACCTGTTTAACAACAATGCGTCCTCGCTCCTTTGTATCGTCCCCATCGCAGGTGCTGCTCACTCGGTGCGTTTGAAGCCTCATTAAAGGTGTTGTGCAACGCATTTGAAGCCTCATCGCTAATCCTCTCCTCTCGCCCCTTTTCTTTTCCAGATGGTCACAAGAACAAAGAAAATATTTGTGGGTGGCTTGTCAGCCAATACAGTAGTGGAGGATGTGAAGCAGTATTTTGAACAGTTTGGGAAGGTAAGACTGCTTTTTTTTATTATTATTATTGTTATTATTATCACCCTGCATAGTGTTGTCACAATAACCAAATCTTCGATTCCACTGCGTGCTGTTGTTGGATGTTAGATTCTTTCAACAAAATTAAATTCATATCACCATTTGATAATGACACAATCAGTGTACAGTGTAAAAATGTAACAAATAAATACATAGATATAAATTAACTGAATTTTTATTCATCCTTAAAATAATAAATCCTGCACCGATTAAAAAGTCTTAAAAAATGAACAGGAAGTACAGTTCAAGTGTAAACCGTTTTAATGCACTAACAAATTGGTCAAAACTTAAACAGGAATTCAAATTTCAGTAGATAATGTATCTAGTATATAAACATAGAACTGAATTGAATAGATCGGCCCCATTGTCACCGATATCTGATCAAGCTATTTGAATCAGTATCGGCCCGATATCCCATTCAGTATCGGTGCATCTCTAAGTCTGAGTTGTGGTGAGTGCTGGTCATTTGTTGGCATTAGCGCACTCCGTTTCTAACCGAACGTTAGCTACGGCTCAGGCACTCGCGAGCACACATGACGTCATATCCTTTGGATTTTCAAATTAAAAGCAGTCTACAGGCCAATAAAGGAAACCCAAAAAGTCGCGGAAGGTCTCATTTTTTTAGGTTAGGTTACAACCTGTTCACACATGGCAATAAACAACAATTTATGCATGTAAAAAGTTACATACAGTCCCTTTTAAGATTGAAAGATGTTAATCTGATAATGACACAATCGGTGTACAGCGCCCCCTGTCTCTTTAGCAGTGTCCCTCTGGTTTAGACCACTACAATCTTTACAGCAATCAGCAGGAATTTGAGCCTTTAAAGAAGCCAGCGGCACTAGTTTCCTGACAGTAAGACAAATAAATCTCTATTGTGACAAGCAAAACAACTGAAGACATGGCAATAGCTTGAAACCACCCACCACTGCCCGGTCAACAACATGCATTTTGCTCACAGAGCAAACAAGCAATGACAACCAGCTGCCATGACAAAACCCCGCTTTTGCAAAAAAACAAAATCTTATCTATGGTAGAATGACATTGGAGACAAATATAGAGGAATCGAAGTTATGGTTTATGATATTGTGGCAACACTATTCCAGTGTGGCCTGAATGGAAAAACAGCCCAGTTCATTCAGCAGAGGCTCATATTCAGCTGTTTGTTTCCTGTCTGCTGCAGCAGTTTCTGCATGCTGTTCCTCATGACCAATACCCCCAGCAGAGTGAGGCGCATATGCACACACCCTTTCACACAAGGACATGCATACGCTCACTCTCGAGCGTGTGCACGCTCCGCACACAAAACACGGTTTGATACAGTGGCAGCATTTCACAGATAATGTCCCCACGCCGAGCGGAGATCCATTTCCCTCACGTCATATTCCACCATCAGTCAAGGTCACCTTCAGCTGATACAGTCCCCCCCTCCGTAACATCAGCACTTGACCTTGAGTTTAAACAATTTCACCGAGGATGGATTTTTCACGGGCACATAATGCGCTGTGTCCTGAAGGAGACAAAAGAGCTGTTGTAAATTAATAGAAACTGCTATTTTTTTTTTTTTTTTTTAAGCTCAGAGACAATATGCAACCAGCTCTCCCCAATAACTGTGTTATGACTGAAAGCGTGCAAGGTGAAGGACTTTGTTTTGCTCTTTTTATCTGCGAAAGTGGCATTAAAGACCTCGCCATTGGCCCGGTCGGCCGTTCCAAATAAAGATGCCTTATTTGCACAATAGAACGCGGCGAGCGAATGTTCAGCACGACTTCGCAATCAATGGATCTGAGAAAGGGCTCGAAATGATTTTCGACTTGATTGAATGACATAATTGACTTGATTATACAAAGTTTTTTCCCCCTCCTTGAGGAACCCTCAAACGCTTAGGAGGAAACAAACAAATCAGACTGATTGAGCGAGATCTTGCGCATGTTTCTGTGCGTGCTTTTATAGCCTTACTGTGCATGCTCGGATGTGTCTGCAGTGCCGCCACGCGCGAGTGTGTCGGCGATTAAGTGTATTTATGTGGGTGCGTGATTAGGGGTGTGTGTGTGTGTGTGTGTGTGTGTGTGAGAGCAGGTTTGAGTGTCTTCAGCAAAAAAAAAAAAAAAAAGGAAATCAGAGGAGATATTGCGGGCTATGGCAGACGAGATGCAGAGGAAAAAGACGTATCTCTGTTTTGTGTGTGTCTTTCCTTTCTGCCTTACACATCCCGGGATTTATTAAATAACCTGCCTGTCACTGCAACCTACCATTATCGCCACATACACACACACACACACTCCGAGGACTATCCACAGAAGGGAAAACCAATTAATTCAGTTTCCCCTCCATAGAATCTTGGTGGCAGTATGTGTGTCAGTCAGTCATCAGTCTGTCTGTCTGCCCTGTGTGCATGTCAAGGGGGGCATTAGCCGGCATGGTCGCAGGGCAGCCTGTCATTTATATTTCTGGGAAGTATGTTTTGAAGCACTTATCAATCATCGCGCAACTACAGCTTAAGGCACCGGCAAATGTTCTTCCTCACTGGGAACAAGCTATTTCACTGATATGATTTTTTGCAAGCGCTGTGTTTACGTGTGTGTGTGTGCGCTAGGCAGCGTAGGCCAATTAGCAGGATGTGGTCCGCAGAGATGGCGGCGGTTGGGAGCAGTGAGGGGGAAACAGCTGGTGTGGCCACAATTGGGTCACAGGTTCTGTCTGTAACCTCCACACCTCCCCTCCCCGCCTGCCTCAGTCCCTCCCTTCTGTCTCCATTCTGTCAGGGGGAGAGGGTGGCATTTGTTATGGGGAGAGGCTGGACAGCTCTCATGCACATCAGTCTCACTGCCACTCTCCAGCCGTCACCATTAGGAAAGAGCACACGCCCGAGACCTGGCGCAACTTCAGAGGAGCTCCTCTCTCACACGCACACAGTTGTTGTTTTTTTTATTTCTGTCGCCTACAGTACACGCCGAAAGGTGCGCGCGTTCGAAGCGATTGTGACAGTCATTTGAACGGAACTGAAGTGTGGTTCTGTTTGACTGATTCTAATGCCATCTCAGATGGATCCCATTACCTGCCTAATAGTAGCCACATCCTGCCTTGCATTTTTTTCTCTCTTTCTCTCTCTCTCTCTCTCTCACTGCACCTTAGCCCTGCGAGCCAAATGAGACAATCTTATCAGCACTGCCCTGGCTCCCTTTATATTCAAGGACTCTTACTGGAGGCTGCTGCTATTTCTGTCTCGCAATAAAGTCAAATGAATCAGTGGGGCCGTTTGTGCTATTATGTGCTATTTGTGCAAACTTATAAATTGTGAGGAAAGACAGTGTTGGCCCTTAGAGATCCCATTTTTGGTTTGTCCTCATTCGTAGGTCTCTCAAGTTGCCATTTTGTTGCTATTTTTATCTGATAATTTTGTTATGTTGCGGTATCATTTCTAAGTATTTTGTTTTTAATACATTTACCTCCAGGCCTTTGTCTTTGTCTGTGGTTTGTATAACAAGCAGAACCCCCAAAATATCTGCTTACAGAGGTGACGGCAATGAACATTTTTCGTGGTGTTATTATGCATTTAGAGTTTTTATACACTTTGAATCCTTTAGAGACTATGCTAGCTCGAAGGTCAAAGGTCAGGAGCAGGTAAATAACAGCAGATGTGCTTGTAGGGATTCAGTATCAATGCAAAATATTACTTGTACGGTACAGACAGACTGTTTCGGACGCAGTAATCTCACTAACGACGCGTCCAGGTTATTTTTTCCCCTAAATTGAGAACAACAAATCCGGGTTGAAATTGGCTGGAGGAGAGGTAGTTATCGGGAGGTGCCATTGATTTACGTTATGATGCGTTCGGGTTCTATTCAGCAAAAAGTATTGGGTGAGTATTGGGCAAAGGTATATTCTAATGTTATCATGATGTGTTCAAATGTAATCTTGTAAAATGTAGTTTTTGGTGAGAAACTTGAATAAATCCAGTTGTTTGAAGGAGATGTTTTCACAGCAATATAAAATAAATAATAGAGGTAATTATGACCAGTTTAACTTCCTAACAAAAAACAGTATGCAAACGGTAATATACGAGTGTATGTTGAAGTACATTGGATTTTTTGTTTTACTTTTGCTGTTTTATATCAAATTGGTATCGAGAATCGTGGAATTTCCCAACTACTACATTTCTGGTAACATGACATGTCTAGTGTAGGCCTATGGGAACCTACAAAACGCTTAAAATGTATTTTTGCAGCACCAAAAGGCGCGGTGAAAATATTTTGGTGCACCTAAATTATGTGCTAGTGCACCTAAAAAGTTAGGCACACCATTGCAACCATTGCAAAATCCCAGCCCAGTGTTGCCAACTGTTTTCCAATGAAAGTAACTAGCAGCAATAGCTCCAGAAGTCGCTAAATATAGCGAGAAAGTTGCTAAGTCAGCAACACTGACAGTCCATCCCTTTAAGTCTCCCTCCAAAACCAGTCCTCCGAAATTATCATTATGAACCGGATTTTTTTTTTTTAGTTTATATATTTATTGATTGCTGTTGGGATGTAAAGAGAATTTCAACAAATATAACAAAAAAAAGGTTTCTAAAATACATTACCTACCCTAGCTTTAAATAATACAGTTGTCAGATAAGGTTTAATAAGGTAAAATGACTTATTTCCAGCGGGCCACACCGGTGCTTTGTGGAAATATTAATTGCATTGCGTGTTATGTTGATCCCTTAAGTATTCTTCTTCTTTTGTATGATGATGAATGCCCTCTTATTTTCCAATAAATCAAACACATGTTTACAAAACACCTACCACTCCAAAATGTTCCACTGAGGCAAGCGCTTGATTAAAGATGGGAGTTGGTGTGATGACACCTTTGGATCTGACGTAGCAGCAGAGCCCTGCCCAGGCATGAAAAGGCCGTTAAAGGCGTAATTAGCTGCGGTGGCTAATGCTTCCTCATTGGTTTATTGTAATCAGCTTTTGAGTGCATCTCATAGTGGTCGTATTGGGCTAAGCTGAAACAACTCCTGCTCACTGACTCCGTCTCTGCACTCCTGTCCGTTGGCTGGGCTTCGCAGTGCCAGCCTGAAGCTGACTTTTAGTTTAATCAGAGCTACTTGCTTCCATGTCACTGGGCCGCCACAATCGTCCCTTTATGTCCAGGCTGTCCTGGTTCTCATGCTCCACTGGTCCAGAGCCAGATCCTGGAGGTGGAGCTGAATGGGAGGAGGATGAGGAGGAGCTTAACCAGTTCACTGCCGCTGGGCTCAGGAGGGATAAAGGTAGACGCACAAAGGTCACTACTTAGACAAGCAAAGCAGGGTCCTAAGATGAGACAATTGCCTCAAAGTAGGGTGAAAAAGAGGGATGACACCTGTTGGAGGACATTGGAAGGATAGGGATAGGAGTGAGCCGATGGACGGAGAACATTTGTCACAGAGACCAGCCTACAGCAGCAGCGTGCTGTCCCTGTCGTGTTTCACCTCTGGCCAGGCCAGCATCTGCATACTTCTCTCATACTGTCACTGAGAGGAAGCAGATGAGAGGAAATTATAAAAGCATCCGAAAAAGATTCCTTGGTTCTGGGGCTTTGGTAATATCACGGCTGACATTTTGCGTGCCCTTAGATTTTATAAATGGCATAAAAAATAACTGTGTGACCATCTGTAAAGACGGTATGAATTAATTTCGCATACCTTCCCTTCCTAGTGCTTTTAGGCCCTTAACAACATTGGAGATTTTCCGGTATTCCATGTAAAAGACACCCTTAATGACCCTTAATTAACAACATATTGTTGTAAAATCTGTTTATTTTATTCTATTTCCTGAGGATAAGGGCCTTTTCACACATTTTGATCCGGTTAGTTTTGGTGTCACACTGCAACTATGCAAGCACGCTAAAGAACCATACGTGACATATATCTACGTCCTGTTGTCATCACCTAGAGCTGCGTCTCCTCCGATAATTGTAATCGATTGGTTTGTACACGGCCTTCCTCGACCTCTCGTGTCCTCTTTCTGATGTCGGAACTTTACTCGGGTCTTGAGGAGCTGCAGCATTTATTCAGAGACTAACTGAAACCTACACTGTACATGTACTACCACTTAACACTTAACTACTAATTTCTCCCCTTTCCCGATCACCGACAGCTGTCTGCTCTGAGCGCAGCCACCGTCACGCTTTCTCTCGACCACACACAACGTACCCACTAAGCACTGAGTTATAGGAGCTTCCCTACTCTTATAACATAACGACAGCCTGCCAGAACTAGGAATGTCACAATACCAGAAATTTAGTAGTCAATACCAATACCATTGAAATTCCACAATTCTCAATATCAATTCCATGCCATGGTAAAAAACAAAAGCAAAACAATGTATCCCATGTACTTCAACATACACTTCTTTATTACCATTTGAAGTCCCGGATATGTGGGAAAACCAAACGCCATCGCGTCTGGGTTCATAACATCATCCGGAGGCACTCACACGGTGAATTTCACCGAGCTGTATTCACTGTATCTAGCAAGCCACGCGTCGACTGAAATAATCCGGTTTACTACAGCGGTATCAACCCAAAATAAACAGATTTGGCTGTGATTTATTTGCAATAAA
Organism: Sebastes fasciatus; assembly: GCF_043250625.1. NCBI lineage: Eukaryota > Metazoa > Chordata > Actinopteri > Perciformes > Sebastidae > Sebastes > Sebastes fasciatus. The sequence goes on along the minus strand of NC_133810.1, from coordinate 22,364,611 downwards.
TGGGTCAAAAGGATGCTGAAATAACTACATAATGATTCCCATTTGTAAAAAGTCTGAATTCATGCTTTGTCAGGTCTGTCCGCCAGACTACAAGCGAACAAGTTTTAAAATGCTTGTTTTCTGAATGGAGTTTGGATAGATCAGTGCTAGGCTATGCTGTCATTGTAGCTGCTCCATCAACGCTCAACATAACTTCATCTAGGCATAAATACGGCTGTGACATTATTATTTATACCATAGACAGTCTATGGTTTGTACACATAGATAGATATCAGTGAAATTATGCAGTGTGCTTCTCAGAATTGTACCCTTTCGCAGTATTCTAACGTTGTAAAGTTGCTTTTGTCTCATTAGAAACTTGGACCTGAGCTATTTTTAGTATCAGCCCTTACAAAATGCATCTAAATCACCGCGCAGAGATTACAAATCACCAATAATCATTGGTGTGACATTGATAACGTGCTTCTTGCGTTATCTATTTGATTGCAGAATTAAATTTTTACCTCGGATGACAATGCAATTAAGCTCTTACAGTGGCAACCTATTCACAGGGCTTATACTGGAAACTGTGAAGGTGCACTTTGGACTCGTATTGAAGTGATGCAAATACATGTTCATTGTCTGAAATGGTAAAGATGGATGACTAATGCAGGAAAAAAAAAAAAATACACTTTATATGCGCAAAAAGAACCTAATCAAAAGGCCACAGTCCTTCATCCCACTTCCTCAGCTAGTGCAGGTGCACATTTGCATGCCATTTACATGGCAGCTCGCAGTGACCACTACTACCCCGACGTTTCAGTGTCCATCATCCGCTGACATTCTGTGATTGTTTCCTCTCTGCCGCGACTCACCCAATCAGCTGAGGATATAGTCTGGTTCCAGTGATTATAAGGAGTGATCAGCGCGGCAATGATGGAGCATGTGCCTTGCAGTGGAGATTTAGCCAGAGGCTTCAATCTCATTGCAGTCACTTGTAGTTAGTGACTGAGACTATGGCAGTGAGAAGGGCAGAGCAATATAAATGAATTGGCTATGAATGTGGATACGGCTGCGGAGCTGCGGGGACATGCGGGAGGGGGGGAAAGGGCCAGTTAGACAAACTATTTCATATCCCCCTTGACCTTTATTTGCCCAGTGGCCCAGCAACATTTCCAATAGAGTAGCTTTTAAATGGCCACTGAAGAATTGAGCTGTACTATTCACATCTTTTTTTTTATATATGTGTTTGTCTTTGTATGAGAGAGGGTGTGCGTTAATGCAAGTGTCTTTTACTTAAAGTATAAGACCTTTAACAAAACATTAAATAGATTATTTTTTTTACTATTGCCGAACCTTTTTAGAAAAATACCTGTCAGACGGCCTCCTCCAACAACTAGATGCTGCGAAGCAAAGGCGGCTCACAAAAGAGAGCTGTGGATCAGGGGGAGATTGACACCTTTCTGTAGGTGTGTAGTCTCATCTCCCAGCTGTCCCTCCTGAAATGGCTCCCTCGGGATAAGCCGGGATTGGCTTGATTGTGTTATCGGCGACTGATCGGGTCATTGAATGATGGAATTTTGAGCCCCTGTTCTGCTTAAAGAATGAAATGTTTAAAGAAGATTGACTGTGATTGGATCGGATCCAGCACCTGCTCAAAGGGTCAATCAGGTGAAGGCAGGAGGCGGCAATCTCGGCCGTGCTATTGTGACACGAATAGAGGGGGGGGAAATTAATGCGTGTGTTGGGGAAGGGGGTTGGTGGTCGATGGATATAGTAGTGGAGGGGGGGGGGGGCATTCAACAGGGAAGAGGTTGAAAAATGTCATCAGAGGAAGTGTCATGAGTAATTTGCAGCAGTCTCACCATCAAACCGGTGTGGAGGTGGACGCCTCCACCTTCACGCCTCACACCTCAGCCTTGCAAACTGCAATCTAGTCTTTAGGGAACGCCATGTGGGAGAACACTTCAGTAGGAATCGAGATTCAAAGAAGGGTTTATTTCCCAGATGGGTGGGAAATATGTATTGATATATGCTTCTGTATGTAAGATTGGCATGGAATAAAGGGGTTTGTACGGTGGGAGCCTGGCCGAACATTACGGCAAGGGAATGTCCAGGGGAATGCTTTGACTAAACTGCGTTTTTAGCATGTTTCGTTGGCACGAAATTGGCTCGAGATAATTCTGAAATCATGTGAGAGCATGAAATGAAGCAGGCCCATGTGGTGTTTTACTGTAAACAGACACAAAAGTTATGTTTACATTTAGCGTTGCTCGCCAGAAAGGCATCCTTGAGGTCCAACAAACCTGTCGAGAGCATTTCCTTCCTCATAATGAAACAGGTCTCTCTTGAGAATAACCCAGAGTCTCAATGATGTTACCTGCATAAATAAAGGTTAAATCAAATATATACAGTATATATATACACACTTATATAGAATCAAGCCAATTTTTAGTATTTACATTTTTTTTTACATTCATGTTCATTAGCTTGCAGTCTTCCTCTTCCCTGCCTTTGCTGGCACATATATTCATATGTGGGGGTGTTACAGCCACCTGTATGTCAGTGGAACAGTGTGACACTAAATGGTAGGACTGTGTCACCGTGCTTGTGCGTACTCGTGCAACACAGGGACTCACTATAGAAAAACAGCTCCATAGCTCTACCAGAGGTCTAAAACTCCACAGAGACCCTTTTAAAAAGCTAATTTGAGTGTTCAGCGTGGTGACTCATACAACTGTACCTCGCTTTTTGCTACCATAATGTTACTTAGACCTAACATTTATAATACATAGTGGTTATTGAGGAATGATTTTCTTGTTCTTTTTTAAGTTTGATTCATGTAATCGCCTCTCAAAACTGCTTCAAATACGAATGTATTGTACATATTATTTTTCAGTTTAACCAGAAGTGTTTGAAAATGAAGAAATAATTATGACAATTCCACACAAATGTCTAATATTATAAAATGACGAAGTGATGACATTTTGGATGTAGACTGCAACTTGACTGGTTGGCGGAGGCATACCACCGCGAGGTGGTAATTCTAGTTCTGGAGGTGTCAAATGTGATAGCTCCTTATAGAAACTACTGTACTGATCTGTGGAATCAAATAAGGATTTTGGTGTAACCAACAGCAACTGTGGTGTTACAACAGGGTCACTACCAATAAATAACAGAAACTGTGAAAGTGCTACAACAAACATTTACTTGATATTTTCTTCTGTAACGTAACTAACTTTTACTCAGGTTTACTCCAGTCAAAGCATGTCACTATTTGCTCTGACTTCATGGTGGTCAAGAGTCAACACTTCGGTTGTGATTAGTTTACTAAAGCATCATAAGCAACAAATAACACGGGCAACTATTTAGTCTCTTCCCTCATTAAAGAGGGATTGAAATGGGACACAACCAAACCAAGGCTGTTGGTTTGACCACAAGAAAGACCAACTGGTTTGTGTGCAAGCCTCATTCAGTCAGTGGGCTGGGAACGATAGAGTTAAGTAGCTTCTTAATGGTTTTAAAACATTAACATGACATGAATAGTCCTCTAAATTCCTATTTCTCAGAAGATGGATGGATAGATGGAATGTGTTTCCTTGCTGTGGCTCAAGCGCGTGTTTTAAGTGTAGCGGAGACGGGGCATATTTGAGTTGCGGACCACAGAAGCCGACGCCGGCCTCTGAGTGACAGACCCTGTGTCTCTGCATGTCACAGCCAAATGAGAAACAAAATGATGGTGTCAAATTTCAGCTCTCATCTGATAGGCTTTTAAAGAGGACGCAAAGCTGCTTTTCAACCCAAATAACCCTTTTTCATCCTCATCAGACATTTTTCTTAACAGAGGGTTGTCAGTGCCCAACGTGCCCCCCCCACCCCACACACACACACACACACACACCCTCTTCCCCCTGGAAACCAGTGAGCATGAACCATGACTCAGCACCACCTGGAGAACACGCAGTTGACACAGTACAGCCGAAATGATGACGATGCAGAATGGTCGCCGTACATCTGAGCTGACACACGCAGCTTGTTAAAGGTGTTTGTGTGATCCTCTGGATGGATTTATTTAAACAGCAAGGTGATGGCAAAAGAATGCTTGAGTTTAAACTGCTACTCCGACACTTTATTCACATTTGTATTCCATTTAGAGGTAAATTGTAAAAAGTAAATTCAATTTAGCCTTTTTTTTCAAATGTTGACAACTTTGCCATCTCCAGTAGTGGATCCTGCAAAATGTATCCATAAACTTAGCTAAAGAAAAGTTGTAAAAAATACAAAGCAAGAGCTTTTCTACTGATTGTCAATTTTAGGGGTGTGATAAAATATCGATACACATGAGTATCGTGATATTATGTTTTGCGATACTATATCGATTCTCCAAAACGCTGTTTTGATTTTTTATTAACCTCTTCAAAATCCAACGGACCCGGCCGCTATTCTACCTTTCAGAGGTTGTAGTGGGCTCAGTTTTAAAGCTAGAGTGAAGATACTGGTATCATATGGAACTAGAAGACCCGAGGAATTGGTATTAACCATGTCATACTTGCATGTCGGGAAGGAGGATAAGTAACGCTCGAAACTTGCGCTATATTTTGTCCCTAAACAGTCTTGGAATTACATAAATTGGGTATGACTGGAAAGCTCAGACTCTTGTGGATCCAATGAGTCCAATTGTATTCATGTTTAATGATGTTAGTCCCCATAGTTTACTCAGATTTTATACATATGGTGGTGTGTCTTTGTACTATGAGTTTTCCTAATATTAGATTTGAAAAATGGTAATTAATAGCAATATATTGAATCGTTACCCGTGTATCATGATACGTATCGTATTGCCAGATTTTTGCCAATACGCAACCCTAGTCATTTGCAGTCTTGATAAACATGTAAAAAGTGAAAGATATACTGGCGAATGTTGGTTTTAGACTAAGTTCCTTCCATGGCCTCCCATACAGCAGCTATCAGATTTATTAATATCCTTTTCATAATGTGAAATGGAACTTTGAAAATGACCAGTTACATTGAAATAAAGCAGGAATAGCATACGTCGCCATCAGTGTGTGCGTTGATTGACTGGCATCCCACGACACTGACAGTATGTCTTTTTATACAGCACAATGGGAATTCAGTATAACTGTTGAAAAATCACTTTGAGTTGCCACACTGCCTTTGCTTCTTCAGCCACTTACTGCAGTGTGACCAGGACCACAGGCAGCTCCAGCTCATGCTATGAGTGCCTCCCACGCATCATCGCATAGCCTTCTTGAAATCACCGGGTAAATGTTCTTACATGGAAATGTACACAATGTGCAGGGGTTTGATGTGAGGGGCTAATGAAGTCTCAAAGGTTTCACTTATCTGAAACGCTTACTGCTCACTCCTGTGTGTCTATGTGTGTCTGGATATCCTCAGGTCTGTTAGAGTGTTGGCTTATCTAGATGCAAGACCTAAAGTCATCCACTATCTTAAATGATATAGTTGTTAGAAATTGCTTGTTAGGTTTCATTTCGACACAACTGCAAAATCCGACATTGGTAGTGACAGTCTCATTACATCCTGTAATATTTAGCTGGGGCAGAGTAAGTAGGCCAAACAAAATGGGGTAATTGCAATGAAAAATGTAGTTTCAGCAAAAGATGTGAATGCACTGGTTCCATTTTTGTTTCCAACCTGTACTAGTGTCTTATCTCTTAGACAGCTCTTTTTAAAGAAGCTTTGTTGGCTTGTTCTTTTCTCTTTTCTCTCTATTTCATTTTTAGAACTGTGCTCCTTTTTGACAGATTTTTTTTGTATTGTTGAGACGACAGCCATGCTAGCAGCTCTGTGAGGCATTGCTAATGCTAATGTCTGCATGCTAAGTTCATGCTGTTGTGGACAAATTGTGTCCTACAGTTGTGGTGCTGGATACAAAGTCAGGGGATCACAAAAGTCATTAGGATTTATTATCTGGGGAATATCTGTTCCAAATTTTGTAGCAATCCGTTCGTCGGGTGCCAAGATTTTTAACCCAAAACCCAAAATGTCAATCTCAAGGAGTCATTGAAGTGATCTCAATGTATCTTCTGGTGACTTTAATGCCTCATTTCCACATAGTTCTGTGTTCATATGCAAGTCAACCGGAAGTTAATTCTTTCCTATGGGAACCTCCGTGATGTATTAGCAAAACTCCCCCTTCCATTTTTTCCGTAATTTGCCTCGAGTACGTGCCACAGGAAGTTAGCATTTTATGCTAAGAGGAAGTTAGCATTTAATGCTATTTAATGCATTTTATTATAACTGATTGATGAATATAATACTGCTCCATTTCCAAGTTCGACGGTATATTTAGCAGTTTTGTGACCTACTTTCTTAAAAGACGTATAAACCACTATGCATTCACTCTATGTTACACAGCTAGCATGCTACCAATGTTAGCCAAATATGCCATCGAACTTTTCTCTTAGAAAAAAAATTATAAATGTGACTCGTCTAGACTGGACGGCAAAAAAACGGACTCATATCTGCAGTAGGGTTTTTATCTATCCATAAAGGGATGCATTTCCTTGCGTTGAACAGTAGGAGGGCGTAATCCGCATACTGTACAGATTTACGGACACAAAGCAAAACTGTGGAAATTACAACAGTGTAATTGCATACTATCCCATAGTTATCCAGAGATATTTCCGTCTGGACCAAATTGGCGGTGGTTAAAAATTGGAAAATGGCTTATACAGCTTTCTTGGGACAGACGCCAATGCATAATGGTTTGCACTCTGTGGGTGTTAATTCATTTGTCAATTTATAATGGCAAAATGCATACAGTAAAATGTCTCAGTCCTCATCTACTGTACATCGCAGAAAGAAACTACTGGCACACTATTTGCACAGCATTACAAAGAACATTTACTCGGATGTAAATTGACCACTGATTATGTGCCTGACATTATTGGTTAGAGTTTAAAATGAGTCCACTTATCCACCTATTTGTGTGTGTGTTTAGTTAATAGAGCTAATCAAAGTCCTCATTTGATCCGCAGGCACTGGAAACGACCAAAGATTCAGAAGGTGGCTGAAACATTATGCAGTGCAATTTGGAAATGTAATTCAAACTCGTACTCTTGGTCTGTAGCATTTTCTTATCAGGCAATATGATGGGCAGAATTTTTGGTCTATTCTGATCATGAACTGTTTAAACAATTACCAGCGAGTTTTGAAAAGTTAAATAATAGCTCTCTTGCTGTTTCTTTCTAAAGCCTTTTTGTGATGATTGAAGGGAACATACTGTATGTCACCCTCAACAAAAGCTCATTTTTACTTGAGGCTGTACTGTATGGCAGTCAGCAACTTACAGGGGATCTACCTGGGGTAGAACAAAATGAACAAAGATGTTTGACAGTGTAATGCCAAGATTTAGGTTACTGGTCGACTACATTTGAGGTAGGAAATAACCTGTGCTCATGTTCTTACCCAACAGCACGGGGGCTATTTTTTTAAGGTATTCGTTTTTTAAGATATCTGCATCTGTCCCAACAAGCATAGACTGTATATAAGAGTCACAGTGACGTCACGTGTTGGTTTGTAGACTGACGTTTTGAAGCCTCAAGTTTGGCATTTTGGCCGTTGTCATCTTGGTTTTTGGCAATCGCATCTTGTTTTTTTGCAACCAGAAGTAGCTAAGTACAACCGAACACTGGCATTTTTAGGCAACCAAAACTTGTGTGTTTTCAATTACTTGAAATTAATTCAAGTAATTGAAAACACAATGTGAAAGGGTTAAAGTTGTAAGACGAAAACACGGACAACTCCCAGACTGGACAATGCGGTAGTGCCCTAAAGCATACCCCGCTTTATGGTCTATTTGACTCTAAATGGGACCATAATGTACTAAATGAACATCATGGTGTATTGAAGAAGACTTGAAAGTAGCGATTGAGACCATAAACTCATGTTTACAATGTTTACTGAGGTAATAAATTAAGTGAGAAGTAGGCTCTTTTTCTCATAGACTTCTATACAATCAGACTTCTTTTTGCAACCAGAGGAGTCGCCCCCTGCTGGCTATTAGAAAGAATGCAAGTTTAAGGCACTTCCGCATTGGCCTCGCTTCTCGGACCCAGAAGTTGCCCAATGGTCTCAAGCATCTCACTTGCAGTAAAATAAGTCAACTTCACTGGTGGAAACTAGGTAAAATAATGGTATAATAATAATGAAATCACCATTCATTCATTCATTCATTCATTACTGTGGGAGGAAACCGGAGATCCCAGAGAAAACCCACGCTAACATGGGGAGAACATGCAAACTCCACACAGAAGGGCCCCAAGCCAGTTTCGAACCTGCGACCCTCTCGCTGTGAGGCGACAGCGCTAACCGCTGTGCAGCCCTGAAATCCCCATTATTTCATTAAATTATCTATTTTTTAGACGGTACTAAAGCATGTTAAACCTTAAATACCCGACAAGAGCTATGTAGATGAAAAAGGGAAATCCACAGAGAAGTGGATTTTGTTGTTTCTGTCACACCTTGTATCAGCAAATCAGTTTTAATCAACGGGAGGTGGTGGAGTTGTGAAGCCATTTTTGTGTAAATAACCCTGTTTGTGTTTCTACACCGGGGAGAACAGAAAGATACTGATGGAGATGAAGATAAGGTAGATGATAATGTAAAAGTTAAATGTATCCTCCTTATTTTGCATCGTAAAAAAAAAACTAGCTGTACACTGTATAGTATTTATCACAAAGAAAATGTAAACCGGTGGAATATAAAATCATGATTCAAAGATAAGATACACTTAATGTAATGTCAACAGCACTCTACGGTGATTCCCAGAAAGAGGTGATCAGTAATTATTGAGACATTTCTCTGCTTGTTAAAACAGAAAGCACTTTGGGTTGTGGGCCGAGGTTAAGGTTGGCATTAGAGTGGCGCCTCTTGTAGTTGTGTTTTTATGTTTTCTACACGTGTGTCTACATACAGTCATTATGTTTTCCTTTGTTCCGCTGACCTCTGTGTTTGATTTACTCTAATTTATAAGCATCATCGTGCCCGTGTGCTTTCTAAATAGTGCGCTTTACTCCTAAGAAAGGAATAATGTAGCGAGTGAGCGGACGTGCATGCGATGCTGGAGAGTGACAACACATCCCCTATCTTTGCCGCCATGCCATGAATAATCTTTAGCTTATTTTCTGAAGTGGTATCTCAGGGTTCTGGTCGAATTGTCTAAAAGCTAAATAAATCTGCTTGATTGAACTAATGGCAGAGAGCCAAGATCTGGCACCAAGTCTCGTCTCTCGGCCTAATCTTTTTGTCACGGACACATTGACCAGGCTCACACACACAGACACACACACACACACACATGCACCAAAGCTCCCTCCCAAGCCACTTCCTGATCGGGAAACTTTGAACCCAACATGTGGCCCATAAGTCCTATCCACAGGTAATTAGGTTTGATGGTTAGTTGAGCAGAAGCATGGATTTTTATCCTTCTTTTCCGCCTTGCCTGGAGCGTTGCCTCGACTTGTTTTTTGATAAGCCCACTACCAGCCCAGCATCAGTCTCTTCCAGCTGAACACACATTGTAAAAGCCACCAAGGAGCACTCATCCCTTTTAAAGACGAATTACCCACTGAAATAAAATTATGTCGACTGAAAGGCGTGTGTCAGCCAGTACAAGACTGAATACACATTTCAATTCTGATTGAAAAATTAACCTCCCCATATACATTGAATACCTGACTCCCTTGTGTGCATATTTCTCCCTCTAGTGGTTTAGGGGAAGTCAGCTGTGTTGGATGTGTTTATGACGAACAGGAATATGTTAATGTTCCCTCTCACTGACACTCAGACCAACTGGAGGGAGTATTGCCCAAGCAGACATTGCATTTCATTGACCAAATTAGTGTCACTTAACATTTTGTCTGTGGTTTACCTTTTTATCCCCAGTTCCCTTTTTCATCTCATGCCCCCTAAAATGCAGATCATTTGTTCAACTAAGAGGCACATCTTTCAACCTTCGACTATGTCATAGTGTAAGTGGTTTGCTGCTGGTACCATGCTGGGGGGTGTGGGGGAAAGCCAGAATTACATTGGGAACAGCTTTGAGTTTCATTTGAATGTGATACGGGGTGAACACAAAATGGACAGGCGGTCTCACGCTCAAGTGACGGGTTGATTGCATCGAAGCATCTGCCAGCAAGTCTTCCAGCTGCCAACCTCGCTGTGTGAATGAGATGTGTGTATAAAAAGTTACCGTCAATAGGAAAAAAAACAACAAGACTAACAGGAAATAGGAGCTGTCATTACGGCGGTGTTTCTCATTAACCTGCTCTCAATATTGTTGCTCGGTGACCATATATGCTAAAATCTGAATATAACATATTTGTAATGCTATAAGGATGCACACTGCATGCATCAGTTTGATTGATTTGTTTTTGACATGCTTGAAATTGGCACAGGCGTTTTCTGCACAAATATGTTGTGTGTGCATGCATTTTGAATTGAGTCAGTGTGCTGTTTTGTCGACAAAACAGACTCGGGGAAGTAAATGTCATTTTTGACCATCTGCCTTGTGCAGTGCCTGCTTTGGCTCAAACCTTGTTTAATGTGGAAATGGTATGTGAAAAGAAGTGACATGCTGACACCATGATGATACATCTTAATAGGCACATGGAACACACACACACACACACACACACACACACACACACACTCAACTTCGCTGAAAAAGAAAAATTCTGAAAGACATACACTGTTTCCATCCATTTATTCCAGAAAAGAAAAATGTTAGCCACCTGCTACAGCCATGATCACAAAGTGAATGCAGTATTTTAGGATATGGGATATATGATGTCCATCTTCAGATGAAATTAAATTAAAGGAGCAGTGTGTAACAATTTGGGGGATCTATTGGCAGAAATGGAATGTAATAATAACAGGGCTGTCAAAGTTAACGTGATAATAACACGTTAACACAAAATCGTTTTAATGACACTAATTTCTTTAATGCATTAACGCAACTAGAAACTAGAAAAACTAACCTGAAGAACCTAAGGAATCCATTGGTGCCAACCATGTCATACTAGGTAGTGAAGGAGGCTAAATAACGCTACGAATTTAAGCAAAATTTTGGCCATTTTCAAAGGGATCCCTTGACCTCTGACCTCGACATATGTGAATGAAAATGGGTTCTATGGGTACCCACGAGTCTCCCCTTTTACAGACATGCCCACTTTATTGATATTCACATGCAGTTTTGGGCCAGTCATGGTCAAGTCAGCACACTGACACACTGACAGCTGTTGTTGCCTGTTGGGCTTGAGTTTGCCATGTTATGATTTGAGCATATTTTTTATGCTAAATGCAGTACCTGTGAGGGTTTCTGAACAATATTTGTTATTGTTTTGTGTTGTTAATTAATTTCCAATAATAAATATATACATACTTTTGCATAAAGCAAGCATATTTGCCCACTTCCATGTTGATAAGAGTATTAAAAAAATGACAAATCTCCCTTTAATGTATACATTTAGAACAGATACAAAATGTGCAATTAATCATGGATTATCGTGCGATATCGATTGACTATCCTAATTAATAAGTATGTTTTCTTTAGTGTGTAATCACCTACCATCCGCAACCTCACTGCTAGATGTCGCCAAATCCTACACACTGCACCTTTAAGTAAAAAAACTGAAAATGGAGGAAGCAAGATTTTCATTATTGGAGCTGAATTCATTCTCAAAACGTATTGTTATCAAAATTTGACAGAGGATATGCAGTGCTTTTACCCAATTACCTTACTGCCATAGTTTGCCTATTTAAATCATGTAAGTGTGTGTGTTTTCTTTTCCAGTCTCAGGAGCACTGGTTGGTACAGCACACCAGTCATTTAAGCTGGTCCCAATACATAGTCCAGACATGGCAGTGTTCCCTGATTGTCTTTGTCCAGCCAACCCAGCTACAGCTGTGTGCTGGTGGAGGTTGTGGCGATGCCAGCGAGTGTGTGCACACACCTGAAATGCACATGTTAGAGCAGACGAACACACTGGAGATGATGGCATTACCTGCACCCACACAGCATATTATGTTACTTATTATGATCACTGTTATTTAAAATTTGAACAATCTCTAGATGCACTTTAATACAATATGCCTGAATGAAGGCATGAATAATACTCTACACCGTAGAGCCCTGCGATACTGGATTTTGAGGCAGATACCGATGTTGATATTTTCAAAAATCTGACAATATATTAGCCCAGGGTTAGGCAACCTTAGGCATGTGTGCCACCATTGGCACACGGTAGCTTAACCAATGGCACACTAGCAATACGTGTGCAAGAGTGTTTTGGAAATGTTAAAGTGCCCTTTCATCTGCATGCCAAATTACCTCTTCCACAGTCATTGGCAGTACTGTGGCCTGTTATTCACGGTAGTTTGATCGATTTTTCCCCCCCTCATCCTCATCCAAGAACCGCTCTGTTCTGCCTCTGTTTGGCTAGTTCTCGTTGCCGCCTTCACAGAATTTGTTAAGTTTATTGCTGATGAAAAAGATTGGTGGAAGGTTGGTAGAGTTTATGATTTCAACTCATATGTGGGTGTTATCATAAGGATGGCAGCCTTCTTAAATAGTGCTCTCATATATAATTACAATGTGCTGATTATGGGAGAAAATTGTTGCTATGCATGGAATAAATTAACAGATCTGTTGGATATTTGAATTTTGATGCGGTGTCATAATTAAACTTAATGTTAACCTTAATGTTGATATGGCACACTGATTATTGAACATTTAAAAATAGCACTTCGTATCAAAAAGGTTGCCGACCTGTGTCTTAGCTTATATTATTTTTTGAATACATACAAAACATAAATTTTTTTATAAGGGTCCCTTGAATTTGTCTTTAAGCTTTAAGGATTTATTATATTTACTACACAGAAACACTCAAGTGGTATTTGGGCATCTAAGTGTTGAATGTTAAAAGTGGGGGTTTGGACTTTTTCAATATCAATAACCGTATCTGTTCCTTGAAATTGTGTTGACAGTTAATTTGAGTTTATGTCTCTTTATATAGCACTTTATCTGGGGCTTATCTTGGTCTTTCTTCTTTTAGGTAATAAGTACTCTAACAGAAGAATGTAGATGAACACATGATGGCAGCTCATGTGTTTTAGAGAGCGACTGGTATTTACACAGCTTGAGTTCCATCCCACGGAGCAACAGATTTGAATTCGCAAAAAATGGCACATATATCAGAATAATGTTCGTATATTGGTTTAATGTTTTGCTTTCGCAAATTGTAAAAAAAACAAAAACAAAAAAAGATTTGGTTTAGTGCACATTTTCCACCAATGGTGTTCCTCTTTTAATTAGGAATCATTTAACTAAATTGCCACATTGCCATCTGGTTTGAGGATGCAACACATGCAAAGGGGTGCAATTTTCCATTTCCATAAAGGGAGGGAAACTTGTCAGCGTGAATGGAGTTTTAGAAGTGCAACGCATGTCACTGACACGAAGCAAAATCTCAGCAATTTGAGGCTGATTTGGTTCCACAAGTCAAACAAAAGCTTGCGTACAAAGTTTTGATGTAGATCTGATCTTTAATAATCTGTTTCTTCACACACTTGTACCATTTATTAGTGCTATTGATTTGATTGTGTCAAAATTAGGGCTGTCAATCGATTCATTTAATCATGATTAATCACAAATTTTTTTATCTGTTAAAAATTAACCCATTTTAATTCACATAGCTTGAAGTCAGAGGTCAAGGGATCATGGTATGACATGGTTGGTACCAATGGATTCCTTAGATTTTTATGATGCCAGTATCTTCACTCTAGCTTTAAGATGGAGCCCGCTACAACCTAAAAATCGTAAGTTGCATTAATGCATTAAAGAAATTAGTGGCGTTAACACAAATTTGTGGTAACGCTTTTTCGTTTACTTTGACAGCCCGAGTCAGTATATAAAAAAAACACTATTTTCGTCCTCAGACTTGTGAGATAAGGCCGGCATTCATTACTACCTGCAGCCCCACAGACGCTCTCCTCTCCTCTCCCACTCTGTCTGGCTCGATGCCTAGTCATTGGCAGCTTGCACATGTGGCCAAACTGTAAATCAGATTCAGACTTTCCATTCAAGTGCCCCACTCGGGGGACTGGGCCGGCCTTTATTCTGACCTTGTGGACCTTTTTATAGGCTTAGAAAAGAGCGTCAGAAAGGAGATAGCTCCATAGTTCACACAGAAATGAAGAGCTGAGTGTCTCTTACCTTTGATTAAAATCTGACCTCGTGGCATTTTCGAAAATTTGTGCATTTGAGGTGCACCTAACATTTCAATGCGCGCTGTAAATCATCCACAGTTTAAATATCCTCATGGAAATAACAGAGCGCTGTGATTTTTAGATTCTCTCCTGTGTGATTAAGGTTTGTTGTAAGCGATGCTCTCCTTCCAGAACAGAGCTGGCCGCATGTTTTGGTCTTTGTCCCCGCGCAGCTGATGCTCTGAAGAGAGTTTGGCAGGGCTCAAGCTGTTCAGTCCCCCCCACCCCCTCTCCCTCTTTCTCTATCCCCCGCTCTATCTCTTCCCTCCATCACACCTGATTGCATTTGACAAATGCCCCTATTGGCTCCATATCATCAGGTGCAGTGGAGGCAGCCTAAGACTATATTACTCTGCCCGTATACCACATCTGTTCTCTATTTTGCATGGCTGACACACTTGCTTCTGCGTGGTTCGAACGGGGCCAAGGCCCTGTCAGTGGAACAGCTTCATGAGTCGCAGGTTGCGTCGGCTAAGGGGAGTCCTGGTGAGTGCGTTGGACATGGCTTCCGGCGTCACTGCTAATCTTTTAGAAGGTGTGGGCCGGGCACAAGGGGCCACGGTTATTCACCACGGTAAAAATCATGTTCACATAAATTCTATTGACGGACACAGTAGGAGGGTTTGAATTGGTTCTGAATTGGAGCTGGTTCCAGCCAGCTGGGGGTTGAAAATGTCCTTTTCCTTTCAGCTTATTGATCACTAAAAAGCGAGGTTTGGACCTACACCACTGCACTTCCGTCTACATTACCCGTTAAGCATGCATCAGTATACATTATGTACAATATGACGTACCGGATCTATGCTGAAAATTGTGCCTATAAGCATCACAAAACACATTAGAGATACAGCGAAACACCATTTGGAAATGATTTCATACATGACAAAGCATTTACTGCCTTTTAGAATGAACTAAGAAAGCAGCATGTCTCCTGGTGTAGTCATAATGTCCCACAATGACCAACTTAAAGTTACTGTGAGGGATTTTTAACTGGTTATGATACAGTCTCACTTTAATACTGATGCCTCTATATGACCTACATAAGTAAATCATGAGCGAGGAGATTGGCTATTTCTGTATAGTTATTCTTAATGCTTGTCATCGGTGCTGCTGGGTCGGATTCCGCTCAAAAATCAGACAAAATCACGCAGGTTTATCAGAAACTCCTTCAGCTCAGACCATCAGACGCTTCAGCCTGTCGCGGACAGACCCAGATCCAGTTTCGCTGGCGCCTTCAACCTGCAGTCGGAGCTGCGGCGGGAGGTGTCCGGCAGCAGTGGCTTTTCCTTCGCCGGTTCCCAACACTGACACCACACTGTTAGTGGCACCGGGCCGTATTGCTGGGTCCGTTGGAAGGAAGGGAGGCACGGGAGAACCAGGACTGCGCGGGACAGATTGTCAGACCCTGCTGCAGTAAAATTAGAGGTTTTGTAAAGGGAGTCTGGTGCTCGGAACCACTACCGCTTTTGTCCACAGGTAGCGCCAAAATCAACAGAAAAAGTTCCTCTTAGTAGCTTTAAGTAAAACCGTGCATAAAACAGAAAACCCTCAACATGTAAACATAAAGAAAATATTCTATATTGTATATTCTCACTTTTAACCCCAAAAAACATTTACAACATAAGTATTTTTTTAGTGGCTGCTGTGGATAACTAACATTATCAGCCAGACTGACATCACTCTGTCCTAGCCTGTACTCCAGCTACATAATATAGTTGCGTCTTGAGGCAACAGTGAGCTAATGTGCCACTGATGGCTCTATCACTACATTAGCCAGCTTGACCTGTGACACATCTCCTTACTAGCTGATTATTAAATACAAACTTTGAAGGTGACTTTGGGGATATTTAAGTGGAGAAAACAAAAGAGCACCGGAGTGCCTCCTAACAGAGAGAGACGCTGATGGACTGTCATGAACGGCGTTTCATCAGCGGGAACGCTAGTAAGGGTCGGCACCGTAGTCACCATGTGGTGGCAAGGTTAGGTCACATCAGCCGCCCATACCGACTCCCATACAAAGAAGATGCTGAGTTTGAAAGGCAAACGCCGTAAAACCCACCTCTCCTTTACCTCGATTTCACTCGGTCGATATCTTCGGAATTACTTTCAATTTAGAAGAAACAAATTGAGGAAGGAAGATAAAAAGAGGTGATGGGAAAATATTGGATTAAAAGTCACAAAGGCGGGGAGGGGATGGGGGCAGAGCCGCAAGACTGCCAGGAAGACTGATATAGAGTGCCTCGAATCTATGAGGCTCCTCATGTGCGTCATGTGTTCTCATGAGTCAACCAGACACTGCACCTGCTGGGTGGTAATTGGAGGGCTTCCTGGGAGAGGTGGCCGCAGCTCTGTTTTGCCTCTGGGCCACCCGCAACAGTCTGAGCCGGCTCTAATTGGCACAGCACATCGCCTTGCTCGTAGTGTGCACTTAGACTACAGAGTAGCTTTATTAATGATTCATCGATGATCAGTTAATCACCCCCTGCGGATTTTTGATCAATCAGGAATTTATCATCAATATATGCTCGATGCTCATAGTAATTTACTGGTATTTATTAGGGCTGTCAAAGTTAACGCGATAATAACGCATTACTGCAAATTCGTTTTAACGCCACAAATTTCTTTAATGCATTTTCCGCAACTTGCAATTTTTTTGGTTGTAGCAGGCTTTATTTTAAAGCTAGCATATGAAAGTAGAAAACCTAAGGAATCCATTGGTACCAACCATGCCATACTAGGTTGTTGCGAACGAGGCTAAATAACGCTCTTAAGTTCGGCTAAATTTTGGCGAGGAAAAACTGGCATGGCCATTTTCTATGGGATCCCTTGACCTCTGACTTCAAGATATGTGAATGAAAATGGGTTCTATGGGTACCCACGAGTCTCCCCTTTACAGACATGCCCACTTTATGATAATCCCATGCAGTTTGGGGCAAGACATAGTCAAGACAGCTGTTGTTGCCTGTTGGGCTTGAGTTTGCCATGTTTTAGCACATTGCTTATGCTAAATGCAGTACCTGTGAGGGTTTATGGACAATATTTGTCATTGTTTTGTGTTGTTAATTGATTTCCTATAATAAATATATACATACATTTGCATAAAGCAAGCATATGTGCCCACTCCCATGCGGATAAGAGTATAAAATACTTGAGAAATCTCTCTTTAAGTTACATTTTGAACAGATCAAAAATGTGTGATTAATTTGCGATGAATTAAGTATAGATAATTATGCAATTAATCACAATTAAATATTTTAATCGATTGACAGCCCCTGTATTTATTAAATGAATGTACAGTATTTACAAGGTTATGCTATGGAAACAGATGGATTTTGTAGCTTTCATAATCAATTATAAATCGCTAATATGGCCAATGATTGATTAAAAAAAAACAGTTTAACATTTTGCATCCCTACTACAGACGCCTTGGCTTTGCGAGCGTGGTTAGTTAGCTGTGCCGTTTCTCCCAGCCCACCCATTAGTTTAAGTGGGGGGGCACTGGCGCCATATGGTAGGTCCTTGACTGTGACAGACTGACACATTAGTCATTGATGGCTCACAGCCTCTCTCAGATGATAGGCAGTGCTTAAAAGGCTGACCTACAAACACACACACACAAACTCACACACACACACACACTTAATTGATCCTGAAACACTCTGCCACAGTAAATATAGAGGCATTTTTACAGAGGTCGTGTCAGCTCAGTCAATTTGGCAGTAATGCGTGTGTGTGTAAAAATAGTGAAATGAGAGACACAATAGAATAATCGCGGCCCCACCAGTTATGACCCCGTGATAACGGGACTATGGATCGCTCTCTGTCCATTTGCTCAGTTAATTTCACGCAACATGGCGACATTGTGCATCTCGCCGCAGCCTTTTTTAAAGAATTCGATGATTGGCCTGATGGCGCGCTATAATTGGCACTCAAAACAAAAGACATATTTGTTCCTGATTGGCTCAGGAGGGGGTTCTGCCTCTTTTTTTAGAGACAGCACTTTATTTTTAAGACATTTTTGCAACTCAACCTTAAATAAATGCAGTAAATTCCCCCCACTAGTAATGTCTAACGTGTTTAGTATTGGACAGCAAATAACCGATATTTAGTTCCTCCAATATTCTAATGGAATGTAACAGTTGATTACAGTTTAGAAGGCCTTGAACAGTTTGCTATGTTTATATTTTTTATTTTTTCAGCAATATTTTTTGGGGGGTTTTCCAATTATAACATTACATAATAATACAATGGTCAGTCTTGGCAGCAAATACAGTATACCATCAAATGATTATGCAAGTAAATTAAAAAAACATATTAATTAAAACAGAAATGAATATACAGATGTTACAGTAATTACAATGTACAGAAATCTTAAAGGTCACATGGGCTACTACACTTTATAATTTTATTCCACCTACCCCACCTTGCTTGCTTGAAGTCCCGCCTTTTCTTCCGTGACGTGGTGATGTCACCAAGTAACACATCTGCATAATAGCTGCCTACAAGCTAGTTTGGCACGCCCTCAAACAAAGCTGGTTAGAGTGGAGCTGGAGGGAGCGGAGTCTGAAGAGATGGTTCGGTTGGTCCAATCACAACAGTGGGCCAGCTGACCAATCAGAGCAGAGTGGGCTTGTCTGAAACAGAGTCAGTCATAATAGGTCCTCTTTAAGTGGTAATGCAGCAATTGCAATCAACAACATAATGATCATTTGGTCATATTGCCCTTGAAAGAAACACCTGTGACTGTTTATACCTGTGGATAGAGATTGTTTGATTTGATAGCAAAGCAAACACTTTATAATCTTATTCCAGTTAAATCACCCCGGTCTTTGGCTTTATTGATTATTACCAACGTTTTGTTTCAAAAGCTCCATGAAACTCCCCCTGTTATTTTCAGAAACTGACAGCTTCTCTTAAGTAATGTATGTTAGTTTTTCACACTTTTCTATGTTACAGTAGAGAAGGCCCGTGTGCAGCAGTATGGATGAGATTAGCATCAGCCTAAGGGAGCTGTAAGCCGTTCTCCCCCTCCTCTGCTTTTAACTCTCCTCAACAGCACCAAGGTGCTTGCACATCCTGTTTGAAATGTGTCATCAGCTGTCCTGGCAGGTAACGTTGCCGCACAAACCTCTGAAGTGACGGCGCTTTTTACGTGGAAAGGTCATCGCAGGAGTGGGTTAAATGTCCCCCGGAGGAGAGAGAGCGGCAAGTCAGACGGACTGTGATTCGTGCAAGTTTTTTTTTTTTTTTTTTACGCTGCCGGAGCTGCTTCGCCTTCTCTGAATGACCTTGACCAATTCTCCCCTCAGTTTTCACTTACAAGTCACTCTCTAGAAAACTGCCTGGCCGCCGTGTGTCAAGATGTGCCAGCAGTCATTAGTCTTAGTCTGATTGAGGAGCTGAAGAAATTAAAAAACAGGACTGCCATCAGAGGTCAAGCCGTCACAACAACCGCACACAAAACATATCCTCTGTTTTGGTTTAATCCAATTAGACATCCACTGAAGCTTCAGTTGTTTAGAGGCAAGCCTGATTAACTTTGTTGTGAATGGCTCTGCTTGTTCCTGTGATTTTTCCCCTTTCTTCTGTTTGCTCAAGAAATTATCCTCCTTTCCCATCTATGCTTTAACTTACTTCATGCAGAATTTTAGCTCAAACTATGACTGCACGATTATAGCTAAAATGTTTGTCAAACCACAATTGTTTGCATAATTAGGATTATCACTAGGATTTACACTGTGTTGCCTCCAAATTTACACTCTACTCTATATACCTAGAAAATTAAACTTCCTATAATTACAATATACAAGTCGTACGGGCTACATAGATATAACTAAAAATTGGTCTGAATTAAAGGGTCTATGCACCCGTATTGCAAAAAAACATTGTTTCTCATTTATCTCCGGTGGTATCTAGTCATGCAGATAGTTTTGGGTATATGCCCTTATTTTGAGATATCTATCTTTAAGTCTTTCTGCCCTCGCCTCAGTACATTGGCGGTAAATGGAACTTTGTTTGTGGTGCTCACAGCACTGAAAAATTACATTTAAAAAAAATCAACCGCAACATCTCTTACCTGAAACAGTGTCCCTGGCTGCTCTGGGTAGTCAACAGACCTCTCTGGTCTAGATTCTAGCAAATGAAAACAATGTCTTTTTTAAAGAGGACCTATTATGTTTTTGTGCTTTTTTCCCTTTCCTTTAATGTGTTATGTAGTTTTTTGTGCATGTAAAAAGTCTGAAAAGTTACAAAGTCCACGCCAAAGGGAGTTACTCTCCCCCTCAGAAACACTGCTTTTGAACTCCCTGAAACGCCTTTCCTGAAGTCCCGCCTTTTCTTCCGTAACGTGGTGATGTCACCAAGTAACACATTTGCATAATACCTGCCTAGCGGCTAGTTTGGCACGCCCTGAAACAAAGCTAGTTATGGTACATGTCCGCAGGGGCGTTTTATATCGTGAGTGATCGCCTCGCTTCCCAGCATTGAACGCTTGATGGGCTGCCACTAGGCACTCGGCACTCGGCACTCGGCACTCGGCACTCGGCACTCGGCACCTGATTGGACAAACGCTTTCCCTCATAGGCTGCTGCTCCCAGCTTTCAAACCTGAAACCAACATGGCGGCTCATTTGGAAACTTTTTCCCCTTTATATCACGAAAATAGTTCACCGAAATGTGTTTCTGAAAACATTTTATGCAAGAAATAAGCCATGCAGTTGCTGAATCTGTCTTTATTTTGGATCGACAACGCTTAGTTTAAAAGTTTCTTGGGAGTTTCCAGAGGCGGAGAGTCACGTCGAACGCGAGGCTAACACTTTAAACACAGATCTTCGGTTTTTAAAGTTTGATAAACTGTGGAAGATTAAATTCGGATTAAAATATTATAGTATTAAATGACAAATTTTGTGCTGCTGGGTTAAAATGATCTACCCTATTCATTGTCACTTTTGTCTTTATATAATTTTGCTTGCCGCTGTGGCCAACACAATAGAGCAGATTGTAATTTACACTTCTCAGTCATTCTCACACAGCTAAAACACAAGTGCTGTCATCGATACCGCTGCTCGTCGCCGGCTGGAAGGCTGCTATTTAACCGCAAACGGCCAAAAGCAGCACGTTTCCCGGATCAAATGAGGTCAGGTGCTGTTTTGCCACATGAGTATGAATTAGTTATAGGTATTTTTGTTTGTGATAATGATAGTCGTTAGGCTCATTTAGGAAGAGAGTTAAGAAATTGAGCGATTCTCCTCGTGTGCCACAGTCCTCCGAGAGATATGATTTAGATGACAGTGAAAGCCAGAGCCATAATTATTGAGAACACTTTCTTATGCTGCCGTTCGCGAGCTAGATCTTTGTAAAATATCTTCTGGGTCCTCTTGTGTAACAAGCCTCTGTGGTGTGGTCTCCTCTTGTTTTTTAAAGACGCCATTTGGAATTCATTACCAGGACTCCGTATGCAGATTCGGAAGGGCTTTGATTAAAGCTCTAACAAGCACTTGATGGTTGGGGATATCACATTTCCTTTTGTTTTAATGCACTCTGTTAGGCTCACTCACAGTTAATAAGTCACAATCAATCTACCTGCTGTACGCACTGAGGCTTTGTAAGAGCTTAACAGGACCCCTGAGAGATGGAATAATTTCACTTCTGAAACAGACTGACAGAGTGAGTGCGTTCATTGATGTTCGCGTCTGTGTGGGATCGTAACAGCTCCCATTGTATATTTATATGCTTGTGTACGAGGGTGTAAGAGAAAAAGGAGACTGCTAAAGGAAGGCTGTCAGATATTGCCAGACTGGTAGACAGGCGCTGTGTGTTGTCTCCTCTCCATCTTCACTTGAAAGAGTGGGTGCAGTTGCCTTAAGCTAGCATATCATATTTGATGACCTCAGAAGCGGCTCTCCCAGAATACCTGACTTGTGCTTTCTAGTGTCCAAGTCATCTCAGCCTATGGATGAAAATATCAGATTTCATCCACGGTTGTTAGAGCAACTCTAGTAAAAGTGCACGAATACACAAAATGCGACGGAGATGCATCGGAGGTCGTACTGCACATTGGCGTCTTTAGTGTGTCAGAGCTATAATGCAGAAGGCTGCCTATGGACCCTGTGACGGCTTTAAGTTAAAGGTCCCGTTTATGGTTCCTGTGCGTTAAATGTCTTTGCTGAGGCATGAAGCACGGGGAAGCAGTCTACTTGCTGAGTTGAGGCTCAGAATGCATCATTGCTGTTTTTCTCCCCAGTGACATATTAAGCTGGCATTTTAGCAGTTTTAAGGTTGATTGAATATTTCATTAAATTCAGATTTGTTCCTTTTGATTTATTACAATTAAAAAAAAAATCCTTAGGTGTTCGTACTGAAAACAGAACAGATGATTATATATATATTTGCTGTATCAGAATGTATGTTGGAGGAGGTTGGTGCCGTTTTGCGTAAGCCTCAGTGTTGAATGTTTTCTTTCTTTTTTGGGCTTAGATGCACCCAAATGGATACTTCTGAAAGTTTACATGCATGTTATAAGCCAGATTTAACAGGTTTGCAATCAATTATAAGCAGAGTTTCTACTTGGAGTTAAGGACTTACTCCTTCTATCCACAACTGCTTGTAGGACAGGGATGCTGAAAGTCGGTCAGATTTGGGGGTGCTGAGAGAAAGTCGACCTTTATTATGACATCCTACTAAATGCTGCACAACATTCGTGTTTTTTGCTTTAATTTGAATTACATTGAATTGGGGGTTTTGGGGTTCTCCCCCCAAGAAAATATGACTTTTGAATTTGACTTAAAACTATGCAATTTTACATAATTTTTGGACCATATTTATTTCTTTATATCAGAATCAGGTTTATTTCGCCAAGTAAATACATGCATGGAATTTGACTCTGGTTTTATGCAGCTCTTTCAATGTACTTACACAGAATAGAAATAGAAATATAAATAGAAAACAGTGAGGAACAATAATGACCACCAATAAAAAAAAGAATACATTAATAAAAATAAAATACCTATATACAGGTCAAGTGTTCCGGAAGGTGTAAACAATACAAATAGTGCAAAGATAATGCCCAAAAATACAAAACAAAACAAAACCAAACTTAGTTAGTTAATAGTTGAATATTTATTTTATTATTTACACATAACAGCCTTTCAGATTCAGAAAACTGAACATAGTTTTCTCAGTGCGTAACACTGCGCATTACTAAACAACCAGTTCCCCCCCATGATTCTAACAGAATGACTGGTAGATGATTTGCTCTCTTCAGCGATATTATGTCCAGCACATAAACATTTTATTGATAATTTACCTTATCTTCACCCCCCTCGCTCCAACCGTCCTGTGCGTCGGCTCGTCGATGCTCTCCACGTTGTTTTTACGTAGCACAAAAACGCACTGCAATGGCAGGGAAAACCCTGATTTTAGAAAAGCAGGCTTGACCATCAACCTACTATATATCAAAGCAGCTACACAGTAAACAACACAGAGCTAATGCATGAGACCTGAGAGGAGAGGAAGTGGGAGTGAGGCGCTGTATGGATGACCCATAACCAGGTTACTATAGTTTAGAATGCAGGACAGTGAGGATACAGCCATTTCATGCAGGAGACGAGTGAGGATCTAGCGATGTGCATTCACCCCACGGAGGTTCATATGAGACAGTATAAAAAATATTTTAATAATAGATTTTTAATTTCCACTGCTGTTAATCATTAACAGCTCCCTCAGCACCCCCACTTTCTGCACCGATGTTGTAGGATGCTGTTTCCACCCAAAATGAGTAAATCCTTATAGCCATCTGAAGGTAGCTAGATAGGTGCTAGATATGTGCAACCTGCAGTCACGCTTTCAAACTACGCTTTCAGTGTTGGCACCATCTTGAGCAGGAAGCACCATGTCACTGACAACATTACACACTGGTTACTGCGTGCATTTTTGCTCTCCACAGCTCGGTAATAACTTTAAACAATCTAATCAGGGGTACCCGAGCATGGACATTGACATTCTGGACGCACTGATGCACCGAACACACCGCGCTCACGCAGCTCCATGAAAAATCTTCAGGACATTTCAAAGTTCCACACCCGCTACACTCCTCCCTTCATATCCTCATCCAAAACACAGAGATGCCGGAGGTGCAGTAGCTTCCTGCTTCTTGTTCTTTTCCAATGGTAGCACCTAAAGCAGTTAATTTTTTACAAACCATTTTTTATGAAGGCACTGCATTTTTAATTGAAATAGAGAAAGGCCTGTGGCTGCAGCTAACACTATACAGTATAATGTGGTAGGGCAGAGTCAAGGCGGTAATTGTTTTTGATTAAATTTGATAGAGGCAGGAGAGGGAAAAGTTACTTAGCAAAGACAAAAAAAATAAATCTATAATCCTTTCTAGGTATTTGAATAAATACCTCCGTCATGTAAACAATGATTGTTATGCTGAATTGCTGGTTTGTACAATTACTTATATAAAACACCAATGACTGGCTTATTGTGACCATGTAAACACAGAGAAATCTGCTTTTAAAATGCTTAAAATAATGTAGATAATTGTCTTAAAATACATCACCCATCTGCACCTGTGTGACATGGACAGTCGACTCTACTCACTAAACCAATTAGATAAACAGGTTTTGTTGGCCATGATTGATGCCAGACTCTAACTTGACACCACTGACAGATTATTCCTCTTAATCCCATCCAGTTTCCAATTGCATCACAGGTGCACTCTGCTTGTCTGGTCACCAAAATACCCAACAAAGCCTTTCTACAGTTTGTACGTCACACACCTCGCACAATTGACTGCACTTTGCGCCGCAGAGTCACAAGAACGGGGTCTCACACATTTGCTTCACACCTGTTAATAACTTTCCACCTTCAGACCCAGCATCCTGTGTATTATCACCGGGCGCACTCCCCCTTGTATTGGAAAAAAAAAAAAAGTTTGGAAAAGAAGTGGTTTTGAAATCTGACCCCAGAAATACTCCAAATTAAGAGCATGTAACCTTTCCGACACAAATCTGTTTGCAGATAAAGTTTAAGCTTGTTGATGTTTTTTTTTGTTTTTGTTTTTTCTTGTTAAAAAAAACGCTCTTCACTTCAGAAGGCAGCATATTTCTACTGTCAGAAGTTCTAGTCTGATCCTTCACTCAAAACACAAAGCAGCCGAATGCAACATTGAGCAGGCTTTTTTCAGCCCTATCTGAAAGAGATTAGAGGAACATGCATTTCCTTCTTTGAGCTCACATTTCAAACTCTGCCTTCACGTCATTACTTAACCACTGGAGGAGCACTCGTTAGAGGAAAAACGAGACTGCGAGCTACATACTGTACAGTAAGTAGGCCCGGTCGGCTTGGACATCTCGGCCCTGGTTTATGTTGGGACCTCAAATTAGATTGTCACAACTAAATAGCTCAGTAATGGGATCACTGGGATCATTTTTTCTCGTCGTCCTTTCTCTTTCAGCATGCTACCTCTCTACTTTCCCCCCATAGCATTAGCAGAGCCTAACGTCTGTTAGAGAGGGGATGTGCGGGAGGCTGAATGTAGTTCAGTTTGTTCAGTGATACGTCTTTGGAGAGCCCCCAAATAGCAAGACAGTTTTTTTTTCTTTCAAGATGAAATGTGCATGTGTGTCTGTGTTATTCAGAGAGACAAAGAGACAGAGAGTTGATGTCACAGCAAGCGGGTGGAAGGTTTCTTTGATTTTCAAGGAAGGTTCGATGACAATTTGACAAGGGCTGAGAGGACATGGGAGAAAATCCTTTGATGCCGTTTGTCAACAAAAGGCTTCTACAACATACAAATAGCTATTTATCCTCTTCTGATTTTTTTTTTATCTCCTCTCTCCTCGCTTAACGTTTGGGCAGTGCCCATCAGACTTTTGCACTGATGTGTACTCAATGGGCAATCCCCTGGTCTGAAAAGTGAAGCCAATAAGAAAGTGCCTTAAACTTGCATTCTTTCTAATAGCCAGCAGGGGGCGACTCCTCTGGTTGCAAAAAGAAGTCTGATTGTATAGAAGTCTATGAGAAAATGACCCTGTTTCTCACTTGATTTAGTACCTCAGTAAACATTGTAAACATGAGTTTATGGTCTCAACCGCTAGTTTCAAGTCTTCTTCAATACAGCATGATGTTCATTTCGTAAATTATGGTCCCATTTAGAGTAATATAGACGATAAAACAGGTCGCTACCACGACGTTGTCCAGTCTGGGAGTTGTCCTTGTTTTTGTCTTACGACTTTAACCCTTTCACAGTGTGTTTTCAGTTCATGAAAGTTAATTGTAACATTTTGGTCGCCTAAAAATGTCGTATTCAGCGTTCGGTTGTACTTAGCTCCATCCTCTCGTGTCACTTCTGGTTGCAAAAAAACAAAATGGCGACGGACAAAATGCCAAACTCAAGGCTCAAAACGGCAGTCCACAAACCAATGGGTGATGTCATGGTGACTACATCCACTTCTTATACACAGTCTATGTGCGTACTGTTAGGCGACTGGACACCTCTGTCTTAAAGGGTAACTTCGGTATTTTTCAACCATATTTCCCGTTTTTGGGTCTAAGTGACGAATGGGGACAACACTTTTTGAAATTGTTCCAGTATTGAGGGATAACGATGTAACCGGCAGCTACGAAACGAGCTACGAGGGCAAGTGAGCAATGTCACTTTGTTATTGTGTCTACCAAAGTCCCGCTCAAAGAGAAGTCTTGTTGTGAAATCTGAATATCCGTGTACTCTGGCTCAAATAAATATGTGCGGCCATCGAATTCAAAGACCTCATCCACATTGTCGAAATCATCAAAATATTCAGCCATGACATTGAAAATCTTTTAGATAACACACTAAGCTACGCTTTCTGTACTCCAACACAACAAACTCTGCCCGGCTGGCACTCGCGTTGCTACCATGGATGTATTCCACTATTCCACCGTTGTCTTCTGGCAACACGTCACCTCGCCTGATTTCACGAGACTTCTCCTTCAGCAAAACTCTTTCCATTATGTCAGACACTAATAACAATCAGAGTCTGTCTTTGGCAAAAACAAGCAGTTTTAGTGGACGTAAATGATGGGGCCAGCTTGCCTCAATAGGATTACATTGCAGTCTGTGAGTTGCTGCTGTCTAGAGTTGCAAAAATGAATCGATTAATCAATTAGTTGGCAACTATTAAATTAATCAGCAACATTTTGATAATCAATTAATTGGTTTGAGACATTTTTTAAGAAAAAAAGTAAAAATTCTCTGATTCCAGCTGCTTAAATGTGAATATTTTCTGGTTTCTTTACTACTCTATGACAGTAAACTTTGAGTTGTGGACAAAACAAGACATTTGAAGACGTCATCTTGGGTTTTGGGAAATACTGATGGACACTTTTCCCCATTTTCTGACATTTTCTAGACCAAACAACTAATCGATTAATCGAGAAAATGATCGATTGATTAATCAACAATGAAAATAATTGTTAGTTGCAGTCCCACTGCCGTCTACAGCGCTCTCCCTCAATACTGGACCAATTTAAAAAATTGTTGTCCCTATTAGTCACTTAGACACAAAAACAAGGGGAAATGGTGTCCAATACTGAAGTTACCCTTTAACTGTCTTTCTTACTCTGTCCAAGCAACAATAAAAAGCAGGCTAAACTAACACCACCACAGGAATGCCACAATGATTGATGAAACAATGGTTTGTTGGTGTTTGTAAACCAGACTTGATGGGCAAAGTGTAAAAAAAGGGGCGAGTCCAAAACCAACAGCAACCAGTAGCGCTATCTCCTCGCAGCACAAAGCAGCTTTTGCAGGCTGTGTTCTCAATTGCGACAGGTTGAATATGGCCTAATAAAAGAGAGACAGAGCGGAAATTTCACCCAATTCCTGCAGATAAGAGGGTATTGTCTCAGCAACTCATGAGCTTTTTGTTCGAAAAATGTGAGAATTTAGATTGGCTAAAAGAAACAAGAAATCTTTTTTCTTCCCCCCTCTGTGTTTTTCTTTGTATTTGAGGCCCATTCTCGGTGCCCGTTTTATAAAGACAAGCCAGGGCGACAAAACGATTCCTGAAGATTAATTAAAAATAGTTGATGGGGGTTTGGACAGCATGTATATGTACATGGGGAGTTGAGAGGCATGATACCCTGATGGTGCGGTTTGGCAGAGCGCCAATGAAAAGTTTTTTTTTCTTTTTGTTATTAATAGTACAAAGACAACAAATATAAGTAATTGCTTATTCTTTGAGTGGCTAATTAAAAATCTGAAATGGCCCTCACATCTTTGTGTTCAGCAGTGTTGCTTCAAGTCATGCCAATAGCCTGTATCTGCAACTTGAATTTATCTTTATGCATTTATCTTTATGCACCATTATTTATGTACATCTCTTTAGGGACACATGGAAAAGATATTTCCACGTTACATGTGTGGTCATGGAAATGTCACAGTAGAGGCAGCAGCTATCAGGCTGTGCTGCCTAATCCTCTACTCCCCATCAGAGCATTGCCTGTGTTCATATGATTAGGGTTATAATGCCCAGTAGTCGCACTGGATAAATGATCGTCTCTTTTAAATTGAGCCTTGTTTTGTTGTCTGGTCCGTCGAGGCTGTTACTCTTGCGCAATTGAATTTATTTCTCCACAGGTGTGCGCATTTGTAAAAACAACATTAATGTGATAACACCATGGTTCCGTGGTAACTTGGAAACACTCATCAGGTTCGCTAACACTGGCTGGGTGGAATTACAAACAGGAGACACTCAATAAACGAAGTTCATGAAAGAAGAGTTAAAGGTGCTAAATTTCAAATTCAGAGTGTATCTATATATGATCGAGGGATTGCCTCCACACGGCTCTCAACATGGCGACGGCTGAGATGGCAGCTAGCAGCTAACAGTGCTAACAGTGCAACAGCTGACAGAGCTAATAGTGTTAACCTGAGCGTCGTCCAAATGACGTAAATATTGCCGTAATGCAGTTCAGCCGCTGGTTTTTCGACATGACGATAGAAACAATATTGAAAAATATATAGATAGATAGACATTTCTATATTGTTTTGACGATACATATCAACATATCTCCCAGCCCTAATAACAAATAGTTGTTTGCTGCTATATAAATGCTCTGAATTTCCAATTTAGCACCTTTAAGTTTATGAGAAGAGTTGTTATTTAACATGAGAGTTAAGTATATATGTATATGTTAACATGTTACAAATAGTTTTCTCTATCAGTGCGATTGAGTTTTTGTAATGTTTGATATCACCTTTGTTCCCGGTCATATTTGCAATGGTTCGCTATAACCTATAACCTAACTGAATTGCTTTGATTCCTCAAAGAAACAAGTACATTATAGCTACAACAGTAATGTGATTTTCTTCTGGATAAGACAATTATAATGCAAGTTCACAACATTAAATACGCATTAAGAAACCAAAATAATATAGCAAAACCCATGTTGATAAGAATATTAAATACTTGACAAATCTCCTTTTAAGGTACATTTTGAGCAGATAAAAAGTGTGTGATTAATTTGCAATTAATTGTGATTAACTACGGAGAATCATGCGTTTAATCGCAATTAAATATTTGAATCGATTGACAACCCTAATAGCAATACAATATATAAATATATAATGTCTACCGCTTTCTTTCTTTGTCACTTTGGTGTAATATCCCCCATGCTGTCACGTCGTCATCTAGACTGTATGATCGTGATAGGGGGACAGAATCGGTAACACCACCAGATTATATCACTTACTTTCAGTGAGCTGAACAATTAGGGGCAGTGATGGAATTTGTGTGAGTATCAAGCCATACTTGAAGATATTCTGTCTCTTTAAGAATTCTCTCAACTCCCCAAATGCCCTGTCGGATTGCAGCGTGATCACATTGGGCCGTGCAGAAGTGGCTGAATTGGAATCTTATCTTCTTCCATCTTTCCCATTACGGGCAGATTGAAAGCCCTGCAGCGGTGCTCTGGCCCGGTCCCCAGTCAAGACCGCTTTTTAGACTGCAATTTGACAGCTTCTAAAAATGTCACATTTTGTTGTTAAGATGCACTGCCAAGCACTTGAGCCATACATGCTGTGGCATCAGCACCAGTTCGGTTGTGAAGCCTCGCTGACCTTCCCTTCACTCCTGGGCATCACCCCTGGCACTACCTGTCTCCTGGTGTCACTATGACATTATGAACTTGAAGAGCCTGATGTGTAGCAGTAGGCACAAAGCCACTTTCCCCCGGCTTTCATCCCATACTCAATAGGCAGCACTGCTAGCCGCGCTAAGTACTTATGAAAAACAAGTGAAATGACAAAAACTGTATGTACTGCTTTCACTCCAAATTTACTAATGCATGTAAACAGCGGATTTTATTTTGAGCCATGGTGGTTCATTGTTTGGGCTTTCAGTGGAGTCCCAATCTCATAGTGCTAGTCTTTGTTTTGACTAACTGAATAAAACAGAATTTCATAATAAATAATTTTATTTAACACAGTGCCCAAGACTGCACACAAGCATGTTGCACGTCTTGTATACATGCACGTTTGAATACTGAATATGCAACTTATCCGGGCCAAAAGAGAAGAACTCAAGTGCTCAAGTACTCAGTTTCTCTCCTTAAGATGTCCTAATAATTTAATGTAAATAACAGTCCACTGCCATATGCAGACTTAATAATCCATGATGCTCCTTTGCCAAACAGCCAGGTGTTGGAGGCCGAGGTTAAGCAGTGGTGGCAACAGCATTGGCATATCTGGAAGGAGGAGGGGGTGGCTTGTAAAGAAGGATGTGGCAAAACCATAGACTGTATATATAGATGGACGAAGCGTCTCTACATCCTCCCGCTGTACAGAAGTGAAGCCAAAATATCCCAGATACGGGATTTTGACGTAATTTGGAGCTAGAGTCTGCACAGTAGTGATCGGGGGAGCTGGAGCCGCGGTATCAAGGTCCCGCCCACACACCTGCCCGAGCCAATCACGAGCCGAGTACGGCCGCGGCTTGCTAGCGTGCCCCACCTAGCTGCTACGTTAGCACCACAGTAGCTGTTTGGCTAGAAAGACACAACTATAATATCTCTATATCTACATTTAAAGTGACGCATGTTCTATTACACAGACTCGGTTATGGAAAGTTAAAGTTACATCTCCTGTCTCATATAATTCCCGAGCCTACGGCTGCATGACTACTTCACTCAGAGCAGCTGTCAATCAAGATGTCTCACCCCCTTTTTATAGCACCAAATAACTAATTAAAACCAAACTTATCAGAAAAATGAACACTTGAACATACATCAGCGTGATAAGAACTACCTAAAATGTCAGGAACCATCTTTGGGAAAAATTTATTTACTTTGACTTTTTAGTTTGGCCCATGTCCCATCTGCTAACACAGAGGGGGCGGGATTTATGACCTGTACTGCAGCCAGCCACCAGGGGGCAATCAAGATGTTTTGGCTTCACTTTTGGGGAGCTGTCATGTTGTCCATCTTTATATAAAGTCTATGGACAAAACAGAGAAACGTGGTGGTGTCAGGACGAGCCAGATGTTGGTGTGTCTATGATGCCTTCATACCAGTATCACCATGCCAGCTTTAGACCAGTCAAATGTGTTTGGATGGATGTATATCCTCAAGATTTATGCTGAAGTAACTTCCTGTGAATCTTTCAAATCAGTTGTTGTTGCTGTTGTGGAGGCTCTTAAGATGTTTGTTCTGAGATAAAATGACAAAAAGACAAGGCTACAATAAAAAAGGCTGCAAGAAGGTCAGATGTTTTTATATGTCTGTCTACCTCTGTTGTCTCATCTCTCTGCTCTAGTCATTTCTTTTCAGTTGCGCATATGGGCCAAAGCTGCATCTCCGACACACTCGGGGGGGCAGCACTTCCCTGACATAGGAAGTGTGGGGGGGGGCCCCTGCTGTCCACCATCTGGGCAAATGGCAGGTCTTTATGCCAGCATGGTAGCCACTGAAGAAAGAGGGCACGGGGGGGCATAGCAGGAGGCTCCGAAGACAGACAGAGGGGGCATTCGCAGACACAGGTCATTCTTTCTCTGTAAAAGAGCCACTCAGTAACACCTGTGCTCCCACTCCCCTCTGCCCCACTTCAGACGTACTGTCAGAAAGCCCGTGCTCAGCAGAACTACGGGCTCCAAACAAAAGACTTTGCCGGCTCGGCAGAGCGCGTGCAGGTGAATAACAATAACCACTCGTTCAGTTATTCATATATTCATATGTGTGTTCATATTTAGCCTTCACTGTGAGGGTGATGAACAGCGGTTTGCTGAGGCCGCCGTGCCACGCTGACGGCACGGAAGCGCTGGCTCAGTTTCTCTCCTCCGGTGTGGAAGTAGTTAGCGGGCAAGAAAGTGACAGGGCGACTGGTCAGGGTGTCCTTTGTGGGTCTGGTGTTGGACTTGCTGGGTAGGCATATTAAAAGAACAGCACTCCTAATGAGGAGAAATCTGACATGTCTCAGCTGGGGCAATGGAGAGAGAGAGAGAGAGAGAGAGAGAGAGAGAAAGCGAGCTGTGTGGCAGGCCCCTTATGTTCGACTGATAGATTAGCCATTGAGGGCTCGTACAGCCTCTCAGATGGCAGGCGGCAGTTACCCAAAAGCTAATAGATACTCGCACATTATTTGCTTCCTTGCTCCTCCCCGGAGAGGTTCCATACCCATCCCCTGTAAAGTATTACGCGAACATGTTCAACCCCCGTGCTAAAATCTCTCCCCGATGGCTATGGTCTCGGTGCACCCAATCCTTTCATCCTCGTATCTCTCAATCCAGGTAAGGCTTGGCTGGAGACCAGTGCTCTGTAGAAAAAGGAGAGGCCCCTTTGGCTGTGCAATCGATTTCTGCAAAGCAGAATATACAGTACGAGTGACCGTGTCAAGTGAGAATGTAAATGGGCCGTGCGCTGAAACGATCAGGCAGCCTTCAGTGTGCATGGATCAGGGAGTATGTAAGCACGAGATAGCATTTACCCCTGGTTTTAACTAAAGCACTCAGACATTCTCCTCTCTGCAGCCCTGTAATTCCCCCTCCGAGTGCACGGCGTGAAAGTGAAGCACTGTTATCAGCCTCCACCAAATGCATTAGACCTCCTCTGACCGCTGAAACAGACCACCTTGTTGTAGATCATTCCCTGCGCACAGAATGGTAGGTGATGAAGAAGTTGTAAATTAGGATTGTATAGTTTCATGCCCCTTAATGATTACTGCACCCCTGGGCTGCGCAATCACTCCCCCTCTGCAGCTTTGAATTAAATACGACATATGCCTGTCAGTGAATGAAGAATAAATTGGCGGTATTACCCGATGTCACCCGTGGTAATAATGTATGGTGATGACACAGCAGACTTCAGACCACTTTGCACTTTTTCTGCATGGCATGTGGGCAAATGAGCAAGGTTCTTCTCCGAGTGCAGAGTGCTGGAGGAACTGGAGATGGTTAGTTTGATGGGACTGGTTCTAAGTGCTGTCTAGCTGTTTGGGGCAAATATTTTCTTATTGAGGTTTTTTTGGTGTGAAGATTTGCTCTTGTTTTTTGTGTAAGCAATGTGTGTTGATGGCAGATGCACCAAGTAATTCCTGAACGCTCTGATGTCTGGTGTTTTGTGTTTAAAAAGATAAGGCAATCAGTTATTTTTACTGGTTTAAACACCTGACCTGGCATTTAGTCCAATAGGTTTTTTAAATGATGCAGATTAATGACAATGATTGATTTAAGGGATCAGTACCGTAGATACAGTATATATATATATGTTGAAGTGATTGTCATGCATAATTTTAAGATTTCAATTTACAATATAAATTAAAGAACGAGTTGTCTTGACTCTAGAGGCCTTTTTGTGCACATCAACATTTATATTTCGAACTGTTGTTTTTCATCATGAATATTTTCACACAGAACGTGACTGTCACACTGCGAAAAAAGCGTCATACTTTTTTCGGAAATATGTCAATTTTTTTTAGCTTTTGCTCCGCGAATAAAGGCATCAACCACTCATGTTGCGCCTATATTTATGAAACCACAACACAGAGGCTCCGTTCTCCGAACCAGGATGGCAACCTTTATTACTCCTTTCAACCTTAACAAAGGCGGCGCAGATCAGATCCACTCCTTCCGTTCTTACTTTTCACTCAGACACATAATATTCGCAGGCAAGTATTTGCATTTTTCATGTCATTTATTCGTCACGCCCCGGTGTAAAGATCTTAAGGCTGAGTGGTATGGTTTAAACGAATATTACATAAAGGTTGTTTTCCAATATACAGTAGATGTATTTAATCGCGATTAATCGCATGATTTTCCATAGTTGCTCGTAATTTATCACACATTTTTATCTGTTCAAAATGTACCTTAAAGGGAGATTTCTCAAATATTTAATACTCTTATTGACATGGGAGTGGGCAAATATGCTGCTTTATGCAAATGTATATATATATTTATTATTGGAAATCAATTAACAACACAAAACAATGACACATATTGTCCAGAAACCCTCACAGGTACTGCATTTAGCATAACAAAATTTGCTCAAATCATAACATGGCAAACTCAAACCCAACAGGCAACGACAGCTGTCAGTGTGCTGAATTGACTATGACTGTAAAGGGGAGACTCGTGGGTACCCATAGAACCCATTTTCATTCACATATCTTGAGGTCAGAAGTCAAGGAACCCCTTTGAAAATGGTCAGTGCCAGTTTTTCCTCGCCAAATTGAACTAAGTTTGGAGCGTTATTTAACCTCCTTCGCAAAAGCTAGTATGACATTGGTACCAATGGATTCCATAGGATTCTAGTTTCATGTCATTCTAGCTTTAAAACTGAGGCCACTACAACCTCCGAAACCCATCGGCTTTTTAAGACACTGCTTAAAAATCGCAAGTTGCGTTAATGCACTAAAGAAATTAGTGGTGTTAAAACTAATTTGTGTTAACGCGTTATTATCGAGTTAACTGTGATCCTTTGTTTTGCTTTGCATTAGACGATCCTGTCTCAACAACTACTTTGTCAGTATTGCAACACAATTTGTTTGGAATTGGTATCATGGTGTATGATCATATGCACATACCTGTAATACAATTCCAATGGAAGTTGATAAATGGTACCATTAATGCTAATTCTTGCCCAGCAGTAATTTGGTGCAAGCATCTCTTCAACACTACTGTGTTAACATAATCTGTCTGTCTCACTTCCTCTTTGCTTTGTCTTTCCCTTTCTTTGTCTTTCTTTTGGTTACATTCACACTTAAACTCTGCTGAGCTTTGAGTCAAGGCAAGTTTGCTTTGTTAGCTTTGACAACATACACTTGATAACCTTTATTAACATTGGCCTAGCTCCTCCTGTAGCGTTCCTCAGTGTTAAATATCAAATTGTTGTTTGTTGTTTTTTTTGTATATGTGGGGGAAACTTTTTTTTCTCAATATTTGTCCAAACATTGTGGATCCAAAAGTGATTATGTAATGTGTTTTGGATAAGGTCTATTTGAAGGTTACATTTTTCCATTGTATTATACAATTTCAGGGAGGTTGTGGCCCCGCAGAGAGATAAGATGACAATGGTTCGGTTTCTCCCCTCCCTATTTAAAACATGCCTTTTAAAAGCAAATAAACTGCCTCGGCAGCTGTTTGGATTGGTTGAACTGTATTGACAATCTGTTAAAGTGCAGAAAAAAAGGGGGCTTATTTTCCCTTTTGTAGAATTTGACAGTGATAAAACTGGATTGCAGCAATAATGGCTGTCATGGATCAACACCTAGAAACATTTTACTCTGCTGATGTGGACATGAATGGGATCCAAAGTCATGTCTCCCTCTGGCTGACTGCCAGGACCTTCACAGGAGCTTTAATAAATGGTTTGTACCAGCAGACGGTCCTTGGCCTGTGCGTGTGTGTGTGTATGTGCACTGTGTGTGTGTTTATAACAATGCCATAGGGATTTTAATAAGGACTAAGTGCGCGAGAAACCTCCGGAGAGCGAGAAAGACCAATAACCTACAGTAGTGCACGGTGCTACTAAAAGGGTTGAAGGAACACTGAAGGGGAGGAAGCAAAGGTGTACTCGCTATTTATTCGCAGCACTGGGGTGCACATGAATTATTCAATGTGACATTCATTCATAATTAAATTTTTTAATGGATAAATAAATAGACAAAAGTGTTGTGGGGGGAATAGATTTTTACATGACACATAGATGTGGCTTGGAGTCATATTTTATGACAATACCTAAGCATGCATTTAATGAGGGGAGAACCGCAGCGAAGCTAATGCATATACAAGTCCGGACCGAGTGCAATCGGAGGGGAAGGGTTGGTGATGCTGCTCAGCGGGGAGAAGATGGAGAAATGAGTTCAGTGGGTGGGCCGCCTCGGGCAGAGAGGTCGGTCGTCGGGCAACTTACGCAAGCGTAGGCACCTAGCCTTGGGGGTAGCAGCTCTGAGACCTTGAATGGAAGGATAGAGTGGACTTTTGTTAGGATCTACTGGTGTTAAAGAGAGGACATGAACCACAGTAGGTGTCGGATTGGGGAGCGTATAGTCAGTACTCTGATTTTGGTTTAGAATACTGAGCCCTAATATGACATATATGAAGTTTTCAGTGAATCCTTCACAAAAATATAGACATGCAGTGCATCTCTTAGATATCTTTTTATCATCTCATGCCTGACAGCGTATGTTATTCTTCATTTTCACCACTGTCATCTCGAATCACGGAGCAGAACTCTGAAGGTGTCACTGGTCTCCAGTCCTTCCCATTGTTTTCCATTATATCCAGGACAAAACAATCCTCACATATCACTTATTCATCTCGGAGTTTATCCACTATATAAGATAAGACAAGCTAACTTTGGTGTCACCCAAAATGAGTCGCCTCTTTTCAGTCCATTTCCAAAGCGAAACAACCTGTCACAGCACGCTATGAATTGATTCTCTGTTAAAAGGGTTTGAATATAATTAAAGCTACTGTTGTGCTACTCAGCAATCCGAGTAGATCTCGCCATCACACTGTGAGTTGCATCTCAAATTTGTCTCCCTCAACACTATTAACACTATTTAACTTGGGGGCATTCATTTAATTTGCTATAATTGCTTTAGAGCCCCTCTTTCTATGCCGGTTGTCTGTAGGTTTAAAGGGAGGGCCTGTCTGCATGCATATCGTTACGCAGTTTCTCTTGGCTATTGTGTCCGAACCTGAAGCATCAAGTTCATTCACTATTCTGTTAACCCTCTGAACTCTGCAGTAGAAATGGTCCACCGGTGCTTACATTGGTATTTTTTGCTTATCATGAGGTCATTTCTTGGAGTGTCTTCAAATGCTTCATATCCCTAAAGTCTATACAACCTAAGCTACAAAGTTATGTCAGTCAACAAACCATAATAACTGATAAAAGCATTGACATTTTTTAGTCTCTGAGGTATGCTAATTTTATTAGCAGATCGAGTGCGTAGGAGCTTTGATGGTTTCGTTACGTTTCGCACGTCATCATGAGCGTACAACGTGATGATGCAAAAGAAAGAAGCCGTAGCTTTCTGCTGCAAAAAGAATGAAAGCTCTAGCTATTATGTTTTTTTTTATAATTTTAGATAGATTTAAATAGGATCTTGCAAACAACGATCTCCTACAGCCATACGGGCAATACTGTAGCGCCACTTCGCATTTCACCATAATTTGTACCGCAGGTAATGTAACGTACTGTAATGACATCATCATGAGCGTACAACGTGTTGACGCGAAAGACGGAAACCTTAGCTTTCTGCTGCATAAAGAATGAATGCTCTAGCTATTTTGTTTTAGATTGATTTAAACAGGATCATGCAAACAAAGATATCCCACAGCCGCCCACAGGAAGTCCATTTCTTAAGGGTTAAAGCAGCAGTAGGTAGAACTAAGTAGGTAGCAAATATTATTAAGGAAAGTTATTTTAAAAAAACATTCACTATATCTACAGACCGGAGGAAAACAACCAATCAGAGCCGAGCTGGAGCCTTGCCGTCTCTGAGCAGCTGTCAATCACTCGCAAGCTCCGATCAAACTGTCAAACTAGACAGCGCTGATCAAATATGAAGTCTAGTTTTCTCTCAGAACACTTGAATTACAATATGCTGAAAGATTATTATGGAATTTTTGCCCAATGATGCCAAAAAATTCTGCCTTCAAATAATAATAAACCTCCTGCACTGACATTGAACATAAATTATATTCAAATAATTCCTTGTTATATGGCAGTGGAAGTTATGTCTTCAAAGCAGGAGAATTTAACATTTAACAAACGATGCCATTGCTTTAATGTAAATATCCGATAAATAATACCATCACAGAGAGATAGCAGCACAGCAGTTATGTTCCTATCAGGGGAAACAGTTAACATGTTGGGGATGTGACGTCGGCGGGGGGTGCTGGGCAGGTGTTGGGACTCCTTAGGGAGCTGGAGGTCACATTACCATACAAAAGCCACTCTGCTGGGTAACCTTTCCAGGCGCTGCTCCCTAGCCAGGGGGGCCCTGCGGTCACACACTGGCACTGCCACAAGTGCCTCACCACATACCAACTCACACACACGCAGGCACACGCACGCACAAATCTCTCATATTCAGCCCGTGAATACCCCCCTACGTTCGCCATGACAGAAACATTGCTTGTATAGTGACATGAAAAATTTGCACTCGGGGAACATAAATCACAGGGGACAGCTCTAAAGCAAAACAAATACTATGATATGGTCCATTGCCGTCATAATGCACACTAAAGGGAAAGGCATTCATGTGGAATTTAGATCCAAAGCCTAACATTTTATCTTCGCCAGCAGTCTTTCGCACAAATCAGCTGCTTTTTTTTTCTTCCCCCTCCCTAAATCCCCAGAAAAGCAAGGCTGTTGTCATTTAAGCTCCACTCTATTTACAACTCTGATATGCCTTTAGATGTGTGCGAGACACAACAGTGAGGAATGGGAGCAGTGTACTGGATACGGGTAGCACGAGGGAGACAAGAGATAGACATTGACTTTGCCTGGAAGCATGCGGAGGTTCTCCTGGTAGGAGTAACTGGGGCGAGGAAGAAAGATTGAGAATGGAGGGAGGTGCTTGGCGGGCAGCTGCAGAGTTAATGTCGATCAAAGGGTGGGGGGTTGGGCTGGGAGAACGGGTGGTCGTATTGATGGACAGCAGCATCAACAGGGATTTAGGTGGCTGTTAGAAACGATGCAGGTTTAATGTTGGAGTCTGTTTTTCAGAGAGGGGAATTTTCCGCGGAGGGGTGGAGACCGAGCCGGGCGTCTTTTCCAATCGAGGCTGATTTTGAGTGACAGGTCATAGGGATGGAAAAAAAAATCCGTGTTGTGTCGTGTGTGCGAGCGCATGTGTGTGTACGCGTTACCCCACAGGTAACACATGCGCACCATGTAATTATACTCATTACGCGGCGGGCTGTGGATCCGCATGAGATGCCGGCACACACTAGAAAAATATCTGGATTGTTGACAGCGTAGTGGCACCGGAGCTGTGACAGTCAACTACATTGTTTATGCTGCAATTACCAAGACTGAATTCAATCAGTCAGGCCAATACACTTTTTTATTGCAATTATGCAAAAGACCCCACAGCTCACTGTGTGGCGAGACGTGATGTGCAGTAGCTTATATTGATTACTTTATTTGTAAAATTAAGTCTTTAAGAAGTCCCTGTCACTCAGCCCTCCACTGCATCCTGTATCACATGCAAGCCCTGCACACCCCTCATGAAAATAATAACTCTTAATATAATTGATGTAATATGCCACACGCGACAATAAGGTATAACATCTAATCACGTTAAGTAGTCATTGCCAAGCTGTAATTAAACTGTTTGAGACAAGTGATTACCAACCCTGATAGAGAATGTGAATATATAATAGGGGTGTTATGAAAATACTAATACCCCATAGCTCTAATTGCAAGGCTTTTTTTCACTAATATGTATATTGTATCTGTGTTATCATCACATTGACCATAACGTGCTGGGAGAGCGCACAAAAATATGGCAAGATGAAGCCCTCCTTCACTTTGCTATGCTCCGCTACACATTGTAATGTTAACAGCGGGGCCCTGCAGTCTGACTGGGCTAATGGTGTGCCATCCCATCAGGCCATGCGCCCAACCAGAACATGCAGAGAGATTGTTCACATCAAGCCCGTTGGCAAATTAGCCAACACGCATTAAGCTGTGGCATTATGCTAAAGCTGTCTAAATACTACTATATGCTTAGTGACCAGTGAATGATTGCTGAAGCCCGCCCCCTCCCTTCCCCCCCCACATCCCCGAGCCCATCGGGATGAGTGTCGGCCCACTCAAACTGGAGTGATAGAATTAGCTGTCACAGGAATTGGGAGTTAAAATGAAGCAGGCTCAAGAGAGACACGGAAAAGTGTAAGAGTGTGACTACAACTTGAAACATGGTGTTTCCTATGGAATTGGGTTTCCCGTACCAATTTCAGCACCTAGCAGTATATTTAAATCAAGGGTTCTCAAACTTTTTGAGGCCAGGGAGAACATTTTTGGAAGGACCCCCTCGTAATGTATTGTGCTACGGGAATGAGTTAGCATTTTAGCACTTTCGGTTACCTCGCCTGGAGGCCAATGGTTTTTTTTAATGTATTTTTAGTTAGATGACTGAAATAAGGTCTGTGGTTAACACTGCCTTAAGAGATTTTAACGTTTTGTTCTACGACATAAAACACATCAATAAATAACCCACTCGTGAATTTTGAAAAAAAGGCAGTTGCTAACAAGTGGCTAAATCAGACTACTAAACGTCATCATTCCGCCTTTACAGCCACGTTGTGTATACTTGCACTCATGCGTATTTTGTTTATATAACGTTAGCTTTTTACTTTACAGCGATTGCATTTACACTTCATAAAGTGGTGGTGTTCATTTGTGGAGATTATCGTGTTGAACAAAACTAAGTATCATAAATGTTTGTTTGCCACAGAACTTATTTTCTGCAATAATCAAAAACCCAATAGAAGAATCCCATTGGCTTTTTGTCGAGGGAACCCAGGGCGATGCTAACTTCCTGGTTGGGCTACAAAAATACGTCATCCCTGGAGCACTCTATCGTAACACCAATTAAGCATATGCTTACTACCATCTTTACTCTTAGATGCCATTGGAACTGTTTGTATTCTAAAACTTTTCAACCTAAATAGACCTGTTTCACAGTGATAAACAGAAACACGTTTCAATTTGAATCATGTTAACATCACTTTGTTTTGCCCTGATATTGTTGGTGCTTTGTAATTGTTTTGTTTTCTTATTTCTTGCTTTCTTAGCTCATGTTTTCTCAATTTAGCTAGTTTGGGCTTAGCGTCGCTTGGCAATATGGACTGGCATAAATATTTCTCAATGTGAAGAGTGAAGTGACTGATTTATGACAGATTGACGTGATGTGTCAACATCATATCAGAGTTTTTATTGGCCCAAAGCTAACATGGGCGGTAGCAATGGACACAATATGCTTGTTTTAATGGCGCAAATGGTCCCCATGTGTAGATATATACTTTTTTAATGATAGACCACAATTTTAAAATTTATAGCAAATTATTTTGTGGATCCCCTCACAGAGTGCTATGGACCCCACTTTGAGAGTCACTGATTTAAACCATATATTTAGATTTATAAGCTACTGTATTGAGTATAAAGTTGGTAAATGTATGTGCTCTAATCGAGGCGTGACGAGCTATTCGGTCTACTTAGAAAAACGTCTTTCCCACTTTGAAATCACACGATTTCACCAAAAGTCCAGATGTCCCAGTTTTCCACCTGTACTTAAACGCAGCACGGGCGAACCGTGAGCAGACAGGAAGTCTTTCGTAAGCGAAAAAAATGATCAGATCTGTGAAGTTGGAAGTTAAAAAATCTGTATGTAAAATATTAATATGTAATCAGGTTATGATGTGTGCATTTGTAAAACTGTGTGTTCGAATTGATTGATATTTGTGTGTAGATTGGAACACGCATTTGTGAGAACCCCAAATTACGCACAAATTGTATTTTTCATTTGTATATCACACAGTACACATTTGTGAGCATTTTGAGACTAATTTCACTTCATAGTTTCCTTTCTTACTGTAAATGCATTAGCTTCCTGTGCTTAATGATGTCCGTCCATTAAGCTGTTATTTAGGTGATAAAAATGAGAAACGCACTATTTACCTGTCTGATTTTAAATATAAATGTTAATATTTTATGGGGTGGCAGCTGGAGCATTCAATGGCATTCAATGGATCACAGCAGGGGCAGGTATTTTTCACAGCGTGACGTGTGATCTGACAGACGTTTTTTCTTTCACTCTCTTAATTAATTTTCGTCAGACACCTACAGAGGCGTGCCGCGCTGTCGGCCTGCTCGCTGACCACAGCTCCTGTTCTTTTGTCCAAACTGCCCCAGCTCTTTCCAGGAGACACGCCGCCGTACACCTGTAGGTTTTCATTTCCTCCCACCCTAATGAAGGTGTTGGTGCAGCTGATGGACATGCGACCTCCACTTCTCACCTCTGCTGCATGCCCCTCTCCATAGGGTCTTGACGAGGGTGGGTGTAGACAAATTGTTCAGTCCCTGAAATACTTCTCTTTGCCCTCTTTGTCTTGGAAGATCTGGCAGAGTGGTTAGGTTAGGTTAGGTTAGGTTATGTTAGATGCATTGGTAGCAGAAATTCTGCTGCTCATGCGACTGTGAAAGCACACTGTGTTTTCAGATAGGGAAATGCAGTGGAGTGCTAAGTGAGTAAACGTTCAAACTTTAAAGTATATGACTGGGATTTTTTATAAGACAATCCAAAATGCAGAGTATGATGTCATTTTCATTATTAGCAATAATGTAGGGCAGTTTTCCTGAAGCAGAGTGTTTTTTATTTAGGTCAGTGGGCTACCTCCGGGTCTGAAAAGTGAAGCCAATGCAGAAGTGCCTTAAACTTGCATTATTTCTAATAGCCAGCAGGGGGCGACTCCTCTGGTTGCAAAAAGAAGTCTGATTGTATAGAAGTCTATGAGAAAATGGCTTCAAAACGGCAGTCCGCAAACCAATGGGTGATGTCATGGTGACTACGTCCACTTCTTATATACAGTCTATGCTTTAGGTACTGTAGATTAAAGCTGCCCTTGTTGCATTTACATTTATTGGGGCTCCACAGTGGCCAAGTTGTCTTCAACACACAACTGCAATGTTCCCGGTTTAAGGTAGTGTCTAGAAGGTAACATGCAAATTGCAGGCAAAAACTTGCAAAAAGTCTTGCGCGACTGGCTCCCTGATGACTTAT
This sequence comes from Sebastes fasciatus, assembly GCF_043250625.1. NCBI lineage: Eukaryota > Metazoa > Chordata > Actinopteri > Perciformes > Sebastidae > Sebastes > Sebastes fasciatus. The sequence goes on along the minus strand of NC_133810.1, from coordinate 22,321,045 downwards.
CTTAACCTTAACTATTCGAGGTAAATGCCTAACAACCACCTCATAAGAGTTTCCCAACTCGTCGGTTACCTATAGACACGACCCTAGTTTGATTCCGAGCCTTCATTGCATGTCATCCTCCTCTTCCTAAATAAATGTATCAAAGAAAGATTAAAAAAAATGGAAAATAAATGTACCAAAGAAAGGTAAAAAAAAAAAAAAAAAAAAAAATATATATATATATATATATACCAAATAAAGATAAAACCTAAAGAACACAATTTTATATCAGTGAAGAAAATGGGGCAATTGAAACACATTCTCTCAATGTTTCAAGTTGTGAGCACCTTACAGGTGCATAGGCATCACTGGGCCCCATGTGGAGAACAAGTGCCAAGCAATCCCAGTTGGGTGCTGATTCCTCAACTAAAAAAAAACTATTGATCTGACTCAGGATCTGACTCGGTATGGTGTATTTTTCTGGTGCTTCTTCGACTCTGTTTTGGACCTTGAAAAGACTAGTTCTACTCTGGGATCCAGTTAATTTCATACCTGTGTAGTTTGTTGGATTAAACAGCCTACAGGTATGTATCAGATTCAGTCAGAATTATAATTAAATTACACAATAAACACAAAGTTTGCCCTATTGATTGTTTCCTCCTGTTGTTCTGACACTGTATTTGCATAATGGCTTATTTAATAGAATTTAGGAATCAGTGGACTTTTTTTTACAATATTTGTGGTGTTTTTCTTTGAATAACAAGTGATGTGTTTTTTTTTTCAACATATCTAGTGAATGCAAATGCCATTTTAAAACATAAAAAATCCAAAACACGACAATGGAATAATATATTTCCACAGAGAGAGAGTGGTTGTAAATGTTGATTTTTACAGTCCATTATCTTAGTTCTATGCGCTACATTCACAGTTAAATAGGCTTTTAAATGTACCGTGTGTACGTTACGCCATATGTTCAGGAGGAGGAGGTTCCAGTTGTGGTCTGTGTTCTTGCCAATGGGGCACATCTAAGTGTGGGCAGCTAGATTGATTGCCGAGACGGCCAGCAGAGCGGAGGAGGATCAGACATAGAGAGAGAGGTTCTACTAGATTACACAAGGCTTGTGTCTGAGCTCAGGATTTCCTCGCCTTTTGTTGTAGAACCTGGCTTGCGGAATAGCAGATCAAAGCTTCACTCGCAGCATCTCACGTAGCATCATTTACACATCTGTGAAATCCACAATCATAGAAGAAGACTATGAAACCTCTCCTGCATTCATTAATGTAGAACTTTGACCAGAGACAAAGGTTAGGTGGAGGACAGAAATGGTCCCGCTTTTTTCACAGCCGAGTGTTTGAGTATTCACAACCGCTCATTAATTCTATTTCTACTTTGAGTATTGGTTATTTGCTTTCTTCTTTTCACTCGGGCAAGCTCTCAATTCATTAGCCGACCCACTATGAATGTATTATTCAATGCTAGATTGGCATTGGTGAGAGCAGCGTGTTTACCGTAGCTCATGAAATATGTATCCGTTGAATGGGGGTCCGTGTAAGCAGCTGCCTGATATGGTCATGATGAGGGAGAGGTTTCTGTGGCAGTCGCAACCAGTCACTCAAGGACAATCCCTTATAGCTGTTTTGGTTGTGTTGATTGTAGTGTTGATTGTCTCACATTAAAGCTGTGGTGTGCAGTGTAGATAACAGATTTACCTCAAGGTGTGTTTCTGTATCGGGGATAACTTTTTTTCCTTCCTTTTTCACATTGCATGTTGAAAGATAAGCATTTCAACTTATTTTTTTTCCAAATGTAAAAGCTACCTAAGCATCTAATTTATCGGAGGAAAGGGGAAACTATAACGTTTATTACACACAACAGACACCAGCAGCCACCTACAACAAAATGACCAGATTTGTTAAAGTAATAGTGAGGCCAGGACATCCATAAAGAGCTGTTTGTTAGATGTCAACTGCAGTAATTATAACAGAGCTGGCATGGCTGAAGCTATATTGAGTGGCCTAATGGTGTCTATGGAGAAAGAGCAGAGTAGGGGACCATTTTTTTTTTTGCTCAGATGAAGTGGCTCGCCACAAAGATGAATGATTGCTTTCTCTGCGAACTCCTGGGCCTCACGAGTTGATTTAATTGAGTTGAATTAAACCTAAGCCAGGTAGAAATAGAGACGGAGAGAAAATCTATGCCGTCGATCTATAAAAGCCTTTAGGGCTTCGATCTGGATTTACGCAGATTATTTTCCCGTCTGGTCACAGTCACACTTCATTCCTAACCCTGTAGTCTGTATTCCTTCGTTACATGTGTTATGTTTAGGAGGAGTGTTGATGGCAGCTCCCCTCGGTTGACATCATCAGAAGTTCGGACAGAAAGCATCACCGCGTTTTCACCCGATTCCACTGATATCAGGCCATTAAGTGTGCGTTATCGCTTGCTACAAGCATCATAGATGTGGATCAGTAGGGGCTTGCTACATTGTGAAAGTGAAAGTTAAACTTAAGACCAACATGTTCAAACACGTAAAACTGCAGGTAACGTTAAGTTTTCAACAAAAACAAAACAGCCTCTTTCGGTTTAGGCAACAAAACCACTTAGTTAGGGAAAAACATCATGTTTTGGCTTAAATAACTATGTTTCAAAAGTGAAACACGGGACGCAAACCCCGGTCTCCTAGGTGAAAGCCCTGTGTTTTTTGTCCCATCCATCGCCTCCGACCTCGACCTCATATGGAGTTTCCCGCTGTCTATACTACAGCACCTCACTTCCGCTTTTGCTCATGTCATAATTGCTATTGTCACTAGTAGGGGTGTAACGATCCATCGATCCGGATTCAATGATTAATGATCCAATATAATAAATGCAAAGTGAAAACATTGATACATATCATCATTTTTAAAGGTCCCATATTGTAAAAAGTGAGATTTTCATGTCTTTTATATTATAAAGCAGTACTATATACTGTAAATACTGTTAAACTATCAAAACGCTCAATATACGGAGAAATACACATAGCTGTGAACGTAGGTTTGGAGTGTGTGTAAGTTACAGTTTATTTGTCTGTGAATAAATGCTACAGCTCCTCAAGACCCAAGCCAAGCTTCTGTGTCTTGCTTGCCACCTCCTGGTTAAAGTGAAGGGGTTAGTGCCGAAGTTAGCAACAGCCTTAGCTCAGGCTGACCTTTAAAGTGGACCAGCTAATCTCATTTTATGACAAGCCACTTACCAGCATTGACCAGCAACCAGACCTCCAAAAACAGGACGACTATTTATATTCTTTTTACCAAAAGGAATAGACTGTTTTTCATTTAAATGTCTGGATGGAAGAGCCCAGCAATACAATTGTCAAATCATATTTGATTTGCTTTTTGTGAGTTGATATAAATGTAACTGATTGTGTTAAACATGATAATAATGCATATGATCATCTCATATCGATCACAGGCCCCTGAATTGAATATAAATTGTTTCGTGGCAGACTTTATTATATCGGCAAATATCGTATTGTTATCCAAAGAATTAATATAATATCGCAGTGTGATGAATCTGGTGATTTACACACCTACAGGTCGCTGTCGTCTTATTTTATTCCTTTATTCTGTGATCGACCATGTAAATAGAGGACAAAACCTACTAGTGGGTGTAGCAGGGCCCTACTGACCCACATCTATGAGGCCTATAACCACTGATAACACATGTAATGACCTGATAGCAGTCTAATCGGCTGCCATTTTCACATCAGGCATTTGTCTGACACATTTGTAGTCATCTAATACAAAAAAGAATTTCCACTGGTTTATCCTGTGGCTAAAATAGCACCTAACAGTTAGAGGGCCACCTTTGGTTTAGAAAAACATGAAGTGGCTATCTCTCAAAATGTTTTGTTGAAAAGAACTGGCACTGAAAATACATGTTGTTTTGTTCTGGCACACTGGCAGAGACACTCCCGTGGAGCTGCTTCTGCCATACAGTGCATCTACTATAAATATAGCCTGCTGACGGTAAAGTAATTTCATTGACGTAGTTACCTAATATGGGACAGTAAATGCATCACTTCCCGTATACGCTGAGAAGAAGCAGCGCCTGACCACGAGGGCAGGAATGCAACAAACAAAAAGAGTCTCTTAGGGGGCATATTTGACGTTGAAACCGCACTGATTATATACATAATACGGCTTTAATGAGAAAAGAACTGGATTGTTAAATGTGTTTGGGTTGAGTTTGATTAGCTGTGCCAATAAATGCTGTGTAAAAGCAGCCAGCTATATGTCAGTGGTAATTGTAAAGTGGTTTGTTCCTGTCGAATGTGTTCCAAGCACCTCAGCAAATCACCCAATAGTGTTGAATGGGAATAAAAAAAAAAAAGCCATGCCGTAATTCAGCGATCAGCAGATGATTGGGGGCATACGTTGCCGCCTGCCAACAGACATGAGGCCGAGCTGCCAAATCACCCTTAAAAGGAAGCCTGAGCACAGGGGCTTATCTCAATGTGTTGGTCTTTCTCTGCTCCAGCACGTTTCGCCATATGTACACAGAGGCAGGGGCACGATCTCATACGTCTTTCTTTGTCTGTGTTTGTCTTGCTGTCTTTATTGTGCTCTGTGCTCTCTCTCTCTCTCTCTCTCTCTCTCTCTCTCTCTCTCTCTGTCTGCTTCAACCCTTTGCTGCTCCGTTACACTACGTTTCTATTGTGATCCCGTAACAGGCTTGTCATCTCTTAAGAAATCACCTCTTGTTCTTGACAATTTCAAGATCGCCACGTTGACTCTTAAAATGTTATGATTAGCCCAAATTGTTTGAGCTTTCCTTTGAGTAAAGCTGCTTAGGGGGCAGCAGATAAAGCTGTGGCGTATATATATATTTATCTGCTACATTTCAATCCTTCTTTGTATTGTGACAACAGAGATGATACCAGTAGAATAGGGCACGGTGATCCTGTCCTGCTATATTCATTTGAAGTTAAACCTGTGGTATTGTTTGCTGGATGGGAATGGAAAGCTATACTGTTAAACTGGACAAAGGTACTATCCGCCCAACCTCTTAAGGCTGGCCCACACTAAAAGATATTTCAAATCATCATTTGCATTTGCCCTTGCATTAGCCGCGACCGCCATGCCTGCAGTTGTTGTCCTTCCTTCTTCAGTCAGCCTGGTTTTCAATTGTCCATCGTTCTTTCCCACATGACTGCGCCATCGGCTGTCCACGGGGTTCCCAACACACGACAGGATATCCGATCATAAATATTGAACATGTTTAATATTTGCTATTTGAAATCAGTTTGACCGGTATGGACTTCTGAGCCGATCGCGGCGATGTTAAAAACACTCTTAACATACCTCACACCTCAGGAATATCTGGAAAGATAATCTTTAGAACCATCAAAAAATCAGGGCTTTGCTGACGATCGTCGGGAGGGGGGGGGAATCAGGCCCAAAATTGAGTTGATTCTCAAAATAATGTTAAATTATACTATGTGCCGGGGTTACTTTTGCTTTGGTGTCAAATCAGAGAGTGTTTCCTGTTAAATAATGGAAAGCATACTGCTGGGTTCAGTAGTGGTGTCACAGGGAGGGCTTTGAATGGATCTGGCTGCAAGTTGAGCTCGCATCGGCTTGAAGCTCTGTAGCTCGTTTGAAATAATATCAAACTCTTGAGACACCTCAGGCCCATTTCAGTCCTTAGAAAGTCGATGCAGATCTGAGCAGGTTCTTTTTAGACATTGGCTGTTCGTTGTACCCGCTGAGTGTTTGCTTGCGTGCAGGTTTATTGAAAAACCATGTCGTCTTTGTCCTTCCCAGTGGCATGGTGGGAAATTGGACCATGGGTATTCCTTTTTATGGGTCTTTCTTACTCTGAATTACCTTTTTAATACCTTTTATTCCATTTTTTAAAGACAGTGTTAAAAAAAAAAAAGTTTGCAACATGCCTTCTGTACTATAAAATTATTTGAGATAAATAATAAATAAATAATTTCTGAAATTTTCCAATGATAAATTAGTTTGTTTGTGTGACAAAAATAACTTTCAAATTGAATTTAACAGTCAGCAACTTAAAATATACTTAGTAAGAAGAAGTAATACTCATTACATTACATTTTTGTGAGTTGTATCTATATGCATCACATTCCACGTGAATATTCATGGAGAGTTCTCTCACTTGCCATCCTCAGTGGAGGTTGCAAGAAGCTGCGTCTTCTGAGACATGAAATACAAATTCAGGAATTCTAGTTTGAATAACAGGTCCGTAAAGCCGCCCACACATGATCAGCGCTTGCAATTGAATTGAAATATTTCAACTTTTGACCTTGGTTGCCGCTGACTTTTCAAAGTGCAACCAATGAGATAACAGCTGTATGTGACGTAGCCAGAAGCGAAGATGTATACCTGCGCTGCGCTATGCTCTGTGCCCTACCTCGTGGTGAGTGAAGAGCAAATGTCTCATCGTCTGAAGGCAGCTTAAGTTTGAAGGACGTTCATGTAACAAACTAATCTATCAGGAATGTGTGCTTGCACATATTTTATTGGCCAACGGCAGCGCCTGGTGGGATGCGGTCATATTGTGGTCCAGCAAAACTTGAGACGGGTTTAACTTTTTGCTGGATGACAATGCTTTCTACGCTGAAGCCCTCAGCGTTGGCACCCCCGCTGCATCGACGGACTGGCCTCAATCAAATGAATGAGCAAGCTGCATTTTTGAACGCGGCCTTAGTGCCTCAGTATACTTCAAACAAAGTTCTCGTCAGATTATTGAACAGCATCTCAAACACCCTTCCCCCTTTCTTTTCTGAAATCAAAATAAGGGGGCTGTGCCACAGCAATCGGCCGGGTGTGTGGAGGTGTAAAAGCAAAGAACTTCTCTTTCAGGCTCTCTTTTTAACATTCTTCACAGAACTACTTGTGTCACTTTTGTTGTGTACACCTAAGTACAACACAATGAATGCCTCGGAGGAAAAAAGTGTGCATCCTTATCCCCATAGCTCCTCAGTGAGGCTATGTAGGCAGTGTGATACAGGACGAGGCTATGACGATATTCTCTATTCGAGTGTGGCCGTTTGGAACTTTACCGTTGACACCAGGTACAAACTAATTTGTTCAAAGCCATGAATGTTATAAAATGTAGTCTTCCTCTCATAGACTTTTTATTTTATTTATTTCACCTTTATTTAACCAGGCAAGTCATTAAAAACTAATTTATTTACAATGGTGGTCTGGCAAAAGACAAAGCCTCTTTAGGGAAGGGGGTAGGGGCTAAAAAAGAAATGTCAAAGTAGACATTTGCATGCAGGAAAACTTTAACAACCATTTTTAGTTGCGTGTCTTTGAATACACATGTGTAACAATAACTATACCATGGGAAACAGACAATAATATACTTGATGCATCCTCTTATTTCCATTAAAGATAACACAACAAGACAAAGAAAGTAATTCTCATTATATCCCTGCACGCCCTGTCTAACTAATGCAGCACCTGTCGCCAAGATGGAAAGGGCACAAGTTACCTGGAGTAACACTGTGAGGAATACTGTCTGGCTCTGCACATTTGCTTCAAAAATAGCAACCCTTAGTCATCCAAGCTCTCTCCGTTTGTAAATACTAGATGCATGAGGGTCTGTCAAACTCAGCACATTTTGGATTTTTTTTTTTTTTTTTTGGCACCTCTTGTGTGTCCTGGTTACGCTGTCTCTTTTGATGATTCCTCCAAAATTCAAGTGACTTATGTGTGAGATGAAGTTGTGTATAAGTGTGGGAACGAGATGAATGAGGAGGCAGCTTGTGCTGTGTTCATAAAAGTGCACTCCAAGCATTCAAGGACGGACTTTTTCATGCATGTTTTTGTTTTCCAGTGTTTAGTTCATTTCAAACATGCAGGTCTTTGCTTTGTGTTTGTCTCTGAAAAACATTATGTTTGATGTTTTAGGTTGTATTTGCATTAGATGGGAGCAGTGGGCATTTTTGTTCTGGTTTTAAAGCTGAAGTAGGCGAGATTGGAGTAAATATGATTTTAAAAATGTATTTTTATAAAACGGTTGCTATATCGTGACAGTAGTCCATGAAACCTCCTCCGGTGCTCCTAACGGCATCTGCAAGATTTCACAGACCGGAGGAAAACAAGCAGTAAGAGCTGATCTGCTGTCTATGAGAGACGGCTGTCAATCACTGTAAAATGAGAAAGTCTGTGTTCACCATTGTGAAATCTGCTGAAGGAATGCCAAGTTCTGGTCACATGACCGGAGCACAGCCAATAGGAACGCTCTCTCAATGAAATGACCTGTGATTGGTCAAAGTCCTCCGTCACGGGCCAGATTTTTTAAAGCCTGAAAACAGAGCCATAATGAGGTGCAGAAGTGTAGTTTTCTCTCAGAACTCTTGAATTACAATATGCTGAAAGGTTATTATGGAATTTTTGCCCAATGATGCCAAAAATATACTGCCTACTGCCACTTTAAATGCACAAGAAAAAGTGGACATGAGTGGACATTTAGGCTGGAGGCCTTTTAAGAACATCCTGTTACGCCTATCCACTGCCACATTGCAACTTATAGAAGACCCCGTATTTAGTTTATGTCTCCGGAATCAAAGTTGTGAAAGTAGTGGCACAGCTAGCAGGAATTGGAAGGATTCATGAGAGCTGCTAATGAGCCACTTGGCTTTTAGCTTTTAGTCAAAGTACACTCTGACACAAGTAGATCAGAGTGCAATGAAAAGAGCACGCAATAATGAAGTGGGTATAGACTGAGGGGCATTTTATCTTTGAGGCTTTGCTCCCTGACACTGTGACACTTTGGAAATGTTGCACACATAATTACTCACTTAGACAAGTAAAAACTATAAACTGGGTAACAACCAGGGTTGGTTATCGAGAACCGTTTCTCATTTGGAACTGGTTCCACATCTATAGGAACTCAAGTTATGTTGGAAAACTCAGCCGTGACAGCGTGTGGCTGATATTGATTTCACCTCGTGAGCCTATGTGTGGGTCATTAGCCAGAAGTACAGGGTAGGAAGTGGGGAAGGGGCCATTGACCCCCCACACACTTAACGCCCCTGGCCTGATTTGGCACCACAGCTGTGATCCCATCGCAAGATGGTTTCCAGGTGTGGATTCATAAAGGCAAAGCTTGGACCTCTTAAAGCTGCAGTGGGTAGAAATGGAGCAAATATGATTTAAATAAGTTATTTTCATAAAACGGTCACTATATCCTGACAGCAGTGCATAAGACAGCTAATACAAAAAAAATCATGTGCTTCCTCGGTCCTCCGGTGCTCCTAATGATATCTGCAAGATCTTCACAGACCGGAGGAAAACAACCAATCAGAGCCATGAGGAGGTACAGAAGTCTAGTTGTCTCTCAGAACACTTGAATTACAATATGCTGAAAGGTTATTATGGAATTTTTGCCCAATGATGCAAAAAAATGTTTGCTTAGTGCAGCTTTAAGGGCATTCACATGATGGGTCTAAAAACGCGTGGAAAATGCCAGCCATGCCGCTTTCATCTTTTTATCCAAGGTGCTTGGGAGGTTGCGCTCCTGTGTCGCACCTGCTGTTACTAAGCAACCAAGACCGTGCTGCGATGACGATGATGATAATGTTGTGGTAATTTAGCTGTAAAAGCCTCACTGACTAAACTCAACAAAGTCAAAACAAAGATAAATACATGTTATGACGTTTTCGGACGGAAAGGGTGAAATACTCCATGTGACAGATCATAAAGCTCTGGGGGTTGTCCTTTATTAAAATGATTAAACTCACCTCCGTATATTTACCGTAGACTGATATTTACGGCAGAAAGAAAAGATATGTGTGTCCAACTATGATTGGTTGTTCCTCGTCACATGACATGCGGTTCATGCATCCAAAAGTTGGACTCTTCTCATCTCGATGCACTTTGGAATGCTTGTGTTTGAGCGCATCTACGATGCGTCTACATTGAAAACAATGCAATTCAGGGCGCAAAAAACATGACATGTGAATGGCCCCTTACTCTTTATGCATGTGTCAACAGAAGTCCATACTGTTTTCCAACAAGGTGGACTTGAGTAAGTACTCATTGGAGTGGCTAAAGGTACGGATATAGTCCAAAGTGGAAGCAGGCAGTGGATGCCTGATCTGCACATACAGTTTCTCAGACATGTGGATGCGGAAATTATGAATTGGGCCTTAGCTTCACAAACAACTTAAATAATACCCTTCAAGGAAATTGTTGACTTGTTGTTGAAAATTGTTGCATCTGTAGTGTGGTGCCGAGACAGAAGTCATATTCCCTTGAAATCAGCTATGCTAGTGCGTCTAACTCAAGATAAAAACAAGGATAAAATGAGAGGACATTCAACATGTGCATGGCAAAGAGAATGTTTATATTCTGTCTCTTTACCAGGAAGACATTCAGGAAAATTATTTGGAATTGATGAAAACCATCAAATCTAAATGATACCCACAGAGCTAATACCGATGAGCATGACTCAAGTCTTGGTAAATGCGTGCAACAAATGGGATGAATTCTACCATTTTGCATCGAACCGAGTTTTCAAGTGTCTTTAGTTTGCATGCATGTGCACACACTTGTGTATTTGTTTGTGTGTTTTACGTGTGTGCATGCTCCCAGAGGGGAAACAGGCTGTATGGGGTGTTATCTGCTTCTGCAGAGGGTGACAGCTAATCACCAACCCTGACAAACACAGGGGGAGAGGGGAGGGAAGAGAGAGGGGGGGATGACAAACGAGAGAGAGGAGATGGCGGTGGGCAGGGGGATTGGCATTTGAATTCCAGCGAGTAACCGCAGAGGGCTTCGGATCCTGTCATCGCAACCTCTGTATGAGTTTGGACTTGAGCTGGACAACCGCGCAGCCTCCCCACCCGGCCCACTGACAACTAATAAACCCCCATCAGTATAGGTACACACCGAGATAGGAGGCCGCCGAGACAACATTGCGACAATTCTTGATGAGTTGAATAAATCTTTGTGTTTGCAGAGTCTGTCAACAAGCGGCTTTGATCTCCTACCTGCTGCTCGTAAATTCCCAGCCTCATGGAGAATATCTGCCGAAGGGTTCGCTAGCCGTCTTTATTGCTCGCGATGGCACCTTTTCAAGTGGTGCCTTGTCAGGTATAAAGACATCAGCGCTTACAGTATCCGCTAACCGTTGCCATTAATCGTGCCCAAAGTCTGTGCTAAATGCATTTGCAGACGGTTTGCCTTGCAGATGGGCTGATGCATGCTGAGTTAGTGCGAGCTGCCGGTGTCGCCTGTTGACACGGAGATCAGAGGGCTGTGAGAGATGGAGAGATGCTGTCGTGAGATGGCGGCAGGCAGGCTGCACAGGGAGAGAGGAGGAGAGACGAGGCTCCGCTCTGGTTTTTCAAGGAAGCGTTTCAGGTCGATGCATTCCCCTTAGCTGTTGTCATTTGTAGGCACAGATGCCTATTGTATTAAAGCGGCAGTAGGCTGAATGTTTTTGGCATCAGTGGGCAAAAAATTCCATAATAACATTCCAGCATATTGTAATTCAAGTGTTCTGAAAGAAAACTAGACTTCTGCACCTCCTCATGGCTCTGTTTTCAGGCTTTGGAAAGTCTAGCCCCATGGCGGGAGACTTTGACCAATCACAGGTCATTTCAGAGAGAGAGAGAGCGTTTTTATAGGCTGTTCATTCAACGGAGGCAGCTGTCAATCACTCGTGAACTCCGGTCAAACTAGGCAGCGCTGACCAAATATGAATTAATATTCTGTTACTGTAATACCTATTTCTCGCATAAAATGTTTTCAGAAACATCTTGTAGTGTACTGTTTTTTTAATGATATTTGTTCCAATTCTACCCACTGCTGCTTTAAACAGAAATATCAAGCCATAGAAATGTACGAAACAAATTGTCAATATGAGTTCTTGCTCTATATGATCTGTGAATGTTTTGTTTTGACATTTTAATGGACCCTAATGACGGCTCAGTTTGATTACCAATAGTCCGACTGAAATATCAATCTTTTTCCTGGTGGTCCTGTGGCTTCTGGACTCCCCGCCGGAGCCACCGCGGGTGGCGCTATTCGGACCAACTGGCGTCTGCCTGTCTGTCTGTCTGGGTAACTGTGATGGGCGTCACGCTGGGGGCCTCCATACGGGGAGACCCTCATCTTCTCACAGTGTCATACCTCTCACCGCTTTGCTCTCTCTATCTGACCCTGTCAGCGAGGCAGAGAGTGACAGATGCAGACGGAGAGAGAAACCGCGCAAAGAGACAAGAGAGTGGGTGGCATATCCTTTTTAGATACAGGCATATAGCTGAAATCCTCGCTTAATAAAATCAAAGATAGCTGTCAGATGCTTTTACCGAGCACAGTGCTCGAGAGCACGCAAATGGCACTATCAGTAAAGAAGTCAAAGGTCCACAGCTACTCGAGAATTGAGGTTGTCATTCACGTCTTTAAGCATTCGGTGTAAGTGCCAGCAGTCTGTTTAACAGTTTACAAGAAACTCTAATACAGTAGAGATCTGATTAGTGATTATATGTGGTATGATTAAAGTTGTTTTTTTATGTTGCTTCACAAAGGTTGATTATTACCTCACTTAGTGAGTGGAAATGGAAAACATTGGGCCTCATGCAGCAACATTTTCTTAAATTTCTCTTAATTTTCTGTTAGGAGAAAAAAAAAAAAAGTCAACTCCAGATTCACCAAACGTTCTTAACCATCCGAATAGATCGAAAAAAATAAAAAAACATTGGTGCATCCCAGAAATCAATGGGTACTAACAAAATCCGAAACAAAAATAAGAGAAAATGTGTTCTTATATCGCTTCCTGCATGAGGCCAATTGCATTTATGTATGTTAGAAGGCTTGTGGTGGTCTGGTGTGGGTGACCGCATCTGTGTTTTGAGTGTGCGCGCGTCTACATCTGTGTACTTGTGTTGTGTTGGAGCGCTAATGACAGTTGGCATTTGGCCACTATCAGTGGATCGTTAATTAGTATTGAGAGGTTTGGGGGGAGCAGCACAGATTCCCCTCTATCTCGCAAACAGATGTGTGTTTGATCTGCTAACCCAGCTTACACACACACACACACGCACACACAAACACACACTTACGTGCACACACAGTCCATCCATAGCAACTCGCTGACATATGGAAATGTCTATATATCAGCATTCTGATATTGACAGCGATAGATCTAACCACAGGGAAAAACATCAACAAAAAAAAACATGGATCATAGTGAAGTCTGTTTTGAGCCTGCCAAAGAAAAATGATAAAGACATGAATGACAATAACAAACCGACAACAACAAGATAAGCAGAGATGTGCTATTAGCGCTGTAGGCGTGTACTGATACACTCACCTCACGGTTCATTATTAAAGAGGACCTATTATGCTTTTGTGCTTTTTCGCTTTGGTGTGTTTTATAGTTTTTTTGTGCATTTAAAGGTCTGAAAAATTACAAAGCCCAAAGTCCCACAAAAACACTGCTCCTGAACTGCCTGAAACGTCCCGCCTTTTCTTCCGTAACGTGGTGATGTCACCAGGTAACACATTTCCATAACTGCGATTTTGGCACTCCCTCAAACAAAGCTAGTTGGATCGGAGCTGGAGCGGAGTCCAAAGAGTTTGGTTCGGTTGACCAATCATCAAGTGGGAAAAGTGTTTTTTGAACAATAAAGCATGTAAATATGTTCTAGTAGAAACCCCAAATACAGGTATGCACCTGAAAATAAGCATAATATGTCCTCTTTAAGGCCTTTACATACCGGCAGCATTTTTTTTTTCATGCAATTAATTTGCATCTCAACATATTTTTTCAAACTGTTGTTTTTGTCATGAATATTTTCACATTGAACATGAATTTTACGCAGCGAAAAAGTGAAAAAGAGGTACATTTTCTGAGCGTTCACACCGCGAATAAAGGCACCAACCAATCACGTTGTACAGAATGGTTTGATTTGCGCCTATACTATACTATACAAACTTTATTCCTCCTTTCAATCTTGACAAAGGTTGCACAGACCAGATCCACTTTTTCCCGTTCTTATCTTTCACAATAAAAGCCCTAGACATATAATATTCACAGGTGAGCATTTCGCATTTTTGTGTCGTTTATTTGTCACGGCCCCAGTGTGTAAAGGCCTATAGTTTTTATAATGTAATAATATAATATTTTTTTTCTTATAGATTTGTTGTAGCTTTTACAATCAGATCCTTATTCACACAAACAAAAACAAACAGTAAAAATCTCTCCGCTAAAATGCCCTTAATACATAGAGTATAAATGCTCGTACTTGGTGGGACCAGTAATCTCTGCACACCATACATCAGAGCGAAAAAATACCAACTGAAGAAGTACTTCACTGGCGGAAGAGGAGAAGTAATGAAAATAATTTGTGTTTATTTTTTAAAGCCAACCTTTAACGAACCTCTACAAAGTCACAGACACTGGAGTAAAACATTATTATAGCTCTCACTAATGTCAGAGCCTTTGTCTGTTCAGTTAATTGTAGCGTAGTTGTCCTGATGGAATTGCTCTGTGACCTTTAGTATTTTTATTTCTCCAGCCCTTATATTTGCTAAGTGATGGTATTCTGGCTGATTAGCGCACCCTCGTCCGCCCCAGACACACACACACACACACACACACACACACACACACACACACACACACACACACACACAGAGATACACACTATTACAAAACACAATGTATTCACTCCCAGAACCCCTCTCCCATTGTTCTGCTTTATAACACTGGGAAAGGAGCATCAGTCAAGTATATTAGCTGGATCCTATTACTGTCACCAGATTGCCTCTCTGAGCCATCTTAAAGAGCCCCCAGACAAAACTTCCTGTCATGTTAATCCAAGCTTTAATAAATAGAGGGATGTGTAACCATATTCAAATAGGGGCTCCCGTATTTATGCTGACAAAGAGAGACGGGCTATCGCGAAATGACAGATGAAAGTGTTTTGCATGAAAAGGAGGAGGAGGAGAAAAAAAAAGTTTTTATCGGCGCTCACTCTCTCCCATTCTGGGGAGAAATGTCAAATTATTGAAATGGCCTTTAAAAAAAAAGCTTAAGCCTAATCTAAGTAAAACACTGCAGGTATTAAGGACAGCAGCCATTGTGAGTTAAATGAATGCTATTCAACTGTAGCTTGCAGCTCATTTTATCCCTCTTGTTCACCTATTGATATCAAAGTACATAATACACACCTTGTCTCCGGAGAGAGATTTATGTTCATCGGACCTGTGAACATTAGAGCATACTGTCACTGAGCGCTGATTCATGAATACAGAAAGTCTGTTATTACATTTTTCTAGATTGTTATTCAAAGGCATTAGTAGATGAGTCGTTTAGTTAAAGCTCTGGCAGTCGCGGAGGTGCAGCAGTAGCCCTTTGCATTCCTCTCCATCACTAACAAAAGAGCTGAAACCGACCTCCCTCATTCAAGGCCGTCTCTTAGATTCTCATGTGGGAAAAGAGCACTTGTGCTATCACAGAGAAAGACATGCTCTCTTTCAGTCTAGGTTCATTTCCAGAAAGTCCTTCCTTGAGTTAAACCAGTATTTTACTACCACGTCTGTGTGTTTGACTACGCCGCGCAGAGACTTCCCTTTTCATTAATAAGCTGATTGAATCCGAACATGTTTGCTCGTTCCTGCCGCTGCGTGACTGAGATGTTCCACGTATTGCTGAGGCTGCACGGGTTTCCCCGTTGCCTAGGCTACATGAAGCAATATTAGCAGGCATCTCCTCAGAATTACTGGGTATGATTGAGCTATCCTTTTCAAAAAAACACATCACACAAATAATTTTTCATTGCCTAATAAAACTGAATAACAGTATGTACTTAAGACCCTATCTTCAAAAGAAAAAGCAAGAGCTCCTCGGTAGCCAAGTGGTTACAGCGCTTGCAATATAACCTCTACATTGTCCTCTATCAAAAAAGACCAAAATGCAAAAAACGGTAGTCTAGGAAAAAAATTAAAAGCCCTGATTGGAGGCAGGTTATTTTACAGTTATAAAATTATACTCAACAGCAAACTTTATTGTCCTACTTTATACATAGAATGACTACAGACTCTCCTCACATCCCTACACTTGTATTTTGAGTGTAATTTATTTGCCAAAAAAAGAAACAAAATGAAGAATAAACAAAGCTAAAGATGAATTTGACTGATGGCTTTTATTTTTTTCAAATTCTCTATATATATCACGATAAAAATGTTATTGTGAATTCTTTTGGCCACGACAATCGTGTAGTGAAAATCTGATTTTGTGACAGCCCTAATTATAAGCAGTAGTACTATAATTGATAATAATAATAGTATTAGTAATTGGTAATAAGCAATAGTATTGCTCATTTGTAATGGTAAATATTGAAATAATATAGTGTTAGGTATGCTGCCTACCAGTCAGAGATTAGAATTTCCCATTTGAAATTTCCATCTTCCGACCCCCAAGCGTTCCAGATGTATGACGCAAAAAAAAACGTAAACAAAAAAACATGGCTACCTGTGGCAAACTGATGGTTCTTCTCTGAAGTGTTCACACAATTGAACTCTCAGCAGCGCCGCCTCCTTGCATATATAGACAAAACAGAAGACAAAAGAACGATGCATGAGGTAACGGATGCCATTATACATTTTATTTTACGGACATCAATTTAAATGCAGAACGGGTTTTACTATAAGGTAGTATGTATTATTTGAATTAAATATAGACAAATGTACTTGTTATATGTTGTTTTTATGACTGCGCCGTCGACAGCTGTGGCCGGAGGCATTATGTTTTTGGGTTGTCCATTCGTCCGCCCATACATCTGTTCATCGGTACATCCGTCCAACCCATTCTTGGTAACGCGATATCTCAGCAACGCCTGGAGGAAAGTTCTTCAAATTTGGCACAAACGTCCACTTGGACTGAAGGATGAACTGATTAGAATTTGGTGGTCAAAGGTCAGTCTGACCTCATGTACGTCCCATTCTCGTGACATCTCAGGAAAGTCTTTTGGTGGTCAAAGGTCACAAGAAATGTTTTTGTCCATAACTCAAGAATTCATGTGCTAATATGACAATTTTACACAAATGTCTAAAAGGATATAATGATGAAGTAATGACATTTTGGGCAGACATGGATGTAACCTGCAACTTGACTGGTTGGAAGAGGAATACAACCGCGAGGTGGTAATTCTAGTTGAGTTGATGGTTTATCATTTACAATGTGCGTTTCCATGGGTGCTGCCATTGTTGACGTAAGACAGCTGCTTCTTCATGAAGTCAGAGTAGATGGATTTGCCCCGTGTTTAAAAGTAGGAACTCCGACTTTGAGTGGCGTTCCATTGTACTTTTTCGAGTTCCAATTTGTCTGGTACGCAGCGTAAGCTTATAAATGCCGAGTTAGCCACACGCTAACAAGCAGGTAGCAGCAATTAAACAAACATTTGATTCTGCTTTATGCCTCAAAATTATTGGAATATGTATGTAAGGGGGTTCTTGCAGAGTGTTGGCAGCACCTTTAGGTGTCAGTCAGCAGAAATCATGTATACGCTTTTACTGCTTGAGCAATGGAAACCGAGAAAGCATCACCAAAAACTAGAAGGCGGACAGAAAAAGAGATGTAAGAATATTTCAAATGAGCTATTAAATATTAACATGAAATACCGCCAACTAGATTAGAAATGGCATATGGGAATTATTAGAAATGAATGACCTTAATGTATATTAAAAAAGGCAGTGTGTCTATTATCTATCTATTCTAGTGTAATCCTTTTCGTCCTCTGCGACTTCCTCGCACGTTCAATTCATTTGCCCATTTAAACAAACCTCCTCCCAGACATCCCTCTCGCCCTCCTCTGCATCATGTTTTCACACAGTCTCGCCAAACATTTCATAGTATCCTCTGACCCTTTTCTGTCCTCCAGTCAATGCTGCTTGCAGCTATATTTACATTAGCAAGGAGGAGGGAGGAGGGAAGAAGGGGCGGATGATGTAAAATGTGTTTCATATGTGTGTGCGTGTGTGTGTGTGTACTAAAAGAGAAATCTGATTGGCTTACCAGGAGGAGGAAGGACATCATTTTAAATAAGTCCTCAATGTTAAACTGTTTGCTCTAGGGCTTAGGGATTGCTCACCTCTCCAAATACTATTTTAGCTTGAAAGCACAATATTTCCCAGCCTGTGCTTTCACATGGGAGAATGAGGGAGGGCCCTGGTGCAGCAGTTTTCATGGAGGTGGCTCGCAGGCATACTCCATTCTGACAGAATGAGGAGGCACTCTGCAAGAGTGTGGCGGAGAGGAAAGGGGCCCTATTAATAAAATGACTCCATAATGGGTAGTTCCCTGCAGCTTGGCAAAGGAAGACGGGCGGATTGATGGACGAGGCCAAGGCCTACTTCCTCAAGCATACTGAGCTCAACTGTGTGTGGACATGCCTCTGTGAGGCCCAACGTAAAGGCCAGACCCCACAACATACTGAAGTCCCATTCATATAGGAAGGAAGGACCGTATAAATGGTTTCCTGTTCTGTGTAAAAGGGTCAAAGTGGCAAAAAAATCATCTAAGCCTGGTTGCAAAAGCCATCTTGAGACGGCGGTTATGCTATATGAAAGCTTCAGACATTTTTTTATTTCAAATTATGCAGTATGCTCTGTAACACAGATGGCTGATTTGCAGGATGGAACCAGGCAGAATTGACCTTAATTGTAATCTTACCTCAAAGTAAGGTAAACAAGACTCCCTGGGTGAAGGTATTACATTTGTATAATGCATAATTGGTATTACTTAAGAGCACAGCAGACATAAAATAGTGTATGCCAGAAATGTGGGTTGTTTACAATAAAATGATGTATCTTTTATAACCGCTTTTGATGCTGGCTTGGGCAGGGCTAGAGATGAGCTAATAAAATACTGCTTTGCCACAACAGTGTTACGGTCTGCCCTAACAATATAGCAGCCTCCCGAAGGCATCACTCCATCATCCTTTCATTACATTTCTTTGTAACAGTACATTGATTAGAGTGGCCTCAGCATGACTGCCTTTTTAATTGTGTATTTGCCGATCTGAAAAGCCGCACAGAGCTCCGTGGCAGGGTCTGCACTAACCATTTCAACAATGCTCTGAGGCATTCTCTGACACACAAAGTTCATCGTTAGAATATACATCAGTTCGCATCACCATAGCGACCTCCTTGGATGCCGAGCAGGGGACCTCATAAATATGTAATCCTGACAGATTTGAGGAATTGTCTTCCTCAAGTGTTCCTCTCAAGCCATTTTGTTAATGTCAACATGAAGGAAAGTTACTGGAATAAGTGTTGACATTCAGCCCATGGTGTATATCATTAATAATTACATACACAAGAATTTCTGTCAGACGCATGCTGAAAAACACTCGAATCGCGCTTCTCTGTCGCTCTCATTTTTCGGTAATTAGGTATAAAAAATAGATGAATTGTGGACGAGAACGCTCTGAGCTCATTCCTCTCATGTTGCCATAGAGTTGGCTTCATTCATAGTGTAATATACAGTGCACCATATGGCAGTTGCAATTTTTCAGTCATTCGTCAATTATGCGATTGCCCATTAGCAATTAAAATTGCTGGGGCGTCCTTATGGCTCCCATTGTTTCCTCTCTCTGTCCAAACAATATAATAAAGAAATGTTACTTTGTTTATGAATCAGTATGCAAATTGTTATCAGTAGAAAAATGCTAGTTAGAAGTGGACGTAGCCACCATGACGTCAGCCATTGGTTTGTGGATTGCTGTTTTGAAGCCTTGAGTTTGACATTTTGCCCGTTGGCATCTTGGTTTTTTGCAACCAGAAGTGACACAAGATGGAGGAGTTAAGTGCAACCGAACGCTGAATAAGACTTTTTAAGCGACCAAAAAGGTTATAATCAACTTTCATGAACTAAAAACACACTGTTAAAATGTTTAAAGTTGTAAGATGAAAACACGGACAAGACAGTACAATGCCGTGGTAGCGGAACCCCTTTGAAAATGGCCATGCCAGCTTTTCCTCACCAAAATTAAGCGCATGTTTGTAGCATTATTTAGCCTCCTTCCCAACAAGCTAGTATGACATGGTTGGTACCAATAGATTCCTTAGGTTTTTCTAGTTTCATATGATGCCAGAATCTTCGCTCTAGCTCTGAGCCCGCTACAATCTAAAATTCGCAATTTGAGTTAATGTGTTAAAGAAATTAGTGGTGTTAAAACAAATTAGCATTAACGCGTTATTATCAAGTTAACTTTGACAGCCCTAGAAAATGAACATCATGCTGTATTGAAAAAGACTTGAAACTAGCGATTGAGACCATAAACTCATGTTTACAATGTTTACTGAGGTAATAAATCAAGTTAAAAGTAAGGTCATTTTCTCATAGACTTCTATACAATCAGACTTTTTTTTTGCAACCAGAGGAGTCGCCCCCTGCTGGCTGTTAGGAAGAATGTAAGTTTAAAGCACTTGGCTTCACTTTTCAGACCCCAGAGTTGTCAACTGTCACAAATGAAGAATCCAGTTTTGCTAGAAGAAACTATAAAACATTTTTTGCTGTAAGGAAAAATAAAGAGAAATGGGGTAGACAGAGCAGACAGCAGATAAGCACCTCTTCACTCTACATCACTGTGCTTTTTCTATCTGGGTGTGTGTGTGTTCAGTTTGCACTCTAGCCGCGCATTTTTATCACTTCCGCTGAGGGTTGCCACTCATCCATTATTCCTTTTGGGAAAGACAGAGGTTGTGTTCCAGATTAAACATAGCTGGCTCGGCCTCTGCTGAGGACCAGAACAAAAAAAAAATTGCTCGTCCATCTAGGCTCGCGTTTAAGAACAGTGTCCCTTTTGCCCCCTCGTGTAATTGCAAGAGCTTATAGGGAGCTAAAATTTTGCCCTCTGCTCCTCGTTACACCACCACTTGTAAAAGCGCTCAAGCGTGGATGCAGCACATTGCAGCTCAACGTTCCCAGACAATGATATAGATTTCCTCCACAAAAGAACAATTGAAAGGGTTGTCACAAATTTGTCCATTGTCACTGGGCCGCTATCATTTCTCTGTTAATTGCCATCATTGTAATAGAATATTAGATGCTCTACGCTGCGAAGGGAGTGTTGATGAAGGGGCAGTGCCAGCTGAGTTTTCTCCTTGACCGTCCGTGACCCAGATCTCTCATAATGGTAATGATGATGATGATAATAATGTGATACTTCATTGATCTCTGTAGGGATTTTTTTTTTTTACCCCCTTTGCCCCTCCACAGTGAGACCACAGTGATGCAGGTTCAGCTACAGACTACTGCCCTTAAGAAGGCAGGGAAGGATTCAGTCTCTTTGCTCAGAGACACTTAAGGAAAACGGATGCTTGCCAACAAGGGGGCTTAAAACTAGGTCCTCCAGTTCAACAGTGGTTTCTCTCTACTCAATATGTGATTTGACTGAGTATATCGGGACAGAAGTGGTTCAAAGTGGTTCTGTATTCATTGGGACTCTTGAGGTTTGGGTTGTGCCAGTAGAAAATCGTATTTATTAGATGCCCCCGGCGTTATTTTTTTATTATTATTATTTATAGCCAAGAAGCCCATATAAATGTTTTTAATAGATTCCTCTGATGTGGGATTCCACAAGCCATTTTATAAATATATATAACCATTTTTGAAATGGAGAAGTATCATAGAATATCCTCCTACTGCATGTCGGTCCATCTACATATTTAGCACTCGCTAGATCCCAGACAATTTCCATCTGTCTGGTTATTGCTTTTATATATCATGTTGAAGTCACATTTTGACTTGACAATGTAATGAGCATAATGTTAATCATAGGGCTGCCTCCTCTTAGTTGATTAGTCGACCGATCGGTCCTTTTGGTCTTAGTTGTTTTTTATGCTTTTTCATGCTGAATGACTTATTTCCAAGAAACTTATGAGCACATCTGTGGTAAACACAAGATTTAAAGTGGTGCTTTTGTGTGATTCTTTGTGGAGAAACTCAGTTTTACAGATCTGTCGATTAAATCGACTAATCCATTAGTCGACGACAAAATCATATGAGTGTTAGTCAACTTAGTCAGCCCTAGTTACTCAGATTGAGCAATTCTGCTCCTTGATTTATATTTAATTGTTCAACCTTGACAAGTGGGATTTTGTCTGTGCACTCTGATGTAAGTTAACGTCATAGGTGTGCAATACAAAATCCTTAGCTAAACTGAATTATGAATATCATTATTTCAGTTGGACCAATCCTTTCCCACGTTACCATTCTGGGGATGCATATTTCAAACAATTTCTGTAATCAATTATTGCCGACAATGACAATCAATAAAACTTAAAGGTGCTTTTGATAACATTCAGCCACTACATGACTCATTTTCCCTCTCCTGTTCCATTGCATTCACTTCACAACAAGTGGTTGCCAGGCACTAATCGTCAAACTCCGCCAAAAGCCAGTTTTTTTTCAGACTATTTGGCAGCTTGATCGCTGATCACACAGAGATAGTACGTGATACCAACGTGGTTATACTATTGACTCCCAAGCCTTGTTAGAAGCGGGAACTAAACGGCAGATATCTTCCACAGATATAAACAGAACATGAATTATTGTCCCACTCCCATATGTCGCTGTTCAACTGTTTTACTTTTGTACTATTCTCAAACCACAGTTAATTTTCTGACCTTTTACACTACATGTCCTTCACTTTCTATGTTGTCAGTTGATGTATTTGTGATCAACTGGATGATCAGCGTTGATTAATTGATTATTGATAATGACATTCCTATGCCATGCCAAATGTGAATATCTCACAACAGCACAATTTGTGTATCATTATACATAGTTAGTATTTGTCTGAAAGTAATTCGGTACCACAGTGATATAGTTGGAATGAAAAGCTATTTTTTCTCCTTGAGTTATTCATACCAGGATTTGTTTAAGCTCAATTGGCCACATATTGACAAAAGTTGTTTGTAAGCTTTTCAAAAGGATCTGCTCTTTTGAGCTTCACCTGTTGAGTCCATGCAAATAGCACAGACTGTGCCTTGGTGTTGGCAGCATGAGCACAAATCCCAGTAATCCTTGACACCAAAACTGACACCAAAATTGCCTGGTAACTACACACACACAGTGTGATTCTTTCCACTTGAGTAAAAGTGAAGTTCACACAGCAAGTATAATGGATGAAGAGGCAAGAAAGAAACCTCTGTGCACCCACTACAAAACCAGCACAAAGCCCTGGGTGCCAGCACACAAACAGAGCCCAGAGCCTGAACAACCAGTCCCAGGTCACTGTCTGTGTCTCAGGTCTCCGTTCCTGTGGCATCAGATATGATCTATATCAGTGTCACCCCCAAATTGCAGGAAAGCTCCTGTGCTAGCCTTCAGCCGTGAGCTGAATGTAAATGTGCATTTGACACCTTTCTAAATCGCTGTCATAATTCATTTCCAGAGCTCTTAAATCTCTCCCTGTCACCTGGCACCTCCGCTGTTTTCCTGTCCAAAAGCAGAGCACATTAGCCTTTATTGATGCCTTTGTCCTTTGATACATAATTCATCATTCAGCAACTCTTTTTTTTGAATGATCATGTATTTTTCGGAGGTTGTTCAAACATATGGATTGATACCGACAAAGAGGTTGCACCTGGTATGGAGTTAGGTCTCATGCTGTATGACAGGAACAGGAAAAGTCGTTTTTTCATAGCGTGATATAGAGCTTCACTGTCACATTGCTTCTACTATAAGTTGACTGACCACAGGCACCTTTTTACACTTGAATCTATCAATGTTACCTTTTAAAGCTCACTAGCTGTGATCAAACTCCTCCTAAATCAGGTAACATGTGGCTTGCGGCACAAACACAAGAGGTATAATGTGCAGAGGTTTATGCAGGGTCATAGGGTTCATCTTGAGTCATCTAACGTATGCAACTGAGCTTCATTACTTTTAGATGTAGTCACACTGTACACCACAAACAACCTTATATGCTGTATAGTCAATGAGTCATTATACAAACGTTTACACAAATTGTTAATTGTAAATTATGGTCTCATTTAGAGTCAAATAGACCATAAAGCAGGGTATGCTTTAGGGCGTGGATACCTTGTGATTGACAGGTTGCTACCACAGAGTTGTCCGGTCTGGGAGTTGTCCGTGTTTTCGTCTTAGAACTTTAACCCTTTCACAGTGTGATTTCAGTTCATGAAAGTTAATTATAACCTTTTTGGTTGCCTAAAAATGTCTTATTCAGCGTTTCGGTTGCACTTAGCTCCAACCCCTCGTGTCACTTCTGGTTGCAAAAAAACAAGATGGCGAACCAAACTCGAGGCTTCAAAAAGGCAGTCCACAAACCAATGGGTGACATCCCGGTGACTGCGTCCATTTCTACTGTCTTTGGCTGCAGCGCCAATGTTGAAGGCTGCATCTAATCTGCTATACTGTACTTATACAGTGTATATACATTTTATATAAAACTATCTTATGTAATAGTATGTCTAAAACTCCATTCCCCTCAAACTCTTTCGCTTTCTTACCAACCAACCCACCCACTTCCACAGAGTTCACTGCCTGCCATTACTGAAAAGTTTAAATTGGTACTGCCACTACCACTTTTACTGCCAGTGTCACTTTTACTACTACTACTACTACAACTACTACTACTACTTCTGTCATTACTACTATTGTTATGTGAGGACAGCACTGCTATCATTATTGTTTTTTACTTTTTATATTTTCTTGTTTTAGACAGATTTTTGATATTTGTATTTTTCTCACCTTGTAGAAAAGTAAGATTACAAAATAAGAGCATTATTACTAGAGGTTTTCTCGATCTGGATCGACATATTGATTCAATGATCAACGATCCAATATCATCGATATAACGTGAAAACCTTGATACATAACATCTTTAAGATACGCCTTTATTTTGAAAATCCCATCACACGTCTATGTCACCGTTTCCATCCAAGCACAACGGCTTCCTACAGAGCCCAGTAATACAAATTGTCAAATCATATTCGAGTTGCTTTTTGTGAGTATAAATGTTAAATAGGCATATCATATTGTCTCATATCGATCGCAGGCCCTTGAATTGAATCAAATCTAAATTGTATCGTGGCAGCAAATGTCTTATCGTTGTCCAAAGAATTGTTATAATATTGTATCGTGATGAAACTTGTGATTTTACACCCCTTATTATTACACGACTTTCATTTAATGGATATACAATATTAGCTAATACCTCAAAATCAAATTGACATTCAAAGAACGGGATCAAAACAAAAGGGGGGCACTGGTATTGAATCAGCTCCTTCTGAATAAATGTGAAAATGCTGGTAAGCCAACAATTCACACACCTAATATAGTCCTGTCAGGCCTTTTTTTAAAAGAGGAGGTTATTTGGTTCAGATGTGTTTGCCGCAACCAGGTTTAGTTAAAGAGCTGCCCGGCCTTCTCGCCCCCCGACTGTCTTCCAGCAGCCCTCTCTTTTTTAAGTGGTCATGGACTGTTCCAGTGCATATACCACAGTGAAATGGACTTTTGCTCTTTTCTTCATTGTCACAAAAGGCCAGGCACTTCGCTGGAGTTCCCATTCCCCTTTTACATAGTGATAAGACAGCCATTATCCTTTGAACCTTTCTTTTCAGCGAGCCAGGAGAAAAGGAAGAGTGAAAGAGAAGGAGGAGGAGGACAGAGAAAGATTTCTTCCCTGAGGTGAGCCTGGCCTCACCTCTGTGTGGCGGGCTTTTTTGTGAGCAGTGAAGAGGTCCTTAACCTTCTATCAGATGGAGGCACACAGTTGTGTTCTGCTTGAATAACTACATTGAAAAGCCCTGAAGCACGGGAGATGGTTCTATAGACTCTGCAAGTGGCAGAGAGGGAGAGAGAGACTGAGAGTGTGAGGGAGAGAGCGGTAGACTGTATTGTATGACCTGCTGGAGTGTGACTCTCACATGATGTGCACATTCTTTGTTAAAGTGCCCATCAGTGCTTCACTGTGAATCTGTGTTCTTTGTTGTATGGGTCTCGCTGACAGGATGGTCCTCCTCTAATAATGTCACAACAACACAGTTCACACATTTATATAATACACTTCCTTTAATAGACCTCACTTCATTTTACAAAGTAGCAGCCTCTCTGCTCTCAGGCAGTAAATGGCTTTACAGTAGCAATACTATCAATATCAGAGAGCACATATTTGAATGCCATGTTGCATGAAGGGCTCATCGCGGCTGATGGCTGATGATACCGTGGGTTGTTTTGTCAGATTTCATGCGCTCACTTATCTGCCTTTATAGCACAACAAATTATTGATTATAGTAACAAAAATGTATTGCATACTAGTACAGAGGTCATGAATAGTGTTATGTTGTGTCTATTATTTGTGGGTATCATTTTACATTTTGATGAGTTTCATGTCCCCACTGTATCACAGAGTAGACTTAGAGAATTGTTCCTTATCAATCTCTGTGTCGACAGTTGTATTTCAAGAAAGCAACTCCATTTCTTTGAGTCTTTAAAGACGACTTGTTGTGCTTATTTTAAAGTGCATACTTGTATTTTTGAGTTTCTACTAGAACATGTTGACATGATCTAGGCCTTGATCACACGGAGATGTATCGCTAGAAACACGTAGCCCGCAAAACCGTTATTATCCTATGATACGGCGCGCCAGTCGCGTGTTTCTCTCTTGCGCCGCGTGTCGCATTTTTCTAGCGGTTTTTAGACGTGCAGAAAAATATTCTCAATATGTCAAACTTGGCCCATGCAGCCAATCAAATCGAGCAAGAGGCGGGCTTTACTACTTTACCACTTCCTTCCTCCTGTTTAGATGCCGGCAGATGTGGCTAGTTAGCTGTTGGACTGTGTGAGAGCTACGGAGTATGCAAGAGAGAAGTGGAGATTCACATCTTATGTTCCCATGTTCTACTAGAACATGTTTACATGCTTTAATGTTCAAAAACACGCCTTATTTTTGTCATACCGGCATGCAGGAACTCTTTTTACCTCCTGCCCCGCCCCCAAAAAGCCCAGTTTGCTCTGATTGGTCTGCTGGCCCACTCTGTTGTGATTGGTCAACCGAACCAAACTCTTCGGACTCTGCTCCAGCTCTGCTAACTAGCTTTCTTTGAGGGCGTGCCAAACTAGCCTCTAGGCAGGTATTATGCAGATGTGTTACTTGGTGACATCCCCACGTTACGGAAGAAATGGCAGAACTTCAAACAAGGCGTTTCAGGCCGTTCAGGAGCAGTGTTTCTGTGGGGGAGAGTAACTTACTTTGGCGTGGATTTTGGACTTTGCAAACCTTTTACATGCACAAAAAAACTATATAACACACTAAAGGAAAGGGGAAAGGCACGAAAGCATAATAGGTCCTCTTTAAGAAAACAGAATATTCTCCGCCGGCCAATTTTGTCTGCACATCTATCGTTGCATGGCGTTGCAACTCTTTTGGCTGTTTCAGTATTCCTGATATTAGATGACAGAAGTCAAAAGCTATAAATTGCTGTCTCCCATGTAAATGATCACAGGCTGTCAGCCACACTTGTCAAATTAAACGTTTTACCATAGTTGGTAAACATGCCATTCCATCTTCTGCTCTGCCGTGGAGCTTTCACGCTGTCAGAAGTGCAGACATTATAAAGTGGTTCTGGTTTTAGGAGCCAGAAAAATAAAAAAAAGATTTCTCACATTTAATTCCAAGACAGTGTAATTATCTGCCTAGGTACTTAACGTAACAATGGGATTACTGTAGTGTAGAAAAAAACAATCCAGAAGTTACTCTGTGTTCTTCAAACTCAGGCAATGAAATTACAACCCACTGCACTCCAAACTCCAGTTATCCCACTTCCTCTCGCTCTAATGCGATTTTCATTAGATTGCCTGGCATGAGACAAAAAGGTTAGCTTACATGACATTATAAATGTCTGTTTATAAAACTGTTGCTGCAGGTGATATTGCTTGGCTGTTGTTTATTTGTACACCACTTTTATGTTTTCCCACCATGCAGTCATCAGATAGCACATTTGTCAGAGACGCAGCAAACTTCTATTATTTGTGCTGCATGTTTTGTGTGTTGTTTCAACAGAGGAAACAGTTTGGGGAAATTAATGACTTTGTTAGTGTTTGTATAGAAGCTACAGTTGTAACGCAAGTGAATTTATACTCACAATTAACAATTAATTTATATTTGGGCTTCTGATTTTTACTATTTACCCTTAGAGACCCACACATACATTGTCTTTTTTAGGGGGGTTACTGGAGGTCTTTAGGAGGAGATAGCAGATCAGCACTATATGTCACATAGCAGTGGTGTACATCATCTGAAAGCTGGGAAATATTAATTTGAGATGCAGCTCAGCACTGAGTGTCAAGTTGTTCTAGTCATAAATCAGAAATTCTAATGCTCATTTATGTTTAATGAGTTGTTGCAGCAATTTTTGGGGATTGATACTATTGTTACCACTCGAAAATGGATCAAAATGATCATTAATCCCTTCAAAGTACCACATTACGACACAAAGACCTTGAGGAAAACCATAGAAAAAGCCATCCTGTGATTTGGTATCAAAAACTTGACATTTTGAGATTTCTACAAGAATTGCATTTTTCAGCGATTTGATGGTGAGCAGAAACCCCCTTATTGTAAATATACCTAGGAAAGCCATTCATCCTCTGAATGCCCTATAGGTCTCTAGTTTGTGGCTGTAAAGTTTCATGAGGCTGTGATTATCCTAGAGGTCACAACAGTTAATTTCATACAGTAAGGTCAAATTTCAAAATTTATATGAAATGGTTACTATGGGGACTGACATCATCACATATGAATACGGCTCATTGGATCCACAAGAGTCTCAGCTTTACAGTGATACCCAATTTATGCAATTCCAAGACTGTTTAGGGACCCCGGTATGCAAAACTATTCAAACACACCATTTTTAGAAAAGGCGAAAATAACTAAAAACTGCATGGTGTTTGCCCCAAACCTCATGGGATTATCATAAAGTGGTTATGTTTGTAAAGGATATCTTTAGGTGAGAGGTCAAGGGACCCGTGTGAATATGGCCATGCCAAATCTTTTGTAAGTAATTTAGTAGCCTAAATTTGGAGCGTTATTTAGCCTCCTTCCTGACAAGATAACATGGTTGGTCCATTGGTACCAACCATATCATAGTATCTATGGATCAACCATGTTAGCTTGTTGATTCCTCAGGTTGTTTAGTTTGATATGATGCCAACCTATCTTCCTTGAGTTGAGTTGAGCGCCCTAAAGCCTCTTAAAGACAGTAATGTCGGGTGGGACTTCGGAGGGTTAAACGTCACATAGACTGCTAGAGATCGTACACACTGGACCTTTTAAATGATGCTTTAGTTTAAATGTTTATTCAAGGTCATTGATGGTGCTTTTCCTGTCCTACTGCAAATATTTCTGCAGTGTAGGATTTTATAAGCCCCACCTCTATGCCGGCATCCACCTGTAGGCTCTGTAGGTGCTGAGTTCTGTGCACTCTTGCAAGGAGTAACAATACTCTGTCCATATAATAATGGGTGAAATCTCAATATACCTCGCATACAGGCTACTTAAAATCCATATGACTTTTGCTGACTATATTTGGCAATATTTCCGGGAGGTGCAAATAAAGTGCCTTGGAGTCACATGTGGCCCTGCGAGCCGTGCAGTGAGTAACCAAGCTCCACAAGCTGCGCCAACGTCTTGTGTGCCAAATGTGTGGCAAGAGGGTGGCATGAACGGTGTGCCAGCGCTAGTCTGCCTGGCTGCCAGGCACTTCTCTTTATCCAATCAGACAGTTCGGCTTGAGTGAGACCCCTATTCTTGTCTCTTCCCATCTCCTCCCGAAGCTTTGTCACCCTCCCGTGAAAACGCACGCTTGTGCGCACATCTTTCCCCCCCTCTCTCCTGCACAGCATCAAGCCTCCTCGGTACACCGTTACACTTACCTAGAGACCATAACCAGAGAGTGAATGGTGCAGAGTGTTCCCTCTTTGTTTTCTGTCTGCTGCTGTCTTCCCCTGCTGTTTTTTTTTGTTTTTTTCTCCCAAGACAAAATCACAGGCTAAATGAGCACGCCTCACTCAGTTTTTTAAGCATTTCTTCAGAGTTATATAGAAAGCAGAGTGTGTCTAGAGATCCGTTTTTCAGGGATGTGTGAAGGGGGGGGGGGGGGTAGCTGTCTGTCTGTGTGTGGCTTTATTGGACATGATGAGGGATGATATTATGGTGGATGCTGCTGCCGCCGCGGCTGCAAGATGAGGAGAGGATCCCATTTGTCTCACGCTCGCTTAGTGTAATGTGTCTATCTGTCACTCTCCCCCAAGACCGGACATCGGTGTTCATCAAAAATAAACATATTGTCCACACAGTTCTCCGTTTTTTCTCACTGCTTGTCATTATTGTTAATTTTCTCTCTTATTGCCACTTTTCACTTCCATCTTTGCCACCATATATAACATCTTTATATATATACATAATGCATTCCTGTTTACACCTCTGTGTACATATATTACTTCTCATCATGCATATACATACTACATCATCTTTATATTTAGTTTTCCCTTCTGAAATACTGTCTTCCACACAATTACAAATTTACATTTTATATTTACTTATGTTTATTTTTATTTTAACTGCACTATTTTATGCCATAGATTATCATTTTACTTTTACTCGTGTGATTTCGCCTTTTATATATACATATTTTATGAGCATTGTTGAAAGAACCAAAGATTTTCATTGCAAATGACTGCTTTGCTGGAATTGACAAATGACAAGAATCTTGAACCTTGAAAAACCGACGCTAAAATCCCTATTTCATCAAAATGTACGAGACAGGAAAGAGAACTGGTAACCTGACAATAATCCTGTGACCGCGGAGTGATTATGTAGGAGAGAGGTGCTTAGAAAAGAAATAAGTGTAAAGCGGCGAGAATATATATTCTAAGAATAATTACAGTGAGAAGAATGAGATGTGATTCAATGGGGAGAAGGTGATGCGAGGTACTTGCTGAAAAGATTAAGCTAATGTCGATGCTTTTTTCTTATGTCTTCCAGGTTGACGACGCCATGCTTATGTTTGATAAGACCACTAACAGACATAGAGGTAAGTGCACGCCGTCCGTTCTCCTTTCTCCCATTTATTTATTTTTTTGCTCTGTCTTTCTGAAAGGTGAGAAAATAGTCATTCGATGTCCTTTCCCCATGAGATAACACAGAACAGTTCCAATCTTACATGATATTAGGTGTACCATCTGCTCAACAATGGGAGCGTGTCAAAGTAATCAATAAGCTGGTACGGCGTTTAGAATGTTTGAGCGCGTGCGCCTGCGATGGCGCCGGTGTGAGTGTTTCAGAGAAGGTGCTTAAAGGGTGTAAAGATTGCGAGAGATGGTGGGCGCTGTGCAGTCAGATAACAGCATCAGATAAGGCCCGGGGAGAAGCACTGACTTTATCGCTATCTCTCATCGGCTCCTTATCTGAGATGAGGGGACGTTTCTCTCTCATGCAGAGGACTTTCCAAAGACAGGTTTCCTCCCATGCGCCACAATGCGGTGGTGGTGGCGGTGGTTGTGGTGGTGGCGGTGTGTGTTTAAGCCAAGCTTACAGGCCTGACTTAAACCGCCGGTAAGCACATATAGGGCTGTCACTCACCCGGAGCTTTGGTGCGACGGCTGTTATTGGCTATGAATCCTCACATAGGCACGTTAAAGGAACTTTTTAGGAGACAGACTGTCCCCGGCTGTGTGCATGTATCACTGTGTGCGCGAGTACTCGACAGGCACTGACAGGTATTTCCGCGAGAGAAAGGAGCCAGACTCTTCTCTGTTTGTCACACCGCGTCAGCTCACTTGTAGGCAGAGCTGGCATCTCAGTGAACCGGGCTGTTTTGCCATATAGATGTTGTTTGCAGTGAGCGACTCATCCTCTCTCTCAACCTGTATAAATGTTTAAGTGCTCGGATCGAAGGCTGTTTTTTTTCCCTGCAAACTCTCACTTTCCTTTTTCCTACTGTATCTACCCGGCGCGTGCACGTACGCCGCGCAGGCGAACTCTTTGAGTCTGGTAAACAGTTTCTAAGTGTGGAACATGTGAACTGTAGTGGAAGTGATCTATGGCTTTGAGGGGATTTTGATCTGTAGTGACAGAACCCAGTGTGAGGTCTGCTTTGAGACGAAGGCTTTTCTCTCTCTCTCTCTCTCTCTCTCTTATTTTCTCCCTCTCTCTCCTGTCTGCTGCACCGCCAGCCCTCTGTGAAAGGGGATGGGCGCCACGCTCGGGGAGTGTGTCAGGCGTTTGCCTTTGGGCAGCAAAATGCCCTTCAAATGAAGACAATGATGGAGAAACAGCCTCCTTGGCAATTTTTCTGATGACAGCGGACGTATTTATATCGAGTGTGACACCGAGGCAGGAGGCAGGTGCGGCGCTCTCTGCCGTTTCTTCCAACTAGCATTTTGATATTTTGTTCCCGTAGGAATTTGAAACAGTGGATATTTTCATCTTAGAAACACAACAGGTCTTCCAGATGAATTGCATAGACTATCACAGAGCCATAAGAGAAATTGAATAATTGATCAGAGCCATTGGTGTGATTGTGTAATATTAATGGCTCAGCTGCCCCGTGACCACAAAAGGAAAAGACATTGAATATATTATCAGTGAAACCAGTGCCTGGGCCCATTTTACAGTTCCAGTAATGGGCATCTGGCAGCCCGGCAGTCCAAATCAATTTCCCACCTGTGTTCATTTTTATCTTTGAGATTGATTCATGAAAAAATAATTCTGGATTTCTTTTTTTTTTTTATGCAGCACTGAAAGAGATAAAAATAACACATTCTTTATTTAACAATCCAAACGTTACACAATGCAATTCTGCTAAAAAGCCACGGTGCCTATTCCATGATTGCACGTTCTGAAAATAATTGTTCACTTAGTGCCTCTAATACTTTGCAAAGCACCGCAGGCAAGAGCATGTTTCTAACAACTAATTCCATTCTTCCCCTTTTTTTAATCTGGAATGCTTTCATACCTGCAACACAGACACACTTTACTTTACAAGTGTGGTGTCCAGTTTACATATGCAGTTACTTTGCAACAACATTTTAAATCTGCTCTGATCCAAACCCTGAAGCACAACACCAGCCTAACACTCCAAGTAAGGTTGTCAAACGTATCGATACTTTGATACCTTTTCGATACCACGTGTTTAAAACTATACAATCTCCATTACTTTTGATACTAACGAATGTATAATTAACGAAGCTATTAAAAAAAAAAAAACAGATCGACAATCAGATTTTCAATCCAAGGCTGCACAGATGAAACAACGTTTAAGAAAATCTACTGGTCCTCTACCTGTGGCTGTTACGGCATTCTCTCCAGCAACAAACGCACCTCGTGACTGGAGCAAGCCCCCAGGAAGAGCGCCAGTCGTTGATCCCAGTTTTCGTAGTGGCCAAACAGCGGCGCTACAACTTCCGTGTCCGTCATGTGATGCCATTAGGGCCCAAAAATACTTTTTCCCATAGACTTAAATTGGGAGAGAGACGTGTGTACCTCAGCGGATAATTTTTTTTTTTGAGGTGAATAAACTTCCCAGTACGAACACTTGAATATTCCTTATTTAAATCTTTGCCCTAAAAGTTGAAAAAATGCACTAATAGCCGTATCCAGAGGTATTTCCCTTCCTCCGTTCATGTGAATGAGACCCAGACCGAGGCTGGAGCGAGGGCTGGGAGACGGAGTTAGCAATCCTTGACGACAGCGTGACAGCTGTGACCCCGTGACCGAGTGTGCCTGCTCCATGGGCCCAATGGATGCGGAAGATCCGGGTACTTTTCCAGTTGGAAGTCGAGCCATTTTGGCATCATGCGCCACAGAGCAACTTTCATAGGAATGAACGGGGCCCCGCCTCCAATGCTGTATCCAGTTCTCTTAATACATCCATGGACTGGAGGCAGAGGCACAAACAGGTAGATGTCAGAATGAATCGTGATTAAATATGTTAATCGAATGACAGCCCGTTGACAGCATCGGTCTGACGGATAAGCCTCTGAGGGCAACGGGCTATATTTCTGGGGTTCCGGTGTAGCCAACGGATATCCAGGTCAAGACATCCTTTTCCGCGCGCTGCTCATTGTTTACAGTATGATTAGCCACTTGAGATTGTTGCGTGACGACATGTACGTCCGAAATGTTTCGCAAGTAGCCAGTTTGCAAGCTAATTTTAAACCAAGAAAAAGCTAAATCTTTGTCATATGATAGCCGGGGGGTTCCAAGATTGCATTTTGTGCATTTCAGGCAATGCGTTCCGCTTCTTTTGCGCTCCACACGGACTGTTTACGTACATTCAACCAAAGCCTCCTCGAACGTGATTGTTCAGTACTACTCGGACTACAAACGGACACAAGAAATGCTTCCGCTACCAAAACCTTGTCCCCTTTGCCTACAGATTCTACATGAGAATGCATAATCTGTTAGATTAGGTTAAAAGAGATCAGTGATGCTGTTTTGCCCTCACTGTTCTCCGTGAAGTTTGCTGGAAGTGATGTAGTGTAGGCCCCGGTGCGTTTTATGAGCACTGCAACAGACTCCATTTAAAAAATAGCCTTTTAAATGCTAAATGCTAATGTTGTTTTTAATGAAAGCTCAACTCCTGGCATTTTGCTCCTGGTGTTATTCACCGCTGGTTTGGAAGAAGGTACCAGCACTGTGTGCAGGTTTTTGTTTTTTTTCCTTTTGGCCGTGGTGTTGAAAGACGTATTGAGTATCGTTTTATTATACTAGTGTTGTATCGAAGTTTAAAATTCTGGTACTGGACAACTTTAAAGTCTTTTGCTGAGGCAAAACAAGAAGAAAGGAAACAAATGTCCTTGAAGTCAGTAAGAGTTTCTATATTTACTTGAGCTTTTGTGTGGTAAAAATACTACTTTTGTTTCCACAAGCAAATTATATATGCTGTAGAGAAGAGACTACATACTTACAGTACATTATGGAGGTGTGTACAAAGTAAAATGATTCCTTCAACAAAAGAAAGGACTGGGTGTCCGAGGTAAAATTCCCAGCAGTTGAATGTGATCTCTTGTTAGGCCTGCTGTGGCACACAATGACTTCACATCACCTCATTTGAATGTTATCTCTTTTTCACATTAAGCTTTTTTCACATAGAGGCTGTATTGTGTATTACTATAATGCATTGTATTTTGTTTGGAAGAGTTTATTGTGTATGAGATGCATGATCGACACTTGATTGTAAGTGTGTTTTCTTTGGGGCCGTGGTGAATTGGATAGAGGACAAACGTCACACTCCACTAGTAGCAGCATTGTCCTTCAGACGGTCCCTGCGAGGCTGGCGAAACGACAGCCAGAGGAGACATTCTCTACCCTTCTCGTTTCGCTCTGTACTTTATTTTTTTTTACTCTCTATCTCGCCCAGTCATTCAGTCTTATTCTTTCTTCCTTTTCATTTACACAGTCTCACTATTTCTGTCCCCATACCATCTCCCCCACCCTGCCTGTCTTCGCCATCTCTCCAATTCGCTCGTCTTTCTCTCCCTGTCTCTCCTGCTAGAGGACACTCGCTGTAAGCAAAGCTCCTCACAAAGGCGCACGCTGCACACCATCTCCTTGGCATTTAAAGGACTAGAATACGGCCAATTGTGTTGGAAATTGAACTCTCTAAAGCCTCCCTTCCCACTGCAGCGGTTCATTGTGGGTGAGTTCAGTGTCTTTGGTGAGCAGCTTGGGCTGTCCAGAGGTTGATGCCAGAGGGCGCCTATTGTTCCATGTTCTACTGCAGTGTCCCCGCCACACCGCCTCCCTTCAACCTTCCCTTCCTCTCCTGACACTCATTTTGTGACAGAAAAGAGGAGATCAGGAATGTGTGTAATTGTATTTTGTAGTTATTCTTTTAGTTCTGGTTGGTTTATTCAGCAGTGCAGGGGGTCCATGTGTGGGCCATGAGCCAGAGATGGGGACTTGGACTTGGGACTTGGACTCAAGTAGGGATGTGACGGTGAGGAAAATTTCCCACCGGTTGATAAACTTGTGACAACGCCGGTTTTACCGATTACACCGGACATTTTACAAGAAAATATGACGGTTAATATGTGTAGCGCACTTACTTTGATCTTTACCATTGGATGGCGGTGTGTCTGGCCTCTCCGGTAGAGCTTTCACTGCGGGTCCGCAGGGATCTACCTGGCGCCGTTGCGCCGCGCACACCGGCTGTGACCGTTCCGTCCGTCTTGCAGTGATTAACGCTACCTCATCAACGTTATGGTTCTCTATATATAGTTATAGCATTAGGTTTAAATCTGAAATATTGCCAAATAGGCGCGTTTGCTTTTCGCTTCGACACCAAATCCTCCGCCATCTCTCGGTCTGTCAACTCTCCCTCGTCCCATGTGTGTGAAATATGACACCTGCTACTCTGAGCTGAGACTGTATAGAGCAGACACATTCACTATCAGTTTGTAGCGTCCGTCATCCGACTATCTATTGATAACGTGCCGCCGATACGCCAAAATTAACTAAATGGGTTTTATTTCTGTAAAAACAGCAAAACCACGGTGGGCCAACCACCGTTTAACACCGGTAACACTGACCACCGCGATAAGCCTAACTAACGTTATACATGTGAACGTAGCAGTGTAGTGTGTGTACAGTTTAGGCTGTTAATAAATGCTAGAACTCCCAAGACAAGTTCCCGTGTCTTGTGTGTCACCTGCTGATTAAAGTGAAGGGGGTCACCCCCAAAGTTAGCTACAACAACAGCTCAGGTTCGCTTAAGGTGGGCTGACCTTTAGGAGCAAAATACAGTTATTTACTGTAAAGGTCCATTGTGTAGGATCTGGCGGTGAGATGAGGAGATTACAACCAACTGAAGCCTCTCCCGTGTGCCAAGCGTGTTGGAGTGCTACGGTGGCCAACGCAAAAAATGCGAATGGCCCTCTCTAGAGCTATATGGAGCAGAGCCAGTGCGTGTGAGTGTGTGTGTGTATGTGAGTGATGAAGCAAGAGAGAGAGAGCAGCGACGTCAGGAGCGAGTAACGTTGTCGACTCCGGCCAAAGCAGGAAAAGTTAACAGTGTTTGGTTTGTCTGTTCTGGGCTACCGTAGAAACATGGCGGACTCCGTGGAGAGGGGACCCGTTCACTATGTAGACATAAACGGCTCATTCTAAAGTAACTAAAAAACAATGACCGTGTGTTTTTTTTCATATTGCAATCATAGAAATAGAACAGACATTGTACTGTTTTCCATGGCCTTTTGACCGGTACAAAAGAAAATGGCGATTGTTGTTAGTTGTTATGGTGACAACGCTTCTAAGTTGGGCCGTAAAGTGTGGTCGCAGCTCGCCAGGCAGAGAGCGGACGCAGCTCCAGAGACGGATGGCTGGCTAGTTAGCGAGGTAGCGGTAGCGGTAGCTTGTCCTTCTCTGGAGCAGTGGGGAGTGAGGCGGAGGGTAGGGATGGGCGATACCAAATTTTTCTAATTCAATACGATACCAATACTTTTTGTTACAATTTTACCAATACTGATCATTTCTTAAATGGGTGTGTGATTTTTTACAATCATGAATCATGATTACACTCAGTCAAGCCACATGACACATACCAGCCATTAATAACACATTTACAAAAGCAAAATGTGAGTACAATTAAATAAAAATGTTTGTGCCACTAAGTGTAAAAAAAAAATAGTCCAATATTTTACAGAGATACTATGAATAAAATGTATTAGCCTCCTTATAACTTCCAGGATGTGTTGTTTTTAAATATTTGAAGAGGCTACTTGTGTTGCTGTGTGGCTCTATATAGTCATGGATAGTGCGTCTTGCTGTATTTTTATCTACAGGTGACAAGTAGCACCACGCCACGCTGCGTTGCATTTCTGCCGTTCTCTCAGATTTGATGTGGAAGTGTGCGACAGTGCACCGCTGTGCGCTAGGTTCTGATGTCACATGGTTTTCACAGTCATGTGACACTGGCCAGCTAAATATGTCAGGGCTGATTTGGCACAAACATTAAACAAAAGTAGAGAAAACGTTTGGAAGTGATGCAGCCACCCGTGTTTGTATTTAGCCAATATAATTTTATTAGCGATATTTTTTTTAAGTAATCAATACCAAATGAGTAGCTTGTGAGTATCAAAGTATCGATACCACAGTATTGATCCAACCATCTCTAGCTCATTTACTGTAACCAGTGTAGCATTACTGGTTACAGAAAACAATAAAGCTGTCACTTATTTGGCAATAGTGCTTTTCTACGCTGTGGCGAGAGTGTGTGAATAAAGCATCACGATGTTAAATTTGACTCATTAAATCTGCGTCTCTATGCTTTGTAATATTACCGCTGCTCATTTTAGTTTTTACTGCAAAGCTTCACCTCAGTGAGTCAGCGACTTGCCAAGGTTCAAGGTTCTTTATTTGTCATACTATAAGTCGATTCCAGCAAAGCAGTCATTAGCAATGAAAATCTTTGGTGTCAGGTTCCTTCAACAATGCTCATAAAATATGTACCTATAAAAGGAAAAATCACACAAGTAAAAAGCAAAATGAGAATCAAAGGCATAAAATAGTGCAGTTAAAATAAAAATAAACATAAGTAAATATAAAATAGTAATATAAATAAAAATGTGTAATTTTGTTGACAACAGTATTTCAAATGGTAGGATGGTAACCAAGTAAGTTGGTTAGATTTATGCAGAAGTTAACCTGCTACAATGGTTGCAATGGCAACGGTACACAGAAAAAATGTCTGCCGCTCTGACCATTCTGCTACGTTGTTTTGAATGGGAATGTCCGTTCTACACCTGTTCTATTTCTATGATTGCAATAGCCTGTTTAAAATGATCATACACCAAACAACTAGTCAATGCCAATGCTGTATGCTAACAGATTTAGGAATGATGATGACAGTACATGCTTTGAATTCCTTAGATAGAGCTATGCCGTGTTCTGATAGAACGTTCATTACAACCATTAGAGACTTAAGACTGGACTTGCAAAGAATGACTTATGAGCATCTCTGCCGAGAGCGCGGTCGTCACGGACTACGCATACCCGTCGTAATTCCCACCGCCCTCAACATGACTTCACATTCCACCCCTGGATGACAGGACGAGCTACACGGGAGGGAAATAAAAGCTTTCGGAATAGCCCTGAGTCAAAATCATTCTGTCATCTGTTGCCTACTCTCGTCCTGCAGGCTGACATTTGATTTATGATCCAAAATGTGATTTTACTGTCAAACACAATTGGTAGTGCCAAGGAGAGTGTTGCTGAGGTGAGACAAATGGCCTCTCTTAGAGGAAGGGACGGAGACCGTGATGAAAGAGTGGCAACTATCGTTATCCGCCGAAGCATTGGGGTTTAATTTGTAAGTTAAAAGGTAGAGTAGATGATAGATGAATTCTTTGTCTTGCTACTCACACGCGTCCTTTATTAAGTGCTACTCTGCCACACCATAATTAGCGGGCCTTCTCCACCACATTACCACTTTCTTCTTCATCAACACATCTCTAATTCTAACATCTCTTAGGACCTATTCGAGGGGAAATGTATAGCATAGATATACACTCCCTCTGATTTGATTATTGAGCGTCTCTGCATCACGCGTAATCCACACACGAATCCGAAAAAGATAAGTATATACAATGCAAATTAGTGCATCGCAATCCCAAAGCTAAATTATACTCTCACGATTATAAGCAGCTGATTAATTGGGTCAAAACTGCATGCCACATAGTGATTGTTTGATTCACTCTCTGCAAAAAATCCGCACTGCTATAAATCAGCGGCATCCCTGCAGTTTTCATCAAGTATTTAGTCTTCAACAAGTTTTTAGTTAATTACTGTGGCACCTATATATATATTTCGGGGTGACACACACGTACTCTTTCACCTTTTTTATAATTACACCATTAAGAAAGATGATGAAATCCTAGTGTAACTTTCTTTCATATTGTTTTACAATAGTTTGTAACCAGACAGCACCCATTAGTGTGGCTTTATAATGACTGTGTGACTGATCGTAAGCCAAATTCCTTCTTTATTTTGAATGATGCAAGTAATAGTAATGCGCAACAGTGTTGGGGACCGGGGGTAAAGAAGCTGAGGCTGAATTGTTTCAGTCACAAGGCTGCTTTTGTATGAGCGAGGCCCATATTAGAAGCCGTGTTCCTGGAGAAGAAGGGGATTCTTGGGGTTTTTTTGTGCACGAGGACGGGGGCCAAGGCTGTGTGAATTTGTGTATAGCCCGTTTTTTTTTTTTTTTTTTCTCCTATGGGCTTAAAGGGCTGGTTTTCTTCTTGGCAGACGAACAGAAGACTGCATTGTGTGTGCCTGTAATCTCTTTACCTGGATTGGCAGCAAAGCAAGCAAGTGCAGCTCCCAGTGTGGAATTGGCACTGAGGAGTCAATGTCACACTGAGCGAGCTGCCTTCCAAACAACCAAAAAACTGGTTGTGTCTCTGTGAGACTGTGTGTGTGTGGATGACAGCGTGCAGTTTGTTTGTTTTTTTTCAATTTGTGTGTCTTTGTTCATTTAGTTGGATTTTACAGCCCGTGCGAAAGCGATGCGGACACCAAGCCTATGCAGTCTTTCTAACAATATTATTATTTAGCGGTTTGTGTGTTTGTCACAATTTGAAAACTATGCTTTAAAGAGCGAAAAGTCTTTGCCCCGGGATACACGAGCTCATGTGGTAACAAAGGCTCGAGCGGTATTAGGTGTCACTATACACCAACTATTTGACATAAATTTGCCTCTTCTGCCTCACCGGGTGAGAAGAAAAAAAATAATTGGCCTCATTATCTTTCATCTCTTTGGCATATTACATTCATTATTTTATACAAAGACTGCCAGTACGAGTCCTGTAACCTGGGAAGCGGAGCTGCGCCTCCGCAGGTTAACTGTTGCTCCCCGAAAAAAAAAGGCCCCGGCGTTTGACGTCACCACAATGCCTCATCAGCCACCGGTGCTGGGGATTGAACATGGCCGACTGAGCAGAGGATGTCTGTCTGCAAAGTGATTGCTGGCTCATTGACTGAGTAGGAGAGGAGGAGGAGGGGGGGAAGGGAGCGGAGAAAGGGAACAAGTACAGTTAGAGAAGAAGAAATGGAAGGAAGGGGGGACCGAGCACAAGAAAAGTAGAATGAAGGCATGGTGAGGGGAGGAAAAAGAGAAGGAAATAAAGGGAAAAAGGAGTGCCTCAGTGGGAAGCCTCCCCCTGCTGGCTCCTCTGGCTGGAAGCTGCTGCCGATGGCTTCAAAAGAGCGCCAGGCAGTCTAGGCCTCCGCTTCTAGCAATTAGAGATCACTCCAGCGGATGCCTCCTGGCCAGCCTGCAAATCCCTCAAAAATACCCTCTGATTACTACTGTAGGACACAGGCTGTTTACCAAATGGATCTAGCACTGCTGAGAGTGAGGTTTGATAATGCCTCCTTTTGTTCAGGCGAGAGAGGGGAGCAGGGTCATTTGAGTTTTAAAGATGGCCGCGACTTCAGAGACGAATTCCCAACCGCCAGCGGAAGAAGAAAAGTTAACCAGTTCTTTTAATTCCGCGTCCAAGCAGCTCTGTAAGCAAATGGGCCGAGTTTCACAAGAGAATATTTGAACAGAACTTCACCAGCGCATTTTTTTTTTTTTTTTTTAACAAGGGCCAGGTCCTCTTTGATGATTAATTTCCCCCCACTTGCCAATCCCTTTTTAAACAACCCAAATCCCCCGTCGGTTCCACGGGAGCTGCAGTGTTTACAGATCGCAGCTCCTCTGCGCTCTGCGACTACTGTATAGCAGCACTGATGCAGAGTGAAACAATCCAACCGCCATGCCTGACTTAACTGATTGACACAGCATCGAGTGGAATCAGATATTCCCGCACTTTTTTCCCAATCGCTTCAGCCTTCCAACACGAGTCGACGTCGTCGCATTCTCTCACCTTGACAGACCCGATATTAGCGATTAGTGTGAATGTCATTTAAATGGCAGAGCTAATCATACACTCTGGGTGTATGGGGCGGCTGTGGCTCAGAGGGTAGAGCAGGTTGTCCACCAATCGGAAGGTCGGTGGTTCGATCCCCGGCTGCTCCGGGTCACATGTCGATGTGTCCTTGAGCAAGACACTTAACCCCAAAAAAAAATTGCTCCCGGAGGCATAGCCATCGGTGTGTGAATGAGTATTTAGATTAAATCCTGATGGGCAAAGTTGGCACCTTAGTAGCCTCTGCCATCAGTGTATGTGAATGTGTGTGTGAATGGGTGAATACTGACATGTAGTGTAAAGCGCTTTGAGTGGTCGGAAGACTAGAAAAGCGCTATATAAGTCCAAGTCCATTTACCATTTACCATTTACCTCCACCTGAGGGCCCCATCGCCGCCTTGGCCCCTAATCACAGTGACAAAGGAAATGATATGTTTAGCCACTCTTAATAACTGCTCCAGCTCATCAGGTCCTAGACGAAGCTGGCTTTGTGGCCAACCCGTGCCTCACTAAGGAGGCGTACTGTAGCATGAAACAAGGAAGCCTAGTCTCTGGCCCTGCTCTTCCTCTTCAGGGTTGTTTGTTGTGATCCACGTGCTGACACCGGTGACCCACCTCAAAATCAACACCGGCGTCGTAGTTGTGTGTACATTCGCGCCAGTGTTCTGCGACGAGCCCAATGAGACGTGCTTGACAGGTAGGTGATTAAACGGTAGAGAATCCTCCTCTCCTTGTCACCTGTCTGTTTTCTCCTGCCCTCCCCGCTGACATCTGCCCCTCTATCAGTGCTTCTCGTGTGTGTTTTTTAGGCTCTCGTGTGCCTTATAGAGGGAATGGGGTTTGGTTTTGAATTAGAGTCTGCTGTGCCGGCCCCTGCGTGGCCAC
The DNA here is from genome assembly GCF_043250625.1 of Sebastes fasciatus. Taxonomy (NCBI): domain Eukaryota; kingdom Metazoa; phylum Chordata; class Actinopteri; order Perciformes; family Sebastidae; genus Sebastes; species Sebastes fasciatus. The sequence goes on along the minus strand of NC_133810.1, from coordinate 22,278,201 downwards.
TGCAAGGGGAAGGAGGATGAAGGCAGGAGATTGTGGAAGAAAGCCTGGGGTTTTAATCTCTTCCCCATGTTTATCTCACCACCAGGAGACAAACCATGTGCCATTAAAAACATCAGCTACTCCCACTGGTTGGCTGCACGGCCGCACCTCTGAAGACATTTGAAGGACAAAATGAAAGCGACAAAAAAAGAAAATGGGCAGAAAGGCACATTTGTGTATGATAGACATGGTCTGATTTGTGTGTGTGCATTGGAAAGACATATTTATTATTATTTTCCTTGCAGTATACAGTATGACAAAAAAAGGTCATAGTATAGTATGTCGTAAATGTCATAAAGGTCATAGTATAGTATGTCATAAAAAGTCATAGCATAACATGATGAAAAAATCATGAAAATATTCATAGTATAGTATATCGAAAAAAGTCATAAAAATGAATAGTACATTATGTTTAAAAACAGATCATAATATGTCGAAAAAAGTCATAAAAATACATAGTATATTGTATAATAAAAAGTCATAGTATAGTTTTTCAAAAAAGTCATAGTATATTATGTTGGAAAAAAGTCCTAGTATGTCAAAAAGTCATAGTACGTCAAAAAGTCAATAGTATAGTATGTCAAAAAAAGTCATACAAATCCATAGTATAATATGTCAGAAAAGTATATTGTGTCGAAAAAAAAGCCATATATATTATTTCATAAAAAATCATGGTATATCATGTCGAAAAAAAAAGGTCATATTATAGTATGTCATAAAAAGTCATAGTATAACGTGATGAAAAAAGTCATAAAAATATTCATAGTCGAGGGTGGTACAGTGGTTAGCACTGTCGCAAGAGGGTTGCAGGTTTGAGTCTGACTTGGGCCCCAAGTTCTGTGTGGAGTTTGCATGTTCTCCCTGTGTCAGCGTGGGTTTTGTCTAGGATCTCCGGTTTCCTCCCACAGTCTAAAGACATGCAGGATAGGTTAATTGTTGACTTTAAATTGCCCGTAGGTGTGAATGTGAGTGTGAATGGTTGTCTGTCTCTATGTGTCAGCCCTGTGATAGTCTGGCGACCTGTCCAAGGGTGTACCCTGCCTTCGCCCAATGTCAGCTGGGATCGGCTCCAGCCCCCCTGCGATCCGGGTTACCGATAATGGATGGATAGTGTGTCGAAAAAAGTCATAAAAATTAATAGTACAATATGTATTAAGAAGTCATAATATAGTATGTCGAGAAAAAAACGTCATAGTATAGTACTGTACAGTTTGTGAATGGAAAGACAGTTTGTTATGCGGTCCGCACTACATATTTGCAGTGTATATATATGTATTCTCTCTTAAAAGCAGAGAAGAAGTTATTTGAACAAAACATAAGCAAACATCTTTGGCCTCAGCTGCTGCCACGGGGAATCAGTCTCTTCAGGAAATGAAAATGCCAGCTCGGAATTGTCATCATATTGAGAGTTAGCCGACCTTTGACCTTGTAATACCCCCACAGCTTCTCTATTTGTGACCTGCTGGATGCTCTTAGAAAGCGAAACCATCGGGGAGGATCTACTGCTCACATCATCATTCTCAGAACACCTAATAGTGGATTTACCAAGGTTAAACCTCCTGTGAGATTGCAGCCGCCGTGACCTGGAATACTGAGTTTACATCCGCTCGCACACACACACGGGCACATAAAGACATGTGTGAGACGCACACAAGTTTGTTTGAAAGTGCGTTCTGCACGGACAACCTCACCTTAATCTGGATAATATGTAGCTATTATTTAAACAAAGAGATAGCACGAGTTTCATATAACTGCAGGAATATTGTTTTTGCACTAATGTGCATGAGACTGTTCCAGAGACAGACAGGGGAAGCTGCATTGTCCCCTGTATTTTTCCAGCCTGATTGGTGCCTACCCAGGCGTCTTACAGCTGAGCGCAGCACACGGGGGAATTATCCAAGTGTCTGCTGTGCAGTGTTAGTGAAATATGTCGCTTCTCGTCTTTGTACGATTTTTTAAAACATGCTGATCGCACAGCCATGTTTGTGATAGCCTTCATGCACACAGATACACCACAGAAACATCTGTACTCCACACAGTTGTCTGATGTTACTGATTTTATAGATATGTAAAAGTGTTTCTGAAGCAATTTTTGTTTGAAATTACTTATCAGATTTAATGAGAGACGTTCCTATTTTAAAAAAAATTGTATTTGTGTCCAACATTTTGTTATAACATGAAGGTCACAAGACATTTATTAAGCCATTTTCATATTGTACACACTCACCCCACCCACCCTACCCACCCTATATCTCCATGGCAAAAGAAATGACACAAACAAAAAAAGATACTAAGCAGCAATACAGTACAAAGACGTAGGTTTTTAAGGTAAAAAATAAATAAATAAATAAAATAATTGAATAAAAAAAGACAATGGGCTATATCAGTTGACATTTATTGTACGTGATTTGAGATCAGTTCTTGGATAGTGTGTGTTGATGATGCGATCCAGGAATGGGCTCTATATTTTCATGACCAAGTCTTGACATCCTGAGAGTCTGAATAAAACCTGTTCGTAACCCGCTATGTTGGACATTAGTTCCATCCAGTGCTCGAGTGACGAGGCTGTGACCCTTTTTCCATTGTCTCACAATAACATCCTGCTAACGTAGCCAGTCAGAATCACAGTGTACTGAAACCATATATCTGCATTTTTTTAGGGATAATACCCAATATTCATAGGGTTGAGGTCTTGGTCAGGAAGACATTGAACAGTTTGTTTATGAAAGATATTATCTTCCCCCCGTAGATCCTTAAGACATTTGGTTCCTTTTGTTTAGGTGAAAAGTAAATTGGCTATTTTTATTCCACTGGAAATTCAATAACTGCTGTAAAAATAAGGTTTAAGAACACATTTACATCTACATTTTGAACACCTTTATAACATGAAACAATGTTTGTCAACTGTTCTTGATGCTGATATACAAAAATCTGATATGCCATAATATATCTCAGTATTGTTTCATTATGAATAGTGTCTGATTTATATACTTAAGAGTAGGGCTGGGGGATAATTCAATATGTAAGGTAAAAATAATGTACTATTATTACACGGCTACTTACTTAAAACAATAATTTGACACAAAACCTGTTCGCCAGAGTTCAACATCAGACCGTAGAACGCCATGATTGACCAATCAGAATTGAGTACTCAACAAAGCCGTGTAATGAGATAATTTATCGTCTTTCAATGGAATCGTATCATGATGAAATCGGATATTGAGATTTCGTGATACACAGTTACATTGTCTAAATTGATAATAACAAGCGCATGCTAACTCACATTTCCCAGCTTCAATATAACTTCAATATGATCTATCAAGTTCCAATAAAAGAGTACGACGTAAAACTATCAAGCCTCAGCTCAACTGCTTTGAAGTTTACTGTCTCTCTTAAGTGTATCGGTGGTCAGAAATACACCAACCCACACGGCTGTAAATCACAATCAGCTGTTGAGCCGCTGCAATCACTTCTCACAGAAAGATTGCAAGCTGAGTGAGATTACATCACCTCCGGTCCAGGCATCTTATCTTAGATTAAAAGGAAAAAGAACAATCTCTGCTTTCTTTCTTACATTTCTTTGTGCATTCTATGTGCTTTGAGGGTCAAACTGAGTGTCTTATGTCATTCTAAGCGTTGCCAGTCATCCCCCATTTCAAAGCAATTCTCCCGCCTCCACTCTGTACCGGCATGCTGTCGTGACGTCTGATGTTTGTTTGACCAACTTTTACCGCGTATCCCCTACTGTACTGTACTTGCAGCTGATTGGCCTCCCACACCCCCGCTGGTTTACCACTTAAACAGTTGTGGGAGGCTCTTTTGAAGTATACAGAAGCAGCCAAAACAATCATAGCACTGCAGGGTACATCCTGGCACCGACTGGTATGTTGCCAGACAAGATAGACTTTTTTTTTTCTTCAGTGTGTATCTGTGAAAAGCAGCAAAAAGAGCTATTTTGTGTGCCGTCATGAACAATGAAGCATCAGTAATAACCGAGGACTCAGAAGGGGCACATGGTGTCTATCCCCATATTACCCAGCAGCCTTCAGGCTGCTTCATTTATTTGTATATACTAGGAACTTGACACATCTGAAACTGACCTACAAACACACTTAACCTCCTGCTCCCTAGCCCTATTCCTCAGAAGAAAACGCATAAAATAACTCATAATTAACTATTTCCTGTTCCTCAACCATAAGGCTTATATTCATATATATGGTCTCATTTGAATGGTAAGAAGATAAGGATTATAAGTTATAAGTAAACTAAACTATATTACCATGGAGATTACAATGGAGAAGCAATAAAAAAATAAGATTTCTTTCCTTGCCTAGTATACATTCTTAATTTCAAAGGCAATATCACCATTAAAACCAATATCTCACAGACAATGATGCAACTGAATGTATTCTACTAGACTTTACTACAACTGTAACTATAGTTTTGATGAAAATACACTAAAATACAACATATATGATACAATTTATAAAGAAATACTCAAACGCTCTCCATGTTTGGTCATGTATACTGTATATATAGTGATACATATTAACCATTATGTGAGGATTTTTTCCGATATGCATATTCCCAAAGATGCATTTGAATATGGCGAGCTCCTGATGTTTTTAAGCTCCCCCCATCACACAGCTGCTGTGATGACCTGTGATGGTCAGTCCTGAGTGTGTGTGTGTGTGTGTGTGTGAGTGAGTGCGCCTCAACACTGTAATAAGGGTTGCCTAGCCAAGCGTAAGTGTCAGGGTGGAGATGCCTGGCTCATTAGGTACCATGGCAGGATAATGTATGAACAGAGCTCGTGAAGAGAGAGTGAGCGAGAGAGGAAGAGGGGAGCAGCCATTGTTCTCTCTCTTCTCTCTCCTTTCTGTCTCTCGCCACTGCTTCCTCCTCCTCCTCCTCCTCTTCTTTCCCCGCTGCCAGTTTCTTCTTTGTGTGTGTGCGCCTGGGGATATTTAGGCTCCCTGGTCACATTATGCCCTGTTTTTCGATGCAGAGCTGCCACTCCACGGGTTTATACCATTTATTCATAAATTAATGAATTTATTGGTTTATTAAATTTAATTCATTGCGTCTTGCGTGATGCTTGTTTTTTGCGGCTCTGTTGCCGCGATTGACAGGTTGCCAGTCATGGTAAGATCCCATATCCCATCGGCGTCATGCGGCAGCACGTTGCTAATTGAGTTGAATGCGTGGCTCGTCTCTCCTCAGTGAATCCATCTGTCGCCGTCTTGTCATCAGTTTGTTCGCACTTGACAGGTTCCAAGTCGGTCTTTCTGTGTTTAACTGTGCGCTTCGGTGTAGGTGCGCTGTGTGTTTTTTATTTATGCAAGGGAGTGTGTATGTGTGTGCGAACGTGTGTTAGTACAATGCAATATAAAATGGGTGGCTGCCTAGGGGCCCATTCCCAGTATTAAGTGGCTTGCCCCACTGTAGAGTCCCGCGGAGAACCAGCCCTCAGCCAGCCACCCTCTTTATACGACATTGGCCACTACACACATACTTACACACAAACAAACAGGCAAATAGGGCTGTAAGAAAACATCAATACACATTAGTATCGCAATATTATGTTTTGTGATACTGCATCGATTCTCAAAAACACTTTTGATTTTTAATTAATAGTTTACATTTTAAGATTGTTAGAGAGGCTCAGATTACACAAAAAGTAGTGCTACAGGATGTTACAGGGACTGTGATCATAGAATGTACATAAGAATTGGACGTAGTCATCGTGACATCACCCATTGGTTTGTGGACTGCCGTCGCCATCTTGGTTTTTGGCCATCGCCATCTTGGTATTTGGCCGTTGCCATCTTGGTTTTTGGCCTTTGTCATCTTGGTTTTTTGGCCTTTGTCATCTTGGTTTTTGGCGGTCGCCATCTTGGTTTTTGGCCGTCGTCATCTTGGTTTATGGTTGTCGCCATCTTGGTTTTTGCCCTTCGCCATCTTGGTTTTTGCCCGACCACCATCTTGGTTTTTGCCCTTTGCCATCTTGGTTTTTGGCCTTTGTCATCTTGGTTTTTGGCGGTCGCCATCTTGGTTTTTGCCCGTTACCATCCTGGTTTTTCTTGGTTTTTGGCTGTCATCATCTTGGTTTTTGCCCGTTGCCATCTTGGTTTTTCTTGGTTTTTGCCTGTCATCATCTTGGTTTTTGGCAGTCGTCATCTTGTTTTTTGCCCGTCGCCATCTTGTTTTTTTACAACCAGATGTGACACAAGAGGGTGCTAAGTACAACCGAATGCTGAATAAGACATTTTTAGGTGACAAAAATGTTCAAATTAACTTAAAACACACTGTGAAAGGGTTAAAGGGACTTTATGGAAAAATCAGAAATTGCTTGTTAACAGTGACACCTGTGGCCGTTAAGTCAACTACAGTCAGCGTACGTGTTGCTCGAAGTCTGAGTTGTGGTGGGGGATGGTCGTCGGCGTTAGTGGACTCCATTTCAAACCGAACGTTAGCTGTGGTTGCAAACTGTTATTCCTGTAAGCGGAACTGAAAATAAAGGCACTCACGAGTGCGCATGACGTCCCATCCTTTGGATTTTCCTGGAAAAAAACAGCCCGCATTTTTCACATTAAAAGCAGGCTGATAGAGGAAACCCAGAAAGTTGCGGACGGTCTAATTTTTTAGGTCACACATTGACAATAAAAAAACGATTAAAACACGTGTATACGTGTAAAAACTTGCATACAGTCCCTTTAAAGTTCTAAGACTGAACAACGCTGTGATAGCGACCTGTCAATCACAAGGTAGCCGTGCCCTAAAGCATACCTTGCTTTATCATCTATTTGACTCCAAATGGGACCATAATTTACTAAATGAACATCCTGCTGTATTGAAGAAGAACTGAAACTAGTGATTGAGACCATAAACTCATGTTTACAATGTTTACTGAGGTAATAAATCAAGGAGAAGTAGGGTAATTTTCTCATAGACTTCGATACAATCAGACTACTTTTCGCAACCAGAGGAGTCGCCCCCTGTTGGCTTTTAGAAAGAATGCAAGTTTAAGGCACTTCTGCATTGGCTTCACTTTTCAGAAGCAGAGGTTGCCCTCTGACTGTGATAAATGCAAATGGAGAACCCACTGTTTGCATAAAAAAGTTAACTTGTTCAAACTCAAATTTCATGCATATGGCGGTGTGTTCTTTATGACGGTTTTCCGAAAATTAGATTAAAAAAAATCGTAATAAATTGAAACGTAACCCCTGTATCATGATTCATATCGTATCGCCAGATTCTTGCAAATACACAGCCCTACAAGCAAACACCACATTATCATTGGATACGCACAGGCGTAATGCATAATGATCTGCAATAAATCTGAATTTGTGAAATTATAGGGGTCAGGGATGAAATCTGACATCATTAGGCTTATATTTTTGGCTAATGCAGCTTTCCCCATCAAAAACCTCACAGCTCTAAGAGACCCTTGACATGGCAGCCCACCAATAGTGCAATAGTGCATGTGGGATGATGACATGATTAATAAGCCCGATGCCCAGTTGTCTTTATTTGGATTTTTGCCTCCATGGAATTGGCAGTGTAATTGGAGAGAAAGGGTTGTATGTGTTTGTTTGTGTTCGTTCATGTATGAAACCACATGGTCGTGTAAATGTGCGCTTTTTGGGCCTGATCTTTATTGGGCTCCTGCTGACAGAGACTGAACTTAAAAAGACAGCGTGTCTGTGTGATGTGTTCCCTCTCCATCAGTAGATAGATGGCGTCTACAGTGTGTTTTACCGCTGCACCTTCATCACTGTCTTTCATCGCCGCTGCCAGCCCCTCTTCTCTGCTTCCCCCGCTCTGTTCTCTCAAAGTTGTGCGCGTGAGAAAGAGAGACATAAAGAGAACGCGAGCGAGTGTGCGAGGAGGAGGAGAAGGTGTGCGTCGCCATGTACGTTGATGGCACTTCACACAGCAGCGTGTGTCCCGGCTTTGATACGGTGCGAGCGCGCTGTAAGACTAGGGTGAATAAAGACTTGTTTGAAAGAGGAGGGCTCACTGCGCTCCTCTGTCAGCAAGCTTTGGGAGGGGATTCTGTCTGGAGGAGAGCCTTGAATATTTTGTAGGCCCCGAGTGTTTCTCGATACCTCCAGAGGCAGCTTTTCTGTCTGCCTGTGTGTGAGCGATTGTGTCTCTCTGTGTTTGTGTACATGTGGGAACCAACTCTTCGCGCACTACAAATGAGCAGCTGCCTTATCGCCAATCCCGCCTTTCACGCTTATGTGAACTTCATTATAACAGATACTTGCATACACTTCAGAGGGTTGCACACGTGTATGCACATGCGTGTGCACACACACACATATACATCCACACGTGCACACACCCCTCTTTCCAAACTGCCACAGTTGAAGAGCAGTTGCGTCAAAGGCAGCTGTCTCTCATCTCCCGTTATCTCCGTCATCTCTTTCCTCGCTGAAGCCTCTCTCACTTCACACGTTTCTTTTTTTTTTTTCTCTAGCTTCTCTCTCTTTGTTGCCTACCCAGTCTCTTTCTCACCTTTGCTTCTGTCTGCTCTACCTTACCTGCCAGGGAGATTCTCCTCCAAAGAGAAGTGATGCTTTTTTGTTTTATTTTCATGTCCCATTTCTGGAGAGTTCACTTTTTTTTAAATGTCGCATCAAAGGATCCATATCACAGGTTCTTCTCTGTCCACCAACCTGCAAAAAACCCACCCCCCACCACCTCCACCCCCACCCAATCCATCAGACGGCAGCAGCAGACAGCCTCACCGACTCCTGCCTCATTTCTCATAAATTAGTATTACCTCTCACACACTTTCTCTTTTGTTTCTTGCTCTTACTCATTCCATTCTCCCCATGCCCTCTCCCGCCTTCCATCTCTCTCTGGTCCTCACATTTCATTTTTCTTCCCTACAAATGCCACACAGCAGTCCCTTAAGAAATGTCATTTCTGTCTTCTCCTTTTGTTCTGTAATTTCTCCGTGTCCCTCCTTTTTCTCTTGGGAATTCATTTATCGTCCGCTGTTCTCCTGTCCCCAGCTCTCTGATCTCTCTGTCTCAGTCTCCCTCTCTATGTCTGTCTCTCTGTCTTTGTCTCTGACACTCCCCCGCTTCATTTCTCTCCTTTTTTTCCCTCTCTCCCTGTCCTTCTCTCTTACACACAGGTAATTCAGTGCAATTTTGAAATGGCATATTGGCATGAATGTTAGGAGATGTATTTTTTTTTTTTGCCAAATCATAGTATTAATAATGACACAAAAGAAGACAAATTGGTAGAGTACAGGTAATTTGTCTTTGTGTGTCCTTTAAAGGAATCGAGCTCTAGTAAGACTATTTGTACCTGTAAATGTTTTTTTGCCTCATGTGTCCCTCAGTTGATTTCTGTTCATGAAAGAATCTACGTATCAAATTTCAGGCTGTTCTCATACACCGTTCGTAGCTATACCTATGAAAAGTAATGGAGTGTAATTTGTTTATATCCTATGAAATCAATTTTTATGTAATCCACGTAATCATGAACCAGGAAGTCTAAAGAGTGACAAACACTGCGTAAGAAAGAGGTCGGGCTGGGTCAAAAATAGGGATGGATACCATAAGGATTGTATCGATACTACTACTCTAATCAATACTCCTTATCGGTTTGGTTCTTTATTGATATTTTTATTTGTTCTTTTTCATAAGTAAATAATTGATTTTTCACATACTATTTAAAAAAAATAATACATTCAGAACAGTATTAGAATTTATTTATATTTTGAATAGAACTTAATGTTGTTTAAGAACAGTAATGTCACTATATAAACTCACTGGAAAAAAATCTAAAATGAATAATATTACTGAGTGGAGTTAAGAAAGAATGAAGAACACAGACATCAGTCAGTATCAGTTATTCCTCCTGTCCTCTGTCCTCCCTTTGATGATGTGTCTACAGGTACTGTTGGTTAGAGAGAGGAGGGGCTGCTTTGTCTCAGCCACCAGAATTCATCAAAATTGTAAGATACGTGGCAAACTAAGCTAAACAGTTAGACTACATACAGACCGCTTTAGTTTTAGCTTTTGTAACAATTCACTATTAGTCGAGCTAGCGCGCTGTGCTTGTGTAAAACATAGTGGTGTGTGTGTAGTTGGAGGAGCTAAACCCCGACACAGAGAGCAGAGGAAATGCGCGCTGCATTTTGATAATAAATTAAACCAAAACGTTAAAAATTACCGATAAACTAAATTGAAAACTTTGAAGCTTATCAATACTCTGGTCTTTAATAATTTTGCACCGGTAGACGTTTTTTATGACGGGGTTTCAGTACCCATCCCTAGTCCAAAAACACACTACGCCCAGGAAACATATGTCTTTGTTCGTATCTCGTGTGAAACCAGAAGTCAACGTTGATTTATTTGTCACGTAAATTCTGTACTAAAGTATTGCCACTTCCGGAGTTATTTTAAACACAAACCACGATCTTTTCCTAAACCTAACCAAGTTGTTTCCTGTGAAGACGGAAGTTTATTCTCAAGACTGTATGCAAATGACAAGCGGAAAGTGACACGTGTTCCTGGATAGTCGTAGGAAAACGCACAAAATAACTTTTAGTAAGATATCATGCAAACTGTTGTATGAGGATATGTTGAAAATTTAAAAGGTTGATTATTGTTTTGTTTTTTTCAAGAAAGGTCCCACATCCCCAGCTGGGACGAAGTAGTTGTAAAATGGCCATAGTTTGGACCCATTTACACAACATATACAGTAATTCCATGGAATTGCTAAAACCTGGAAACTACTTCTGTGGTTTTTCTTCATATTTAACCTGTAGGCTGATTAATACCAGTCCTATCAGTGTGTAAGGTCATAGCATTGGTCAAGATTGCAAATTAGCTTCTACACCCACTTTTGCATCACCAGCAAGCACAGAAAAGAGAACGTCATTTTAACCCAGAACAATTGTCAGCTATCTTTCCCCCTCTGGTATTCGTGAGATAATCCTTGTCACAGAGAGACGCTCAGATCCAGCTTGGATGCTTTAGAGGAAATTGGTGAGATGTATCACAGAAATTCAATGCTTCAAATTTGATTCTGATTCTTCTGCGCGGGGTAAAACCATCACACGCTACACACACATGCTCCCAAGTGGTCGGAGAACCAATTTGTTAGGCCTCTGACAACAGACGAGTCGGCTATATGAGAACCACGGGTCTTACCCCTGATGTTGAAACACATTCGTCAGATTTATGTTGACCAAATTTATTTATGTTTAGTTGAACTGATTGGAATCCACAGTTTCATCATTGTGTTTTTGATGTTGATTAGCTGATTTTTTGCTCAGGTTAAAAATCCAATTTAATATATCTGGCATCTGATGTGTAGTTCAAAATGTAATATTTGTGGTCAGTTGAAACTGGCCAAATTCTTCTCTGCATGCACTGCTGGTGGTCTTTCTTTGAGTTTTTAACATGGCTCCACAGCACTGTAATATAAAACCTTCTCCCTCTGTTTCTGCGCCTGTTTTTTTGTCGAACCAGAAGTGACTCTTCCCCCGGTGGTTCTCTGTGAAAAGATTCCACTTGAGAACGGTTCTCTGGCGTGCAGGCATGCAGGCACTTGTGTTCCATCAAAATGCTAATAATATCATCTGCAATATCCAGGGCAATATTATTGTAGTGCTAATTGGTGAAAAAAATTGTTGATGGGAGCACCTGCCCACCCCGCTACTCAATTATTTTTAATTACAATGGCTGTAATAAAAGGGAACAAATTGTGTAATGATCAATGTTTCTTCAGCGAGGTGACAGCTTTGCTCTTATTTGCTTTAGCGTGGCCATGTGCGGCTCATTTAGATGGCGGGGGAGATACTTGTGTTTGAGTCGAGCGGCTCTAAGTGAATGTGGGCCCTCAGGAGAGGAACTTGCTCTCCCCTTGGTTTTTATGCGGCATGATTTATTCATCACGCCACATGTCTGTAGAAGTGGTCTTTGGGTGGTTCACACGTGCTGATATGTGCCGTGTTGCCCCACACCTCCTCGCGGTTTCACTCCCGAGAGGGTTGCCTCGTCATACGCGCGTGAGGAGAAGAGAGGGAGATATAGTGAAAAATAAATGCAAATTGAGAAGTATGTATGAATAGAGTCGCACAAAAAAAAAATAATTGCAGGAGATTCGTTGAACCGAGTGGGAGGGAAAATCCCTTATTTCGAAACAATCCCTGTCTTCCAAATTGTCAAATTAACTTTTTGCAGCAGTGGCTAGTGAGAGGGGGTAATTAATAGCTTCTTTTTGGGAGTTCTTTCTTAGTATGTGTCAGTTTTTCTGGCTGCCTTCAAAGTGATAATGCTCTCCGGCTGTTGCCCCCAGGGACTGCTCCATCTTATTAACTTGTCTTGGGAGACGGAGCTGCCACGCAGCCTTCTTTACTGCCTGCAGGGATGGAGAAGGACCGCTAAGTCTTTCGCTGTCTTCGTTCTGCCCCAAACATTCACCCCTCACAGTATGTCTTTGTATTCATGGATGGATGGGTGAGTGTGAACTCGCATACCAACTGACGCGAGGAGGGAATAGTTAAGCAGTCATGAGACGATGATTAAATATAATCACTTTGTCTTTGTGGTGGAATCTTATATCTGCAGTGTGAGGCTGCGTTTGAATACACAAAGTTGTCAGTGTGGTGTTAAAGAGGGTAGATCCAGATCCAGGAGAGGAAGGGTTTGAGTAAGGATGCACCAATCTTGAAGCTGTTAACAACTATGCACAATGGTTCCGGTGCAAATTATCCACGTTGCCGTGTTCCATTTTCGTCAGTGACGCCAATTTCCTTCTTGTACCCGTGTCCGATTCACACAACAAAAACACTGAGAATGTCTAAACATCAACTACACAATACACAAACTAATCAGACCACAAATTTGATGCCAACGCTAGCTGTTGTGTCTAGTCCCGTTCCGCGACCAATGTATAACATTAGCAAGTGCATATCAGCTACATTACCATCTTCATCTTATCCCAGCTACTTGGCGATCTCAAGCCATATATTGTCCTTTATTTGATTGTTTAGGTAGTAGTGTTTGTCGAACATTATTGGGTGTTGAGAAGGGGGCGGCCCATTGTTTGAAATCCCAATAGTCCTAAAAATGTCCCATTGGACCGAAGAAGCTAATTTCTCTGACACACCGTTACCCCGAAAATAAATGCCCATTGTTTCCAGATATGAACTCCCTGCAACAAACAGAAGCACAATTAATTGTTATTATTATGCAGAATGACGGTGATCGGTTGGAAAATTTCATTGTCAGTCAAACATATCTTTCAGTAGGTGGAAATCAGCTGAAATTGAGGTCCATCCGAATATTTTTCCCCCCGCACAAAGGTTCCGCAGGGGTGTGCAAGCATTCATAAGAACCCACAAAATCTGTTTTTTAATAAATTTCTGTGCAAATTTTGCGGACGATTATCCGTGCTTCGTGTAAAACGGCTTTTTAACGCAGGGTATCTGCCAATAGAGAACAGATCAGACACCAGTGCTCACTTTCTCCCACATTTCTACTGTATTCTTCACTGCGTTGAATCATTTTTATGTATGGTAAGATGAGGCCGGGGATTGCTGTGGTAGTAAAAACTGAGTTGGCAGCCTGCCGTGACTGAATAAATGTAACTGAAACGGAAATGTTATGGTGACATTGACAAAGAAACTGTATTTAATGTGAATCAGTAATGTTGTGGGCACTAACCAATGTGCTTAATAAGGTCAGCGTGGATACCGATCCCTAGATGCGAGCGCAGTATAACAATCAAACCAACATAAAAGAATATTGGGTCATCCATTCACCCAGAATGTCTGTCATTGAGATTTTATTGATGTGGACACATGGACATGCAGCAGGTAGGGCTGTAGACAAACCAATATGAGCCAGGGAGAAAAGGTTGTTAGGATGGAAGAACATGCACAGGTATGGATCCTTTTTTCCAAACAAACAATGCAAACCAATATTTTTGACATGAAGACTTTTTGGGCTCTCGGATGCATCCATTGCTGCAGTCAGCCCAGAACTGTCCTTGGTGCCTCTGGAGCTTATTTGACCAGTGGATATTACGTGTTGCTAGCTCTCGATCACTCTCTTTGTGTGGTGAGAGGATGCTTTCACGCTGCACTTTTGCTTTCTGTAAGCTCTCGTCGCGGCCGAGGAGAGGTTGAATGTATAGAGTTTGCACATCATGACGTGGAAAAAGAACTATCCAAGACACCTGAACAAAATGTTAGAGACCTGCAAAATTCAGATGTGGGAGGACAAATACGACAGATGTGTATGTGTTTTTATATGCACACACTGTGCAGCATATAGCCCCGAATGCCAAATTGGCTATTTACTTTCCTTTTTGTCCACCAGACTCTATTAGTCTTAGTATGTGGCAGTTTTTTCATTGTGTTTCATATGGGCATCTTTCATAGTGCCACTTCCAATAAGACGCAAAATCATGCGGTACTCAGGTTAAAGTAGCATTCTCATGAGCGGGAGGAAGACAAATGGCAGGTGTCTGCAGCGCAGCCTGTTAATCCCCACACATTAAGTCTGCCTGAAATGACACACTACTGCATGGAAAGAGAACTGTCGCAGCAGCACATTGAATTTAAAGAAGCGGGGAATGTGAAAAGCGAACCTCCTCGCTGCTGTTTACTTAATGTTGAGCCGAGTTTGTATTCGCTGAGAAAATCAATCTTAAAAAGATTTACCAAATGTAGACAAATTAGCCGGCATAAATTAGCCCGAGCATATTCATTATGCCCATCTCTCAGTGGAATACAGCGCACACTGCAGTGTCTTTATCGTTTAACTGCACTATCATAAATGTAATCATGTATTTTATCTTGAAGTGATAAATGCTGCCTCTTAACTATTTTATAGTCTACTTCAATCTACAGTACAGGTACACACCTTAAAAATGATGCTGTATCTTAGGGATATTCTGTTTATTTTAGTTAGCTTAACCTCCGTTTGAGCCTCTCTGAGCTCATTTTTCAAACCCCTTCTTATCCTGCTTGTGTTCAGCTTCTGTGTTATTGTCCTGTCTTTCATGCATCAATAGATGGATTATTATACATCCCTATTTGTAATTGGAGGGCAGGTTAGACAACAGGATAATTAAAATAGTGTGTGTTGCTACTCCATCTATTTTCTGTTACTTTCTCGACGCGTGTGGCTCGCTGTGTTTCTGTGCCCTCCTTTGTCCTCCAAGTTAATGTTGTTGATGTGGCGCTTACTGAGGACACACAGACTCGCTGACAAACACACACACACACACACACACACACACATACACACACACACCAACAACACTCCCACACATATGCGGTTATGGAAGAACTTACTTATGCCAGAGTGGATACAGCAATGTTATACACTTATTATACGGTCAATTATAATGTCATTCCGGTTTAGATTTATTTGGGATGACTTGAGTGAAGGAGCAAAGTGGGGCTGATTTTCCCACTGACAGGTAATATATGTAATTTTGCAGGCTGTTCTCATACGCCGTTCATAGCTATACTTACAAAAAGTAATGCACTGTAATTTGTATATATCCCACAAATTAAATTTCTATGTAATCCACGTAATTGTGAACCAGGAAGTATAAAGAGTCGTGTAAGCAGGATGTTGGGGTGGATGGGTTGGTCAAAAAACACCAGACATTTGCCCAGTAGGCCGCTGTTCGTACCCCGTGTGAAACCAGAAGTCAACCTTTATTTATTCGTCACATATCTTCCGTACTTAAGTTATGCCACTTCCGCATTATTTTAACTCAATGTTGACTTATTTGTGACGTAACTTCCGTACTTAAGTATCGTAGTTATTTTAACCCAAACGTTGACGTATTTGTCACGTAACGTCCGTACTTAGGTAACGCCACTTCCGTAATTATTTTAACACAAACGTTGACTTATTTGTCACGTAACTTCCGTACATGAATTATGCCACTTCTTTAGTTATTTTAACCCAAACGTTGACTTATTTGTCACATAACTGCCGTACTTAAATAACGCCACTTCCAAATTTATTTTTTAACCCAAACTACGATGTTTTCCTAAACCTAACTAACTAGTTTTGTTGCCTAAACCTAAGCAGGTACTTTAAGTGTATTTATTTTAGCCCAAACCACGATCTTTTCCTAAATCTAACCAAGCTGTTTCCTGTAAAAACTGAAGTTATTTTGAAAAGACGGTATGCATGTTAAGTTGAGTGGATATTTACAAGTGTTGCTGAACATTTGTAGGAATACGCACGAAAAATGAGGAATAACTTTTCGTAAGATATCATACGAACCATTGAATGAGAATACAGTGAATTGTTTTGTTAACTGCATCATTGTTTTTCATTTTTTGAGAACAAATTACAAAAATTTGCCTTTTCAAGCCTCACAAATGTGAGGTTTTGCTGCTATTCCCTGTTTTGCTTCATTGTAGATTTGTTTTGGACTGCTGTTTTGGCAAAACAATCCATGCAACAGTCTTAATTATTGTGGGTCTGGTTGTAACTTGTGTGTCTTAGAATACATGTATAACCTATCTAATGAAAGCTAGAGACAACCACAGGAGGATTATTCAGTCCTCGGGAAAGCTCTCGGTAGCAATAGAGATAATGTAAGAGCTCAGACAAAGGACAATATTGCATGGGCTGACAGGTTGGGTTCCCAGCTGGCAAAGGCTGACCATACTAGGATCGCAGTATTGCCTCCAGCAACAGGAAAATTGGAATGACTGTGGCAAAGTCATGGATACAACCACCAAGGCGTGAGCAGGGAGCCATGTGTTTGTTTCCGTGAGTCTGGAGGCCAGTCCTCATTATAGTGGCTGGTAAAATATTACAGTTCAGCTGACACTGTCTAAGTGAATTGTCCAGAGCAGTTTTGACAGCTAGTGGAAGGCAGGGCTAGATTATGATGGATGATGACAACAGGGGTGGTGCAGAAGGAGCATTGATGTGTTTTGTTGCTCATGCAAGAACTAATACGTACACCTAATGTGGTACGGTTTCGTTGATGGTGTTTAGACCCACACACACGCATGGAGATGCCTGATGGGTATGTTAAAATGTCGTTCCTACCTACAGAATTCATTCAGGACCCTGTCTTCACCAGCCTCATAGCCCCAAAGGGACTGTGAAAAGAAAAAAAATATATTCATTATTGTTGTTTACCATTCCATCTGCTTCTGCGATACTATTCTTGTGTTATTCGCGGCTTGTTGTTTGGGAAGAGTAATCGAAACCCATACAATTAGATTTCATTGCTTTCCTGTGTTCCTATCAATACAGTTTCATGTCAGGAACATGAATAGTTTAGAAACATTTATCAGTTTATTGAGGGAAAAGTTGATTGCAGGCTTTTAAAGCTTCACTTTCCTTTTTTTTCCCCAATATAAAAAAAGCAATGTAACAATATCAAAGGCAATATATCAAAGCGCCAAAAAAAAAAAAAATGTTGCTTGTTTTTCTGGTGAAAACTGAACAGCTGCACAAGACTGCTGACCACCACATGCCGTCTTAACTTTTTAGGGGTCAGAATAAAATAAACTCATTGAACCGCTTGTACTGTGTTCACATGTACAGGGTGAAAGCCCAAAGTAGAGTTCACAGCACTGAAGTATACAACATACTCTATGAAAAGCAAAGAGATATCAATCAATCTCAACGTCAGAGCTGGTGGGATGTGGTGGGAGTTGGTGTGTGCGTTTGTGGGTGTATATATGTACAGTATATGTTAGGGTGCTTTCACATCTATAGTTTGGTTCATTTGGTCCGGACCAAGGGTAAAAAAATTATCATCAAAATTATCATCAAAAAATAATCATCATTAGCGCATCATCAGGACCCACGTGGGGAAATTAAATTCCAGTGACTGACAGAAGTTAATGCAGTACTTGAACGCTTCTAGATGACCGGTGCGAAGGCAAAGTGCGAGCGCTTGGGAGCGCTCAGACACACGCATGGTTGTCGTACTGTGTGATCTCTGTCAAACACTTTTTAATGGAGTTAATGAAGTGATAAAGTACACCGAGTTGGAATACAAGCACAGCAGTTTAAATAGCTTTTGACCTATTAATCAGGGAAAATACCCACGCTGACGTGCTTATATACATGGCACCTTTTCAGGCGGTCTTGGTTCGGTTGTTTGGTCTGCACCAGGGTTTGACACACCAGCCCAAACAAAAAATACTAACCGGGCAAACACAGCTTAGTTTGTTTTAACCAAACCAAACAGGTTAGGTGTGAAAGCACCCTTAGTGTAGAGAGAGACTGAGTCTTTAATCAGATAGCTATTTTAGGGCGAGTGTGAGTAATGGACACCAGCAATCGAGTTGTAAAGGACTGAATATGAATCCTCTCTGCTTGATACCACTTAAGGTTTACTTTAAAAAAGCACAGGATACGGCAAAATATCTGGATTAGTGAATAGACGGAAGGAGCTCTTACAGCAAAAGCTCTTTTTCTTTCTTTTTCCCCCTTTCTATTTACCTGTGTTTCTCCTTCCCGTCTATGTGCACAATAAGGCCCGATCACAATGTTTGAGGACTTGAACAAGTAGGCCCAGATGATGTAAAATTTCCTTTTTCCTGCCCTTCATTGGAGCAGATGGGACAAGGAAAACACTTCATCCCCAGGTCCACTGGTCTTTTGGCTTCTTCTGGCGTGGCCAATCCGTCTCCCAGTAGTCACTCTAGCTTCTGGGTTCTCGCCCATTCTCCTTTCCCTGTTGTCCTCCCTCCAAACAGTGACTCTTTCACTCATTCCCTCTCTCTCTCGCTCTCTCTCTCTCTCGCATCCACTCTCCTCTTCCCAATTTGGCCACCAGGGAGGTGTGTGGCACTGGAGCAAGCATTATTGATAGAGCATCTGTTTTGACATGGTGCAGGATCTGTGGCATGTGGGCGAGCAGCTGGGGGTTCGAGCAGGGGAGACATTATGTCATATTACATATCTTGATATGTCTCGTTCACTTGTATGCATGCCCATTTCACAGGCACACACTCCCACAGACACACTGAGAAACACAAACACATGCCACCACCACCATCATCCCCACCGAGATGATTGTAGTTTCCGTCTTACTTGGAAATGTGGAAACCCAGGCTGCTTCTTTACAAGGGTGGTTTAAATCATTCATGGACTGTGTGCTACAAGTTGTCTAATGTCACTACTGTGCAGCAGCAGTTACAAAAGTCAGTTTTTCGAGGCCATTTCAGACCAGGGAGCCAGAGGCGAATATTTCTGGCATCATGGCTGTATCGGGGGCAGCCAGACAGACAGAGTAGCCCTATCCAGATAATCACCACACATCTCTTCTAGATGGCCAAACTTGTCAAAGCTCATGCAGCACACTGCCAATAGATTTTCATCCTTGGCAGCTGATGAAACAGAGGATTTTATGGTATTTTACACACTACACAAAGCGTGCACGGTGGATCTTTGTAGCAACGGAGTGGCAATATTTTCATCAGTCGTGCACCTTCTTTTTTCTCGCATCAGTAAGAGAGGTATTCTGGTGTCTCCCCCTGCTATGTGTGCTTGATTGCACCTCGTTCTGGGCCCCATAACCTAGAACCGGTTCCAGGTTAACAAACCGTTGAAAGCACTGTTTGAAATGGCATACATTTGTTTTGCAAATGACTACAAGTTGTCACAGACTGCTGAAGACTAGAAAGAATAAGATGCAAAAGCAAGTTGAACTAACCGAGCACACTGTTCAATGAAACATGTAATGAATTCTTAATACCTTTTAAAAACCTGTCACCGTAGGAGTCTTTGATGTCGTTGTGATTTTAATTAAGCTGACAAATCCTGCTTTAAAATGGGACCAAGCATCCATGTTTTCAGGCTTTGTTTAGCCTGATATTTAGCTACATATACAGCATATATACACACTGTACAGAGATGTTAGGAGCCTCAGTTTCTGGCAATTCTCTTGACTATCCAATAATGGCTTTTACTTTTTCAAAAATATTTGTTTTTCTTCTGATATCAGCTTTATCCATTCTTAGCAACCACCTGCTGGTTAATTTGGCCGCTCAGCCATGCTGAGGGGGTTGGTATCACATCGAAAAGTGACATAGATGCATAACCTCGATAGATCTTCTTCACAGCAGACATTTTGACATGTCACAGCAGGGAAAGCACAGGCACAATTAATAACATTAATAATGGCTGCATTCCAATTACTTCCATGGTTTACAGAGACACTTGAATGGAACTGAGGCATCGTTAGAGTTATTTTTTTAAACCTGTGCTTTTCTTGTTATGACCAGTATCAATACCTGCAATCGATCCTTTTTGTGCCCAGAGCTAGATTAAAATACTTATTTGTATGGTTTTGCTCGCAGCCAATCACCGCAAGCGTTCTTTGATTTAATGCAACGTGTGATTGGCCCACTACCACAGAAGCTACAAGCCATACAGGCCTGCCTGCATACTGCTCTGAACACGGAGATGTATGTCCGCGGTGGAAAAGCACTCGTGGTCCACCTGCACTTTGAGTTATTTTTGCTTGATTAGACCTCTAGACCAGACCATGATTGATTGACATCTCATTAACCATCCTGCTGGTTTTATTGCACCTGTTACTGCAACATGCAAATTTTACTGTAGGTTTCTTGTTAGTGACCTCACATAATCTCCTGCATAGCTCCACATATCTTCAGCCTTATCAGAGGTCTAATCAGCCAGAATAAGTGAGAACACCTGTGTGAGTATGCAGCTTTAAAGTCCCTACACATTCCTGGTACACCCACACAGGTGTGTCCAATTACTGTGGCTGATTAGACCTCCTCTCAGTGTGTGCATATGTACAGCACACTGCCATTGAGTGACATCTACCCGACTGTTAAGGTGAGAAAACTAATACTTTTAGTTTAGTTTGGTGACCTCACCTAACATTAGCTACTGGAATGTTTGCTATTGACCTACGAGCTAACTGTACAGTATCAGTGTGTTCCAATCCGCGTACTTCTGTACTTACTATTTTGAGTGCAGAAGTGCGTTCACAATGTGTAGTAAGGCAAAATGCAGTGCACTCGAAGTACCCGGATGTTGTACTCAAAACGTTGTACGCCAAATTGTTGAGTGTGGAACGCTGGACACTTTTCACACTCAATTATCGCCATCTTGGCTACGTAGCGGAAGGGGCAGGACCACGACCACTATTCAAACATGTGAAAATGGCGGCAGATGATGCAG
The DNA here is from genome assembly GCF_043250625.1 of Sebastes fasciatus. NCBI lineage: Eukaryota > Metazoa > Chordata > Actinopteri > Perciformes > Sebastidae > Sebastes > Sebastes fasciatus. The sequence goes on along the minus strand of NC_133810.1, from coordinate 22,256,968 downwards.
GAGAATTCACTTTGGCAGATTTCATTTTTTTTTTTTTTTTTTTTTACCACATTGAAAGCCCCATTTGGTGCATCTTGTTTTTCAAAGGAATAACTTCATGGTTTAAATATGTAAATGGTTCAGTGCACACCTGATCTCTGCTTTGAGTGGCAGAGATCAGGTGTGCACAATCATTTCATCAAATTGAAAAGCATGTCATTTTAAGCAAACAGTCGTCACTGAAAAGGTGCAGGTGCAAATCCAGATGACGAGTATCTATTTCCCTGCAGCTTGCTTTCCTTATGCATATTCAACTTTTTAAGTTTCTTTCTTAAAGTATTCTATTAGTGCCTAATATATGTGGGTGTATGGAGGTAAATGCAAAAATCTTGTCTTATAGTCTTATAATGTCAGTGATATCTAGTGAGCTTTGTACGTCTTTGTGTCTATCCTGACCCGTACTGGTGGTCAGTCTCATTAATTACATTTTCCTCATTCTTTTTTTTTTAATTCTTTTTTTATTTTTTTTATTTGCACAATAATACCAAATAAGAATACCAAAAATTATTGTAAATATCATGCAATATTCTTTTCTTGGTGCATCGATAAAAATTCTATGTGATAAAGGCTGATTGAAACTGTTATTTTTTTTTTTTTTGCATAAATAATGACATTAAGACTAGATTTGCATCTGCCGCTTCTCATTTGAATTCCACTAAATTTCCACTACAACAGAAAGTGGCTGAAAACCCACTGCACAATGTGTGTGTGTGTGTGTGTGTGTGTGTGTGTGTGTGTGTGTGTGTGTGTGTGTGTGTGTGTGTGTGTGTGTGTGTGTGTGTGTGTGTGTGTGTGTGTGTGTGTGTGTGTGTGGTTGGACAGAGGAGAGAAATTAATTAATTTATACAACATTTCATTTTAGGTGGGAAGCAGCAATAAAATGCCATGATGCACCAGAGTTACTAAACAGTGACTGGCCACTCCGTTAATTATGTATCATAAATGTTCAAATGGTGGTTGATTTAGCTCAACTGCAGAGAGCACAGGCTATTATTAGAGGGGACAGGCTTCGTTTCTAATTTCCACTGCTTTTATACGTCTGTGTTTCACAACATTTTAGAAGGACGCCTCTCTATTGTCCAATCTGCTCCTATTGCTGTATTAAATCACAGTTGCTGATCTTTGCTGTTAATGGTGCTCTATCGGTACCCGGAGCATTAATATAGCAGCAAACAACTATTTGCTATGTAAAGATATGGAGGAGTAATGTCTACCTGAGCAGAGAATGAAGTCACTCTCCCTCTGTGTGTGTTGTAATCTGAGTTTCTCCTCGCTTTGTTTCGTGCCCCACTGGCTAGCTCACGGCCACTGCTCTGCACTGCGCTCATACGGCGGTTACAGCTGATAACCCCGTCCCGACAGACGGCGCCCTTGCAGAAGCGTAGCACCCACCCTTCGGTTCCCTCTCAGGTCAACACTGTTAGCTCTGTCAGCACTTTTGCTGTTGTTTTTACTTTTAGCGCTGTTACCAAAGAAGTATAGAAGCAAAGAGACGAAACTCCGATGTTTTTTGACAACAGCCGCTGCCAACATTTTGGACTGAAAACTTTTACTATATTTAGAATATTTTATTCTTCAATAAAATTTCAGTAAAATAATTTTGTTTTACTTTTGTAGGCGGATGTTTTACTGGCGTCTGGTGGACGCTTTTAGTCCAAAATGGCGGAAGCATAGCTTTGATGCTGGGCGCTGCTGTTGCAATGGACCTAACAATTGACTTTCACTTCTTGGCAATATACGTTCGGCTGTTAGTACCGTTAGCTGCGAGCCGCCGACTCAGCTGTCACCATGTTGAGAGCTATGCGGCCCAATGGTCCATGGTCCTAATCTCGCATTTAGCACCTTTAAGGCTTTTACTGTGAAGCAGGAAGTGATGAATATCTTTGATAGCTTAAAAGAACAGCTAAGCCAAGTCACTCGTAATGAATTAGTGAGTCTCATTAATATTTCTGCTAAAAGTGAAACTCAGAGCCACAAATGACTTGACTATGTTGTTGTACTAATATAAATAATGCTATTGGAATGTAAACAATGCTACCGTGACAGGCATTAGCCTATAGCACCAGTAGTTTTGTTGTAATACTTTGACTTTCATTTGTTTGTAGAGACTGACCCCCGGGCTGTCATACGAGACCCAGACATTATTCAAATACCAGCCAAAAAATGTGTTGAAATGTATGCAACTTTTGGATGGAAATGACCGAGTGTCCAGTCAACTCTGACAATGGCAGCCCAGTCTGCAAGCTGTCCTGACTGCTGATACTCTTAGCGGTCAGCTGTTGGTTTACGGCCAGGGACAGAACTGTCTTCCATGCCATTTGTTGTGTCTGACCTTTAAGATGATGAAGCACAGGGAGAGTGACCCCTGGCAGGATTTGTTCAAAGAGCAGCCTCTTGGTAATGGGGGGTCCAGAGTCTGGCAGCATGCTGGGGGATTGATCAGCCCCTTACTCAAAAGGCCAAATACAGAAAGCCTAGCCAGAGGAGAAGGCCATGCAGGACGTGGAGCCATCCTCTGCTTTGAAGCCCTCTCCAATATCTCAGCTGTTTCCCTGCATGAATAAACATTTCTGACTTCTATCTGGTAAAGCTTCTCTTGTGTCCCTTCTCTCTTCTGTCCTCTTTACTCCTGTTACCCTGCTGCAGATGGAAAGATATGAGCGGAGGTCACAAAACACTTTCTCTCTTTTTTTGTCGCGTTTTCACTCTTCTCCCTTCTCCGTCTCCTTTTCTTGTTCAGCTCGCTCCCTCTCTCTCCCTGCCTCTCGCGTGAATACTTCCTGTGCTCTAGCGTTGTTGCACAGGATTAAATCCACTCATTTAGAGCTTGCATTGCTTCCACAGATGTCAGCTTTGAGATTGAAATGAGCTCCCCTTCTGCAAAGAGGCTGAGTTAAAAGGAAATTTCAGAGAGGGGAAGAGAGAAACTAAACAGAGATGCAAAGTCTTTTCAGTTCCATAAGTGTAGCCAGAGTGTGGCTTAACATGTGTGCGGTTGACCAAGGGCTTAGTGAGCGAGTGTGGAAATAACTGTTGATAATCATGGACCACACCTATGGTGAAAACCATTCTATGGTGTTCTATATTGTGCGTTTGGGTTGTTGCCAGTCATTTGGTCTGCAAATGTTCTGTTTGTCTGACATCGCCCGTTACATGTATACTTTTATGGACAGCATCAAATTGGAGTGACCAAGGCCGATGCCACTTCCACATAGATGTCCATGATTTACAATATTTAAATATTCTCAGATCACTTACTGTATATGGTGTTCAAATGTACAATCAGCATGTACATTAAAGGGCGGGTCCATCTGCGTTCTGTTCTGTTTTTGTTTGCTTTTTCAAATGGAAACATCCACTCAGCCGTTGCAAAAAGCTGTGACCTAGGTTACCAAAGTAAACAAATCAATAAGGTATGAATGAGATGTTAACGCTAGCACGAGCTAAATCAAAGTTAGCTGTGCTAAGTTTGGAAATAACTCAAAGCGTTAGTTCAGATTTTTTGAAGTGGGGTTGTATATATATACTCCCCTGGCGTTTTGTGAGGTAAAATTACTGCTTTTGTGAATGTAGTCTGATGTGTTTGAAGAAAGCGACATAATAGTTCCCCATCTGAAAGGGCTGGCTGACAACGGGGTAAAGTGGATGTGGACGGGAGCAGCAGAAAAAACTTATTTTAACCACTTTAAAAAATCAATATCAGTTTAAGTGTACGCTATATTTAGAATATTTTCGCTTTACCTTGCCATCAGACAGCCCTTTCCGACGGGAAACTGAAGCATTCTATTGCGGTCTTCAAAGCTACTAGACCAAACTCCATTCACAAAAACATTTGATTTCATTTTACTTTGCAAAACAAGGGAGTTGCTGGTCTACCGCTGCATCGTTCGGTTAGTTTGTTTGTGTTATTGTGTGATTTTCAGATCCAGACTAACGTAGCATCCACACAGCAGTGCATTGCTTAGCTCCCGTGCCAGTACTCCGTTCTGCTTCTCCAAATTGGGAGCATGCTGGCTGCCATCTAATTTACTGTAAAACACTGATTATAAGGATGTATTTATAATGTACATGTAGCAGCGTCATCATGCAGAAAACTACATCAGGTCACGTGGGGAAAAGTTTTTAAAAGGATTTGGCAAAATAGCATTTTGATGCTAAAATATACATACTTTGACCAACATTTTAATGATCAGATTTGAATACATAAGGAACACCACTGGGAAGCTACAGAATGATATGTAAACCTCAAAAACCTCAAAAATAATGGAGCTGCCCTTTAACTTAATGCAGTAACATAACAATGATGAAATCCTTTGAGTACTTGGATTGTATCAGTGGCTGCTTAAATGACACTAGCCAAGTCAAGAAGCAGCCACTGTTGTATCGTGCTAAGTGCTGCAGCAGAGCTGAAGTGTCTGGGTGGTCCAGATCTCGTGAACCTCATCAGTCCACCTCATCTACAAGTCGAACAGCTCCGCAGCCTCCCAGAGCTTTTAGAAACCGTTGATTTGTTTTGACTTCTTAAGGTCGGCCTTTGCTATCTATGCTAAAATGAGATCACGACCTGTCTTTACCCTTCCACAGGTGTTCCTTTTGGAAGAGCTAACGTAAAAGACAAACCCAAATGAATGTTATGAATGACTTCAACAAAGACATAAATAAGCAACGGTTACGGTCGTTTGTGGAGCTTTCTCATCTTTGCTAATCACTGCCCAAAGGCATTGATGAAAGGATATTCTGAAGTTATGAGGACGTCGCGCTGTGTTCAGTTTATCGTTTGATTATATACCCAATTATAGTGCAAGTAAGCAATTAAACGAAGCCTGGATGTTGTGAGCAGATTCCTGTCTGCAATTGAACTATGCTGCTATACTTTGAGCACCCCACAGCTCTAATTTTGTGCCAGCGACTGTGAGTGAGAGAGAGAGAGAGACGCTTGATGAAAGAGGGGTGCTTATGAAGCGAGCGAAGCCTGCCTTGATTACAAGGGTCAATAGTATCAAAATGACATCATCGCGCACCGCTTGATGAGCCCATGATGTCATGATCCGAGCGAGTGTGTGTTTGCGAGTGTGCACATATGTGGAGAATGGGAAAGGCTTTCTGCGAGAACAGTACTCTTCTTCACCGTAAGACCATAAAAGCATCTGTAAAGTAAACACAAGTGGCAGTTCCGCCTCTGAGCATTTGGCTCACTCAATGAAAGCAATCTCTGCTAAATGGTAATGGGCCTCAGCAAAGTGGCATCATCAGTGTTCTTCATTTCAGATGAACTGCTACTGTGTCACGCCTTTAAAAATATACCCCACGCTTAAATACTAATAACAATCTGGCCATACAGGCGACGAGAGGCCCAATTCGCTTAAATCAATTTTACTTTGCAACCCCCCTTAACACGTAACTCAGCGCTTTAAAGCCTTGTTGTTTGCAGAGGATTATTTTGATTAAATGCTTTTAGTCCCTGAGTGAATTCCCGTGTAGAAGCTCTGGTGGGAGGTGTTGGCATCCACAACATCCTGCCAGGTTTTCTATTCAGACCAAAAAAATGTAAGAAACTTCTGAGCGATTCCACGTCTCTGCCTTCGCCCGCTACTTATTATTCCCCCTTTTTCCAATTCTCCACTTTTCGTCAGGAATGAGAAATGCTAATTAAGTTTAATGAAATTGATATCTATATCAATAGGTCAGAAAACACAAAAGGTGCATATCTGTTTCATTCATTCCAAGTCCCACGTTGCTTCGCACCTCAAAAGAAATTCATCACACTGCCTCAAAGCCTTTTTGGCAAAGTCTCCGGCCCCCGCCTCCTCCCCGCGTCGGTTGTTACTGTATGTGATAGAAATTGAGACATCTATTAAGCTCGGCCTATTGCTCGGCACAAAAGAGTCTGACATTCGTGAATGAAGAATCCCCTCGCGGTTCAAACCTTTGGATCTCATTACACCCATACTCCATTTGTACTAAAGAAATTCTATCAGTGCAAGCAATTATGTTCAGGTTGGTTTTTCACAATTTTTCTAACTCATGTTCTAAGCACTTGTCTTGCCGGCTTGTTGTCTTACCTAACCTTGCTTGTATTTGCCTTCTGGCGTCTTCATCTGCAGCTACTTAATGTACACTGTGTGCATTCAGCATAGGAGATGTGCTGCTGTCTTAGTCCACATAGAAATACAATATGTCTTCAGGCAAGCACAGTGGCACCATGAAGAGATGGAGGGATAACAGTGGCTAAAGCACAGTGGCTCTGTCACTCTCTCAGTGGTTATGTGTGTTTACCTGTTTCTGTTTTTCTGTATGTGTATGGGAATGTGTGCTTGTGCTACGGATATTAGCCAACAGAATTGGATTATTCCAGAAGGGAGAGCATTAATTTTTCCATCACCTTATCATGGTTAGAGGTCCCTTCATTGATTAGGTTAGGTTCACAGTATTTTTTTTTTTTTTTATAACACTGTCAAACTAAATTTCAGTGATGCCACATGGTGAAATTGAACAAAGATGACAGGAGGATATTTCTAATTTACTCAGAAAACAACAAATAATATGTCTTTTATTGGTTCCAAACTTTTGGATCCTCGAAAACCTTGTTGATTAACCATTAACATGCACCTTAAAATTACAAGTACTCCAAAGCCAGCTGAAGTACAGTCTGTTTTACAGGGTTAGTCATAGACTGTATATAAGAAATGGATGTAGTCACCGTGACTTCATCCATTGGTTTGTGGACTGCCATTTTGAAGCCTTGAGTTCGGTGTTTTGGCCGTCACCATCTTGTTTTTTTTGCAACCAGAAGTGACACGAGAGGGTGGAGCTTAGTACAACCGAACGCTGAATAAGACATTTTTAGTTGACCAAAAATTATATAATTAACTTTCCTGAACTGAAAACACACTGAAAGGGTTAAAGTACTAAGACGAAAACACGGACACCACGCAGACTGGATAACGCCGTGGTAGCGACCTGTCAATTACAAGGTAGCCACGCTACCTTAAAGCATACCCTGCTTTATGGTCTATTTTACTCTAAATGGGACCATAATTTACTAAATGAACATCAGGCTGTATTGAAGAAGACTTGAAACTAGCGATTGAGACCATAAACTCATGTTTACAATGTTTACTGAGGTAATAAATCTAGTGAGAAGTAGAGTCATTTTCTCATAGACTTCTATACAATCAGACTTCTTTTTGCAACCAGAGGAGTCGCCCCCTGCTGGCTATTAGAAAGAATGCAAGTTTAAGGCACTTCCATATTGGCTTCACTTTTCAGACTCAGAGGTTTGCACGCTGGTTTTTGTGTAATTGGTGATTCAGTGCAGTCTAAAAATCCATGGAAACAGCAACCTCTGGGCTGTTCCTTGAATGTTACTGGATGACGATGTTGGTCTAATGTTGTAGGGTGGATCCACTGGGTGCAGCTAATCCAATCATCATCCACACACTGAGCGCCAAGAGAAGGTTTATAGTGAGATAGTATAAATATAGAGAGAGGAAGGAAGTTACAGAGAGAGAGAGAACGAGAGAGCAGTTTTTCCTTTCCCCAAGTGGATGGAGCTTATTGGGAACCAGCCCAAGTATTCTCATGACCTAATTGCCACAGACTGCAAAAATAGTTACTGTATTTTTGCTGTAGAGTGTCAGTGTTAAGCTCTGCATTACCAACATGTGCTTCTAGAGCCCAACCTCCCTGTCTAAATATCAGGGACCATTATTTGTCATTAGTGGGCTACATGGAATTCATGAACATGTTTTCACAAGTGTAAAAACTATACAGAGCTCTAGTCTCAGTCTCAATCACCAGGGCAAAGTGTTAGGTCACGTGTGCCAAGGACAATGAGGATCCATCTAAGTGCATTATGTTCATGAATGTGCACTTTGCTATCACTCTGTGAAGTGGAATATGAAACTGAATATACTGTGATTAATCATTAACCTCATCCGCCTGTGATGGTGCTCGTCTAATAGATTTTATACAACTGTGCCAATCACAGTGGTGCAGTGACGAAAATGGCTCACCAAATGGAGAGAAATGTCTAAACTGGCTTCTCCTAATCATGAAATACTACACTACACTTTAACTCAATACATGTACCTATACTCTACATTTCAGAGGGACGTTTTACTCATTACTCCTCTATATTTACGTAAAGGGAAGGCTGAAGTTACTAGTTACAATGTACTTAGTTGTCCCATTTTCAAGGGCGTCATGTTTTGGCTAGCCTTTAGTTTATTTATTACTCAATTGCAAATACTTAGTTGTTTTTTTTTATTTAGTGGCTAGTCGGTAGGTATGGTGGAAAAATCGATACAGCATAGTATTGAAATATTTTGCATTTGATATAAATTGTAATTACATTGTATTGTGACTTAACTATCATGATAATATCATATCATGGGGCCTCTGGTGATTCCCACCCCTACTAAGCAGGCTCCTGAGCTACACTAACGTCTTACAATATGTGTTAGTGTGTTAGTGTTACTACAGTTGGCAGTATGCCTCCATATGTTTTCTGCTGTGACTTGGGTCACTTTTGTTATTGGCTAAGTTTAGTTTCATGTGTACCAGCTACAAAATTAATTACACATTAATGCGTAAATGACAATTTAAAGGGGACCTATTACGCTTGTATGCTTTTTCCCTTTCCTTTAGTGTGTTATATAGTTTTTTGTGCCTGTAAAAGGTCTGCAAAGTTACGAAGCCCAAAGTCCACGCCAAAGGGTGTTAACTCTCCCCCACAGAAACACTTCTCCTGAACCGCCTGAAACGCCTCGCTTGAAGTCCCGCCTTTTCTTCCGTACCATGGTGATGTCACCAAGTAACACGTTTGCATAATATTTGCCTAGCGGCTGGTTTGACACACCCTCAAACAAAGCTAGTTAGAGCGGAGCTGGAGCGGAATCCGAAGAGTTTGGTTCAATTGACCAATCACAACAGCGTATGCCAGCTGACCAATCAGAGCAGACTGGACTCAAAGGAAGCTCAAACAGAGGGTGAAAAAAGGTGCTGCAGCATAGCCGGTATGAGAAAAGTAAAGTTTTTTTTTTAACATTAATGCAAAAATACAAGTATGCTCCTGAAAATAAGCATAATAGGTTCTCTTTAATACTCTAAAAAGGCCAAACCTTTTGTCCTGAGTGCATTTTGCCTATGATTCCATACTCATTATTTGTACTTGTTTTACTGATACTTTTATATTATGAATAATGATTTTCTTTATTTTGTACAGTAGAGCAGGAGAATGATATTTAGAAAGATATAGTAGACTTAGGAGATCATATCATTACGATGAAGCTGATGAAAAGTCTAAAATTTGGCCTGTAGAGTTTGTTTTCTCACCTTTTTGCTTTAAAGAGACACTGGCGCCTTTTTAAGGAGGCTGCACGGTCCTCAGGTGAAGTCCTGAGCCGCGGCTGCTTTACACATGGACAGAGGCTCTTTGTCAGGTTTGACCTGCAGGGTGATTTTCCTCCATCCGATGACACAGATAGGCACTTGTGAACATGCTCGGCTCTCTGGCAGCCCACCTTTGGGCAAAAGAGCTAAACGTCCCTATCACATTTCCTCTGCTATAATCAGTTTCTTCACTTTGCAGTTTGCCTTGTGTTTTGCCAGGCTTCTTTTTATTTCAGTGAAGTCCTTGTTATCTATAGCTCTACAGTTTCAAAATGATACAAATTATAATCTTCCCATCTCCTTTTTCTCTTAGATTTCTTTGAATTCTTCATCTTTTTTAGCTCTTTATGGCTTACTGCTTTTAGCCTGCTGTCTGGGTGCTAGTGAGTAAAGGGGTAGTTAGTCACCTTCTCCGTGGATAATTGCTTCCTTTCAATTGTTGCAAGAGCAGCCTTGTTATCATATAGAAGGAGAGAAATTCACACTTATGGCTATATTGTTTGGCACTAATGAGGGTCTTTGTTGAGTTAGAGAGTGTTTCAAAGTATACTGAAGAGGTGGAGAGAGCTGCATTCATTTCACAAGTGCACCCTCTGTGTTGATTACCACTGACCCAACTACAACCGGGCATGTATTGACAATCTAGATTTGTGTCAACAAACGTGTTGAAGTTATGGTCAGCGATAATGTTAGACAAGTATTGCTGAAGGTTTAAATATGTGTGTCTATAATTAGAGCGTAAATCAAATCAATGACATCATGGTACAAGTCCGGGTTACAGTCGTCATATGTAATACAAATGCTATAAATGTGTGTTTGTGTGTGTTTGTATGGAAGCGGGGTGTCTCCTTAAAGTAGGACAGTAGAAATTGATGGCCAACTCTGAAAGCTGACCTACATAGAGGCACAGACAAACTAGTTCCCTCAGCATGCACGCTGAGCCCAGTTGCTCTGCAGAAAATGCAGAGGAAGCAAGCAGGCATATTTTATGTTAAACCTTTAAAGCTAGGGTCAGTAATCTTGAGAAACTAGCAAGAGTACGCTTGATTTGAAAAATTATCCAACCGAAAAACCCAGCCCAGTGTTGCCAACTCTTTTCCAATGAAAGTCGCTAACAGCACTAGGCCCAAAGGTCACTAAATTTAGAGAGAAAGTCGCCAAGTCTGCAACACTGACAGTCCGTCCCTTCAGGCCTCCCTCCAAAGCCCAAAATTAGCGTTAATAATGTAAAAAATGAGCATGGCTTATTGTTAGTATTCACAGCTGTCAAGCTAGCAGTTTGTGGAAGACTCCGGTGACGCGCAATAATTGCACAGGCAGAGAAGTGCAGGGAGGCAGCCGATCCCAGCTGACATTGGGCGAGGCGGGGTACAACCTGGACAGGTCGCCAGACTATCACAGGGCTGATACATAGAGACAGACAACCATTCAACCTTACATTCACAACTACGGGCAATTTAGAGTCAACAATTAACCTAACCTGCAAGTCTTTGGACTGTGGGAGGAAACCGGAGAACCCGGAGAAAACCCACGTTGACATGGGGAGAACATGCAAACTCCACACAGACGGGCCCCAAGTCGGATTCAAATCTGCGACCCTCTTGCAGCCCACAGAATTGTATTTATAAATTCAAAATATATTTAGCGCTCTGATTGTGTTACGTTCATATCTGAGTGCTCTGATTTATAAATGTATTCTTTGATCTTACATTGTTGTTATTAAGCCTTTCTGAGGCTAACGCCAAGATGCTGCTCCAAAGGTCCCGCAAATTTGGATAGTGATTTATTCACAAGGGGATTGATTGAAAGAGTGAGTGAATGAGTTATTTCCAAATTTCTAATAATAGGTTGATGTTTATACGAAAATAGGCAATCATGAATTATTGGGAGAAACCAAGCAATCCTAAGTAAAATCAGACATTCAGCACCCCCATATAGCCTGAATGGAATGATCCTCTGTTTCAGAACTACATTTTCCCACCACTGCAATGATTTGAATGTGAGATTGGCAGTCGAATCAGGCTCCTTAGATCAAATCGTCCAATAATCGACTGTTCGGAGTCACCCCTAATAATTTCATCAGTTTTTTTGGGGGGGGGGGGTTTAGTTTTGGAAGTCCTATTTCCTATCTTCAGTTTACAGAATCAAGGTGAATTCAGAAATGTAATAGACTGACCAGGATTTCTAAAGATAATGTCCGATTGTCCAAAGTGGTTCGGAACTGATAAGTGCAAACTCACTGGGGCACCATAAAATGATGAAGGCCAAGCGTGAAGAAAACAACACACTGAAATCGAATAACATCCATTTTCGATCACACTGTTTCTGGCTAATTGTTCACTGGCCCAATGCTTCATTTCATTCTGTTATCAAAAGCTCCTTTGTGACATTTCTCAGTAATCAGTGATGAGATGTCATTTAAAATGTTGTCACAGCTAATAAGTTTCAGCTTTTAAAAGCCTCAGAGCTGCTCCTAAATAAACTAAAACTCCATGTGTGGTAACTGGGGCCAAATTTTAATCCAGTTCTTCTACCACCTGATGCCACCTACACATAATCACCAACTTTATGTTTTGGTCAAATTAAGGGCTGACATACTGCACACTGTGCAGACAAGTCCAAAGACAGATTAGTGTTGTTGAAGTCCCACGGGGGCTATTGCATTTGTTCACCTACACAAAGTGTTTTATTGTACCAAACAGAATACATTCCACTCGACATACTAAACCTATCCACTTCCCTTTGGAAATTGTTCTTTTTGTAACAACATCTGTCAAGCGCTCTGGCTGTAACACTACAGTACAGTGTTGGGACACAGCTAGCTAATGCTGATGGCTCATTTGATTAATGTTAAGGCTAACAGGGATTCAGCAGATGAGTCAGACACTTAATACACAGTAAATAAAATGCTCACGACCGTGTTCATTAACATTATTTAATATGGCCTTAAAGGGATAGTTTGGGTGTTTTGAAGTGGGGTTGTATGAGGTACTTATCCACAGTCAGTGTATTACCTACAGTAGATGCCGGCCGGCACGCCTCCAGTTTGGAGACAGAACAGACAGGAGTTACTGACAGGGATCAACGCAATGTACTGCTGTGGACGGGGCCGGCAAATATTCTAAATACAGCGTACACTTAAAAGGATATCGATTTTATTAGGTGAGCCTTTCTTTTAGGTAGCTAAAATACATTTTGCTGCCGACCCCGTCAACAGCAGTACATTGCTTTGCTCCGGTGTCAGTACTCATGTCTGTTTCTCCAAACTAGGAGCGTGCCGACCGTCATCTACTGTAGGTAATACACTGACTATGCATAAGTACCTCATACAACTCCACTTCAAAACACCCAAACTATCCCTTTAACCCATGCTACTTATCTGGAGGATTATATCATACATGCAAGTGTTTTTTGAAGTTCCAGGTCTCTTATTAAAATACATCTTTTCATTGATCCATAGTGTTTGTTTATATGTATTTATTTTGTGGATTCATTTTGTTACCATACCATGATACTTGAGTCTTTCACTGGTTTTAATTTAACCATAGGCTGTGTTTACCAGTTGTAATGCCTTTGTCACTCTTGCTATTTGACCATGGTGATCATTACTGTCAGGGGCCTCTTCAATCCATGTAACATGACCAAGTCCACATAAATAGCAAAGACCAAATTGATAAAAGTGATGGGTATTGTTTTGATGTCATTGACTCTTTTGATTTTGTTTCTGATTGGTGTAATATTTGAGCAAGGAAAGAAACAAAAATATATTGAAAGCAAATAAACAAAAAAAAAAAAACAGCTTTATTTCCTGCAAGTAGATATTGACAAGATAGTTAGTGTTTCCCTGACCACATATTGTCATCTGTCCATGGTTTACCTTCACCTTCACTCTCTCTCATTACCTCTGCTTTGCACATTACAGTGGTGGTCTACCATATACACTCGCATTATTATACTGTATGTATGGAAAAGCATGTCCAAGCTCTGGTTACAAATTGTAACCAGTTCCAACTCTGAACCTCGAAATCTAAGCATATCCCTGAACACAATACATTACAAAGAGGAGAAATACATCAAGAAGAAAAGAAAAAAAAAACAGAATATATTTATGTTGTGATTTTGCAGCTAAACCAACAACATCCCAAGTCTTATCTTCTGGATGTTGTCTTGTCTGAAACAGTGCTCATGGCTCTCTGTACTGTACACTCCAGTGATTAATTTTACATGGTCCATCTTCACTTTTCCCCCCACGCACTCGCATGCGTCAAAGCAGTCACATTTATTTGTTTATCTCTCTGTCGTCTGTGTGTTTGTCTCTATATTAACCAATAATACACAAAACCTGCATTTTTGTCCACTCAGTGTCAAACCTGAAGGTATCAAAGGGAAGGTGTTTTTACAGTGGACGCTGTGTGTGCTTCTGCAGTTATATGATATATGTATGACCATATGAATTACATATTTATTGAGTACATGTGCAATACAGAAATTCCTACTGCAACTCATGAGTTGTATGTGACTGTTTCAAACATTGATACTTATTCGTGTTAGTATATCAATACTTCAGTGTAGTGTCTACAGGAAGATAATTGTCTGTGTTTTTAAGCACAGTTTTTTAATGAAGTGAGTATTTCCACAAATGTATTCTTCTTCTATTCTCTTTCCTGTGCTATGTGTGCCCTGTGCTGTTAGAGAGTTCACGCCGTTAACTGTATTAAACAGGGGATTAACGCCCGGGGCTCTGGGTCTCTAGTAATAGCAGACGGAAATACTGATCAAAGGCCTCTAACTGTGCCGTGGGTGTTCGGACTGCCTCTGTCTGCTTCTCTGCATTACAAGAAGATGGAGCTCGGAGGCTGGGGGCACAGACAGAGGAGCGCAGGAGCTTTCTGTAGACTCACTCGTGATTGGACAGATGAAGGCCGGACCGTGCATAATTAGGGCAGGATAACCGGTTCAGTAGGGGAAGTATAGGAGGAGTAGTTGTTGCTGCAGGTGGGTTGAACAGATGACCTAGCAGCCAAGCGTACATGTACAGTACGTGTTTGCGTGTGTTTGTGCATGTGTGGATGCAATGCCCATCGGGGGGTGAGCTCCATTCCCTTCCCTACTGTGTCCCAGAGGACACGTCTGACACCTCCAGGTTGCCCCACTTCCTTACTCTGTGTTGACGGGGCCGGTAGCAGCAGGCTCCTCTCATTAGATGCAGCTTTAATCAGGAGCAATATCCCGTACAACCCCTCTTGTCAAAGCATTAGATATATGGGTTGTGGATATTTAAGATGCTGAATCTACTCAAATAATGCATTACAGTAATTATTATTGTATATGCTGGGATATATGACTCATTTTGTGTCATCATAGCATGTGTTAATTTAGTGAATTATAGATGTTTGTGTGTGTCCTTGTCTGTATGCTTAAAGTGGCGATCCGATTTCAGTCCTGGTTGATTTAGAATTTCTATTTGAGTGAAAACAATTGTGCTCTGAGTTTTGAAGTCTGGAGTCTATTTGTTGATACATATGGTACCGTGTTCAAGAGAAGAGTCCATATTTACGCACCCTTCTTGTCGTATTTACGACCTCGTAAGTGGAAAGTTTCTAAAAGCTCAGAGTTCTCGAGTTGTGACGTGTTTGTTGACGTTGTCAGAAATGGCTGAGGCCATGGAAGTTAATTTTTCGATGCATAATAAGTTAATATATTGTAATTTTAGTTGTATATTGTTTTTCTTCGTTATTTTATAATATGTCTGAGGAAAATGTTGATATACCCAACTCTTCTTCCTCTGTCATTATGCCTTTGCATTTCCTGCATTATGTTACCCACTTGCTTGCTTGCTAAATTGATAGCTTCTGTGGCTTCTAGACGCCGACAGTAACGTTAATATTGCCGTTGCTTAGCAGCGGTGTTCTCGCGACTTAACCACTTGAATGCCAAGCATATCGTGTACTCGACTTCCTATGTTGTAAACACGAGCTCACAGGTTTCATTTGAAGGCACCAAAAAGCATTGCGTCCGAAATTCCATACTAACATGCTATTTAGTGCGTTAAAACAGTATGTGATAGTATATTTTTATATTCCAAACCTTATTATGAAACCAATATCTTGTTAATTGCATACTATTTCCGGTGAAATATTACAGTATCCAAACGCTGGACACCACGGTAGCTTAAATATCCCACAATGCAATGCGGTAGTGAAGACAACGTTCATAACAGACGTTGACGGACAGCTCTGTAACATCAATAACACTTCAATTTAAGTATAAGTATAAGATTTCACTTTGCTAGGTGTAATATAGTTTATGAATTAATTCAGACTTTATGATTCTCACAAATTGTCATTTTGGTCACATGAGGTTGGCACGGGTTACCATGGTTACACGTCTCCAGCCAGCAAGGAGGCTCTCAGGGAGTGATGACGTAAATTACTGCCGAGTGCGTCCGAAAAGATACATACTACCGTTTATAAACACAAAGGCATATTGAACAGTAGTACACATATTGGGTATGTAATGCATAATATGTGATTTCAGATGAAGCCATGAGCTTCAAGTTTTGAGAATTGTGTGCATACTTCCATTTTTTGTAATGGAGAAAAACTGTAATACAGCATTTTTTCCCAGATATGTCACCACAGACACCCAGTTAGTAATACTGCAAGTATATAAATATTTCAATACTTTCCTCAGTGGGCCACAGACTCAATCACTATTGTGTTACCTCCTTCAGCGATAGATAGTCACTTAACAGACATTTATTTAAATAAAACTCTTTGAGATTGCCACTTTAATATGTAATGTGTACCCCAATAGTGAGGTCCAATCAGTGTCAGCAAGGAAAGTCTCTAGACACTTCCTTTTTAAAAATGTTCCCTTTCTCTACATTCAGTTCATGCTTACATTGACCTAGAATGGTGCAGATAATAAGCTCCAGGTCTATGCTTTGCATATCACTGATAATACATATGTGCTTTACATTCTCTCCCATGTACTTATTGCAGTATATTTAGCTGCAGTCATTAGGGAGCTGGGGGATGCCTGCTACCTGCAGCAGTTGTAAATTGATCTTACCCTTAACTCTGCCTCATGTTCATACTCTCATAAGAAACAATAACTACAAGTACTACAGATAACAATATTCCACCTACAACCACCCCTACATCTGCTAGCTCATATTTCATGACAAATAAACTCCTCCGAAAGAAAGTAATGAACATGTAACCCAATGATAGTGGGTTTTTTTATATTAACTGTAGGTACATATCTTTGAAAATATCTGTGTTGTGCAGATGGAAATCATGTCAGGTATCAAAAGGAAAATATAAGAGAAGCATTTATACATGTTATATTGGAGGTTAACACATTAGAGAATCCTGTTAAGTTTAAAGGGATAGTTTGGGTGTTTTGAAGTGGGGTTGTATGAGGTGCTTGTGTATTACCCACAGTGCAGTAGATGACGGTTGACGCGCCCCCAGTTTGGAGAAGCAGACATGAGTGTTACCAAAGCAATGTACTGCTGTGGACGGGGCCGGCAGCAAAACATATTTTAGCCTCCTAAAAGGAAGGCCCACCTAAACAAATCTGTATCAGTTTAAGTGTACGCTATATTTAGACTATTTTAAGTTGTTATCTATGCTCTCGCCAAAGCAACCAGACTCCATTGAAAAAAACAGTAATTTTTACGGATTTGGATTCACGAAAGTCATACAGTAGCACAAACAAACTAACCGATCAAGGCAGCGCTAGACTAGCAAGCCCCGTGTTCTGCGAGGTCAAATTACAGTTTTTTTCAATGGAGTCTGGTGGCTTTGGCGAGAGCATAAATGGATAGAATGGCTTCAGTTCCCACCGGAAAGGGCTGTCTAACAGCAAGGTAAACCGGTGAAAATGTTCTAAATATAGTACACACTTATTGATTTTTGTAGGTGGGCCTTTCTTTTAGGTGGTTAAAATATGTTTTGCTCCCGGCCCCGTCCACAGCAGTACATTGCTTTGCTCCCGTGCTGGTACTCCTGTCTGCTTCTCCAAACCGGCGGTGTGTCGACCGTCATCTACTCAAGTACACTGATAAGTACCTCATACAATCCCACTTCAAAAATACCCAAACTATCCCTTTAAATCTTAATTTAAAGCTGCAATGCCACTTTGGAAGTCAAAGTCAAATTTGCCGCATCAATTTGCAAGTTCCTCCATTATCTGCTCTTGGCAGAATATATATTTTTTTCCAGGTTGGGGAGGGGCCAGGGTGGGTGAAGGTGGGGAGGGGGGTATGAAATGCATTTGAGCAACAGAAGCGGAGAAACCTGGAATGAGTGTGAAATAAAGACCGATTGTGATGAAGGTGGTAAAAGGCCGTGAAAGCTAGGCTCCCTGCCGATTCTGCGGAGCGATGAGATGAGGCCGAGCCCTGCTCTGGCTAATAAGTGTGAGCAAGTGCAGCCAAGAGGCCTCAGCCAGTAGCCACACAACACCTATTATCAGCCTTCCTACCCAAAAAATCCATGTGTTTCCATTTACGGGGTATTGTTCAAGCTGTGTGTGGGGAAGGTTCTTCAGTGCGAGCACGTTGACACCTCTCTCCTTGTGTCTGTCAGCGCTGACAGTCTTTAATAGTCTCGTTGAGGTCAGCCTCCTGCCATGTGTGGATAGTTTGAAGAGAAGAGGGCCGGGATACGCGAGGACAATCTCGCTCCGCTGACACCCCGCCGAAGGAGGACGGGAGAGAGGAATGTTTCTGTTGGTGCTATTCCGTGGCCTGTAATTGTCTGTAAGGTCTGTAAAATAGGATAGTAGAGCAAAAGGACTGCACTGTAATGGCGGGGCCAGGAGTTCAGACAGTCCACAGGGGACTGACCAAGGAGGCGTGTGCTGAACCAATGAGAGAGAAAAATAGGGATGTTTGTTGTGTGTTTTTTTGTGTACGTGTACAGGACACATTCCAATAGTAGTAGCAAAAATGTCTTTTTGTTCATTTAAACAGATCCAGTCATGGGTGGAAGGGCCCTGCTGGTGGTAGCTGTGGTGGTATGGCTCGGCCCTGACCCCACTGGATATAATGGTGCAGTGGAAAATGTCCTGTCAGTTGATGGAGGAGCCGCCTGTAGCAGCAGGAAGGAGTGTGGCGACAGGGGCCATGTGTGTTAACCTCTTTCCTTGTCACTTTTTCTGTCTTTCTCCCTCCCAGCCCCCCTTCTCCTCCTTTCATCTCCACCTTTTTCTCTTTCCCTTTCCGCCCTCGTTCCCCCCAGACTCCACTCCCTCTACCTACACTCCTCCGTGACAAATTACTCCTGGCGGTTGATTTGTTGGTTGTCAAAAGTGCTCCTTGCGCTGGCATGAAGGTGGGGTGAGCAGGAGAAGAGGGTGCAGCCCCCCCTCCCTATTCTGCCTGTCGTCATCACCGGTCCCTTGTCTCCCCCCCCCCACACACACATGTGTGTGTGTGTGTGTGTGTGTGTGTGTGTGTGTGTGTCGCTACAGCTCGGTGTTGAGATGTCTCAGTGGAAATTGATATTCTGTCTCATAAGATCTCATTAGATCCGATGTTGTCCATGTTTAATCAGCTCACACATTAGGTTTCCAACCCTTCTTTTGACAAGGCTGCTTTGATACGTTCTAGCTCGTGTCAGGAGCTTGAGGAGAATCTTTTGTTATTTACGGAGGAGGAGCTGGAGGAGGAGCAGGAAAGAAAAATGCCAGTGAGAGATAAAGACTTTAAGACAAAACTATGGATGTCAGTGTGGCTAGTAAGCAGCAGCTCCCAACAAAGAAATCAGTATTTTTCTGGATGATCTGATGAATTTTATAGAAGCTGCTTTGGAGACGTATGTATCATAGTACACTTCATTTTGCCACTTCTGCCTGGGTGTGAATATAAATACACTTAAGGTGCTAATTATTTACCAACAACATGCATACAGTAGGGGTGAGTGATACGGATTAAATATATATTAGGGTGTATGTGATATATGTGATTTTATATTGTGATGTCAGTATGATATGATCAGGATGGTAAACTGTTGATATAACCAAATGAGAATTGGCTTATCCAGTGAATGAAATACCTGACAAATAAAGATATTTAATCACATTCATTCAAAAAATCCTGGGAATCCAATAAAGCAGTCCTGCTCATTGATTTGCAAATAGCCTAATACAGCCAGAGATATTAAAGGAATAACTACCTCAGTATCAGCTAGACCGTTTTGAAAGATGAGTAAAGCAAAAAGCACCAAACAGTCTTTGGTTTCGGCTTGTTTAATATTTTTTGCTTTTGTCTGTTTTACATCATTGTAACAGTATGGAAAAGTATGGAATTTGATTTTAGTGATTTTCCAGGTTGGATAGGTATAGAAAAAATAAAAGAGAGCATGGAAATATATTCCGAATTTTTGAAACTAAATTGATCACACAAGCAGAGTGTTTTTCATGGCGTTTGGAGCAGGCAGCCAGCGCAGCCAAAATGTTTTAGACTATGTGAGAGAGCACGGGCTAGAACGAGGTTGGTGTCGTCTGAAGCAAGGCAAGAAATATGGCAAAGTCAATGGACTTTCGTTCTCTATTTTAGTTCCATAGTGAATTGTACATGAACATTCTTTCTGTTACTGTAGGGGTTGAAAGTATACAGTTATTTAAACTTACATGTCAAAAACTGAATAACATTGCAGTTTTAATTATGCAGCTTGAATGAAATGCTGTGCAATGAACTTGTCTGGGTTTGGTATTAATTGATTTGTATGAGCTACAGTACCTAGCTACAATCTTCTGGCAATCATATGGCAACATAATAGCATAGGCTACATAGTCAGAGTGTACCATACATGTTGGATTTCTTTTTAGAGAAAGGTCTGGAAATTTGAGCCTGGAAAAGTATGGAAATTTGAAATGGAAAATATGTGGGAACCCTGTTGTAAACTGAATATCTTTGGGTTTTGGACTGTTGGTTGGACAAACAAGACATTTGAAGACGTCCCCCTGGACTGCTGGAAACTGTGACTGGCACGTTTCAATATAGTCTGACATTTGATAGACCAAACAATCGATCGATTAAATGAGAAAATGATTGGCAGATTAATCGATGATGAAAACGATTGTTTGTTGCAGCCCTGGTGTAAATAGTACAGCAAAATATGTGACGGCTGACAAATCTCTTCTATTTCTATACCCTAGTGCACAGTATGTGACGGTATAGTAATAGTATAGTGAATGTGTGTTCATGTGCAGGATACTCTGCTCTGAAAAGCTCTCCTACGAGTCTTCGACCTTGAGATTTGTCCTGTGAAGTGGATGATGACTGTGCTGATACCTGAACACATGGATCTGTCCTAACTTGTGTGAAATATTCACCATCGTTCAGCTCAGTCAACAAGTAATATTTGAGCTGTTGTCTCCCATTAGCGTATCAGTACCTTTTCACATCCAGTAGGTGTTTTTACTGTATGATCTGACGCTCCATGACAATAAATTGATGGCGCTATCTGCGGAGCGTGCGTTAGTCAGATGGGATGTTGTCTGCGGTGACGGCGGTTTAAGCTCAATCTGAGGTGATTTTATTTCATCGCGGGGTGTTTGCCATTTTGAAAAGAAACTCATCTCCTTTCAGTCCCACTTGCTGCTTTATTCACTAACTGTTTCTCTTTTGTGCCGTTTCCTCTTTTTGCAAAAGTAATAGAATATCAGTTTCCCTTTCAACCCCGGCTATACAGCAGCCAGATTGCTTTGTGCATCGCCATCAAAACACAGAGGAGAGCATTGCAATCCACTTGTGTTCAAAAGTCTGAAACCATCGTGTCTCTCTGTCTTTGTGTGTTAAAAGAGGGGTTAAGCTTTTATCCTATAAATATGGCATGAAAATCCCACTGTCAACGACGCATTAATTCTAAGGCCCGCATTAACATAAAAACGAGGGCTTGTTATACAGTGAGATTTCAATAAAAAGAACACAAAATGCATTTAATGAAATTCAGATGCTGGGCCCCAGCTCCCTGAATCTCATTAAATGAGCTTTGTGCTGTTTTTCCATCTCCTCTTTTGTAGAAGAGGTCCTCGAGTGCCCTTAATAATGTGGCAGATTTCATCATATTCCTGATTTAAAGAGGACAATGTCTGTCTTGTTCACTTGTTCTCTTCCATGCCCGAGCCAATCTCCACAGATGTACTCGCATAGTTTTTCTGGATCTGGCTCGTGATAATATTCCATCTTGTGTGGTGCATTTTCTTTTTTCCCGAAGTTTTGTTAAGGACTCTCCACTAACCCTTTCTCTCCCTCTTTCTCTCCCCCTCTGTTTCTCTCCGCATAGGATTTGGCTTCATAACTTTCGAGAGTGAAGACATCGTAGAGAAAGTCTGTGAAATTCATTTTCATGAAATCAATAACAAAATGGTAAGTCCACTCATTTTTTTTTTTTCAATTCCAGGTGGGTGTTGAAGGATTAATATTTGATTTCTTCTTTCCTCGAGTATTAATAGCAGAGGAGGTGTGTGCATGTTCATATGCAAAGGCTAACACACACACACACACTGTGTGGGTCTCAGGGATGGGGAAAGCAGTGGTGTGTACTGCCCACAAACCGTGAAATTGTGTGGCTGAGTTCTGCCTGTCAGGCTGAGGGACGGGAGAGTGGAGCCTGTCCCTCTCTCTTTCTGAATCCCCTACCACACACACACACACACACACACACACACACACACACACACACACACACACACACAGGTGGAGATGTCCAGGGATGCAACAGGGAAGCTAGTGGCAGAGAGTTCATTAGTCAGGGATTAACACCTTTCCACAGAGTCCCAGTGATGCTTGTTTTATTTACACCAGTAATATGGTCATCTCTGAGCACCCTAGAGTTCAGCAGCAGTGTTCTAAGCCATCAAGTCTCTTATGATAATTGACAGGAAGCGACTTCACTGTGACATTAGGTCCTCCTTCACCCAGTTCCGCCCTGCAGGCCTCTCTCGAGAGACAGAGAGAGAACCTGCATCATTTGAGCGGTTCTGTGGATGGTGATTGACTGGAGGGAATACTTGTCTTACCCTCCTCTCTCTCTCTCTCTCTCTCTCTCTCAGACAGTGTGTGTCTTCACTCTCTCCCAGTCTTTTTTCCTGACTGGCTATGTGACTGACAGGACCAGCGTAGTAGAACCATGTTCACCAGGGACCAGCCCAGGTCACATATGACCCCCCAGTATACTCCGTGCGTCTCCGAACTGCATCACAGTTGACGCTCAGGACCGCGACCACAAAGTGTGCCAAGAGTGTGACAGGAATAACTGTATGCGTATGGAAGATATTCTGTCACAATCAAATGTCTCAGATCCTTTGACACATAGGCATGAACACACAAATCTCACACATCAACATGAAGCATGGATGCACACGCCGGAGCGTCTATTTATGCACACAAAGCAAAACAATTGCTGCCAACGCTGTCAATTCTTGATTTCACAAACTATTTCCGCACAATTTATGTTGCAAAAATTGCTATAATAAGACATTTGTTACCGACAAATCTGATATCTAACCTCTGGAGTACATTTATCCCTCTCCAACTTTTACCATGCAGAAAAATTAGCCTCATTTAAGTCCAACCCACAGCCCATTTGTAAGAAGTTCTAATTAGATAGATCTAATTAGATTGGATTGTAAACACTAGTCCTAATTAGGGATGCAAATTTGCTTAACAAATAGTTGGCCAAGTTAATGTTCAATAATGTAGTAATCATTAATAATTCATAAAATCCTTTGTTTTTTTCTTTAAACAATTTAATATTGGCTTTTTTCACAGCAGATCATTGATTAAATAAGGTGTTTGAATCAGGAATGAAAAGAAAACACAAGCAGATTATCTGAATTCTTAAGGAAGACAAAATCCCAAAATGATTCCGTCAGTAATCAACAAATAATCCAAACATTGCTAATAATTTTGCGCCACTCGCAGGCCTATAATCTATACATAGATTAGATGAAAGTATATTAACTGGACAGGTCAAATACTTCAAACTAGTGGGCATCCTCTGGGTCTGAGAAGTGAAGCCAATGCGGAACTGCCTTAAACTCGCATTCTTTCTAATAGCCAGCAGGGGGCGACTCCTCTGGTTGCAAAAAGAAGTCTGATTGTATAGAAGTCTATGAGAAAATGAGCCTACTTCTCACTTGATTTATTACCTCAGTAAACATTGTAAACATGAGTTTATGGTCTCAATCGCTAGTTTCAAGTCTTCTTCAATACAGCATGATGTTCATTTAGTAAATTATGAACCCATTCAGAGTTAAATAGACCATAAAGCAGGGTTTGTTTAGAGCGTGGCTACCTTATTATTGACAGGTCGCTACCACGACGTTGTCCGGTCTGGGAGTTGCCTGCATTTTCGTCTTACAACTTTAACCCTTTCACAGTGTATTTTCAGTTCATGAAAGTTAATTACAACCTTTTTGGTCGCCTAAAAATGTCTTATTCATCGTACGGTTGTACTTAGCTCCACCCTCTTGTGTTACTTCTGGTTGCAAAAAAACAAGATGGCAACAGCTAAAACCAAGATGGCGACTGCCAAAATGCCAAACTGAAGGCTTCGAAATTGTAGTCCACAGACCAATAGGTGACATCACGGTGACTATGTCCCCTTCTTATATACAGTCTATGCTTCAAACAAAGCCTAACTCATTCTTGTTGTGTTGACAAAAAAATATTGTATGCCGTAACCAACAGTAAATAACTGTTATCTTAAAATAAAATAGGCTTCCCCAATGTCCTGACTGCGCAGGTGGAAGCTTTGTATGTCACAAATAATGTTACTGTTGCACAAACTTTAATAGCCCAGGGAATCGTTGGCATTTCCATTCCATCACAAATGCACCACTTACTGGCAATGTTGCATTTTTGAATTATTTTTCAGTATTATTGGAGCATGTATAAAGTAGTGTAGATAAGCAAAATTTTGAAAAACATGAATGCTTCTCCTGGGAACGCATGCATCCATACCTGCAAAATCACCAGCAGCAAAGTTGCTCATGTCTCTGTTTGCACTGAGAGATGCAGTGAAATTAATTCTGGTTATAGTACCTTTTTTTAAAATAGGCACTTGCATCGTGCCGCCCTTTCATGCATTGCAACTGCAATTATTATTATAAGAGAGATATTTTATGGAAAGAGGTGAAGATATTGTAGGTTATTTATATTTGTTCTGCTCTTGTATCTTGCCAGCTATATCAAAGCTGTCTCTGATGCATCGCACAACAGTCAGTGTATACATCTGACGGTCACGACGGTTACTATTATCAATATTTAGTAAACCCTTGGTACTGAAGTGACCCCTTTTTGACTGGAAGCTTCAAGTCTCTTGCACTTGTGACCACGAGCAGCTGTGATGTGATACACTGTTGTGCATCGTGACAATTTGTACTTCAGGGTGCCAGAAAATACATCAAGCAAGAGCAGCATTCCTACTGTAGCCTGTGTGTAGTTACTCATAAAAGAAAATGACACATATGGAAACCATGTGACCCGTGTGGGAGTCCCTTAACAGAAAAGATGAGGATTATTGAGGGGGTATGGTGTACAAGGACAGAGCGAGGGACAGTTTCCAGAGGCTTTTGTCACCTTTGTAAGGGGTCCCTCTTGGCAACACCTACTGCACATTAAATTTCCTGTAGGATGCAGGAAATATGTGTGTCCCTCTTCTGCAAACTGCTGACGTCTTGGAATGTCAGCAAAGAGGAAAGAATGTTAAAAGCATTTTTCAAAGACACTTCAGGTTCTACCTCAGTCGCACAGAGGAGAGTACTGGTTATCCGGTGTCTGAAGCGCCAGCGCACAAAATAAAAAATGCCTCCTGTCTTCATCCTTATGAAGTACCATACAGAAATAGACCTCATCCATCCTCCCTGCGAGTGTTATCTAAGATGGTTCTTGAATAATTGATGCAGACAGAAATTCCACCCCACTTGGGAGGGTTGTTGGATGTACAGGGCACCCCACCTTCTCCTTGCCCCGATCCCTCAAGGGCTCTGGCAGTGTAGTGGGGTCAGTGCCCACTCAGATGTGAGTGACGGTACCTTTCAGTGACTTGGTCAATCACCCCTGTGTTCATGTGCCACCGAGGCCTCGCTCTCAGGAGCACTTCCTCTCTGTCACTGTGAGTCCGGCCTCATATATAATTAAAAATAGGGTGCTGCTTAGCAAGAAGCTCTCAACCTGCCCCACCAGCTGCACCGACTTCTACATTGCTCCCACATCTGTAGACTGTCAACTCAAGTCAATTTTATTTATATAGTCCAATATCACAAATCACAAATTTGCCTCAAGGGGCTTTAAGACTACCTTGCTTTATGCAGGATGTGATAAATGTATGGATTATGCTGTGCATGGCTCCACATGATTGTAGAACCATTCTCTAGCTTCAGCAGTACCTACCCTTGTATTAAAACCAATAAATATTTTGGAGTAAAAATAATTTCTATATGTCTATATCATACTGTAGTAGGGATGTCACAAGAACCGATACTTTGATACCAAGACAATGCCAAAATTCAGAGAATGTGACAGTACTCGTATTTCTACAGTACCGTAAGTACCATCAGGGCTCGAGACTAATGCTGTCCCGGGGACGATAGAAAATGTGTTTAGGACGCAGTAAACTCACTATCTGCAGCGTCCAGGGGGCGCACTGTATTTTTTCCCTCATGATGCTACATTGAAAAACAACAAATCTATGTTTAAATTGGCAGGACGAGAGCGTTAGCTGTTTCCTGTTAGCTCCGTGCAGGACTGTGCTGCTTACCGGCTGCTAACAGCTTACTTTAACTAGCTTTCGTCCTGCCATAGCCATCCGTCAACAGGAAAATAAAAGCCTCTTGTCTACAAGACGGCTCATAGTGGGTTCTGTCAGCGTGCCTGGCCGGGTGGCTGGCTGACAATCCCCACAGACGCAAGCTCGCTGTCGCGCCAGTTTGTGGAGCTTCTCAATTGCAAAAATGTCAATCACTTTTCATAAAACTGCCAATATTCGAAAACTATGCAGTTGATTTCACGCCTCAAAAATTACCAGAAGTGAATTTAATTATGAAAAAAACATACCGGTGTTCAAACCGGGTAGCCTGGCTTTAGAGCTGCCGTGGTTGAGTCGATCTCCTCAGCCACTGCAGCTCCAAAACTCTGGTTAGCATCATAGCTAGGCTACGTACCATTACTGTTTAGGTTTAGAGGCTGAGGCAGAGTAGGGGCGGGTCATCCTGCAAGGCATACTGGGTCTGCGCCCGCGCATGCACAGAGCGGATCGGGCAGCTGGGACGGATCGGGCACTTTTTTTTGCGGTCAGGCTCTATTCAGTATTGGGTGAAGGTTAATTCTAACGTTATCATGATGTGTTCAAATGTAATCTCGTAAAATTTAGTTTTTTGGCGAGAAACTTGAATAAATCCAGTTGTTTGAAGGAGATGTTTTCATAGTAATATAAAATAGATATTAGAGAGAGAATTATGACCTGTTTAACTTCCTAACCAAAACCACTATCAAATTGGTATCGAGTATCATGGAATTTCACTGATATTGGTATTGACTACTAAATTCCTGGTATCCCTTTGCTGTAGTAAGACAGCACCTTAATACAGCCAAGAAAAGGTTGTGAATTCCATTTTCCTAAGACAGGAGTCCCTCTATCACTCCCCACCCTGCCGTTATGCATGCGCAGCTAATTCATAATAATACCTATCAAGTATTGGCTCTGATGAGCGAGCAGTGTGCCATTAAAATGGACTCACATCGGTTTTAGTCAAGTGCTTCAAGGTAATGTTCTTTAATGTGTCATTTTTAATATTCTACAGTGGCGAATGATCACAATAGGGGGGAGGAATTTTCTGTTAGTCGTCAATTTCTCACTGTGTCTTCCTGACATGACCAACCAATTACTGCGCTGAGGAGCCGAATAAGCTCTGACTCTCCCACTCGCTAATACAGGTAGGCATTCATACATCAGCCTTTAATATATAGATACAGATATACTCGGCACATTGTAGTGAAATAAGCAGAATTATGAGAGAAAAATAGCATCATGTAATCCATACATTATTATAGATGTTGCATTTTTATTACAGCACCATATAGTGCTTTTTTTTTCATTGAGGGAGTAGAATGAAAACATAGTAAACATGCTTTGCGACCTCTAAATGTAAAAAAGGGCACAGTACAGGAATCATAATTTATGATTTACTTTTTAACAGTTAACTTGTGTTTCTATGCAGGGCTAAGGTTGAATCATATTAACAAGAAGATACATTTTAAAAACCTGTTAGGTCTCAACTCATATGTAGATTTCTTTACACTTTGACTCACATTACAGAAGTGAAAGACAAGATGATACCAGCAGGATAAATCAGGCTACTGTAGAAAATGAAAATGTTCTTGTTTTCTTGATCTAATTTCTTTTGGAGACCACTTTTAAACTCCTTTTGTGAAGTGTCCCACATCAAACAGAAAAACTGAAAGTTGCAGTAAGTAGCTAGAGTTGAAACTATTACATTATAGTCTGCTTTGACTCTTAAAGCTCTACTTTTAGGACAGTTAACTTGCGGTTGGCAGATAAGTACCTTGCGCAGTGTTTTTTGAGTTTCACTCAGGCACTTGTGCAAGGACTCCCAAGTACTATACCAAAGATACTGAAGCTTCACTAGCTAGTACATTCAGGTGCAAAACTGTTGCAATCTATGTTTGCCACAGCCCGAATGGTGACGTGCAGCATTATTTCAGTTACTGTTAGCTGTGGAGAAGAGGAAAAAATAAATTGTGCAACCAAGAACAGAGAAACACTGACAATATGACATATGAGTTATGCCTGCTAAAAACAATGATTTATGATCTGCACGCATCATTAGCACATCAGCAGCTCAAATAGCCCTTCACCTTTGCTATTTACAAGACTTCTGTGTAGACATGATCCAATGATCTCAGGGAGAAATATTCACAGAGCAGTCTACACATTTGGAGTTGTCTTTTAGGTGGAAATTGACACAGGCAAGTATTTTTGTTCCGACTTTAACACCGTGGGTGTTAAGCTCCTGATTTTGGTGTTTTATGAAATTTCCAGCAGCTGCTTGACAGTCATATTTTTGGGTGGGGATAAATGCAATGAGAGCCTCAAGAAAAGGCTGCTACACAAATTAAACAGACTTATACTTAAAAAAAAAATACCTTTAACCTCCAGAGAGACCTCCAGAAATTACAACAGAAATATGATATGAAAACAAAATAGAAAATTGAATCAAATCAATTCAATGTCATTGATAGAGAAACATTATGAGACCCTTTAAGAATATTTGCACATGTTAAGGCACGATTTAATAATGTGAAAGACACTTAAAGATACAGTGTGTAGGATTTGGTGGCATCTAGTGCTATGGTTGCAGATTGCAACCAACTGTGTACCCCTCCACTCACTCCTCTCTTTCCGAGGCCATCCCTACCATAATAACACTACTTTAGGAGTCAGATGGCGGCTGGTGTTACCATGGTTTTGCACTCTGCGGTTCACATTATGGCAGTCTCACAAGCATGTTGGAGAACTACGGTGGCCTTCAGGTAACGTAAAAACGTGAAAGTCTCTCTCTAGAGCCAGTGTTTGGTTTGTCTATTCTGGGCTACTGTAGAACCATGGCAGAGCAACATGGCGGACTCTGTAAAGAGGACCCGCTCCCTATGTAGATATGAAGGGCTCATTCTAAGCTAACGAAAACACAATTCTTAGTTTCAGGTGATTATACACCAATGAAAACATATTTATGAATATTATATTGCATTTCTGCTAATAGATCTGAAAATCCGAAATATTACGCAATGGCCCTTTTAAAAGTCACAGTACGCTACAAGATACTTAGGAGTAGGAATATTATAGGAAAATTGTATTGCGCTTAAAATTATATATTAATTCTAAATGATGTGTATAATTAAATTTTTCCTCTGTAATAATACTGATAATGTCCTTTACAGTGACTCTACGCTAAATTTGAGGAGGAGGAAAAACATAGCTTCATTAGCCCCTATGTCAGAAAGGTACAAGTCTCTTGAACATCACAGCTGGGTGTGATCACGTGTCGCCTGTTGTACTTGTGACCACACCCAGCTGTGATGTACTGTGGTAATATAGTACCATGCTACAACACTGCTGCACAGGCTGTGTAAAAAGCATGTAGTCACCTCTAGTTACCAGGGCGAGCCAGATATTTTAAACTGGGTGAAGATTCTCTTTGAGCACTTTAACAAGCCAACATTTAGTCCAATTTAATCAAACTCTGGTGCAGTTTGTCTGATGCAGTACGTGTTTTGTTTTTTTTATTTGGTCCGCTTTAATTTGTGCACTGTGAAACCGAACCAGACTAAATAGAAAACAAACAAAATTTATAAATTTCACTCTGATTCGGACTAGCCAAACAGACTACGGCTTGTGAAAGCAACCTTTAATGCAAGAAAATAAAATTCCTTGAAAACATAATGGTGTAAAAAGAGCCAATTTGATGTTTACCAGAGACATTCACTTGCAGTCTTTTTCAGATGAAACTGTACAGTTCATAAGATTACATTTTCCAGGAGCAGTGCACATAGTTTAACATCATTTGATCCATTTTGTGGATTTAAATACATTAAGCTGTGATAAACATACATGATATTAGTAGCCTATAGCCTGAAAGCTATAAGTAGTGGGTTGTGTGTGTGATCAGCTAACCAAACCTGACTACTTTGAAGTAAGGGTGATAAGGGTGTTGATATGCTGTACAGATTTTAAAGCCCCTTGAGGCAAATTGTGATGTGTGATATTGAGCTGTATACGTAAAATTGACTTGACTTGAATCCATCTTCTGAGTTTGCCGATGGATAATAAAGTTTACCACCCTCGAACTAGAAGGCCATGAAGTCAAGCGTGTGTCCGTGTGGCGTTCGCTTACAGTAGGTCTCTTATGTTATATAAATCACCCCTGGACATACTTGGTTATAACCATATAGAATAAACTAGCTATTACTATGTAAAAGCAGATTTCTGCAGAGAGGAACTGAAGTCTCTGGGTGTTGAAAATGTCTTTGAAAATATATTTTTTTAAGTTAAATCTTTAACAGTGTTTGAACATCAAGTGCCTAATAAGGAAGTAGGCCCACCCTTCGGAGGAGTTTCAGTCCCTCATGGAGTGCTGCCTTACAGGTTCTGGACTGTAAGTAATTGGATGTTTACCCTTCATTGAAGAAGGAAAGCTTTGAGGGATGAAGGATGTGGAAATCCACTTCTCTCTTTGCACTCCAGGACGTCCCATCAAAGACGCATGATGTTCAAAATCTGCTGATTGAGGAGGTGATGGAAGCCATTTGACGTCAACCTGATGATCATGGCATTGCTTTTGAATGTGTCTCTCAGTGTGTATCGGGACAATAACATCTTGGTATATAGACACTTGCCAAGGGAACGAGTTTTGGCACCACAGGGAGCACCTGGTCCTTAGAATGACCTCATATTCGGTAGCTTTTACATAACCATGCAGAGATGTCATCAGGCATAATGACTCCTGTGAGATTGCTGGCCATTGAAGGCGTCATTTAACCTCTTTATGTTACGTCCCGATTCTTTTATTGACCATGGATACAAGTGTTTCAGCCTGGAAGGTCTGCAGTAAATACCCTCTTTATAAAATACATGACATACAGTTGTTGTTTTGACTGGTTCACAGAGGTCTTAAAGTGACACTCCAACCAAAATCTGTATCTTTTGATGATGAGATACTGACCCCCTGGAGGCTTGAAACATTTGTAACTGGACCTGTAATAGAGAACAGAGGTTCTGGGCCAATTCACAAAACATGCTAAGCTAAAAGTTGCTCCTACCTGCTGTAGTTAAAGCCGTTTCTCACCAGTGCGAGGCGAAAATGTGGTGCGGGAATATGGAAAATCCACGTGCATATTTTCCACTTTCAACCAATTGAGTTTCCTCCTAAATAGTGCCGTGTCCACTGTTTTGGCTAGCCTCATTCCGTGATCAAGATATAACATTGGTAAGTGCTAGCTGCTGGGCGACCTCAAGCCATATATTGTCCTTTATTTGGTTGTAAAGGTGGTAGTGTTTGTCGTACATTATTGGGTGTTGAGAAGGGCTCGTACCATTGTTATTCCGAAACACCAATAGTCCGAAAAATGTCCCATTGGACCAAATAAAAGCCCATTTGTCCAACAGTCTGTTACTCCGAAATGACACACACTCGCTGAGCAACTAACAGAAGCACTGACTGTGGCTCATAGTGTAGAGCAGGTTGTCCACCAATCGGAAGGTCGGTGGTTCGATCCCCGGCTGCTCCGGGTCACATGTCCATGTGTCCTTGAGCAAGACCACTTAACCCCAAATTGCTCCCGAAGGCATAGCCATGCATGGGCAAAGTTGGCACCTTGTATGGCAGCCTCTGCCATCAGTGTGGGAATGGGTGAATGCTGTAATGTAGGGTAAAGCGCTTTGAGTGGCCGGAAGACTAGAAAAGCGCTGTATAAATGCAAGTCCATTTACATGGCTAATTATTATGCAGAATGACGGCGATCAGTTGGAACAAAGGATTTCATTGGTTAAACATATATTTCCGCAGGCGGGATTCTGCTGAAATTGAGGTCCGTTCAAATATTTTTTCCCCTGCACGAATGTTCTAAGCATTCATAAGAACCCACAAAATCAATTTTTATAAATTTCTGTGTGAATTTTTTGGACGAAAATCCTAAAATTAAGGGGTGTGTACTTTAGGACCCCCAAGTCACAAAGTATTTTAGCTCTAAAAGTATGTCTGAGAGATGTAATCCAGAGGATTCCTAAGTCACTAAGACTTGCTCTCAATTAGTTAGCTGCTTTGTTGTTGTTGCGCCAATGTTTTTGGAATAACAACTTTTAAAAACATATTTTGATGATGGTGAGTTAATAAAATTCCAATTGAAATCTCCCAATAAGTCAAAACAATCCAACAACGCAAGAGTTGGTTTGCACAACATTGCACTACTGTGGCTCCAGATAAAAAAATGTTTGCATTGATGGGCTTGGAATATCTCAGCCATCTGTCAGAATTATTAATTGAATGGTATATTAAGTGTACTACAACTCCAATTGAATTAAATAAATAAAGCTGGTTTTGTGGCCATCGCTGTTTTTTTAAGTAAAATTGGTGCCATATATAGAAAAGTATGAATATCATATCAATATTGTACTTTATTTCATGTATGAAATCTTTGACAATTTGTAAAACATCTAAAATCTAACTATAAAGCAAGGAATCTCGATCTGTCTTTCTCTATGTCTTTCTGTATATCCTTTGTACATCTCGAGAACCGCTCATACGATTGGGGGCTTATATTACATAAAATGTCATATCTCCTGAACGCTTTGTGCTATTGCAACCACATTTGGTGGACATGTGCAGATATGATGTGTGAGTGACAATGGCTAATTTGTAAAATAATTGCTCTTGAGAGGAAACTCTTAGGAATTTGAGGACTCCTAGTGATAAAATAAGATCCTTTGTGAATATAATCATATTTTGGAATCACAATGGATTTCTATAGTGACATGTTTTCAAAGAGGAAAGTATCAAATTTTTTATCGAAAGTTCTCAACAGCAGTTCTCCTGCTGTAAAATCCCATTTTCATCAATAAATTCAGTAGTTCAAGTCAAAACACAAATTTTCACAAAAATATGACTAAATTCAACACAACTGAATCCTTACAAGTGACCCTGTCAAGCATGCATGCAACCACATGCCATTCTTAGCTTTTTAGAGTGTGTGTCTCCTGCTCTTTCATTGGTCAGAACGTCTCAATAGACCTTTTTCTTCACATAAGAAATGGCTTTTTTTTTAAACATTGTTTTAACTTAGGAATCAGTCATTCTGTTCTTTAAATCGACCACTTGTTGGTTGTGAGAAGCCTTTTCTTTAAGTGAGTAATCCCACACCGCTATGCCTGATATTGTGCATTCAGAGCCGCGACATTTCCTAACTATGCAGTCTATGTGTTTTGACTGTTCAGCTGGGAGTGGGTGCTGGAGTAAATGAATCACACAGTTTCCTTTCTTCAGCCTGCCAGTCTACTGATGGAATCCATTCACTAGTGAAGCTAATAGTAGCTGTACACCTCCCCTTCTACACACACACACACCCCACACCCACAACACTCGTCCCTGAAGGACAGCCATTGGCAGTCCATCCCGCCCACACCTTCCTGCTATACCTGCAAGGTTAATATGTATAGAAGATGTATTGAAAGGTCATAACTAGAGTGTTTCTCTGCTTTGTATCATAGTCTTACATGAAAACAAAGGCAGTTGTTTGTTTTATTCATCAGTGGGCTGTATGACATGCAGGTGCATGTTGTCTTATGTTTGTGTGCATACAGTATGTGCACCTCATAATTTCAATATAAAACTTGGTTATTTGTTAGATAGTTATTTTTGAAAGAATAACAACCTCAGAAAGTCCTGTTTCATAACCAGAACAAGACAGCAGCAAAACAAAATGAAATATTCTGCAGGGATGCTGAAATATTTGAGTTTCGATGATGGAGGTGACATGAAATTTATCGCTGATTTGTTGTATTATTTATTTGTCTCACCTTGAATTTAAAAGCTTAACCAAGGACAAGGGCTGCAAATTAGCTTCAGCAAGATGCCCTATTTAGTGTACATTCCATCTTTTGTATTTGTTTTGCCATTAAGCAGTGTTCACATAGTACTGTGAAATGCACAAACAAATGAATAACATGAAGAAGCCTTACGACTAAACTTTTAAAGGCAGAGTTGGTCAAATATTTTAGTAACATTTTTTGTTATTAGTTGAAATTTCCATTACATCCTGACAGCAAACAATAAAGCAAATGCTATGACAAAAAAATAGAAAAGAAATCTGGTCTCTGTGGCTGTCACAGGACTGTTATAAACCCGTCCAATCATTTCATTTGGCCCAAATGTACTGATTGGACGTGCTAGCTACCTGCCTACCTGCATGCACTCATTGTGCGTCACCGGAATCTTACACAAGCTGCTAGCTTGACAGCTGTGAGCACGAACAGTAGTCATGTTTGCTGTTCTGTTCATTATGATATGTTTATGTTTGTAATTGTAATTTTGGGGGAGTGGTTTTGGAGGGGCTGTCAGTGTTGCTGACTTGCCAACTTTCTCTGTAGATTTAGGGACTTTTGGAGCTAGTTAGCCGCTAGTACTGCCAGCTACTTTCATTGGAAAAGAGTTGGCAACACTGGGCTCATTGTTTTGGTTGGATCCTTTTTAAAAATCTAGTGAACTCTTGCTAGTTTCTCAAGATCGTCCAACCTACCTTTAAGTGGGCATCATGAATATGAGCGTCAGTAATTACTTCCAGTATCCACAGGCTACTATACCAGTCCAGTCACACATAAAGGCGTGATTGACACGATATTGTGCAAGGCAAAAGCGGGCAATAAGAACACCGTTCTTGCTTTTGGCATGTCATTTGTACGCCATGTAGCCTGTACTGACTGCAATGTAAATGCATCCGCGTAATACGCTACGCTCAGAGCTAGTAACGCTTATGGCGGGCTGAAGGACTTTCAACCAGGAGACCGGTGTTTTGCTTTGTAAGTTATGACAGTGACATTTGTGGTGTGTTTTCAGTACTCATGTTACGTTGTTACGTTCATATTGTACTTATTTTAAGCTCAACCATGATGTTTTTGTGGTTTTGTTGCCTAAACCTAACTGTGGACATTACCCTAGTTTTGTTGCGTGGCATATAAATGAAACGTGGAATGTACCTGTAATGTTGTGCTATTTATACGCCTTCCTGTGAGATCGGGTTGACTATACAGTATGTCAACATCTGTCTCTTTATAGCACACATCGTTTTTGGGGTCATTTCCTGTTGTTGGTTTGGATTACTTTTTACTCCTGACGAACTGGGTTGCAGGTTGCTTGGACGAGATCCAAGGCCCACTTTTTTAAACCGCCTTGTGTGGCACAATGCAGTCTGAATGACTGCTCCAATGGCTCAAACTAACACAGTAAAGAGTTCCCAGTTATGGTAAATTAACCATTCAAGAAATCACAAACAGTATTTCAAATAACTTTCAATTTATATACACTCTACTGTTTGGCTTTCTGTTTTTCCTCCATCTCCTGACTTTATCTGGAGTTACAGAGTGACACAAATCTCAAAGATAAGCTATCAACTGCAGTATGTCAGTGCAGCGGAAAAGGAGGAAAGATCTCGATATATATATGTTGAGAGCACGCAGTTTGAGGTAACCATACCTTGTCAACACTGTGTGGCAGGAATTCACTTCAACAGTCAGCTGTCTTGCAAACTGTATGTAAGTGTGTATGTGTGTGTTTGAGGCTCTCCTGGGTGCACAAAACGATTTTCTGGCAGTGAAGTCAAGGCAGGTTAAAGGGGTGCCCCCTTTTTTCTCTGCAAGGCACAATGATGCTCAAACACTTCCTTTCACTGACTTTTCATAACAGAATATTGTGCTGCCTTTATAACATAAAATCCTAGACAAGTTACACACGCCTCAATTCAGCACATTCAGTAAAAATGATAGCTTGTAAATGTAATGTTTCCCCACTGTTTATGTGGCAAAAGGTTCACTCCGTGAAACTATCCACGTGGAAAAATCTGAACCCCTGTGTTCACGACTGCTGAACCTTTGCGGTGCTTCATTGTCAGGCTCAGAATTGTCTGTTCTCCTCTCTTTGACTTAGTTCACTCTTGAAAGCTCCCTCACACGCGCTCCTGTGTGTTTGAAGCAGGTGAACACCCACACACTCACACCACCACAGATCCACGGCTCCTGGCTGGGTTTAAATCCATGACAAGGAGGAGCCCTCTCCCTGAATATCAAAGATCTGAGAGCATGTAGGCATGACTCACACCCGGGTCTGTCTCGCTCCCAGCAGGCTCCCTGGCTACTCGTTGAATGTGGCTGCCGGAGGACGCCGAGCAGACGCCGTCTCTGAACTAGACTGTGTTTGTCGCCCATGCTATGTGAACACGTGAAAGTCTCAGCGGTGTACTGAGATTTTCTAACCGAGCCATTTGTCCCACCCAGTTCCTGCTTCCATGCCGGGGGGTCATTGCTGGACGATAAAGAGCGCCCGTGCTCTCTTCAGCACAATGTCAAACCATTCCAGGCGAGCGAGGAGGGCAGAGTAGCTGTGACAGCTACAAAGTGGCTGAGGGAACTGTGTACTTTAGCCGGTCTGCTTCAAATGAAAAGGGCTGCTAACAGCAACAAATCACAGCTCTGCAACGCAGCAACTTTCCCTCTGTGATAGAAACCTTTTTCATTAGTGCTCCCTCTTTACATTTCTAGCTCTCTGCTGGATATACAGAGCTTGTTATGCTATTCATTTAGCACAGCAACTTCGTGCAGATGTGAAGTTTTATTTCAACTCGCAATAGCACGTTGTGGGTGCGAATGAGTTTGTGCGTGAATAGTAATATGTGCACCGCCAGCCTGTCAGAGTCGCGAGCCTATTTTGTATGGACACGGGGCTGCACCTTGGTTGAGGTGTACACAGCGCCGGCGCGATAGCCTGTCTTGCGCAGCAGGCCGGGATGACATGTGAATCGCAGCAGCCGAGAAAGCCCCGCTTAAGTGGAGGCAGTAGGGAGAAGCAGCCGAAGAGCCAGGAGGCAAACAGACAAACAGATGGACAGGCCGATGCCAAGCAGGCAGTGGAGCAAATAGATTGTGCAGCATGGTGAACAGACTCAGCCTACCAAAGAAACAACCAACAGACACAAGACCGTGCCACCCCTTGTCAGCCGATCGTGCTTCTCTATAATTCGTCGAGATGGGATAGATACGTGGTAAATAGGGCTCTCATCTTCCCCCTTCTCCTCGTCTGCCCCTGTCACATCCCTCATTTGATATGTGTTATGTAGGAGGAGGAGGAGATGTCAGTCTTGCGAGATGGGAAATGAACAAACCTGGATGTGTGAGAAAGAAATGCAGGAGAGAGATGGGTGCTGCGGGTGGAATTGGACGGTGGGGCACTGGGGACTTCAGCCCAGCAGATACAAACAGAATCATAGACACACAAAAAATAACCATATTGAGTTTTCAAACACACTTTTTGACCAACTTCAGATTTCAAACACACGACCCTGCATGGCAAGATTTAAATTAAATGAAAAAGAGATTTTGTCAAGAGAGATTATTGCTTTTTGAGATTATTCTGTTTGGATTAAACAAAGAGCTGCCTTTCACTAAGAAAGTGGACATGCTGCCACACAGCAGCGGGCCTGTGGTAATGGCACTGCAGAACAGAGCTTCTCCTACCTTGATGTCTCAGAAACACTTGGAAAGTATTAAGCTTGTATTTCCCCGAGGCATCGGGCACATGCTCACTGGAGCAATAACCTTTGCTTTAATGCAGGAGGAGCATGATTGTAAGTTTTCCTTAGAGACTTTCCCTCTAAAATGCGAGGTGCTCAGATTGACTCAGTCTTGTTTTTCCCTCTATGGAAAACATCTAGCGCCGTGCAAGTCAAATAGAAAACCACCTTAAAGAGCTGAGACAGCCCTGTCAGATCTGTCTGGTTGTGTACTTACACAGTCTAATGCTTTGCCTCTATGTGTGTGTGTGTGTGTTTGTCTGTGTGTGTGTGTGTGTGTGTGTGTTTGTCTGTCTACATAGGTAGAATGTAAGAAGGCCCAGCCCAAGGAGGTGATGTTCCCACCTGGTACACGAGGGCGAGCCAGGGGTCTGCCCTACACCATGGATGCCTTCATGCTGGGGATGGGCATGCTGAGTGAGTCACAAACACATCTGCTTACACAATAACACACATACTCATCCTTTTATATAACATATTTGCAAATACAAACACAAAATGTAAGCTGTTTTTTGAGGGTGGTGGTTATGGGTGTGAATCACCAGAGGCCCAACGATACAATATTATCACAATACTTAAGTCACGATACGATATTAACATGATACTTAAGTCACAATACAATATAATCACGATACTTAAGTCACAATACGATATTATTACTATGCGATATTATCACGATACTTAAGTCACAATACGATATTATCACGATACTTAAGTCACGATACGATATTATCACGATACTTAAGTCACAATACGATATCACGATACGATATTATCACGATACTTAAGTCGCAATACGATATTATCACGATACGATATTATCACGATACTTAAGTCACAATACGATATTATCACGATACAATATTATCACGATACTTAACTCACGATACAATCTTATCACCATACGATATTATCACAATACTTAAGTCACGATACGATCTTATCACAATACTTAAGTCACAATACGATATGATCACAATACTTAAATCATGTTACGATATTATCACAATACTTAAGTCACAATACGATATTATCACAGTACAATATTATCACAATACTGCAATTTTAAATATTTTGCAATATGCTGAGTATTGCAATAAGATATACTGTGATTTATTTATTTATTTCTAATGCAAATTATGCAGTTTGTCCTCATCTGTTTAATTTAATAAGATACAGTTTTAACTCTGATTATCTCAGAGTTTTCAGAGGTTCAGAGGTTAATAGTTTATATCATAAAAGATCGATACTTAACATTTGAGCATCGATACAATATTGCCCCGCAAAATATCGTGATACTTTGCTGTATCGATTCTTTCCACCACCCCTAGTGGTGGGTTGGGGGTTACGGAGGAAGTGTCAGACATGCACGCCATTCAGTCATCAATTTCTACCTTTTAAAAAAAAAATCATCTTGTGCAAACTCGTCGTCGTGATAGCCCCATTAGGTGGGCGCTGCCCCTAATTAGGCTGCTTCAAGGTGTGCCACCAGTGGCCACTGTGGTCTATTTCTGGTCGGGTCTGGTACAGGCAGCCCCTGGGCATATAGGAGCAGACCAGCACATTAGCAGGCTAAATGAAGAGGAAAATTGGTGTAATGTCATATTAAGGATTCATCACTGTGCCCCCCTTAATGGGTAATGAAGGGGACACACATGTCAGGGAGAGATCTCATCTACAGGGACCTCAGCTGCTGGCCCACCCCTCTTCATTACCATCCAGCCCATGCCTGTGGCCCTTTTTATTTAACACCATTGCACTCTCTCTCTCTCTCCCTCCCTCGCTCCCTCCCTCCCTCCCCACCCGCCCACTGTCTCCTACCTACCTATTTTTCTCTCTATCTATCTATCTATCTATTTAACTATCTGTATATCTATCTATCTATTAATCTGTCTCTCTATCTACCTATCTAGTTATCTGTCTCTCTATCTACCTATCTATTTATCTATCTCTCTATCTACCTATCTATTTATTTGTCTCTCTATCTACCTATCTATTTATCTGTCTCTCTATCTACTTATCTATTTATCTGTCTCTCTATCTACCTATCTATTTATCTGTCTCTCTATCTACCTATCTATTTATCTGTCTCTCTATCTACCAATCTATTTATATGTCTCTCTATCTACCTATGTAGTTATCTGTCTCTCTATCTACCAATCTATTTATCTGTCTGTCTACGTATCTATTTATCTGTCTCTCTGTCTACCTATCTATTTATCTGTCTCTACCTACCTATCTATTTATCTGTCTATATTTATCTGTCTCTCTATCTACCTATCTATCTATCTATCTACCTATCTATCTATCTATCTATCTATCTATCTATCTATCTATCTATCTATCTATCTATCTATCTATCTATCTATCTATCTATCTATCTATCTATCTCTCTCTCTCTCTCACTCTATATATATATATCTTGATCTGTCTCTCTTACTATTTATCTCTCTTTATCTGTCTCTTTATGTATCTACAGTATCTATTTATCCCTCTCTACCGATCTACCTATCTACCTATCTAACTATCTACCTATCTACCTATCTACCTATCTATCTATCTATATTGATCTTTCTCTCCTACTATTTATCCGTCTCTTTATCTGTCTCTTTATTGATCCGTCTTTCTAACTATTTATCTATCTCTCTATCCTAACTGGTCTGTCTCTCTGTCTGTCTCTCTGTCTGTCTCTCTGTCTGTCTCTCTGTCGTTCTCATTTCCTATGCATATAATTTGTATGTGTGACCCGACCAAATGGATTTGCCCTCACATGAAAGATTTATTTTTTCCTTCAAAAGCAAAAGAGACATGCAGCTGATTGTAAGAGACTCGTTTCGCCCTGCCAGTAGCCCTCCTCCCCCTCCTCCCTCTCGTATAGCAGGTGCAAGCAGAACCACAGTCATGCATTTTTATCTGTACCAGGTAACGTAATGTTGAGAGCGAGCGGCTTTGAAGGTCGATAGCAACTCATAGTTAGGTGCTTGTTTTGCATTTTCTTTTTTTAAAAAGTGACAGGAAACAGTGAATTAAGCGGTGGAATCATATTTTAAACAAGAAAAAATGAAGGGGCAGTAAAGTAATTATCTATAGCAGCTATCTATTTATCCATCTGTCTTTGTGTCCATATAATTATCTATCCATCTATCTATATAC
The DNA here is from genome assembly GCF_043250625.1 of Sebastes fasciatus. Taxonomy (NCBI): domain Eukaryota; kingdom Metazoa; phylum Chordata; class Actinopteri; order Perciformes; family Sebastidae; genus Sebastes; species Sebastes fasciatus. The sequence continues at coordinate 22,216,011 of NC_133810.1, read as the reverse complement.
AGTCGCATAAGCCGTCATGGTAATTCCAGGTTCGACCTTGCCATGAGACTGATTATACAGTTGTTTGTGGCAAAGCGTAGATAAGATTGGCCAAGTGCTTGTGTCAGCTCTATCTCAGTTGTTCAGTTCCATCTCATCTGCTAGAAGTATTTAACAAGCGAGCACAGTGAACTTTTCAGAACTTATTACAGACTAATGTGTCTGTGAAGAGGACAGCACTCTTCCCCTCCACTGGGAGACGGCGGGCAGAAAAGGCAGCGATGTGCTTCATGTGAGAATATTAACAGCCAACTTGTTTGGAGACACTCTTATCTAAATGAAATTGGAACAAGGACAGCGAAACATTCCTTTATATAATTTGCATTTAGAAAAAAAAGGGGACCCTAGGCTCATTATTTAAGAAAGTGTAAGCTCCTTTTGTGCCAGATCTCATTAAAGCCATCCCCAGCGCCTTTGTTTACTGCCTCTAATCGAGGCATTTATCTTTATTGTGTTGTGCCCGATGTATGTTTGCTGAAATTAATACACATTTGAGCCCGGGCGAGGTATGGGTGTACCAGATGGATAATTGATTTTAAAGTGAATCAGAACTGTTGAGCCATAAAATAGGTACATTAGCATGCATATTAATAAGGCAAATAAGAGCACTAAGAGGCCGCCACCGGGCCAGACACAATGGCAGGCTTCATTTAGTGAAATGCTAGGAAACGCACCTCTTTCTTTCTTCTTTCCTCCCACTCTCTTGTTTGTATGCACATACTAAAGATTTCACAAGGTAGTAGCTTAACTTAGCATGTGTCTTAATCCATTTCCCGACACTTTCATATTCCTCTTTTTAGCCCATCTCTCCCTATACACTCAGTGCACACAAACTCTTCAATTAGTAATGTGAAACCCATTGTAATGCAGTACATCAGACGAGGGAAGTGGTTTTGCCATTTTCAGAAAATGTTTGAAATAAGGGAGTATGAGGAGCTGCGGTATCTAAGCCAACAATTTCAGTTTGGCATTTATTCTGTTTTGACAGTAAGACAGTATCAAACACATAATATCCAATACTTTGCAGCCCGTGATAGCTTTTCATTGTATCGCATCACAGTTCTCTTCAGACCAAACAAACAATGAGGGGTTGTGTGAAAGCTATCCATCTGTAACTTCCTGGTGATGACTTCTCATCAGCAGCTGATGGAGGATTTATTTATTTCTGGTGTAGCCTCCGTCCTACTTCATCCACGCCAGGTTAAGGTTCCTCTCGCCGCCTCTCTCCGAGTTGCATTTCTTTTTTGTCTGCGAGAGAGAGAGGGGGGAGAGGGTCTGGGAGAGGCATTTTCCCATTGGGTCAGGAATAAATTGAACTTTTTCATGGACAGCAAACACTGATTAGATATTTATGACCAAGGTCAACCTTTCTGATTCCAGCTGGCACAGGCTCTGAGGCATACAGAACAGAGCATCTACACACATGCTCACAGCCACACACACACGCACATAGCCTACATACACTCGCGCACATACTCACACACAGAATTATGCATGCATGCAAAATACGTTTTGAGGCCTTCAATGCTGTAGACACATGCATACAAGTGTATATATGCCATCTTTGGACAAAATGTATAAATGTCTAGCTTTATTCTTGCTCCAGAACTGCAATTAGTGTGTGAGCCAGGACCCCAAAATTTGGGCTACTAGGGCTGTCAAAGTTAACGCGCTACTAACGCGTTAACGCAAATTCTGATTTCTAGGTTGTAGAGGGCTCAGTTTTAAAGTTAGAGTGGTATCATATGAAACTACAAAACCTAAGGAATCCATTTGGACCAACCACGTCATATAAGTATGTCGGGAAGGAGGCTAAATAACGCTCCAAACTTATGCTAAATTTTGGCAATAAAAACTGTCATGACCATTTTCAGAGGGGTCCCTTGATCTCTGACCTCAAGATATGTGAATGAAAATAGGTTCTTTGGGTACCCACGAGTCTCCCCTTTACAGACATGCCCACTTTATGATAATCACAGACAGTTTTGGGCAAGTCATAGTCAAGTCAGCACACTGACACACTGACACACTGACAGCTGTTGTTGCCTGTTGGCCTTGAGTTTGCCATGTTATGATTTGTGCATATATTTTTATGCTAAATGCAGTACCTGTGAGGGTTTCTGGACAATATTTGTCATTGTTTTGTGTTAATTGATTTCAAATAATATATATATATATACATTTGCATAAAGCAAGCATATTTGCCCATGTTGATAGCAGTATTAAATACTTGACAAATTTCCCTTTAAGGTACATTTTGAACAGATAAAAAATGTGCGATTCATTTACGATTAATCACAATTAACTATGGACAATCATGCAATTAATCTTTAATTAAATATGTTAATCGATTGACAGTCCGTCTGTACGCAACCTGAAGAATGAATACTATGTTTAAATACATAGATTAAAATAATGTGAGGGAGCTGGAAAGCATCCCCCTCACTAATGGGAACCGGGCTACCGGTGCTTGATACCCTCATATTTGCATTATTATGTTCATAAAATCCACAGAAATCTGTATAATTGAGAAAGTACAGGGATAAAGTAATTATCTTGTCTAGAAACCTGCTATAATACAGTTATTCTTGTAATTCTATGAGTATATCCTTCGGCAACAATATGGAAAATATCATGATATTGATAACAAGAAAATTCTCCAAATTAGGTTTTTAACCTTTGTAGGGGTGGGGTAACATTTTCTGCTGTACTGATGTTAATAAGGACTTCATACAAAAAGTAATTAGATCTGAATTACTCAATAAATGATCTAGAAATCCATGTGACTATATGTGTCCTAGGGTTTTAATTGACAGACAACAGACAAAAACGTTCTGAAAATGCAATGATTCACTCTCACTAGCACTGTATTGCGAGTGCCAGCAATGACACAGTTTTCAATGTAGAATTTTCTAACAACGTTTGATGAAAAGCGCTTGAACTCGGCTATCATTGTGACAAATTTCAATGTTGAGGGATCGCTGCTGACAAAATACCACTAGGTTCAATACATATGTTGTACTTTATATTGGCCACTTTTCAGAAATGTTTGTTTTAGGGCAGTTTTGTAAAATGTATGACAGCACACATACCACTGATGCAATGCTATCACATATTTTCTAACTCTAGGGATGTATACCTTGCCTAAAATCACTACTAGCATTATTCCCCACAGATGATACAGACCAACCCTACCGGCTCACAGACTACATGCAATACAGTACGTGCATTGTAGAGTTAATTGTAGTATTTTGAAATATCTCATTTAATCCATTTTTGCCTGCAACCTAATTTTTTTAATTTCCTTTGGAAGTGTTCTCTGGGCTTGCCTGAGCACAAATGTGACGACACTTTCCAAACCGTTTGTCTGAAAAGAGAGTTTTTCTTATCATACTATATGTGACCAAATACTAGATATAGTATGATAAGAAAATGGCTGTATCTCAGAAACCATAAGGAGCACAATCATGTATTTGGTATCTATGAACTCACAACAAGTTGAATATCAAAGATATGCACACATATGCAGTGTAAAAAAACAATATTTCATATAGAAAACATTTAATAAACACAATGTTAGTGTTTTTCAAAAATCCTGACTTTTACTATTGATAAAAGTGTGATATTCCATGTGATCTAAACATTTGAAATGTTGTACTGTCAGACACTTGCCCAGAGTATGTCCATACCAAATTTCAAGTCTTTTGACCAATCAGAACAAATGTTGTGTCATTTTTCCTTTATCATACTAAATATAGTCCTTGGTCACAAACAGGTTATTTGTGTTTACTGTAAGCTCTGTTAGTCTGCAGTATCTATAGGAGCAAAAGTTCCAATTCAGATGTGACTACAGCCAATTTATGAGGCTGGTACATACTGTATCTAACAAGAACTGAGGACACGAAAGCCTGAGAGAGGTTTCCGAGGTCAGTTCCTAAGGTGTAATTTACACACAGTGAAGAAAGAGTTATCAAGGATGGCTCCAGTGACTCATTCCTGGCCTAAAGGACTTCCTCTTATTAGGTAATTTAGTCCAGACTTATGGTTGAAGGTGATAATAGCTGGAGGAAAACCGATAAAGACTGAGACATATACCATAATTACAGGGTTAATTATGTTTATATTACCTTTGATGGTGCTCAAATTCTCACTGCCTCTCACACAGGCTCACTCGCTCACCCACCCGCCCACTCTTCTTCTCAGATTTCTTGCTTTGTCTGTATCCCGCTTCCTAGCTGCCTGCTCCCCTCACACCCCGTTCTCTCAATATGTTGCCCACAGCTGCTTCTGTCTGAAAACTGTCCAGCTAATTAACTGGTGGGTCTGCGGTTGTAATAAGAATCATGGCAGCAGATGAACAATACATCTGCTACTCTTAAATTTTTCTAATGACACTGGGTCCTCTTTGTAACTCTCCATCCATCCAGGGACAGCCCAACTTCTAAACAAGCCTGTACCCTCACACAGACTTTGACTTTGGTTTACAGATGGTAGTTTGTAGTCACACTTTCCATATTCAGCAAGTTTTATTATTCTGTGGCTGTGGTTGATTTTTACCTTAATTTTATAAATAGTAGGGCTGTCAATCGATTAAAATATTTAATCCTAAAAAATTGTGATTAAACGCATGATTGTTCATAGTTAATCGTGATTAATCGCAAATTAATTGCACATTTTTTACCTTTCTAAAATGTACCTTAAAGGGAGATTTGTTAAATATTTAATATCAACATCGGAGTGGGCAAATATGCTTGATTATGCAAATGTATGTATATATTTATTATTGGTCAATTCACAACACAAAAAAATTACAAATATTGTCCAGAAACCCTCACAGGTTTAAATATGCCAAATCATAACATGGCAAACTGCAGCCCAACAGGCAACAACAGCTGTCAGTGTGTCAGTGTGCTGACTTGACTATGACTTGCCCCAAAACTGCATGTGATTATCATAAAGTGGGCATGTCTGTAAAGGGGAGACTCGTGGGTACCCATAGAACCCATTTTCATTCACATATCTTGAGGTCAGAGGTCAATGGACCCCCTTTGAAAATGGCCATGACAGTTTTTCCTTGCCAAAATTTAGCATACATTTGGAGTGTTATTTAGTGTCCTTTGCGACAAGCTAGTATGACATGGTTGCTACCAATGGATTCTAGTTCACTCTAGCTTTAAAACTGAGCCCACTACAACCCAAAAATTGCAAGTTGCGTTAATGCGTTAAAGAAATTAGTGCCGTTAAAACTAATTTGCGTTAACGCGTTATTATTGCGTTGTTATTTCAGTGGTTGACATAAAGAAGAAAGGTGCTTTACAAGGGTGTGTGATTGAGAAGGGCAGCACAGTTGTCACTGCGTGATGATGGACATAGAGGATGCTCAGCTTTAATGCACGGCAGAAATTATGAGAGAGAGGCTGCTGCACTGTCGACACTGCACAGACCAGCTGTTGAAAACACCAAATATACAGCACACACAACCAAATATACAACAATTTGCGCATACACAGATTTAAATTAGATTTAATGTATTTGTTATATCATTCATTGCAGCATTATAATGGTTGTTTATCAGAAATTCAAACAGTGGTGCAGCTAAAAACAAGGTGCTCAAAACTCTCACTTGATGTTGCCGTCCTCAGAGATAGTTTCTAATTAAACAATCTGATTGGTTAAACACATTTAGCACATGCTCATCATTTCCATAGCACGCTGGTTGCCCCTGATAACTCTTGAGATAAATATAAACTATAAATATAGACTAACTATAGATAACAAGTTAGTTTTACATTCAGATTTAATTAATGGTTAAACCTTGTGTGAACCAGTAAAACAATATAGCAGCACATAAATGAATGTCACGCTGGAGGTGTAAATGAGGAGCAGCTATCACTTCCTTGCCCACAGCATCTTTTTCTCAAACTGCATATTAACACCTGAACCTTTCTGCTACGCACAGACACACAGAACATAAACAGGCGCCGACGTCATTTCAAGGCACCTGCTATAAAGTGTTATTACACGGAGCTATAAAAATGTCTGAGAACTTGTGGTTGAATAAAAAAAATGACAATGAATCAGACAGTTGGGAACCAAGAGGAGTGCTGTTTGTTCAGGAGGTTATCAATGCTTCAGGTTTAAACCGTAGACTGTATATATAGATAGACGACATGTATCCACTTCCTACAACTGCACAAAAGGTAGCTGTTTGGCTAGAAAGACACAACTAACCATAATATCTCTATAAATACATTTATGATCAAATTGACACATGTTCTATTACACAGACTCGTGACTGTTAAGGAAAATTAAAGTTACATGTTTCCACGACTACTTCACTCAGAGCAGCTGTCAATGGCGTCTCACCCCCTTTTTATATCATCAAATAACTAATTAAAACCAATTTCTTTTTCTATATTCATCCTCCAAATCGCTATTCGAAAGTTTTGTTTTAAATGTAATACATATATATTTAATCATGTAATAATAATGTATAAATCACAAAATAGCCCTTTAAATAAGGAATAATCCCACAACATTATTCATTATTCATATTCAACATTAATTATTATTAGTTATTCTCAGACGGATATCGCTGTTGTTGTGTGTAAAGGTGCGTGTGTGTACAGTAGTGCCTGTTCCGGGCACTGAAATGTCAGCCTGCCGGCAGCGTTGCATTGCAGAGCTTCGAATACCTTCAAATATTTCTCGTCGAAGCCCAAGAAATGGTATTTGGGACAGCCCTAAGTTGAACACACATCAGCGTGATGAGGCCTTCCTAAAATGACAGAAACCACTGTTATATAACTATATTTATTTGACGTGAACTTTGACTTTTTAGTTTAACCCATATCCAATCTCCTAACATGGAGGGGGCAGGCTTTAAGACCTGTCCTGCAGCCAGCCACCAGGGGGTGATCGAGATGTTTTGGCTTCACTTTTGGCGAGCTGTCATGTCATCAATCTTTATATACAGTTTGTGGTTTAAACCAGCACAAAATTTGGCAACCGTTCTTGATTCCCAACCCTAATGAAGATCTATCCCCAATGAATGATGGGGATCAGTAAAAAAAAAAAAAAAAAGACCTGTCTATTAGCTGCTCTGAGGCTTATGTTGCGGCACCTTAAGTGTATTAAAATCTAATATAATTAAACAGATTATTGATCCATGAAGGGTAACTTTGCTTAGTGTAAAATATGTCCTGTAGGAAAAACAAGAGCAGCGTGATCAAGATTAGAGGTTAATGTAATTGTGACAGTTGACCATCGATTGAGGGTGGTGCGTGTTGTCAAACTGCACACACAATGAATGTCTACCATCAACATTATGAGCTATAAATACATGCCGCCTCTTTATTAGGCTTAAAAGCATAAAAACAAATCACTTCTTGCTTATTGCCGTTTTTTCAAACAAAGCAAAATAGGGTAACACATAATACGCACAAGACTTTATATGTGAAATGTCCAAAAAAGTAATACTTAATCCTAACTATTTCAGGCTCATATTTAATGTGGATTATTGTAGTTTTATTTTTCAGGGTATTAAGTAACATAAGAATTTGCTTGGCAAAATGAGAACACTTTAGTAGCGTGGATCCCCAGGAGTTTTAAAGCCAGCCTTTCGAGATTTGTTTCCCTCTCAAAGTGGATATATATATGTGTGTGTGTGTGTGTGTGTGTCACATCTGTATGTAATCGTACTCATCTCTTTTTAATCTCTTTTCTCTCTATCAAAGGTTACCCTAATATTGTGGCAACATATGGCCGCGGATACACTGGATTCGCACCCAGCTACAGCTACCAGTTCCCTGGTGAGTTAAAGGCTTTCCTTAAAATATCAATGTTGCAGCTGATTTCTGTCATGCACTCTCCAGCACAGTCAGACACGCACACACAATCACGCTTGCAAACACTCATCAATATACAAGTCAGTCATCAAATAATCTGCAGGGTTATAAGCATGTTACGTGTCCGGATTTCTCAACTAGCTTTTGAAAGCTGACGTATAGTGAAGTAAATTGCTTACTCCTTTTTTATCCCGCACTTGAACACTACCATGACCAAATGTCTAAAATGGATGGGGAAGTTCTCCGTCTTCCCGCGGCCGCAATGTATGCAAATTCATCTGTGGAGAAGAAGCAGAGAAATAAGCGGCGGCTCTTTGTGTAGGCAGATTTTAAAAACGTGGTTCTTATAATGGAAAATGAGTGAAGTCATTTTCTGCATTAAAAGTGTCGACTCAGAGCGGCCGGGCGCTTCTAATGGGAGTCCAAATGGGAAGGCGTGCTGTCTGGAGGTGAGCAGCAGCTGTACCTGTCTGCTGCTGCAACAGGGCCCGTGGCTGTGTGCGCGGCGCCTCACTTAGACAGGCATCCCGTCAATTTCATGCTTTATTTAAGGACTTTGCACATACTTTGTTTGCCGTGCCAGACATCATTCCCTCCACTGATAAGACGGAATGGGAAATATCTGACAGCAGCTCAGATCTCTGTAATATCTCTGCGAAATAGATTCAGGAATGGCGAGACAGGAGGTCCAGCTGTGACCACCTGCAGAACAGACGCAGGCTAGATTTACACCTGACCACAACATTGTTTGACAGAAGAAATGGAATAGCACCTATTCATCAATGTTGGGGAACATGAGCAGCATACAAATGTGGGAATTTTTGTCTGCTTTTTTTTTTTTTAAATGGAATAATTTAGGAGTATAATGGCTCTTTCTTTCAACAACTGATTGATATGAATGTGAAGACCAACAATGTACATGATTGTTTTTCGGTGTAGCATACGTGAATTGGTATTCATCCATCCTTCATGTTCTGTCATCGGTGTGGGGTGCTGAGGATGCTGCAGCACCCCTTGCTTTTTCTGTATGCCTATTGTTTAATAGCAATCGAAATTAAAAATATATTATTAAAATATTTTTTATACCTCATATCAACCTCCGCAGGGTGAATGTGCATCGGTAGATCCTCGCTTGTCTTCTGCATGAAATGTCTGTATCCTCACTGTCCTGCATTATTCTAAACTATAGTAACCTGGTTATGGGTCGTCCATGCTCCGCCTCACCTCCTCTTCCTCTCCTCTCAGTTCTCATTCATTAGCTCCGTGTTGTTGACTGTGTAGTTGCTGTGGCTGCTTTGAAATACAGTATGTTAATGTTCAAGTTGGCTTTTCTAAAATCAGGGTTTTCCCTGCCATTGCAGTTTTTGCGCTGCGAAAAAAACAACGTGGAGAGCATCGAGGGAGGGGGGGTGAGAACGAGGTCAATTATCAATAAAATGTTCACGTCTTACAAAAGCAGGACATAATATCGCTGAAGAGAGAGAATAACCTACTAGTCATTCTGTTAGAATGCCGGGGCGGAACTGGTTGTTTACTAATGCGCGATGTTACGCACTGAGAAAACTATGTTCAGTTTTCTGAATCTTAAAGGGACAGTGTGTAGGATTTGGTGACATATAGTGGTGTGGTTGCAGATTGCAACCATCTGAACACCCCTCTGCTCACTCCTCCATTTCCAAGACTTCAGTAACGTGAGCTGCAAAGTGCAAAACAGTGGTAACGGTTTTACACTCTGCGGCTAACGTTACCACAATTTCGCAAGCGTGTCGAGAAGACACGGAGAAACGTGGCGGAGAAACGTGGCGGAGCAACATGGCGGACTTCGTGAAGAGGACCCGCTCCCTATGTAGATATAAAGGGCTCATTCTAAGCTAACAAAAACACAATGATTCTTAGTTTCAGGTGATTATACACTAATGAAAACATAATTATGAATATTATATTCCATTTCTGCTAATAGATCCCCCGAAATGTTACACACTGTTCCTTTAAAGGCTCTGTTATAGTGTAAATAATTACAAAAACGTGTCTTTGATTGTTTTGGGCATAATCTATAGTAATAATAATGGACCAAAATTATATAAAACAAAAAAATTAAAATTTCCTTGGGGGAGGCCCACCAAGCCCCCCCCCACACACTCTGTATACCCCAAGGCTGCACAACACCATAGCCCTCTAAAAACCCCGGGGCGGACCTGAACATTAGTGTAAAAGGTTGTTAGTAACTATTAAATATAAATGATCCTGGCCATTCAAATTAAAGCAAAAAACATGAATGTCACGCAGCACTTAGTATGACGTCATAATAAAAAACGACTTTCTCTCAGCACCCCCAACTCTAACTGACTTAACTGTGTTCTGTAAAAGAGTCCCTAAAAAGTTTCTGATCTTCGATGTGACAAAAACGAGAGAGAAGCAACTGAAAGGGAAAGGAGCGATCAGTATTTATTCCGTGTGAGTAATTCTAGTTAAACATGGATTTTTCAAATGTTTACTGTTTAGGACAAATTAAGGGATGTCACCTTCCCCCAGGCAGAATGTATGATCCTGTCCATGTTAAACTCAATTTAAAGAGTTTGATAAAGCTGTATGATTAAAACAGCCTCCTCTGGGCTCGCTCAACTCTTGACAGGGTAATTGGAATTTTTTAATGTATGAATCAAACTCCTTGTCCAAATTAAATAACCCCAGGCCAAATATTGACTGGTGTCCTTCCGTACTAAGATGTGGAAAGCATCCTCAATTTAAGATCAAAGGCTTTTTTCTCACTGTATACAACCCCCGCTGAAACACTCCTATAAATAAATGGAGCCCAGACCAGGCAGGCTGGATCCAAGAGGCGTAAATTGTGGGCAGCATTTCAAGGCTTTTTTTTTTTTACACCCAGGAAACCTCAGGGGTCCACTGTTAACAGGAAAAAGTGGTTAGGCAATTGTCCAATTGTCAAGATAAAACAGTGATAAACATTGATCAGTGATGAAACACTGAATTAAGTAATGAAAAAAAAAAACTCATTGAGACATACACAGAAAAAGAGAAACCAAAGCTGACATCCCAACAGCTCAAACAGAGTTCAAGTGTAGAAAAACGAACCTAAAAGACAAGTGAAATATACACAGCCGTAGTTTAAAAAAACAGCATTCGGTGCAGCCAGTTAGACTCAAAGCAGACACCAGCTCAGCGGCTGTTAAACAGCATCTGACAACTTAGCACTCTGGTCCTCGTGACACTTCCAATTAATTCCAACATTGATCACAAAGTGCCTTTGATATTGATCGCTTACAGTACGTTTCTATGTGTCTGTATTCGTGTGTTGCTTACAAAACGATTCCATCACAGCACAGACATCATTACTATTTAATGCACTTAGAGACCTTCACATATTACTGATGTAAATCAGATCATCCTCCATCTGTCAAAAACTTGTCCATGCAAGCGAGCATATATATCAGAGCATTTCCTCAAAGGGCAAACTCAGACACTGGTATTTATCTGTATTTAAACTAGTAATTACTGTAAAATGATTTCGGCGGACAACAACCACTGAACACTGTCAACAAATGTTTCTCTGACACAGTATATATTAGCTGAGTAATATTGAAAAGTAAACATTTTTATGCCTCCGCTGCGGCAATAGCTACAGCCAAAGGCATTATGATTTTGAGTTGTGCATCCGTCCATCCGGACCATTCTCGTGAACGCGATATCTCACGAACGTCTGGAGAGAATCTCTTAAAATGTCCACTTGGACTCAAGGATGAACTGATTTGATTTTGGTGGTCAAAGGTCAAGGTCACTGTGACCTCAAACAACATGTTTTTGACCATAACTCAAGAATTTGTGTGCTACTTATGACAATGGAATGGTGACATTTTGGAGAAACATGGATGTAAACTGCAACTTGACTGGTTGGCGGAGGCATACAACCACGAGGCGGTAATTCTCGGAATACATCTCATAGTGTATAATGTGTATAATGACACACATGAATGCCACAACCACAGAGGTGGCTTGATAGATACTTGACACATCGGCTGATGGCAGAGAGCAATAATGCAGTTGCTGGCATAATAATGTGCAAATGAAAATAGGTGAAGAAGATTGCTGATGTTAACAATGCAGATTTCGTAATGTAAAAAAAATTCAAAAAAGGCATTTCAACAGTTTTCTGAGGTAGAAAATAAAACTAGTCTGAATACAAATCAGTTTGATAAGAAACACTGAATGGAAACAAAACCGTGTTTGATTGCAAAGAAAAGGCTTCAGGGTACCTTTAAGTGCAGAACAAAAATGCAAGCAGCATTTTGTTGAAAGTTTGAATATTGGAATATTAGCCGCAAGTTCAATATCATGAGCCCCTAAAGAATCATGTACATTCCTCTTTAAATTTCTGCCATTTCCAGGTCCTGTAGTTTAACAAACTCCTCCTTGAGATTCAACTTCAAATTTGTACAGTACAATCTTATGGCCTTTGCAATGAAATGTTATTAAAACAATATAAAGTCATAGAACGACGTTGCCGTGGCGTGGCGGTGAAAAAGCGCCTTTTGCCAAAAAACAGCAAGTTGTTGTAACATCGACGTACACTTTTATGTCTTCTCCAAATTCCTCATGCCTGATAAGAGTCCCGGCCTGAGAACATCCACACGCAAATTTTGACTCATAGTCATAGCGCCACCTACTGGCAACAGGAAGTTACAACAGGAAGTTGGGGCGGCTGTAGCTCAGTCGTTAGAGCGGGTCGTCCTTTAACCACAACAATTTGCATGTGGATGTCCTGGCGGTTCGATCCCCGGTTCCTACTGTCCGCATGTGGAAGTGTTCTTGAGGACCCCGAGTTGCTCCTAGGGCGCTTTACAGCAGCCCACTGCTCCTAAAATGCTTAGGATGGGTTAAAAGCAGAGGTCAAACTTAATTTATGTACCTGTATGTGTATGACGATTCTAACATATTTATATATAGTTTGGGGTTTTTTTCATACACAAATCTACAATCTATAATCAACAAATTTTCTGTTGCACTTAAAGGATAGTGTGTTTTTCACAAGTGCATAGAACTAATCATTGCACATATTTTCGACATACTGTATGTTTGTTTAGCTATTATAAATGCATTCACACTGATAACACCAAGAGGATTGAAGTGTTTGGTAAAGACGCCTTCTCTGATTTTTTGCTCAGTGTGTTTTATATGCACTGCTGTAATCACACACTGTTTACCTCGTGGCAGCACCGTTTCAGCATTATGCTTGAACTAAAGTTGGAATTGAATTTCAAAGATGATGTTGCATACTGTGTAGTGAGTAGTGACAATCAAGAAGTCAGCAGTGTTTTCCATTACCTCAGAATTACAAATGGTAAGGAGGTGTAACTAATGATTAGCAACATCACAAGAAGAAAAGGTCTTTACTATTCATCAGAGCTTTTGTAATAGTGTACTTGATTGTTTACTATGTTTAGGTAACACATTTCCCTCAGCTTTACATTGACTTGTTTGTTAGTAGGGTTCCTCTCTTCCGAGCGACTTGTAACACGATGAACCACAATGACTTGTGACAGTTATTGTCTGTCTGATCACATTGTGGTGAAAAAATTTAACATTTTCTCAGATTGTGCTGTTACACATTCAGGACCTTGATGGCAAGCAGTGGTATTGTCAGTGTCGAATGAAAGCAGAGGGGACCGTAATGTATGCATGCAAATGTGACATGTGATATGTGAGTGTTGTCACATTGCAGTTTTCTGTGTGGATGTAAATATCCCCACTGTTTCAGATGAAGACCCCTAGACTTGTGCTGAGGCTGCTGCTGCCTTTACCTCCAAATAACAGCGGCCCCACAGACGGGTGTCGTTGCACTGCTGTCGTCATGTGATTTGGAAAGAAAATAATGCTAATATTTCTGACACTTTCACTCTCGAGTTGTAGCTGAATCTCCATATTCATATCCAGTCCCTGAAGTAACCTCACTATGAACTGAGCATTGTCTTTGCTTTTAGCAAAAATCCCTTGCACACACAAAGGACATGCCTCCAAAAAAGATGCAAAAAAACCTCCGATAAACCCCGTTTCCCAGAGTAGTGTTAATCAAACTGATTGACATCATTGCATAATTGAGGTTAACTTACTGAAAAGGGGAGCACAATAGTTAACAGCATGCTAAACCCATCCTTCACTAGCAGGATACTAGCTTGGAGAACAGACAGGAGTTACCACTCGGAGGCAAAGCACTATACTGCTGTGGATGTGGCCAGCAGCAAAACATATTTTATCTACCTAAAAGAAAGGCCCACCTAAAAAAATCAATATCAGTTGAAGTGTATGTTATATTTAGAATATTTCCGACGGTTTATCTTGCGTCAGACATTCCATTCCGACAGGGAACTGAAGCCGTTGTATTTATTAATGCTCTCGCTAAAGCCACCAGACTCCATTGAAAAAAACTGTAATTTGACCTTACAGAACAGGGGAGTTGCTGGTCTACCGCTGCCTCAATCGGTTAGTTTGTTTGTGATATTGTTTGACTTTGGTGAGTCCGAACATACCAAAGTCACACACAATAACACATAACATAACACAAACAAACTAACCTATGTTGTGGTGCAGTGGTAGACCAGCAACTCCCATCTTCTACAAGATAAAATTAATGGGTTTTTTCAGTGGAGTCTGGTTGCTTTGGCGAGAGCATAACGGCTTCAGTTACCCATCAGTAACATAGCCTGTATAGCTGTCTTACGGAAAGGTAAACCAGTGAAAATATTTTAAATATATAGCGTATACTTAAACTGATGTGAATTTTTTTAGGTGAACCTTTCTTTTAAGTGGCTAAAATACGTTTTGATGGCTTCCCCATCCACAGTACATTGCTTTGCTTCCGTGCTGGTACTCCTGTCTGTTTCTCCAAACTGGAGGCGTGCCGACCGCCATCTACTGTAGGTAATACATTGACTGTTGATAAGTACCCCATACAACCCCACTTCAAAACACCCACAATATCTCTTTAAGGCCATATTGAATAATGTTAATAAACACGGTCGTGAGCATTTTATTTACTGTGTATTAAGTGTCTGACTCATCTGCTGAATCCCTGTTAGCCTTAATATTAATCAAATGAGCCATCAGCATTAGCTAGCTGTGTCTCAACACTTTACTGTAGTGTTACAGCCAGTGCTTGAACGATGTTGTTGCTAAGGGTAGATTCACCAAAATTACATTCAAAACATATTTTCTCACTTACTGCACATCTTCTGGTATCCAGCCGTGCAGATGATTTGGGTTTATTTGCCTAGGTTTAAAGATATCAGCCTCTGAGATTTCTGCTGCCACCCCAACGCACTGGAGGTGAGAGTTAAAGCAGCAGTAGGAGAGATTGGAGCAAATATGATTAATGAAACGGTCACTATATCCTGACAGTAGTGCATGAGAGAGGTAATCTGAAAAAAATTACCTCTGTGTCCTCCGGCGTCCTCCGGTGCTCCTAATGGCATCTGCAGGATTTCACAGACCGGAGGAAAACAACCAATCAGAGCAGAGCTGGAGCATTAGCGTCTCAGCTGTCAATAACTCGACTTGACCGTTTGATCGGAGTTCACGAGTACACAGCTGCCTCTGCTGAATGAACAGCCAATAGGAACGCTCTCTCTCTGAAATTACTTGTGATTGCCCAAGATTTTTTAAAGCCTGAAAACAGAGCCATGAGGAGGAGCAGAAGTCTAGTTATCACTCAGAACACTTGAATTACAATATGCTGAAAGATTATTATGGATTTTTTGCCCAATGATGCCAAAAACATTCTGCCTACTGAAGCTTTAAGTGAGGAAATTTGCAGTTTGGGTGAACCAGCCCTTTAACAGCTGCCGTGCCGTTACTATCATACACTGTTTAAGTGAGATGACAAAATTGGCAGGTATCCTGTATAACACTGTCAGATAGCTTTAGAGTGATGTCAGGTGGTACATATTTGTGAATGTAGGTATCAGTATCACTTAGGCTGAGCTAAGGTAGGTAGTTGACATGTCAGTCATGTAGCAGTTTATTTTCTGCTATTGAACCCACACACAGCTGCCACACATGAACACACAGCTGCAGGATCAGTGAGGGCTTATTGTTAATATGATGTTATACCAATTTAAACTGACAGAGTTGCATTCTTCAATCAAAAATATAACCACACATCCCCTCTATGTCGTTCTAACCATAAATGAAATATAACTGCCTTTGAGAAAATGTCCGCACCAGCTCAAAAAGAGAACTTGAAAGTAACATCCACTATAAACAATGCCGTACACTGCTCTGCTCGTGCTGGATGGCAGCAGAATCAAAGTATGCAAATCCAGCACACAGAGCTTGACTTGAATTATCAGACTTCAGAGCTAACATTTATCAGGCTACAAAGAGCAAACTATAATTGAAAGTATCTTTGAATCAAAACGAGGTACAAAAAGGACTTCCCTTTGATTTCTACCAGACATTAAAGAGTGCACCGTTCCCTAGATACTGCAGATAAAAACTGTTGGACAGCGCTGATTTTCAGATAGTTTCATCAAACGAAGAAAATTCAAAAGTTTTGTTGAAATCAAGATCCTCGCCTCGCGTTGTGTTAGCAAGAGTGAGAAATGTATCTGGGAGCTGACTGACATCTGCTTCACTCCCTCTGGTAAATTTCTTTCTTAAAGGGGAACACCACCTAAATTAAGAATTCCAATATGTTATTTCCATGGCCTCAGAAAGTTCAATCAATATTTGTGAACATGAGCTACTCTCTCTCAAAGCCAGAAACCAGAGAAGTAAGTCTCAAACTTGTGATGTCATAGGGTATAAAGTATGGCGCTGCTCCATAGACAATCAATGGGAGGCTGATTTTGTGGACCCACAGAATGTTTGTTTTCTTTTGTTATACCCAAATGAGCTTTAGTCTATTGTAGTGTTCTCAGTAGTGAAACAGAAAATGTTCGCATATACTCAGAACATTCCTCTGGGTGCTCTCAATGTCATCTAGAATATCTCACCCTATTGATTTTTTTATGGAGCAAATCCAGACTTGATGACATCACAAATTTGAGTTTTAGCACTGTGGTTTTAGGATTTCGGAGAGTTGTTCATGTTTACAAATATGTTTTGGGATGTCTTAGAACATAGGAATAACATGTATGAATTATGAAAAATGGGCGTAGTTCCCCTTTAAACTTCAAGTGGAGGAAGCAGTGCCAGTGCCAAAGCCTTTTATTCAGCACCTTTCTAAAAGATCTGTGGATGTATTATTTTTTTTCAAATATTCGTCTACATAAAAGTATTATCGATAAGACCTTTAATTTCACGCTCTCCATGAATTCATGGCATGTCTGTTTTTTTTTTTTTAATTACATTATGATTACCTGAGGAGATCAAATCTACAGTATAATAATCATATTTTTGTATCCTTCTTTCTTATTCTTATCTTTGTTTTTATACGTAGATACCAAATGGATTAGATAGAATTGCTACTTTTTTTCCATCCCAAAACGCAGCTGTGAGTATTGCTAGAAAACAGGAGCCGACAAGGCATAGGGAACATTACTGTACATTATTCTCGTTTCTATGCAACGGTCTAATTAGCATTAGCTAGTTGATAAATGTGCTATTGTATTATTCAACTGGCAGCCCCCCCAGGGGAACATCCGAAGATGTGCCGCGTTTAAAGCATGAGGTGTTTGGAGGCCTCTTGAAAGCCACATTTAAAGAGGCATCTTATTCGATCACAGCCTTACGGTACATTGGACTGTCGTCTTTTTTAAGATTACAATAGAAGACTGTATACAGTGAAAGGTCCTTGTGTTTGCAGCGCATATTAAAATGCAAATGGCTAGAAAGAAAATAGCAATAAGTGCAAGTTAAGCTAATGTACTGTAATTTATGTGGAGTATAGTTTCTGCCAGTGGTGGTTGGTAGCAAATATAGAAGCGAGGTTTAAGAGTGGTGGTATACTCCATTGTGTGTATGATGTATGCATGAATAGGAAGCTTGTCTGTATGAGGAGAAATGTAATTAAGAAAGAAAATGTAGTGTGCACATGTGCATTATGCATGCGAATAAGCTGTAGAAGTGAACATCAAAAGCAGGGAAACACCCCTGATGCATTCATATTGTACTTCCTATTGTTAACCAGTCTCGTATCGGTTCCTTTCATTACACGCACATGAATGCACAGTCGAAACGCACACACACACACACACACACACACACACAGCGCACACAGAAGAGCTGTATTTATACAAAGAGGGAGATGTGTATGAAGGGAAGAGGCAGAGGTGGAGGGACTTTACCCGGAGCTCCTCTCCGCTCTCCCGTCTTCCTGTGCGACTTGCTGCCTCCACAGCCGTGCCCTCAGAGCCTCCCCTGGCATAAATGACCATTATGGCTCCATTAGGACTGCTAGTAGGAGGTCATTATGCTACAGTGAAAAAAACAGGGATGAAGATGTCAGTGGGGTCCCATCAGGGGAGAGACACAGACTGAGTGAGAGAAAGACATAACACTCCGTCATCCAGCCACTCCAGATGTCATGACAGACAAACAGCAATTCAGGTCCAGTGAGTCAGCCTCTTAAGTAGTAAAAGAACGGAGAGAAGGGATGATTAAGGAGGGGAGAGGGCAGCGGTAAGTGTAGCAAGGGTGCAATGAGAACACAAGGGTTACCAGTTTCCTTAAAGTCCCAGTGAAACGTAACTTAGAGCGTCTTTAGCTTTCATACTGTGACGTATTCCGAAACAGAATATTTGAGCGCTGACAAGAAGGTTTAGATCAAATCCTTCACATTTGATTGGACAGCTAAAAAGAGGGCGGGCTTAAGGCCTTTACACACTGGGGGCGTTTTTTTCGTGTGATCATTTTCGCACGGCAATATCAATATAAATAAAAATTTTCAAACTGTCGTTTTTGTCATGAATACTTTAACACAGAACGTGAATAGTACACTGCAAAAAAGCTGCGTAATATTTTCGGGATGAGTTTTGCACCACGAATAAAGGCATCAACCAATCACGTAGTGCGGAATGGTTTGAGTTGCGCCTATATTTATAAGGATTATAAAAGAACAACACGGAGGCTCCATAGTCCTGAACCAGGATGGCAAACTTTATTACTTCTTTCAACCTTTACAAAGGCAGCACACACCAGATCCACTCTTTCCGCTCTTACCTTTCACAATAAAAGCTCTAGACATATAATATTCGCAGGCAAGTATTTCACATTTTTTTGTTGTTTATTTGTCACACCCCCCCCCGGTGTGTGAAGGCCTTTAGAATGTAACACGATACCAAGCTACAGCACACACACACCACCTTTGTCGCTAAAGGTTGATGGATTGGATGTCATATTATTGGTTGAAACTGATTGGTACTAGCTTACATAAGTACACGTCATATTTAGTTTTACAGGATGAAAAGGTGATAGGATTTTTAAATAAAAATACAAAGGATTTGATTTTTTGTTGACATTTTTTTTGCTTATGTTAAATAAGTGCACCATATGACCAGGGATGTAGGTTAAAAGAGCATTTTTCATTTTATTTAACACTTATCCTTAAAAATAACTACACAACACATTATATTAACCAGTGTTTTGAGTGTTGTTTGGGTAGGTTTGTTGGACTGTTTTTCTTGTCTTGTAGCCATATCCTTTTCTTGTCACACGCTTCATCTGTGTCAGATGTGTCTCCCCGTCAGATATGAAGTGTGGGATAGCGCTGCGGTAGCAGAGTCCATCCCTCTGTATCTCCGACTCCACCGGCCGACCATGCCTTAGACACAACAGCACACTCCATCATATCTAAGTGACAGAAAGTGCCATTTCAAAAAGCTCTAAATCAGTGTGGAGTAGATTTCTCTCACTGTGTGGATGTAAACAGGACCCATCCCAGCAGGTGGTTCTGGATTCCACAGAGTATGAAAACCTGCAGGGTGACCTGGTTGGCTACGAGACCGTCCCGTACGCAGGAGATGAGGGGTTTGGCTGCCATAACCGCCCACATGTCTGTCCTTTTTGAGTTGTCCTGATTTACTTAACCCCGACTCGCTTGAGGGACAGTACATCGGGCTGGAATGCATGTTGTACATTTATGCTTGACTCAAGGCAATGAAACAAGTTACAGTTTTTGAAAAAATAAATAAAACTCACAAACCTGGTCTTTGTCAGATATTAGGGAGCCAGGACAATCTACTGAAAAGAAACACTAAGGATTAGAAAACATTAAGCTGTCGGAATATTTTCAACCAGCAAATGATTAGAGAGAGAGAAGAGAATTGATAAATCAATCAAAATATTAATATTAAAAAGAACAGTACGGATTGTCCTCCTCAAATACAGGACATATAGTGGCATGTTGCATGGGTTTGGTTTACACCTATAAAATGTGCATGTTGCTCTATGCAACTGTAAGTAACAGGGAAATGATGGCTGCTGACCTTTTGACCCCCCTTTTCCTGTATGAGAGGAATATTGAGGTATAGGAGCAGCTGTCCTCTCAGGCGGTGGGCTATAGGGAAAGAGAGCTGCTGACCTGTGCAATTGGTATGTTAGTGACTGGCTGCGTGCCCCTATAAACTGGGGCAGAGTCAACCAAGCATATGATAAATGCACCAGAGGTCACACCCAGGGGCCACTGGCCTGAACCACCAGTTAGCCTCCCAGGGTTTAGCAGCCGTCTGCTGGTGGATGGAAAGGTGTTGATGTGGGCTATACAGAGATGTGAACTTTATGAAGCAAAGGTAGCTTCTGCAAAGGTTGGGGGGGTCAAGGACAAGAAGTTAGGGCGGCTGTGTGGCGATACGTCTAGTTTCTTAGGATCCGCTGATGAGCCAAAGTGAACATGAGAAAGAAGGAGCAAAGCTTTTCCCATGTTAATATGGTGTTAAAGCAAACTCCTGCAGCTCCTTTTCATAGTAAAAGCCCTCAGGCGTAGACGCCTTTTTCTGTAACACTTTATCACAATGTTGCAATCAAAGACGTACTAAAAATGCATTTTCATGCAGCTAGAGTCTAACTTCAAGAACTCTGCTCCATTCATTTCAGCAGCATAGTCTCCAGATGCAGATGCGCAAACTGGCATTGGTCCAGTGCCACTGTAGCCTCACATGGATCCAGAGAAGTCATTGTATCAACATTGACCCTATAGTGTCTAGGGTTGGGAACCAAAACTCAGTTCCAAATTAGAACCAAATCTAAAATGGCAAGAACCGGGTACCTGTTAAAAAAAAACGTTCCTTAACAACTACACATTGGCTCGCAGTAGCTGTTTGCCGTCGGCACAGCGCCCGTCTCTCTTATGACACCAGTCATCATTCTCAACCCAGTCCTATGTTTTTCTCCAACACACAATGAATGTTCTTTTGTGTTTTAACTCGTATGTTGTTGATATTGATATGAAGTAAACAAGCCGGCCTGTCTGTCTTTACGTGGCACGCTCTACTCACACTTCAGTCCCAGGACTGTGAGACTGTATTATTTTACTTTTGCGAGCAGTGACCCAATCAGGCAACTGGTTGATTGTTACCAGCACACCGTATGTTAGACCCTGTGTGTCCTTCGGCAGGTTTCAGTGTTAGATACAATAGGGGAGACTGGGGGCAGTTGTAACATCTCAAATTACACAAATCAGAACTAAAAATGAAAAAAGGGCAAACTATTGAAATTATTGAATCATATTGTTTAATAATAGCATCAAAATTATAATGTATGAAATACAGAATTTACAGTTTCCATAAACCTTATGAAGTGCATTGTGAGTATGAATGAATATGAATTTGATAAAAAAAAACAATTTTCTGTGAAATAAGCACGTGACCCCCTAAAAGAATCAGAATCAAGAACCGTTATGAACCAGAGTCAATAAGCAGAATTGAAACAATACCCAACCCTAATAGTGGTTAAAAGTGTGGAAGATGCCATTTCAAACTTTCTGTCCCATGAAACTCTCTTCTTCCTGGCTATAGTCCATTACTTCCTATGTGGATGCTGATGTAGTTTGGGACACCGTGTGCAGTCATTATCAGCAGACCTGAAGCTCTCTTAAGTATTCAGACATCTTATATTTCCCATTTCAGTACAATAAGTACCCCACTTCTTGGCTACTGCTCCAGGAGCAGGTGGGAAAAAAATCACTGGCCCGAGGCTGATGAGGAGCTTACCTGTGTCATGGGTGCATGCAACACTGTCCTCCGTAAGACAGATCCCACTGTTTGTGTCTTTACTGCACTCACGAGACGTGGCGGTAGCGGCCGGTAGAACAGGTCTCTATTGAACTAGAGTTCCACGGCAGATTTGTTCCATAGATCCTGTGACCATCTCTCTCTACGAGCCGGGTGAGCTGTGACCCCAGCAAGTGGTCCCACAGGCCGGAGTGAGAGCTACAGGGCTGGAAGCAGATGGCCCTCCTGATGCCACACTGACTCACAGATTGACTTTAATTGCCAAAGCTGATCATTAGCCCAATGGGTGTGTGGCGGCCGGGGCACTCCATGAGTCGCGGGCCTTAAAATAGGGCCTGCTGACGAGGAGCGTCATCATGACCTCACACACTCGAACAACCATGCACAACGTTCTCTCCCTCTCACACACACTGGCATAGAACTGACACAATCGAAGACTCTTCAAGGCTGCGTATGAAGGCGAAAGGAGGTGGAGGGACTTTACCGGGGGCCTCTCTCTCTCTCTGCTTTCCTGTCTGCCTCTCTGACTCACTGTCTCCACAGCAATGCTGACTGCACACTCACACACACACACACACATTTGCACATGCAGACTCTCTGTGCTCCCCAGGCCATTCCCTGTGACAGTAGTGAGTGTGCTGCTCTGACGTCAGTGGACAGCACTGTATGTCACGCCCTGTCTACTTCTGTGTGTGCGGTCATAGAGCTAGACTCAGCTCTGCGCGCCATTAACGGCCCTAAAATCAGTTTTTTGTGCATTTGCTTTAGTCTCTGAGGGAGACACTATAGGCTATCAGTGTGCTATATGTGTTCTCCTGGACATGGAATAGAGGTAGTGGATGGATTCAACCAGTATAGCTGCAGCACTCGATCAGGGCCGAAGAATGTATATTGATAAGAAGGGAAAGTCAATTATTCGTTCCATTGCAACGTCAGTGCCCAACAGTAGAGCTGCGCTTCCGCCATTTTGGACTGAAAGCGACTACCGGACGCCAGTAAAACGTTCACCTACAAAGTGCCATACAAAAGTAAAACAAAATTATTTCTATTCATAATTTAAATGTTTCTACCGAAATTGACATACTTACTTATTTATTTGTTAAACTTTTTGCCCGGCAGCTTCCCAGAGGAACATAAAGTGAGCGATGGACAAGAAAAAAAAAAAAAATCTTGCACACAGATTTTGAGAGCAATCTCAAACTTTTTCATGTCAATGAACTCCAAAATAGATGTCCAACAGACCACAGACCATAGATGTATAAGAGGTTGTGCCCTGGGTGTTTGCCCTGCATGTTAGTAAATTGCTTACAACTCCATTAAATTCTGTTTATGTCATGCTACTAGTGTAGCCGGTTGTTTGGGAACAGAGACGTTACTACATCCACCCCAGTACAGGCTTACAGCATACAGCCCATGGGTGTATTATAAGATAATAAAAGTGATGAATTACAGCCAATATATCCATTATTACAGCCACATACAGCTAGCAGGAAGCAGGCAGAACTGGATATGTCATATGAGCGTGCAGGGCGGTGCAGACCTGTGGGTCTGATGCACGGTCATTATGCCGAGAAAAATAACTCTGAATTCGGCTATTAATTAATTTTACAACTTTTAGGACATAATGATTTAAATGAGGGCTATTTAAGTGTTCGTACTGGGAAGTTGATTTACCTCAAAAAAATAAATCCTCGGATTTACAGACATCTCTTTTTACATCCAGGGATGCACCAGAGTTTTGCCTCTTTGCTCGTTTTCTCTTTGTCAGGGCTTTACAGGACCAGTGTTTTCGTTTATTTATGTTTGGAGGTTATGTTTTTATTTTTCTGTGCAGATGCACTGTGTACTAGTCTGTCTCACAAGTACGGTCACGTGCACACACACGTGTGCCTCCTCGGGTGAGCGCCTGTCTCTACTGCACTCTGACACAGGCAACGGTGAAAGGCTGGCTATTTTCCCGAAAGTGGAAGAGAAGGC
The DNA here is from genome assembly GCF_043250625.1 of Sebastes fasciatus. Classification (NCBI taxonomy): domain Eukaryota; kingdom Metazoa; phylum Chordata; class Actinopteri; order Perciformes; family Sebastidae; genus Sebastes; species Sebastes fasciatus. Next base: position 22,191,968 of record NC_133810.1, on the reverse strand, counting down.
TCACCTCATTTGCCCAGGTCTTAACTCACCCCAGGACAGCAGACACATCCTCACACACTGAATTCAGCAGGCAAACAGTCTGCCGTGGAGACCCACTGTCTTGGTTCCCGTGGTGGGGAAGATGAGCTGCGGCAAGAGGCAGAGTGGCAACGCTAAAGCTCATTATGTCTCGACTGTTGAGCCGCGGGTCTAGAAATGAAACTTGAGCCGCCCTGCCTCGTACATGGCTGCCACCTTTGGACGCTGCTGGAGACCAGCAGGAGGAAAGAAAAGGGAGCGCAGACGTGGAAGTGGGCAGAGGAGTAGAATGTGTGTGTCTGTGCGAGGGCGTAGGCTTTGTTTCAACATTAAGGGGACACATATTAGGCGGGGGACCAGGGGGTCCTCCACCAGGAAAATTTGAGTATCAAACACTTCATTTTCTGCATTCTGGTGAATTTCTGGGTAACAAGGGTAACAATTTTGGTCTACAACATTTGGGCAAAACTGCTTCCCAGTTCAGGGAGCTTGGATGTGGAATTCTTTTCCACTGAGCATCAGAGAGTGCAGTTCTTTTAAACATTTTAAATTTAGTCTGAAAACTTGGTTGAATGACAATCAGGTCCGTAGTCCTTGAGCTAAGAGGCACTGATTGTGGCTAGCATTGGTACTGGTTGGAAAATGTTTGTACTGCTGAACTGTCTGTTGTTAATGGTATTGGGATTGCTGATAGTGTGCTCCCTAGTGGGATTTTAGTATTGTTCTTCTGTTTTTTGTTTCGGGTTGGTTATTAATTTTTGGTTTGTTTCTTAGTTTTTATATTAGGGTTTTATTGTGTTGTTTTTTTTAGACAGATGAAAATTAGCTTTTAGCTATATCTGGTACAATATAATTATAGTGCATTGTCCCTGCTACATAAAGAAATAAATTAAATTCAAAATATAATAGAAAATAATGCAGTAAGGCTCTCAGGTATTCCTTTCAAATATTTGTTCTTCTGTAGATCAACTTTTCTCATTTAATGTTATCCCTGCTGAGTCGACACACATGTAGGCATGATTTACTCTTCCCTCCTTTTTTGTGTCTTTTGTTTGGGGAAGTATCCTCTTTAAATGTGCATGTGGCACCTATTCACCTCAATGTAGAATTAATGGATCTTAATTTATATAATTATAAATACATTACTATAATGTATAAACCCCTGGATTTTAATAGCTCATATGTGTTTCAGCAAGATTTCTGCACACGTTCAAAACTTTCTGCACATTCAAAACATCCCACACATCTGTGTTCTCTGAGATTTCGAGAATAAAGTCGTAATACTTCTAGAAAAAAAATCAACCTGCCCTATAGTCTGCTGTGCATTACGTTACTGCTTTGCTGATATGGTGGTATCCCATTCAGACTGTCTAACAGACACAGAACCCCACTTGGGACTCTGAATGAGACAAAGTTTAAGGAACTAACTGAAAACACTGCTGATCACGTGTATATCTCACCATTGCGTAGCTTATTGTCCACACAAATGTTAACTTATCACCTCCGATAAAGCAAAGGGGCCGATAAGTAAGGGGAACACAGTGACAGCGACATGGAGCTACCTGTCAGAGGAAAGACAAACTTTTTACAGCCTATGGACTGTGAGGAAATGCTAAAACATGCACATATGACTTGAAGCAACCTATTCTATTATGAATTTATTCTCAAAATCTGATTATTATTAGAACAGTGGCCCTAATACTCCGTCATAGTTGACTGACTAGAATTCTGCCTTTTGGTTTATCTTATTCTTTTTCTAATTCACGGCTGCATTAGAGTAGCTTATGCCATGTCTACTTTTGAATCCGTCGAGGCAGAGCCTCAACATCGTTTCTTCTTTCCGTTTTATGGCAGATTGCAACCATTGCTTTTGAGGTTGCACACTGCCCCCTACTTTACCGGAGGCATTGATGCGTCACCTTTAACAAATATTGCAGTAGGCCATATTATGATTTCGATAAAATTTTGATTAATTGTGCAGCCCTAGGACAAATGTTCTAAATATTGCAGGGGACGTGTCCCCCGCGTCCCCCCCGGTACCTAGGCCTATGTGTCTGTGAGACCATGCTCAGTGTCTGCTGCCTGTTGTTTTGATCCCACCCACTGTTTGAGACCTCCAGGCCCTGCTAGTTGGCTAGTTGCTCGGTGTCTACCCCCTCCTTTTCCTCTATCTCTCCATCCCTCCCCCCTGCTGACTTTGCTAATAGCCCTCCAGTTGCTCTCATCCACTCTTTCCCCAGTGCACGGACAAATGCATATGCATATGAACATGTATACATATATTCATAGTCATAGCACTCTACATACCTCCGCTCTATGTGGAAACATTGTTTACGGCTCCAGTAATCAAGTGGAAGCCAGTGCTATTTTTGGGTCACGCCACATGTTACCCTACTTGCCCCTGGTATCTGGAGCAGTGGTAGATTGTGTAACTGCAGCGCATGGAGCCGGCTCAAAATATAACCGAGTCTGTGAGTGCTTTAACTCGGCTATAAAATCATATTCATGAAATAGTGTCTGCAAAGCTGCTTCTTATTATTACCAAACATTATTTTATTTTCACTCTACATTAGTCATTCCCCGCAAAAGAAAGTTCGCACCGATCAGCGCAAATCCACAAACACATATTTAACTTGAATGGTGAAATGACACTTAATACACTGCCTTTCATTTGAGAAAAACCTGAAATTACTCCCCTTCATCATTCGTCTGTCCCCTCCACCGCCACCTCAGGACCAGGAGATGGGCATTAAAATGCATAAAAAATTAAGGCTGTTTACTTGGACACTAATGAGAGGAGGCTTAAGTAGTCGAGTTTAATTAGTATGATTGGCTCCACGGGGACCACACAGGCAGGGCCATAACAACTGATTCACTCAGAGCTCACAGGACCTTTTCATACTCTCCGAGTGTCAGAACTGATGTCAGGGGAGATTGGACTGCAGAGACATGTTGCCTTCACTGATCCCAGGTTTTGGAAAGGAGCACTGCAGTTAAATGCACTGAAGCAGACCATTACATAAGCACCACTGCAAGGTCAGACATCTGTGTCCTCCCTGTCTGTCTCTCTCTATTTAAGTCACCATCACGCACTGCCTTGAATATTCGGGTTGTGAACCAAGACCCTGTTCCATTTGCAAACCAGTGTTTCCAGAACTGAATAGATTTAAATGTTTTTGCCTTATCTATTCTGGCAGATTCCCCCTCTCTTTTTGAAATGCATTTTTTATTGTTTTTCGCTCTCCATTTCTTTTTCTTTAACTACTGTATGTGTGTGTGTGTCTGTGTGTGTGTGTGTGTGTGTGTGTGTGTGTGTGTGTGTGTGTGTGTGTGTGTGTGTGTGTGTGTGTGTGTGTGTGTGTGTGTGTGTGTGTGAGAGTGACTAAGCGGAGGCAGAATGTGTTTAGATCAGTTCTGCGGCACGGGAGCCGTTTGCTTTTTACTGAAGTGCACGGGAAGGCGCACAAAGAAAAGGTCGAAAGTGCGGCTGCACTTCAATAAAGAGCCTAGTTTGTCCTCTTTGATGCTATGCTGCCATGCACTTCAGCTACAAAGGAACGGCGCTCTTGTCACTGAGAATTGAAGTAAAAGACACTGAGCTCTTCCTGAGCTCTCTACGCCACATCACAACATCACAGTCACTCACACACACGGCTGTGTGTGATGTGTGTGCCGAGTTTGCAGTTTCGGAGGCTGGAGTTATTTCCGAGTTGAGGGTATTGTGAGCAACGTTATAACAAACCCTATTAAGTATTTCTATTAATACAAATTTGCAATTGATTCATTTAGAGCTGGTTATTTATATAGGCGGTATACATCATCATGTAATATAGAAATCTGCAATTCATTATGCTAGTTTTGACATAGTGAGTATGGAGACTGCTCTTCAGCTGAAGGGCCCAGGGTCAAGCCCCCTCTCCAGCAAGAATCCGCCCTGCTGAAGTGTCCTTGAGCAAATCACTCAGACTCCCTACTAGCTCCAGCAAGGCTGCTCTGTAGCTCAACCTCATCTCACCTCTGACCTTCCTGTCGAGAAATCCACAGGAGTCACATTATATGTTTTCTGTCTGCTGTGTGGTGGCTTTACTAGACGCTCACTGCTCTCCATAGCTCACATGTTTGTGTGGCGTATGAATTCAGAACACCCTGTAATGGTTACAATGGATACAGCCTGGTCGCATGAAAAGGCGTATGAGTCACACAATAATGAGCAAGGCAAAAGCATGCAATAAGAATGCCTTTCTGGCTGTGATGTAAATGCAATATGTTTTCCATACTTATACGTTGTTTCCTTACGTATTGTGCTTAGTTAACGTACTTATTTTAAGGCCTCTACGACATTTTTCCTAAACCTAACTAAGTGGTTTTGTTGCCTAAACTTAAGTTAGCACATGTAATATTTACACACTAACATGCTATCCTCTGGTGGACAGGCGGATCTATTACATGCTTTGGCAAAATACCGGGTTGATGGATCAGATGATGTGACTCAGTGTGTCAAACTAATTTTAGTTAGGGCTGTCAATCGATTAAAATATTTAATTTCGATTAATCGCATGATTGTCCATAGTTGAAAGCAAATTAATCGCACATTTTTATCTGTTCAAAATGTACCTTAAAGGGAGATTTGTCAAGTATTTAATACTCTTATCAACATGGGAGTTGGCAAATATGCTTGCTTTATGCAAATGTATGTATATATTTATTATTGGTAATCAATTAACAACACAAAACAATGACAATTATTGTCCAGAAACCCTCACAGGTACTGCATTTAAAATAAAAAATATGCTCAAATCACAACATGGCAAACTGCAGCCCAACAGGCATCAACAGCTGTCAGTGTGTCAGTGTGCTGACTTGACTATGACTTGCCCTAAATTGCATGAGATTATCATAAAGTGAGCATGTCTGTAAAGGGGAGACTCGTGGGTACCCATAGAACCTATTTTCATTCACATTACTTGAGCTAAGAGTTCAAGGGACCCCTTTTAAAATGGCCATGCCAGTTTTTCCTCGCCATAATGTAGCGTAAGTTTAGAGCGTTATCTAGCCTCCTTCGCGACAAGCTATTATGCCAAGTTGCGATAATGTGTTAAAGAAATTAGTAGCGTTAAAATGAATTTGCGTTAATGCGTTATTATTGTTTTAGTTTTGACAGCCCTAATAAAAAGTGAGAAAGACTGCTTATGATGGGAGAGGAGGTGGACGGGTCCAGCAAACACAGGACTTTCAACAAGGAGACCGGTGTTTTGTTTTCATTACGTTAGTGACGTGTTTTTTAGTGATCTTTGTGACGTGTTTTCGTACGTATTTCACTTAGTTTACATACTTATTTTAAGTTCAACCATCGCTGTTTTCCTAGACCTAACTAAGTGGTTTTGTTGCCTAAACCTAAGTGAGTGGTCTTGTTGCCCCCTGCTTGTACTGCACCTTAATTCGTGCATGTAATATTCACGCCTCGGTGAGGCAAAACGTAACACTGACCCGCTATCCTCTCGTGGACAGGAGGGTCTACTACATGCTTTGGCGTGATATTGTGTTGATGGATCAGATGATGTGACTCGGTGTGTCAAACTAATTTTAATACATGATAATGTCTCTTAAAGGGACAGAGCAGTTCTCCCGCGGCATGGTGGATTTTTGTTCTTTGTGCTTCTTTAAATTTTACCAAACACATCTCTTTCCTGGCCTCATCGTGTTGTTCAAAGGTATACGATACGTGTGCAATTACTACCATAAAGCCCGGCTTTGCTGAGCTCCGGGCTCACTCCACTTCTATAATTGACTTTTTCTCTCCCCCAAATCAGAAGCCACAAAGTCTTAATGGCAAAGGATCAGTGTGCCAAATGGTTTCATTACATACAGAAACCATTACCTTTTGGCACAAAAGAACCACAGCTTAGGGGACACACAGGAAGAAATACATACACACTGACCCCTCACAAATACACATACAGTAGTGAAGCTGTGTGTGATCATATCAGTGAGCAACAGAAAATGGACCATTCTTATCATACTGTAGAGGTTAGGGGTCCTGGTGTTGTAGAGCCAATATGTTAGAGCACTGCCAACAGCATTATCACATACATACACCTCAGGTATGTCTCAAGGCAAAAGCTCTCAATATATAGCCTGGCTCCTAGTATGAAGAGATGCATCATGTCCTGTGGTCAGCTGTTGTGGAAAAAACACTAAATGCATTTGAGTAGTTGACGCGAGCAGCTGTTGTGCTAAACAACACGTCAACTCATTTCTCATGATACTGGGATATCATATTGAAGTGGAGATGAATCTTTGGTGGCCTCAATATTGGTTGTTTACAAAGCTGCTGTATTTATATTCCTTTAATGGCATGTAACTCCATTGCTAAAAATGACTTTCACAGTCATAACCTTTAATGTTCCAGTGGTATTTTCAGTGTCTTAAGAAGTGTTACATTATTTTAGTGTTATATTATCATTTAGTTTTTATAGCCAAAACACTACAGTCTTTCTCAGTTTATTATATTTGCACAAGGAATTACTCTGAATACCTAGATTAAAGGTGTACTCCAGCTATTTAGTTTTGCACTTCCATGAAGTTTGGGGACTTACAAGAGACAGATTTTAAAAAGACTGGTCAAAATTGACGCATCAGAGGCCTAGATATCCTGACTTTTAATCCTTAGCATGGGTCAAGCTCCAAAAACACTTGATCCTACAATTCCCATAATGCAACTTGTCTTTTATTAGACCCTTCCTCTCTTGTAAATGTCCATGTCTTTCAAACTCCACACCTCAGCCTTCTGTTAAAAATCTACAGTCTCCCAGCTCAAGGTGAGATAATCCTGATGATATTATCAGGCTATGTGAGTAAATTAAACGTGTAAAATCAGCGGAGTGCCCCTTTAAGAGCGTAGTAAAGTTATAGGGGGCCAGTGTGTAGCACTTAGGGGGATCTATTGGCAGAAATATAATATAATAAGTATGTTTTCTTTAGTGTATAATCACCGGAAAATAAGAATCGTTGTGTTTTCGTTACTTTAAAATGAGCTATTTATATAGGGGGCAGGTTCCCTCTCCACGGAGTCCGCCATGTTGCTCCGCCATGTTTCTACAGTAGCCCAGAAAGGACAAACTAAACACTGGCTCTAGATAGGATAATTTGCGTCTTCACCTCAGCCGCCGTAGTGCTCCTATACACGCTTAGTACACGGGAGAAGTTTCAGTTGGTTGCAATCTGTGTCACCAAATCCTACATACTGCACCTTTAAAGTCTAAAAGTCTAAATGAACAGTCAAATGAATGTACAAAAGGACATGTGGAAATACATTCTAATATAACAAAGGAATAAAATATAAATATGGATGAATGTATGGGCATCTTCATGTTAGCGTTTGCAATTGTACAGTTTAATTAGTTTCTTGTTACATTTTTCCGCCATCTCTTCCATAGCCATTCTGTTTCAAACATACCGCTTGGCGTACTGTTCACCGTGTGACCTTTGTGGCGCGTGCACAGAATCCCAACACTGAAAGAAACCAGACGTACACATGGCGAGATTAATTTGAATGATTGACAAGCAACCCAGCTCTGTTAATCAAGTTATGCTTACTCTGATTAGGACCTTAATGCGAGTAAGATAACCCGGTTAAGGTGTTTACATGAGAGTTGCAATAATATGCGTATTGCATTAGTGTGGATATAATTGAATTATTGGTGTGCATGTAAATGCTCTTTCTCTCTCTCTCTGGCTCATTCCCAGACACCGGTCTCTGTATTTTATATGTGTGTGGGGGGGAGATCTCTCTGTGTGTACTGTAGGTCTGTGTTGATCAGAGGAGAGGTGAGACATGAGCATGTGTGCAGCAGTTCATATGAAAGCCACCTGGCTCTCTCCAGCTCTGTGATTTATGCCTTTGATAACAACAACCCCGAGATGCTTTCAACAACAACAAAGTAGCGCTGAAGGATGACAACAATGGGACACTTGTCAGTCTGGAGATGAAAAGATGTCTTGCTAGGTGCCTGTCCTTTTTGTAACTTTGATATATACAGTATATATCTTTTTTTTCCTTTTGTTTTGTTTATTTGTCTCTATGTGTTTCTCTACATCTTATCAAAGGTTATTGATGAGGCAAAAATGTGAAGTGGAGTCAGTTTTCCATCTCTGACAGAACGCCTCCCTCCTCCTGTGAGAAGGCGGCAGTGTGCTTCACTGCCTCCGCTATGACTTATCAACAGACTTATTTTCGCTGGCTTGTCCCTCTTACTGTCATACAGCGACAGGGGGGGGGGAAAAGCATGCACCTCCTGTAGGATTTCTTATATCTTTCTCACATTTGTCACATTGAATTGAACAGTGACACATATATGGGTGATTCGTCAACACTGTTATGATGCAAATGCAAAATAGAAAAATCTGAGGATAATTAGTTTTTTTCAGTAGAGTTTTCTTTTTTTCTTTTTTTCTTTTTTTTTTATTAATCTTCTGTTTGGTTTCCATTTATCTGTTTACAATGAGATTAGCCCCGTTATAATGGGAAACCGGATAAATGAAATGAAATTATCCATAATCCATCATCAAATACATTTTGGTTATGGCAGTTTCATTTAAAATTATACATTTTTAAAAGCAGAGTAGACAGAGTAACAAAATCTATCTACTCAGCTATTGTTTTTACTGTCATTTTTAAATTTGAGCATTTTTACTTATTTCCCTTGTGACAACTGTATTAGATACTTTGCAAATCACATGTAAGGTCTTACATGCTATTATGATGCATCACTGAGACTAGTGTAATTCCACCAGGCCTGCTATTGTACAAAATACAATACAACTAATCAATTTAACACACTGAGAGGGATCGTTCTTAAAATAAATACTTTGTTTTTATAGCGTCTATAGCTTCTTCTTTTTTACTGTTACTTCACTTTTACATAATAGTGAAATAAATAGTTAATGTAAGCGTTTTAGTGGAGTATTTTAACATTACAGTATTTCTGTATTTATTTAATGCAAGGAATGTAGATAGTTTTCCTACCATTTTTTTCCACAAAAGATATTTTCCTATGTAAGAGTACCACACGACACTTGCATTGATTTAGTCGTCTAGGAGAATTGCACTTTATCGTAGGTGCGGCTATTATCTTTTACCGGAATATAATATAATCTCATTTCCTGAAATATTTTCCGAGTCCAAAATACCTCACAGAGTTCCATGAGAATGAATTAGACACCTGTGTCCTGACCTTATTTCTCCCTCAATTTCTCATTCTCTTTGTCCCTTCTTCTCTTTGTCTTCTTCTTCTACTGATGTAGCTGCTGTCCTTCTCTGTTCATCTGTCTCACTCATCTCCGCTCTTTACTGTTCATCTGTCTCACTCCTCCCGTCTGCTCCCAAAACCGACTAGCTTCAGGCTAAAAGGCTTGTTCACGAGCCCAAACCAAGCTACTGTGTTAACCAGCGTAGCATGAAAACTATGTTAGCCAGCAAGCTAACCCTGGTTAAATGCACTAAAATGCAAGATTTGATATGCATGTGTAGGAATGTCCTTCTATCCTTTTTTTTTGTTCTTGCTAGTTTAGTATAACGCTAAGCTAAAATCTTGGTAAACAAAAAAAACAATAACGCTGCACAATACTCACACTTTCTAAATATTGTGTAATGTACTCTTGCTAACTGTACACCAGTGATTCCCAAAGACTGGGTCGGGACCCACATATGGGTCGCAGGAGATTTTATTAGGTTTGCCTTGATTTGCAGAATTTCTTCTTTGTTCTTCATCTTTTATTTAACATTTATATCTGCAGTACACTTTTTAGCCACATGAGGGAGCCTGAATGTTTGTATTGTTCTGTACTTATAATATGAAAGGCTAGCGTACATTGTTTGTTTTACTGATGAAAGGGAAAAAAGAGCCTGTTAACACATGCATAAAAAGTTGTGATTTATCAAAAGTATATATCTTCGAATTGACTGGTTTACCTATTCAAGATACTAAAAGCTGATGCGGAAATGGCAGTAAAAAATGTCAGGAATGTTCATTTACGCACAAATTTGCTCTTCTCATGATTGATAGATCTTATAATGTTATAAGATAATGTTATGAATTGGGTCGCAACGGTTTGTTATTTTTAATAAGTGGCTCCCCAGAATAAAAAGTTTGGGAAACACTTTATTTCCACTCAAAATGTAAGTGTTGTGCTACATGTAGGCCCCTATTAGCTTTCAGTTTCAGAGAGATATTAAAATGTGGGCATAGGCTTCTTCATCCATAGGGTCGCTGCAGAGCATCAGCTGTCCCTGGGCTCCTCCTGTGCATTACAGAGTTGACAGTTCTTCTTATAGCAGAAATGAGTGGAGTGCTCTGTGACTGATGGCGCTCCTTTGTCAATGACGGGGGGAGCTGCTGCTGGCAGTTTGGGGCCAAAGAACAGTACAGATTACATTAACATCAGTCAAGCTGTTGTCAGACTGCTGGGACATAAATAGGACCTTATTGATGCATAATGCAGCAACTTTTCATTGTGACGTTTTCTGAGTAATAGGATCAGGAAGTGGCTAGAAAGGCAGTATGCCAAAAAAAGAGATCTGCAGAAATAGTGCAACAGGATGAAAAAATGTTAAGGATTTTAGAAAGTTTATTAGCACAAGTTAAGATTATATGACAAAATTCACCTTCCTCTTGACACACGGTACAAAAGCAGGCAATGTTGGGCCCAGCGTGGGTATCTCAGGGCATGGTGGCTGACTTTCGGTAATTCTGTTGTTATGCAACTGCACAGCAGCTTAAAAACACGGTGACATTAGGTGGAATAAATCATCAGTGGTCATGGTGGGGGGCTAGAATTAATTTGACCAATCACGCCACCTCATTTTCTGTACTTTAAAAGCAGTGTGATATTCTGCAAAGTGCTTTGACAGTTGTGTAATAGAGAAAACAAAGGTTTTTGACCTGGACCTGTGCAGGCGGTCGGTGCAAAGCAAAACTCCCAGGAAAACCTTGACACAAAAATTGCACTGTGCCGTTTGATCACCGTGACACTGCCCCTGCCGCGCCTCTCCTCCTACTTCAGTACAGTCAAGTTCACAGAGACTCACAAAATACAGGTGCAGGTAGAAAAGAGCCGGGGTGCACCCGAGAAAAATGCTACTTTACAGGCATAACGTCAGCCAGTGTGTGCTATGCACTGTCATGAAAATAGAGCCTTATGTGCTCTGAATGCACATCATGCTCCTTCAACACAGAACTGACAATACCATGAACTGGACATAATGTCCGGTTTAGCTGAGTTTATTTTAGGTAGGGAATGATATGGACACATATGGGGTCACAGTTGCATCACACTATCTATCTATCTATCTATCCATCTATCTATCTATCTATCTATCTATCAATATCTGAAAGTGGGTCAATATTTGCAAACAGCGGAGTTGGATGGATAGAAAAATAATTAACACTTTATGGTAACCATCATTTATAAATGGTGAATTGATAGTTAATTAAACTTAGTTAATAGTTATTAAACGATGAAATGATGATTAATAATGTTTAATAATTATTAGTAATGCTGTAATTGATGTTATTTTATCATTAGTTTATGTAATATATCTCTTATCATAGATGTTAAGAGACAATAACGATTACGTTCTGATTACATTAGTAAGTTATTTATTGTTGCACATATTGTAACTTTTCATATGTTATATTAAGTATTTATTAGTGATAACCAAATGATTTGTAAACTTTTAAGAAATTGTTTGTAAAACATCTATAAACATTACAGAGATGGATGGACCAGAAACCAATTATTAACCATTGACAAAGTATTAACTATCTATCTAAATATTGTTTACAGATGCTCTACAAAGTATTTATTAACCATTTAATATTTTTTTAAGTTTTTAAGTATTATAATCATAGGCTGCAACTTTATAATAGCCATCCAGGTAATGTTTATATGTTTATAGACGGTTTACAAACCAATTTTTAACCATTAACAAGTGTAACAAATATATATATACGTAATATATGTAATGATTAAAGATGTTTTACAAACAATTTCTTTAAGATTTACAAATCTTAATCTTAATCATTAACAGATACTTATATATGTAGTATATAAAATTGTATGTGTGCATCAACAAACTGTTAAAATAACGTCAAATATAGCATTACTAATAATTAGTAAACATTATTAATTATCATTTCATTATTTGACAGTAAGATAACAATTATTTAATTTTAATTAACTGTCATTTATAAATGATGATTATTATAAAGTGTGACCAAAAAATACCAGTTAATGTCAAAGTTGTAAAGACATAAAATATCTGTAGAAATTTTTTTCTTTATGAAATTCTAATGTTTGTGTTGAGAAAGTGTAGTTGCTCGGAGAGAGGGTGAAACGTCTACAAGATTCTTGACAGTCCTCGTCTTTCTTGAGGTCTAATCTTTCTTCCTTTCCGTGCGCACTCCTGAAGAAGGCTGAATTTCCGTGCCGCAGGCTTTAGGAGCGAAAAGCTGAGGACAGTTCCCCGGAGTCCGGACACCAAGGCCCCCGGGCTTCCACAGCTCATAAACAGATGTGTCCTTGTCCCCAGCCAAGCGCAGCCACTCAAGTGGCAAAGCAGGGGCCCAATAATTGTGAAGAATTGAAAGCTAAATATTGGCTTTATCTCCTCAGTAATAAAAGGGCCATGAAATTGATTTAATGCTGCAGCGCTTCTCTTGGGTGGCTTCTTACAGCGTGAGCACAAAACAATGAGCAGCAGCCATCTATTAATTAACCCACCTAATCCTGCAAAGTTAATCTCTCACCACAACTTTGCCCACAACTAACTTCCAAGCCAGTGGGTCTATTGGGGGTGTCATGACAATGGCAGCGAGGGGAAGATAGATTCAGCACTTAGGAAAGGAGAGAGAGAGAGGGAAAAAGAGGTGCTGCATGAAACGCTGTTCCGCACAGCAACCATGGGGACACTGTAAGTGGAAATGCAGGGGTGCATGGCCATCATTAGCATAGTATCAGAGTTGATTTGTGTTTTTGTGAAAAGAGGCGGAGAATATCATTTGAGCCGTAGGAGTCAGTTCCCGGTGTGGCGCCGCAGCTGTAGCATAAATGCGGCTGATTTTAGTTGTCATCTTTTTTTGTATTCTTTTTCCCCCTGTTGCCATGCCGCCTCGGCCCCTTATTCTCTCCTGAGCTGTTAGGTAGTCGGGGGGGGGGGGGGGGGGTGTGGGAAGTGCCATTTCTGTCTCTTCTTCACCTGCCTGCCAGTCGCAACACGATGGCACCTCGCGCCCAACACACACACTCATGGTCGTATTGTGTCGACAGAGTTGTGAATTACCTCCTTCTCAGGCGGCTGATGAAAAGCTATGTGTTTTTCTCTTTGGCTGCGGCTCATCTGACCCTGCCCTGTCACCTCCTCTTCCCCCCCTACCTCCCTCCCTCCCTCCCTCCCTCTCATCAGTCTTTTGTGTGAGCCCTTCTTGGTGGAATAGCACTACAAGGCTGACTTGGAAAATAGGTCACCCGCTGGTGCTCCTCTCACCTCCACAGCATTCAAAAAAATAATCCTCTAAGGTGTCCTGTGCCATTTTGTAACGTCTAAACCACAGTCTCCCAGAATATGGCCATAAATATAGAAGAAAACGCACACATTCATCTGAAAAAAGACATCAAGACAGATTCCAATTGAGAGAATTTGGAGCTCTTTTTTTTCGCTAGTGAGGAAAGTATTTCCTGTGGAGATAATTTTAGGAGGCTGATTAGGCATATAGGCGGTGTTGAGCCCAGAGTGAGGAATCTCATCACCGCTAATGACATGCCATTCCTGTGCCGAGAGAGGAGCCCGGGCCCTGGGCATGGACTAGCCTCTGTCAGCCACCTCCAGCTACCGTGTGTTCATTAAGGCCAACAGTGTAATTACAATTCACAGATACTGAGTTGGTTTAATTACAGACTGATTATTAGGCTGATATTTGTTGGAATAATCAGACCCCAAAGAAGTGGATTTATATTTGCATGGTGTTAAGGTCTTTCAGTTATTAGTGTATTATAAACCGACAATTTGGACAGATTTGTGAAGGCTTTTAAAGCTTAAAGGTCCCATATCATACTCATTTTCAGGTTCATACTTGTATTTTGGGTTTCTACTAGAACATGTTTACATGCTTTAATGTTAAAAAAAAACACATTATTTTTCTCATACTGTCTGTCTGAATATACCTGTATTCACCTTCTGTCTGAAACGCTTAGTTTTAGCGTCTGTCTCTTTAAGAACTCCTCCCGAAAAAAAACAGTCTGGTCTGATTGGCTTGCGAAGGTAGTTCTCAAGCTGTGGGTGGAGATATTCAGATGGGGGGCGGTATATTTTAATGAGTAGGGCCGTCGTCGACCAAAGAAATTCTTACTCGACTAACATACAATTTTGTCGTCTAATCGATTAGTTGATTTAATCAAGACCTCCAAATCACCTTCAAATCAGTATTTGATTGCTTTGTTTTTTGTTTTTTGTATGTAATAATGTATAAGTCCCAAAATAGCCTATGAAATAAGGAATAATCCCACAACATTATTCATATTCAACATTAATTATTCTTAGTTATTCTCAGACGGATATCACTGTTTGTTATGTGTAGAGGTGCGTGTGTGTAAAGTAGTGCAGCAGCGGCACTGTCCTGAAGCTTCAAAGCCCAAAAAATGGTATTCAGGACAGCCCTGCCCGATACCCAAAATGTGTGTGCACAAGCTCTGAAAAAGTGAGTTTAAAAAAAAAAATATGTCCCCTTTAAAGCTTCACAAATCTCAGCGTTGGGGTACTATAAATATTTACCGTAGAGGAAACAAGCACAAGAGACTTGTTCAGTCTTCACATAAGCTAACAGATTGAAGTCTCCTCTGAATGACAAATCATCCAACAGATGTCTCCATTTGATTGTGGGACATATTTTTCTACTGTATATCTTCTACCTGAATAGCCCGACAAAAAAAAAACTGTGGAATACTTTGCCTCTCTTCCATTACAGTGGATGATTCTGATTCCATAGAAACCCACAGTAATTGGGAGCACACTCCCGAACAAAATGCAGGGATGGTCCCCAGAGGTAGGGCTATTATGCCCATGTCTGTGCAGCTCAGAAGTGGCTGTAATCTTTCATCCAAAGCATGTGACATAAACACTCCCCAGAGCCAAATGCTTTCACTAATGTAATCAGGGGGAATTGCGAAAGTCAGTTTACTCACAGTTTTATAGATGAATAAGAATTTGCACCTTTTCAGTCAGACAGAAATCTTCTATGAAAGGAAAATTGAGAGGATATGAGTTTAAAGTACATACTATAAAATAAATATTCCAATACGATCACTCTAATGTTAGTTATTGTTTATTAAGTTTTAAAGAGGCTCATTTTCAGATGCATAATTGTATTTTGGGTTTCTAGTAGAAAATGTTTACATGCTTAAAGGTTAAAAAAACGCTTTATTTTTCTCATACCGGCTGTGCTGCAGCACCTCTTTTCACTCTTTGTTTGAAACGCTTTGTTTGAGCTCCTGCCCCCAACCCCCAACAAAAAAGCCCAGTCTGCTCTGACCGGTCAGCTGAACCAAACTCTTCGGACTCCGCTCCAGCTCCGCTCTAACTAGCTTTGTTTTAGGGCGTGCCAAACTAGCCGCTAGGCAAAATGTGTTACTTAGTGACACCACCGCGTTACGGAAGAAAAGGCGGGACTTCAAGCAAGTAACTCCCTTTGGCGTGGACTTTGGGCTTTTGTGACTTTGCAGACCTTTTATACATGCACAAAAAACTATAAAACACACAAAGGAATGAGAAAAAACACAAAAGCATAATAGGTCCTTTTTAAATCATAAATTCATGTTTTTGTTTAATTTAATTTGATATCTGCCTCATGATGATCACACATGGAAGCTGCACAAGTTATTCTTATTTGAATGTGATATTCTGGGAATTGCTCATGGCTATCCTTCTGTTTCTGTGAATGGATCAGTGGGTCTGTGGGGTTTTGAATATCACAGTGGGTTCAGTAAGAGTCTGCTGATAGATGTCGCCCCGACATGAGCCCCCGTCTTTGACAGCTATAGTTTTATCCCGTAGCTCAGCGCTGGTATCAACATTTCTCCTGTAGCTCTGGGACGTACTCATCCATGTGCAGGAAGTGATGCGTGTGTGTATATGTGTGTGTGTGTGTATGTGCCTGCAGGCTTCCCAGCGACGGCATACGGACCGGTGGCGGCAGCGGCGGTAGCAGCAGCGCGTGGCTCAGGTAGGGGGGCCCGTGGAAGAGGCGGCTACTTGGCGTACCCACAGAGCACAGGGCCAGGTAAACGCTCTGTCCATGTTCTGTGTGGCTGCTGCTCTCTCCAACTTCTCCTGCTCTGCTTCTCCCCATAGACATAGTCCCCCGAGCCCACACATACACACGCTCGGCAACAATTTGAGTTCAGACTGACAGCATCGTACACACACACACACACACAGTAGAGATTTTATATATATATCCACGGTTCTTACACTGTAAAATGGTTGCTTTGATCTGACTCAAAAATATGGAGGCAACATTTTTTTAAGTTTAGTGAACTAGTAGGGAAAACTCAATAATATACAGTAACTGTCACACTAAAAATTGAGTAGAGCCTACATAAAAAAGTCAAAAAAGTTCAACCATTATTATTAAAGTCAGCATATGAAATACATCAGACTCTATTAGAGAATTGATGTGAAAATTTAGTTGCACCAACTGTAATAGTATATTTAACAACTCCTTTGTGTGTTGCATAAAATTGACATTAAATAATTAGTTAGCATTAACACAATTCACATTTCAACAAATATCACAATGTTAACATTAAATTATTTGTTTAATAACCACGACATGAGGAAATTCTTGTTAATATCACACAATCTCAACTCCCTGTAGAGTACATTTAAATGTAAACATGTAAACATAGCAAACCAAATCAGAGATAAACAACTTCTGAGAGATTAGAAGAGGGAAAAACTGTTGTTCCCGCCATAAAAATTACAATTTGACCCAGCAATGTATTTAAGATCAGTTTCCAAAATACCTAAACTCTATTCAATTGTTGTTAAGCCATTTAGTCAGAAAATAAAGCTTACTTAAAAACCTTCACAGCTCCAACACACCTCGTTCTGGAACATAATTAACTAACCTTACAGACACTACACAGTACCGACACGTGTACTGAGTGTCCCAAGAAAGTTGCCAATAATCACAGTTTCCAAAATGACAAACTTCTGTAAAGATACTCATGACAATCTTTGAAGTGCAGCTCAATGTCAATCGATTTAACCATGAACTTCACACCATTAATTTAAGCTCCTAAACTAGAATACTCAGTATGAACACACATACTTGAGTACACAATGAAAAGCCCCCCACAAAAAAAAGCACAAGCCGTGTCGGCCCAATAGCCATGTTTGATTATCTAAGTCAGTGTTTTAAGTCTCCCAAAGAGTCTTTGAAAGACTTCAGTAGGATATTACTCTCTGCTGTTCCCTATAAGACACACAGATAGACCACGATTAGTATCTAACATTTGCTTATGAAAGCACAAATATAAAATCAAGAGATGTTAGGTGATTGAATTCAGATGATGCTTCATTTCTTTACTCTTGCCGGAGTAAAACACATCATCTTCTTTTGAAAAATGGTCAGCTACAGACATTCCAACAGTGTCAATGAGGAGCAAATTCTTTTGTTTGAAATCATTGTGTAAACAACAAACTACTTAATAATTTATTAATCAACCCTGTTAGAACTTTTTAATGGGTGCCATTAACACACATTGGTCTGTATCCAGCTGGGACATACTGTGCATGTAGACTCAAAGGAGAGCAGAAAGTCTTTGTTAATCTGTTGGATAGGAACCTGTTGGTTCCTCTGACATACAAGAGGTATACAAAATAAAAGAGGCACCATTTAATGTGATTAAATAGAGTACTCCTTCTCAAGTCAGATAGGGACTGACTCGCCTCTACAGTCAGTCTGTGTGAGGCAATCAAGTCATGACTTTATGTTTAACAATAATGCATATAAATCCGCAATCACATATAATATATTTCTATTTTTTATAACTCTTAACACACAAATTTATCCACTTCTGCAAAAATCGAAATAAATTTAAAAAAAATATATACAAAGGCGCATAAGTATGTTTCCAAGTTTTTCTCAATTACCCAAGAATAACCCTGTAAAATAACCTTTTCCTTTCTTCAACTAATCGTTCCACACTCACTGCAACTGAAATAAAAAAAAAAAATGCGCTTTTACCAAAACTAAATTAATACCGGCCTGAGCCTTGGCTTGGGAGCTAATGGCCTAAAACAAATGGCTGCTCATTCAAGCTACCGAAATAAAACAACACATGCAATGTTAGTTTATACCCACAAGTCCATGGGATGTTAGCTGAAGCATGAGCAAGGGAAAGAGGGAGAACAGACGGCGAACTGATGGATTAAAGCAGCGAGTAGATTTCAAGACGGACGCTGCAACAGTCCAACACGATGCTCTGGCTGGCAGCGACAGTTCAGAATGAAGCTGTAGCAGGCGCTGCCCTCTCTGCCCTATGAATACAAATGCCCTTCCCTTCAGTCACTTTAATCAATCAGTCATTAAAAAGATATAGTTACACATAGTATGCCTTTTAGATTATAAAAAGGATACAATAATCTAAAAGTAGGTAACGGCTATTCAAGGAGTTTTTCCTTGAAATCCTGGCATCAAACATTTGGGTAAATAGTATGAGTTAAAAAAAAAGTGTGGAAACTAGGAAATACTTTTACACTTTGTCTAGATATTTGACTGCCAGAAGAATATTTTCTATGCCAGTTAAGAAGTTTTTTTTCGTTTGATATGTGATTACCACCATCCATGGTAAACCAATCTAGGTATAGTGAAATGTCAGCAGTAGCACTCAACCAATTTATACTACAGTCAGTCATGTTTTCTTCTTTGCTACCGCTCTTCTCCACTTTCTCATATACTTTTCTATCTATCTGGTATCTGGTCAAACAGCCCTGTCTCCTAAATTACATTCCCATACAACTAAATTCTTTTCTCAATTACTTTTGGAGGGAAACGTATTTTGTCGTGGATTACGTTTTTGTTTGACGTATCACAAATACGTTTGTAAACCTAGTCCACGCAGTTAATGACAAAGTACAACGAGTGACACGCAGAGCAGGTGACGTAGTGCATCAAGCAACCGTTAATGAAAGTTACATGGAATAATGGTCGTGTCTAGAAGGTAGTGGTGAATGAGTCGGTCAAGCAAACGCCAGACTTTCCCCCAGGAGACCGCTGTTCGTGTCCCATTGTGACACGTAGTCGTTTTAAGCCCTACCATGATGATTTGTTTTTACTAAACCTAACCAAGTAGTTTTGTTGCGTTTTGGTTTATTTCAATGTCATTGTCATTTTAAGCCATATAATGATGTTTATTCCCTAGAGTGGTAGTTTTTTTGCCTAAATCTAAGGAAGTAGTGTGTTTCTGTTTGTGTTTTTTTTTTTTTATCAATTTAAAACGTTAACCACGTGTTTAAAACTATTTAAAACTGTGTTTAGTTGTATGGGAACCAGTGTTAATTTCGTTAAAGAAAACTATAATGAAATATGTTCATCAACAACCTTTTTTTCCATGACTAAGACGAGACGATGACAAGACGGCACCGAAGTCATTAAACACTAACGGTGACGATATCAAACTTTTTTCAAACGAAAAAAGAGGAGCCTAAAATTGTAGTTTAAAAGCTTCACTAAATTCTCTCCATTTTTGTCACCTTCCAACTTCTCTTCCCCTCACTCTGTCACTCTCTCTCTCTCTCTCTCTCTCTCTCTCTCTCTCTCTCTCTCTCTCTCTCTCTCTCTCTCTCTCTCTCTCTGTCTCAAACACACACACACACACAACAAGCTGTGACGGCGGCGCACAATCCGTCTCTGTCCTTCTTGTCTCACACCTGAGGTGTCCTGACAATTGTGCTACTATAAGTTAACGGTTAGCGGGTCGGGTTGGGTGGTTGAGTAACACATATTTTTACATGTTGGGTGGGCGGATTGGCTCTCATAACGGACCGGTGGGTGCGACTGAACCTCGCAGCACTAATGAGCGCAGTCAGGAGGACTCAAACTAACTGCAAAGCTGCATTCTTAATCATTCAACCTGTGTTTTTCATCAGATAATGATAAGATACAATTTTATGTGTAATCAGTTTGATTAAAATGACAGAAATGTTCAATATAATCTGATGACCAAACAGGATTAAGATTAAATAAAATTGGAATTACTGCCAAATTACTCCAATATTTACCTCAAAATGTATCGGAAATTACTTTATTATAAACATTATTTAATAATTATAATCTGCTATTTTCCCAATAATTTATTTAATACATTTCCAGGAAAAGAATACACAGTCAATTGATAGGCTTTATTTCCATATCTGCTGATAAATAGATGATAATTATCAAATAACTTCTCTGAAATTTCTTTAAAAAACTCCCTGAATCATTACATTAGCTACCAGGTTACATTTGTGTAGACAATAAGTCACACAATGGTGAGATTTGTGCCTGATCAGAAGTGTCTTCTAATAGTTTTGGTTTTCCACCTCCGATGAAGAGCAGCACAGAGCCGCTTCTCAAGGGCCCTATTTTAACCATTATATGCTATTTTAACATATAATTATTAAATCATGTTTATAATAAAGTAATTTTCGATAAATTTTGAGGGAAATATTGGAGTATTTGTCAGTAATTCCAAAGAAATTTCAAATACTTGCTAATTATCACCTAATTACCATTAAATTTGCGGACCTCTAAAATGAAGTGTTACAAAAAATAGCTGACAAAAGTAAGAGAGAAAACCTTTTTACTCAAATCTGATGACTTTTCAGCGACTAAAACTGGACTAAAACGCTTTGAGTTGTCGTCGACTAAAGCTAGACTGAAACTATGAAAGACAAAAATAACGTGAATGTGAAAAAAACGAATAAACATTTAAGACTAAATCTAAAATAGCTGCAAAAATGAACACCTATGGGAATGTAATTTTGTGGGAGACAGGGTTGGGTCAAAGCACCCTAAACTTTGGACACTTTACTAATGATTTTTTGCCATGTGGCTGCTGCGCCCATTAAATATTATGCTGCACTGGTGTGCTACAGTGTATGAGTAATTACAAATGTTTAAAAGTTCAAATAGAAAGACAGTCAAGTCAGTGTCAAAAACATCAACTTCCAACACACACTCTCCATTAAAGCATAAATACAGACACTACACAACGTATTCACACACAGACGAATATCTGCCAAGAGATTAGTTCCAAAAATCAGGAAGCAAGTTTCTCTCGGTCTTAAACACAGCATCGATTAACTTGTTGGCTTCATTTAGACACACTGCTTTCACCACCCTTACAACTGTAGATCATTCAATAGCTGTCAATAATGGCTCCCCTGACTGAACACACAGCCTCCAGGATTTATAGGGAAGAGTGTCTTTCCTAATCAGACATACTATTAGAAGCTCGTTGGCTGTTTTAATTGTAACTCAGATGCTGTCTGGTTTGTGCAGTCACTCACAGATATAAAGTCAGCAGACAGTTGCTAATGCCAAATGTGCCGTGATACCTGAAGATGCACATGTTTGAACACAGGGACAGCTACAGTGCAAGCGGCTAGTGTACAGTATTCACACGTGCACACACATATACAGACAAACAAAGTCTCCCCCCCCCCGGTGTCCTCATTTGCACTAAATTCAAATCAACACAGGGAACACTGGAGGCCAATCAGATGCTCTTTCTTTCATTTGATTTTGCATTTTCTAAAAACAAACAATTCGCCCCAACAATTGCAATGAACATCTCTAAGAAGCAGGAATGTTGATTTGGGGTTAGCAGCAGCCAGGAAGCAAGAGACGTGATGGCAACCATTATGTACAGTTTAATTCTGACAGCTGCAAATGGAAGGGAGACAAGTAAATGACTGTGAACAGGAGCGGGAGGGGGTGGGGGGGTTAGAGTGGTAAACAGTGACATCATAGGCCTGTTTTAGAGTACTTAAACAGCCATGAGCCAGCAAAACATCACTCAGTGAAACCTCCATGCTCCCCTCAGTATATGGCAGAATCTGTCAGCAAAATCATTATCACAATAACAGCAAGAAATTCTGAAAACATGAATGTGGTAAAATATCAGTAGGTTGAAATCAGCTGTATCCTTGTTATATTGTTACAATTTATTATTAACTGTTCTATTCTGGATAGAGAAAAGCTTCACCGATGCATCTTGATGATATAACAAGTGCAGCCCTTCGTTCTGTGGTTTGTGGCTTTTTGACAAAATGATTTATTGATGATTTATCAAGTGTTTGAGATGATGCTAATGCCATACTACTACACGGATTAATACATTCAGCGGTCTCTTCTCTCTATACCGACACAGACGGAACAGAGGACACAGATTGTTTAGGCTTGACCTTCCTCTCTGTGTATTGTCTGGGGATGCAGCTCCGTCCTATCTTGCAATGTAATTTGCAGCACAGTCGGGCAAAAATCAACTCAGGAATAGCAATTCTAGTGGTTTATATTTTTTTTATTCTCTAATTTTAGTGCCGTTTTTTTCTTGTAAAAAAGCCTTATGTATGATGTAAGAGTGGATTCTTTGTGCTTTGACTCCACCTACAGTTCCCATAGAGCAGCAACATACTATATACTGTGTCTATGACCCAGTAGGTAGGATGCAAGGGGGGGTGGGTTGTCACTTAACATGGCATTCAAGGCCACAGAAGTTAAATGTAAAAAAAAAAAAATTAAAACAATTTCTTAAACATCCCTAAATATATCCCAAATAAAATTATTATTATTATTTATATATATGTTTCTTTACAAGAAACCTTTTTGGTGCAGGTATTGCCTTTCTGGGGCTGTGAGGCTTGTTTGTTGGGCTGCGAGGCTTGTTTGTCAGCAATACACACAGAGAGTGTTGTGAACATGGAAGACATTTTCAATCCCTGACAGAGGGCACTTTCACCTACTCCCAAAGCTCAGCAGACAAAATGACAGCATGCTGACTTCCCTCTCTATGACAGACCACTGCTGATGACAAGGTGTATTTTGGACTTCTCACTTTATGGCCCCCCTTGTGTACCACAACAAGAAAAGTTACTGAAGATGTAGACTCTGCAACATCTTACAAACTTTGCGAAGATACTGTATACTCTATATCCTACATTTCTGTTACCAGAGAAGATCTTTTTGCCAATTTTTTAAATTTGCTAAATATACTTCTCTTGCAGTCAAGTACAGATAATAACAGATTTACATTTAAATACTACGCAAGAGCTCGTAATTATTTACAAGAGCTCGCTGGACATTATCCTGCTTATTACACGGCTACTTACTAAAGAAATCTATAATTTGTCACAAAATATTGATTTAAAAATGGTTCAATGACCAGAACTGCGTCCCTAGGAACAGTCTGTTATTCATAGCAGCGGTCTGCTATAAAGAAATAAGAGACCACAGAACGCCGTGATTGATGAATCAGAATCGAGTTTTCGATAAAGCCCTGTAAGAGCTGACACACCGGTGGCATTTTTTTTCGTGCAATTAATTCGCACGTCAATAAAAAAAATTTAAATGCTGTTTTTGTCAAGAATACTTAAAAGAACAATACGAAAAAGCGCCACGCTTTTTTTTTTCGGAACAAGGTTGATTTTTCTGAGCTTTGGAACGTGAATAAAGGCGTCAACCAATCACGTCGTGGGAAACGGGTTGAGTTGTGCCTATATTTATGAAATAACAAGACGGAGGCTCTCTAGTCCAAACCACGACGGCAAACTTTATTACTCCTTTCAACCTTAGACAAAGGCAGCGTAGACCAGATCCACTTCTTCTGTTCTTACCTTTCACAATAAAAGCCCAAGACATATAAGATTCACAGGCGAGTATTTCACATTTTCATGTTGTTTATTTGACATAGAAGAAGAGAAAAAAATAATCACAAGGGGTAAAGTGTAAACACTTATTTCCCACATGGTCATAGAAAACAGGACAGACATAACATAGAATCCCTAAATGAATAAGCTTAATAAGCAACAAAACCAAGGACATCCTACAAATAAAAAACAACAGAAAAGAACTTCCAAACCCTGTCCTTGTATTTTTCTTTTTTCAACACACGGTCATACTTTATATTAGAGTTTATATTTAACTCAGTCCGTCATTCACACGTTTAAACACGTCATGCCCCCGGTGTGTAAAGGCCTTAACAATGCTGTGTAACCGTAGACAAGTCTCCCATTTTAAAGCAGGAAAAAGTACCATTTATCACAGTTGGTACACTGAGTTACTTCTAGGACAGGCTAAGCAATATGTTTTATTTAGCAAACGTTGAAACTGAGGTTGTGTCAGTCCAGACGCTTTTTGAAGAGGTTGGTCTTCAGTCTGTATTTGAGGTGTTTTGCTGCCCTGATCTCTACCAGGAGCATGTTGCACCACTAAAGAGCAAAGAACAAGGACTAGTCTTGATGCGTGTTTGTGAGGAAGTTTGAGAGACTGTGGCTCCGGGCGACAAGTAGATCAGAGAGATCTGGAGTTTACCATCGCCTGGAGGTAGAGAGGTGCTGGCCAATACATCGCTTTTTAAGCCGGTAGCACGGATTTGAACCTCATTTGAACTACTACAGGGTGCCACTGGAGGATGCAAAGGGCAGTCACTTTATATCAGTTGGAGGGGCCGAACATCTGCATAGTGGAGCAGCAAGGAGGAAATTGCTAATTTGGAGATGACTAATGCATGCACCAGCACCTGGGCTGCATTTTGGACAAGTATAATCCACCTCTGCTGGTGATATGAAGGATGAACCTGCATAAATGTGCCACTGCTGACACTTTAAATGAATGTCATGTAGTTCATACATGCACGTAATTCTAATATTAGACATTAAAGTTTATTATATGATCCCCATTAGCTGTGCCCTAAAGCACAGCTAGTCTTCCTGGGGTCCCCTGGGGACATTTATGTCAACAACAACAGCACTAGATCACTCATTCTTTAAAGGAAAGCTAGTTATCATTCTGTTTTCTACATTTTAAAGTATCTGAACTCTCCTGTGCTATAGGATTGTCAGATAAAAACAGAGGAAAATGCAAGTGATGCAGATGGTTCTGACAGTCAGGGGAACTTCACAGGTCCCAGCCTACTCTGGTTGAGTGTTTTCCTGAGTCCCTCTGAGCTTTCTGCGAAGCTCAAATGTCAGTCTCAGATCTACCTTCAGTGTACACAAAGCTCCCATTCAGCTGCTTTTAGAGGCCTGGCTACTTGCTATGTACAGTATGTCTGACTTGACTCAGGTGTTCAAAACTGAAATAGAGTTGGCTGTGGTCAGAAATTGGACTGCAGTATAGATCGCAGAGGTGTCTCCGCCAGTTTTATTGGGACTTAAGATGGTCTTTTTAAAAAGCCCATTCCTCCCCTCAGTTAGTTGTTGCTCTTCTTTGTTCTTTTACTCATCTCACTTCTTCTCCCACCTCTTTTTTCCTTCGCCAATGAAAAGAAGGAAACTCGTGTGACAGACATATTTCCAAATTAAGATCGTTATCAATTTCCTCTGTGATCTTCAGCAGTGCCTGAGAGGAGACCAGGATTGGCTGTGTGCACTGGTCTTAATCAATCTGGCTCTTTGTGTGAGCTCAGGTCCATTTTGTCCCAGATGCTAATCTGCAGAGCTCAGCTCTGAGGCCAGAGGCGCTTTACATGTATTTGGTGCAAAACAACATGAGCAGGCACGCCAAGCCCATCCTGCTTGGGTTTTTTTGTCTAAGGCCCAGGGAAAGATGTGACACATCGGGGAGGGCAAAGTGTCCCTTTGCGCCTCCGCCACGAAGCGGTGTCTCTCTCACAGCTGTGGGTAGCAGATGCTCCGAGGTTACAGGCACAGGCCTTTAGGGACATCACCACTCTGCCCTCCAGGGGCTGCACACGTAACACACTCTCTAAAGAAAACTTACTCAAGGCTTAATGGGAGTAAGGTATTTTGTACTCACTCCTGTAAATTCACTTATGAAATATAGTATGTGTTGTATCCCTTCCTAATCAGTACACAATTTTCAGTTTCATTTGCATTATACATTTATTTTGAAGTGAGATTATTACATATTACTTATTTGTAATTACATGCAAATTGCAAAGTAAATTTGCATAGTTTACTGCTTACCTACTTGAATACATGACAGCATTTTGTTCAGTTTTATAGACATAAATACTACCAAATGAAATTTTGTAAGATGTTAGAAAATGATTAACACACAACTGGCTTCATGCAAGAACCACTCGTACGAGCAGATTTGTTTTTAAGTGGCTTGTACGAGTGATTTAGGAGAACTTTCTCCAATTTTCTCGTATTTTCAATTTTCTCTTAGGCACGAACATAATTTACAGTGGTCCAGACCTCTTAGGAGTCATGTGTTATCAGTCTGCTGTTATCTAAACCTAAGTTTTTCACTTGATGGATTGTATATTTCATTGCTTTGAAGCAATTTTGAGTTTTAAAATCCTATAAAAATTAACTTCATAATTATGTTGACATTATCCTGTTTGACTCTGCAAATCAAATTATAATATAATTCTAAATGTATTCACATAGTCTAACGATATCATCATTGACTTAAATTGGCCATTAATGCTATTGTATAACACTACAATATCAATATGAACATCTCAAACTGCAAAACAACTAAAATGATGCACTAACTGAAGGTAAACTTGTCTTGGCGCATCATGGCCGACTTTTTTCTTTTGGATGCGCGTCCTTCAGAGAGCGTGGCTTTAGTCAGTGATATATTGGTAGATGAAAAGGCATGACTCTTAGCCTTATATGGAATCATAGTGGCGTTATTTATGCTAATTCACAATTCTCATGAACACACAGGTGGAATTATTCATCAAGTTTATGCAGGTTATTTACACAGTTATCTGCAGTTGGGAGTGTTTGCTGAATTTGACGTGGCACACTCATACGAGCCGCGGTACGTAAAAAAGTAAAGCTTGGCATACATTGTACGTTTTTAGCCCGTTTCTGTTGAGAATGTTGAGCTGCATGACTCATTTTAGAGTTTAACTCCTTCCTTCGGACAATCGGATGAATTTCCGAAGTCAGAAATTTCGGACGGCCGTCCACAGGTTCTCGCACAGTTGAAGCAGAGCACTTTCTGCCTTGTTAGCATTGTGACTCGTACAGACCTCTGCTAGCTAGCAAACAAACTTTACCTGCCTCAGAGCTTTCCTACGAATCTTTATTGACAACTGTCAACAGCCAGAACGGTCCGCAGGGGCCGATGGGCCGTTTTTTTTTCTATTTTACACGTACAATGTCAGCACTCAAGTTGTGGCTGACAATCGGACCATACAGTGTGAGCACATAAATCGTGAGCTTTGGCTTTTCATCGCAAACGATGTACTCATATGGTAGGAGAAGTACACAACACAACAACATTTCTAAAATTGTACATTGTATACCCAGCTTTCGAGAAAGTTAAGACTAATATGAAAATATTATTGCTTGAGGTACAATATCTGAGTGAGCGTTGCTGTAAATCATAATTCCTTTTCAAGTTAATTCCTATTGTCCTTCCCTCTGTATCTAAATGGCCATTAGATGTAGCCAGTATCACTCCCAGATTTCAGTCACACTGAGTCTTAGATTTCTTCAGACCACATAAGCCTGAGCAGACATGTTTGAAAAAATGTGTTCAGCCAAAAGGCCAGGGCTGTCAGCTCCGAGGCTGCTCACGATAGGATAATCTGTGCCGACTGTCGATAACTGAGTGCCCTTCTCAGTCCCAACTAGACTAGATCCCACACAGGTTCAAATCTGCACGGAAATCATTTAGTGTGCACTGATGTACTACACTGTTGCACATTGTTTTACCCAAGATCCAGTGTTCACAATTCCTCTGTAACTTTCCACAATCATTCCCCAACCAAGGCTGAAGGTAAATATAAATCAGTAGCTCTGTTGAGTTTGTCCATTACTGGAAAGAACAGCAAGAAAGGGGAAAAGCAGGCATAAAAATGGAAAGTGAAAAAAAAACAGAGACTTGAGTATGGGTGAGTAAATGCAAGGAGAAATCATCTGTTAAAATTAATTAGCCAGGCTTCTCTGAACACAAAATGACAAGACATTAAATATGTATTATTTATGAAATGTCTGTGCTCTCTGAAAAAGGATGTCTAGTGCTGTTAATTACTCAGCCATTCATTCAGAAAAGATTATTTCAAATGGAAAGTGAAAGCAAGGCTAGACAGCAAAAGAGCTGTTAGTTTCTTTCACGCTATTTTTAAATGACATTGGTGAAAATGGAAAAGCTAATTATGGTAGCTCTGAAATTCAAAGCTAATTTGAGAAGCAGCATGTCAGGTTTATTGACATCTTCTGTAGAGTGATGTGGTTTGATGGCCACCGAGGAATCTCACTGGCGCCGCGAGGGAAAGGGAGGAGCGACTGCATGAAAGATTATTCCTTGCAGAAATGAAAATAACTTATGTTAATAGATTTTTAGAATCCCTTATTCCCATTATTCCCTGAAGAAATAGCAGGTATATTTATGTACAGCAGTGCCTGAAATGGGCCGGTACTCACCGGAACTTCTGATATTTGTCCACATGATTACCCTTACTTCTTATTGCGTACCGCCACCTCCTGGTGAGTCTAGCTATGCATCGTCTGAAAAGAGCTTATCTGTGTTTACAAGCACTAAGCGTGAATAAACACTTCAGGTCGCAGTTACGCCCGTGAGACGCAGCTGAGACGCGAGCCTGCACAGAGCCAGTGCAGACAGCTGCTTAGATATTTCTATAGTAGCTAGCTGTAGTGCAAATGACTCCGAGGCTGTCGGTACTAGTTGCGGACGGCACCAACACCGAGCCTCCCCCATCACCTGCCAACTATTATGGCGGCAGTGACACTTGGCACCATGGGCACAGTGCACTTGACCTTATCCTTCAACTATAGGTCTTATATGGCATTCATCTGCTTTTATCCAATTTTGAATGTCAAAAAAATATGACAACAAAGCACTGAAGGCTTGCATGCTTTCAAGTCTGAGCCAATGCAACAATGCTGTTCTGTCATACTGTATATATATACCATTATTGCGAGGGGTAAATGTTGATTTACCAGAAGGTATAGGAAGAGATTTAAATAAGAAGTTTTCAGTTATACTGAATTTATGTTGATTTGACACACTGTACTGACATTTGATGTGAATGCATCATTGGAGATAAATAAACACAGTCTTGTCCATACATTATGGACTTACATTTGGCAATCATATCATATTTTGGGGTTTTATTGTAGCATATATGCAATATTATATTTGTGTACAATTTGATTTGTATAAATCGCTACATGAAAAGTTTTTGTTAACCAAATACATTGATAGACAAACTGGAAATGTATGTCTTATGTAATGAAATGTAGGGCTGCTCCAAATAGTTAAAGATTAGGCTACACTAATTTCATTAGTATTAAACTATTTGTAGAATTAGATTCCAATGGTGGCTGCGTAGGATTGTTTCTGACTAGTGTGATTCAGACATTGCCAATAACTCCAGAGTGTTGTAAAGTCCAAAAGTAAAAAGAATAAATATATAATAATAAAAAAAATCTTCTAGTGAAATATTCTGCTTCAATCCATATTTGTTGGCGTTTAGCCTTTCAAAAAAAAAACATTTTCACTGCGGTCCAAAAACTGTTTGCCCTCCCACTCGCTGCACACAAACAGCACTGACGAGTTATATTCTTTAAAAAAAGTTGATTAAATAAAAACAGACTAACTTATTTAATCCAATGAATAACTTTATTCAAATTGAGAATTTTGTTTGGGGATTTTTTTAGGGTGATGACATCATGAATATGACGACAGACATTTGAAGCTTCATTCGAAAACCTCAATAGAAGCTTTGAATGTAAAAAAAATTACATTCAGTACAGCCCGAATGAATATATTACCAAGATATGTAAATGAATACAAATATATCAAAGGCGAGTGCAATGGTCATGTCAGGAAACTGCTTAATTACGGTACTGGCACCTTTTTTGGTCCAATTCAGGCACTGATGTACAGTATATTCAAAGAGTTGATATATAGATGAAAATTAACAGCTTTTTTAAGTGACGTGTTTGCAAGCATTACTGATTTTAGCAAAAATAAAACCACAACAAAAAATATTACAAATACAGGTTTTGTTGTTGTTTTAGTGTATGTCCCTGTATTAACAGATCTGTTTATCTCCTTTAGGGGGATAGGAGGTTCTAGCAGTTTTTAATTATGCAGAGGAGGTTAAAATTTGGATCACGGATTGTGCCTTTAAAAGTGTGTATGTTTTATTTAATACGGTATGTTGAGTTTCTGTGGGACTTAAAATGAGGATAGTCACAAACTTGGTGCAGAACACTGGAGAAGTTATGAAAATATTTTTCACATTCTGAAGTCCCGACAGGCCGGGGAGCATGACGCTATATTTCATCATCAACGTGATTAGTTTTATTTTCCAACTAGTGAGAAAAAGAGCAGCAGTACTTTCAAGGTTTGTGATTCCTCCTTAAAGGCAGTCACCTGGCAAAGTGGGAACGAGAGCAGGGCATTTATCCACTTAAAGAGAGCCACCCCGATGATGTCAGTAACAGATGACTGCAAGACACTCCCCTCTCCATCGCCTCGCAGCCAGCTTTGGTCACTGAGGGCAGAAGGGAAAGAGGGTGGGGGTAGGGGAGATAATTACCAGTATAAATGAAGCCCTGCGAACGATTCGCACTGCTAGGTCCCCTGATCTAGTCTCCAAGGCAACCTCAGCACGCTCATTTGTTTTGTAGATGAGTAATTACATCCAATTAGTGGCCAGTGGAAAAAAAAGGAGTCCAAGAAAGGCCCATTGTTCTGGATAGATTGTGTGAATATTAATAGTGGGAAGGTCTGAGGCACAGTGATATGATCGGTGATACTGATGCAGCTGTGGGCACACTGTGCCCAGTCTCATCCTGCATAACAGATCAGATCGCCTCTGATGAAAATATATGGCTTTGAGAATGTGTGCCCACATGTTTGTGGATGAGTCGCACTCTCGTCCAGCTGCTTCTATCCGGCAAACAAAGCCAGTTTCTTACTTGAGCCTGCCGCACCTGCAGACACTGCAACGGCATGCAGTGTCTGAAATTTCTCCAATTTCATTACCTAGCTAAATGTTATTTACAATCTAGGAAGATCTCTTGATTTCACCTCAGTAGAGGAAATACTTGCTGTCACCAACACCTAGCGCTGCCCGATATGTGATAGTTGATAGATTTAAAGGACCAGTGTGTAACGGTTAGGGGGATCTATTGGCAGAAATGGAATATGATATTAATAAGTATTTTTTCTTTAGTGTGTAATCACCTGAAAATAAGAATCGTTGTGTTTTCATTACCTTAAAGTGAGCCGTTTATATCTACATAGGGAGTCCGCCATGTTGCACCACCATGTTTCTACAGTAGCCCAGAACAGACAAACCAAACACTGTTAACTTTTCTTGCTTGGGCCGGAGTCAATAACGTTACTCGCTCCCGTCGTTGCTGCCGCTCTCTCTCTCTCATGCTTCACCACTCACTTCCCACGTACACACTCTAAGCACTCAACACTTACAACAACTGGCTCTAGAGAGGACGCATTTTTGCGTCGGCAACCGTAGCAATCCTACATGCTTGGCACATGGGAGAAGTTGTAATCTGCAACCTCACTGCTAGATACCGCCAGATCCTACACACTGTTCCTGTAAATTGTAAACAACATTAGCTTGGTGTATATTATCCTTGGGAATTGGTTGTTGGTTTGAATGACACTTTATAAAATTGGAAATTTTCATGAAGCTGGACAGACACTGTACGCACTCAACCCATTTTATCCCCAAATTGGTCGCTTCCGATTTAAGAATTTTGGAATCTGGCCACATTTCTGCAAGATCGGTTGTCAGAATTTTTTTTCCGAATCCCTATATTGCTTCTGTCAAATAATCCCCTACATACTGTACTTAGCTTGTTTTAATATCAATGCCGTAGTATTTTGCGTTTCGCTGCAGTCAGCTGTGCTATAAACTGAACTTCGCAGCAGAACTGACCTTTTCGTCTGCATATTCCAGATATCTGCTTTTTTTCATTTTTTCTTATTGCTTTCCATCCATAATAGATTTGCACAAAGTAACGCTGCCTTTCTCTCTTTTTGCAAACATCATTGAGGGCATGGTCATCTATAAATAAATGTTATTGAAATTGTCAGCGGACATTGGAGGTTCTGTCAGTTGATCCATACAGTGTGAGCATAAAAGTCGCAGTATCTGGCTGAGCAGAAAGGCCAATTAAAACCTGAAGTGTGAGTTAACACAACGTACAGGATTAAAGAAAACAAAGTGTCTGGCCAGCTTAAGGTGGTTCAGTTACTTACAATTAGAACCTTATCGCAAATGGAAGTAACTTCCCTGTCCAATTTTGAAGCAACACACACTGCAATAATTTGCTGCTAACAGTAGTTTGATTTAATACCCATATTTTAGTGTGTCTAAATATCATAATCATAATGATAATAATAAATATAATAACAATTATTAATTGTTATTATTATCTGTCACCACATCTTTTCTTTTCATGAGTGAAAAAAATCCTTTAAATCCACGTTTTTTAAGATAACGTTTGATCTCTTGTCACAACATGGTTCATGGTCAATTGTACACTACAGTATATGAAAGCGACTTTTGCAGATATGTTAATGCATATTGAAATTATTATGATATGGAGAGTAATGCCTGTACGGTTCCAGGCTCTACACTCTTCTAAACTGGTGACATATTTGGAATTTATGAATTCCCAATAACACGGTTTGTGCTATTGTCAAATGGTTTTTTTTTCCCCGTTATAATTATTCCATTGATCCAGTTTTCCTCATTAGCGAGGCCAATCAATGTTCTGTGACATTTGTCTAAGTGAAGTAAATGGAATGATTGGTTCTTGAGCTTTGTTCAATGTGTCAGGCATTATGTGACGTACGTGGGAAGCCTGCCGTATTCGGAGCTTATAATTTGATGAGTGGGCAGACAGCCCACAAGTGGTGAGATCAGAGTGCTAAAAAGCATTGGCGGAGAGAAACATGGCTGGTGCTCACATTCCATTTGGCAGAAGTGGACTGTCTCACTCTGAATGGGTGGAGGTGAAGTGGCTTTGAATGGCTATTCGCTCCAGGACCCAAATAAAAAAAAAAAAACACACAGCGGGGGAAACCCAGCATGGAAAAGCCGATGTCACCAATCTCAGTCCCTCCTGAGTAGATTAACTCTGTTATCAAAGAGGTGTGAGAAGGAGCGGTTTCTTTTAATTGCACTCTTTATATGAGCAGCTTGTCTCAGATTAAGAGGACAAGCAATAAATGCCAGCACGACTTATTGCTGAAAGACATTTTCTAAACTGTTGATAATCCACCATCTGTGTCAAAGAGAGAATCATTGGAAGAGGCCAATCTGAGACGTGCTTAGGGTGCTTAGTGCACTTCAGAATGCCTTCAATAAACATGAATGCCTGTATCTCATTCACACACACACAAAAAAAAACCTTATCATCTGTTGCTGTTGGTCAAAAAAATGCTTTAAATTAATTATTGATCGGTGTTTCTTTTCATTTAAATGACAAAAGCTTCCTTCAGGTGTGTCGACGAAGAATTGTCGGTTTGAAATGAGAAATGTATTGACCTGTGTTTTTAACGATTCTTCAGTTTTATCTCACTCCTTAATGATTGCAAGAAAACATGGAGGACGCGGGTCAATTATGCAAAAAGCCAGAAAATCAAAGCTGTGGCCTTACTGTTTATTTGTTGTTATTGGTCCATTTGAATCAAGTCAAGGTATTTAGAGTAATTGAGGAGGTTTTTTATTGTATCATTTCAGGGAGAGATAGTATGTATCCATAATTGTACAGCTAATGTATGGCCCTGTTCAGACCTGGCATTAACATGCATCCTGAGTGATCGGATCACAAGTGGACAGCTTTAAATACGTCTGTTCACACCTGGCATTAGAATGCGTCTACACATGAGTCACTCACTTCCTCGCTCTATATGCAAATAAACACGTAGTAAACACATGGCTAATACAGCAGACGTGGTGACGTAATATTACATGAATGTCAGTAGTAATATCCTACATATTCGTGAATTCGGGTACATTGTATTAACATCAAAATATACGGTTATGAGTTATAGGTTATAAGGCGAACGGGTGGGCGAGTGGGTCTCAATTCCATACAAAGCACCGGAACAAAAACAAGTACACATCTCCGACAGTATGATTATAATGCACTTTGCATGCCTAGTCTGATAGTCTCTAGATATGTAGCTTATAGATAAGATATATTCTAATAAATTACAGTCGTACCAACAGAATACAGTAGAGCACAAAAGACTTTTTTATGCCGCAAGGCAGACAAGCACCGGCGTCTGCCTGTCTATTCACGATGAGCGCAGAGATTCACGGATCACAGTGGAACGTCAGTTGGGTAGGCGGTCCTTAATGTGGCCAAAGACACATTCGCATACACACTGCTAAAATAATGTGGCCATATGTGGATATATCGGATCTCAATGCATCCTCAATGCGTCTCGAGTGCGTTCACACCTGTACTTAGAGCTGTCCACTTGTGATCCGATCACTTAGGACGCATGTTAATACCAGGTCTGAACAGGTTCTATGTGATACAGCTGAGCGTATCAAACATATGCCAAGGGGGCCTGGCCACATGGTAGGAGCTGCTGGGGAGGGAGGGCATGGGGGGGCAGACAAAACTCAAGGATGTATTAAAAAAAAAAATGGTGTCACACACCGCCTAGCTATGCTTAACAATCTGGACATTGATTTTGACAATGAAAAAAGTTGTTTTCCACAATGATGGAGTCCCCTCCCCCTCCCCCTCCCCACCCTATACTGTATCTCCCAGGCCTCCCCGATTATGGGTTTTACTCTACGCCCAGTGACCAGAGGGGGGGGCCCTGCTCCTTTGCTGACTATGGCTCCCTGGGGCCCCAAGCGGCTCAGATGCTGCACAGTGAGCATGCCACCTCCGCCTGCAACTCCCCCCTCCAGCACCTACACAGCCCGGATCAATTTAAGAACCCAGGTTTGTATATGCGCATCTATCTCATCCACTTTTTGGACTTTTCAGTTTTGATTCATGACATTATTCCATGCAGATGATCTAATCTTTATTATTATTTTCTTATACATTTTCTCTTGCTTTTGTTAAGGAAACAAAAAAAAAATCCCCCTTCCCCATAAAAAAAAAACTAGAAAAACACGTCTTGCTGACAAAGTAGCATTGCATGTTCTTCCTCCTTTTTTTCCAATTTTTAATGTAGATTTTTCTGTTTCTTTGTGAAGTTATGTTCCAGCCCCTGCTTGCACATAAGGGGCAGACACATACAGAATGTAATCCTTCATTTGCATGCGAACAAAATAACTACTGATGATGTGTGAGAGTACACTGGCCTCTCTTAACAGAGCTCAAGTTTCTGTGGGTTTTGAACAGCAAAGGAACGAGTTAAGTGTGGGAGTGAGGGTCATTTTTTTAGCCGAGCTCTTTAAGTATTTTAAGCGTAAGAGTGATTGCTCGTGTTATTAGCGTGTGAAAGTCTGACTAGGAAATCAGTAGAAAGACAACATCTTTGCATAATGCAGCCATTACTCTACAACACCAGCGCATTTTCATCTTGTGTGCTTTTTTCTGATGTTCTCTCATCTACTTTCAAGAGTAAAATATACTGCACATTGACATTTCAATACCAGCGTGCAATGCATAAACAATATTAGAAATTCATGCTATTTCTTTGATAGCAGACAGAAGTCTTCAGAATTGGTAACACTTTATAATAACCATCATTTATAAATGGTAACTTAATTAAACTTAGCTAACACTTATTTTACTTTTAACAATCAATGAAATGATAATGTTTACTAGTTATTAGTAACGCTATAATGTCAGGTATTTTAACAGGTTATTGTTGCACACAACATTTTATGTACCACATCAAGTATTTGTTAATGATTATGAAATGATTTGTAACCCTTTAAGAAATTGCTTGTAAAACATCTATAAATATTACATAGATAGATATTTGTAACACTTTAAGGGTTAATAATTGGTTTGTAAACCGTCTATAAACATTTTTTGGATGCTATTATGAAGTTACAACTGATGATTGTAATACCTTGTTAAATGGTTAATAAATACTTTGTAAAGCATCTATAAACATTATTTAGATAGATAGTTAATACTTGGTCAATCAATTGTTAATAACTGGTTTCTGGTTCATCTATGTATGTAATGTTTATAGATGTTTTCGCATGATTTCTTAAAGGTTTATAAATCATTTAGTAATCATTAACAAATACTGAATATGGTATATAAAATGTTATAATGTGTGCAACACATATGAACTATTAATATATAGTGTACTAATGTAATCAGAATGCAGTTGTAATTCATTTAAACAAACTAATGATAAAATAACACAAATTATAGCATTACTGATTATTAGTAAATATCATTAATTATAATTTCATTGATTGTTAACAATAAAGTAACTATTAACCAAGTTCACCATTTATAAATGATGGTTATTATAAAGTGTTACCCAACATTTTTTTGAATACTACACTGTTTTTATTCTGATAATTATATGATCATGTTTGCACTGACATGACGTACCACCAACGTTTATTTCATCTAGTTGTAAGTGAAGGAGGTCTAGTTTAGTGGAGCGCCTTCATGTGATGTGGGGGATGTGCCTCGCTGTAGGTGACAGTGTTGACCTACACACAGCGGTTAGGTTCCTCGTCTCTGGAGACTCACGCGCCCATGCTGGGCTTGAATCCTGCCGTAGCCTTCAGACTTGTCTACCTCCACTTCACAATAATAGCAGAAATATTCAAGACAAAAGGGGCTGTCCTCTCACCATTTTTGGACCAATAAAGTAAAGAGTGTGTAAGTGTGGGGCCAACTCTTCCCCCTAACGGTTAAAGTGTTGGCCAGCTGCCCAAGGCAGATGTTGGCATTTCCTACAGACTGTCTCTCTGTACGAACTTTAGCGCAGCAAATAGCAACAAAACACAGACAGGTTGTATAGAAACGACTTTGCAGATGTGATTTTCTGAAGGGTTCCTTGTAGGCCTGCTGTTTTGGTATCATTGTCACAACACTTGAACAAGTGTGATAGCACTACAGACACTTTCCTTCCTATAGATCTGTTAAGCAGTGTGAAGTTAATTCATACACAGCTGCACGGAAGGGGCAAGATTACTAGTACGTCACTGCAAATACACACACACCATAGTTATAGCTGACGTAAGAGTAGAAAGGGTACAAATCGCCTGTTTTTTAGCAGCAGCTACTGTAAGTCGCTCTGTTGTTGGTGTGTGGTTGTGTTTTTGTTTGAGTTTTGCTTGGTTGGCAAAGCACAGGTTTTTTTCTAGTTCAAATCCTGAGTGAGTCAACACAATTTATGTGCTTGTTGTCTGTGAAATAGACTTTATATTTGTAGCCAACCTTGACCCTAATATGAAAATCAGAGAGCACATTAGAGCAAATGGAATCACAATGGTACTGTTTATTTGGATGTTTGTTTTAAGCAGATAAGGAGAACAGTTTTCTGGAAGTATAATTGATTTTTGTGTACATTCGGCACCTTATGATGATGATGATTACCAGCCGTAGGTCACAGATTACCCGTATTTCATTTATCATGTCATTACTGTGCAAATGATATGGCGAGCAGCCGTGCTCCTCGGTCCACAGGTGTGCCACACAGATTGCTAGGCTGAAAGGGAGGATAGGATATATGCAGTTTGAAGGCAAATCTCCTTGATAAATGCTTTTCTTTTGCATAATGCCTCCATCTGTACTTCAGCACTAGTGAATTAAAATGAAGCAAATGTAACTTGGAAGACACAGACAGGCAACGTAGCACACAGAGTTCTGTATAGAGTTAGACATCAGAAATTCATTCATTCAGGTCTTCCCATTTTTTTCTTTCAAAGTACTTCACACACAGAAGTCCCACCTAACATCAAATCATTTTACCTCCAGTCTTTTCAGTCAGATTTATCTGTGCCAAAAGTACCAGAGACTGAAGCATAAGAAAGACTTAGCACTATCATTCCTTATAAAGAAAAAGATAAAAATTAATAGTAACGCACAACGGCCATTGTAGGTAAATTTGCGATTTTATAATCTCGCCAATTTGCAATTTTTTTCTTGTAAATTCATCACTTTAATCTCAGAGAATATCCATGTTTGTTTCTCTTAAATTTACGACTTTATAATCTTGCAAATTGTTTTGCAATAATTTGGAAACTTAATCTCAGAGGATATCCCAGTTTTTTTCTCAGAAATTTTTTCAAATTTAATCGCAGAGAATATCCATGTTTTTTGCTCGTAAATTTGCAACTTTATAATCTCACCAATTTGCGAGTTTTTTCTCAGAAATTTGTCACTTTGTTCTGAGACTTTTCTCTGAATTTTCTCGCAATATTAACACCCTTTGTTTTTTTACCTACAATGGCCCTAATATGCCGTCGTACACGCTAGTCTGTGTTAAATCCGACTTTATTCTGAACCGCAATCTGACCCACGTTGCACTTGAGATTGTTTTGCTCCCAAAGTCAAATGCAGAACCAGTGCAGCCCTTACATTTTAAATGAAACAATCTGTTTCACATGGAGAGGGGTGAGCCACACTCTTAATAAAAATCACCAGTCATAGAAAATGAGGATTGCCATTTCAACTGAAAAAGTCCTTAATTATATAATAAGCCAGCCTGGGGGCTGTGCAGGCGAGATAAGAGCACTAGCTGCTCACTGTTTAAAGTCCTTACAGTTAAACAGCGGTGTCAACTCCACTAGATGGCTTCATTTTTCTAGAGTGCTTTACACTGATATGTGTTCAGGTGCTTGTGATGGACCTAACCTGTCTAATACAGATAGATGGAACAGTGATACGTTAAACATGGTGACAATGATACAGTCTGTATACTGTGTGCGTCGACACATTGGATGTACTGCAGCTACACGCTATATTTCTTTACTTGTTCTACAAAGACTTCCTCTCAGGCATCGTAGGGCTCATGAGCTCATATATACACAAGATCGAGCATTTTTCAGTGGTCGGAGGATTTTTCTTTTTAATACATTTTTTTTCACAGTCTGTCTTTGAATGAGGGTGAGACGGAGGGTTATGTGAAGCTGACAGCAGAGGAGATTGCTGTTAAGAGATCACTGCATTTTTCTTTCTCCCCGACTGCTTTTTTCCCCTGCGTTGCCAGTGTTATTGGCCTTTAGTAGGCATCTGGATTTTCAAAAGACATTTTATTAGTCTGAGTTGCTCTTACTCACAGGGCAAAGGTGGTAAGTCATGTACAGTATTTCTTTTTTATCCCCCCTGAGTTTGGACCTGCACATGAAGTCGGGTCAAGCTTTTTATATTTCCCCCTTATGCCTCCTTCTCTTGTCTCGCATACCTCTTTTGCTTTATGCCACCAGCACACTGAAAAGCTGAAGCACACAGCTGAAATTATGGAGGATATTTTTAGCACGTTCTTGCCGGTATCTATGAATCATATAGGAAAGCGTAAAGTAGCACAAATGTCTGGGTTCGAAATGCTCAAGTGAAAATCCGTAACATAATAATCCTGTGTTACTCTTCTTATTCGACAGCTAATGATGTTTTTTACAAGTACTCCTTCACATTATGCATGGCAACATTGACACTGCAACCTTACTAGTTTACTAGCATGGTGGAAGTATTCCTAGCAGTGTGCTTGTTTTGTGTTGTGCATGATTCTACAAAGTGAATGTTACTCCTATGCATAATACACACAGCATGTAGATTATATTCAGAATATCATACTGGATTCACCCTCAATTTAAAAGCACATTAAACCCTTCACCATTTCGTCAGCTGATATGAAAAGGAAATTGATGAAACTGTAATGCGAGCTATAAGCGAGTCCTTCGAGACCAACATGAATCCAGTGATGTGTTCTTTTGATTGAAATGTTTCCTTTTTGAGTCAAGTAAGAATTGTACTGATCTGCTCTTGGGTGTTTTCTAAGCTGCTCTGCTCCCCCTGCTGTGTTTGTATACAGGCGGCAACCCGTCAAGGCCCGGAGGTTTCCCCGGCGCTAACAGTCCAGGGCCTGTGGCCGACCTGTACGGACCTAGCAGCCAGGATTCAGCTGTGGGCAACTACATCAGTGCTGCTAGCCCTCAGCCTGGCTCTGGGTTTGGCCCCAGCATCACAGTGAGTACACGGACGCCCGACGCCCCGTCGTGTCTGACCGCACCTTAAGCTCAGTTCTGTGTCAGAATACCACCGCTAAAATTAGACACTAAGCCATTGCACGCTGCCTGTGATTGTGATGTTCTGTAACACACTAGACTGTTTATCATAGAGAGTAGAGCTTACTAATTATAGGACTTTACACTCCTCCTCAATCAAAATAGCCACCACCTGCCTCTTAGCAAACATCCTAAATCTAGATAAGCACAAAGCAAACGTTCAGTAGAGTCTAAGCGTTTGGATTATTTCTTTTGCAGACACTGTCATTGAGTTCATAGGTCCCACAAGCATTTTGTACATCAGGGTAAACCCCGTCTTAGCTCTCAAAGTTATCTGTGTCAAATGCAAATGTTTATTCCCCTTAGCTGTTGCACAAAATCACCTCACTCCAGACTCCGTGTCACCTTCCCAGAACAAATTCCCTTTATTTTTAGAAACCCATCTGTCCCAGAGCTTGAGTTTGCTCCGTCACTAGGACAATGCTTCCAGCAGGCTGCGTCTCTCCCGGTGTCCTTGTCCAGGTGTAGCGTAGCTCAGCCAGGTGCTGTTGCACTTTTTTTCTCTCTTGCTGATCAGTTAGCTGCCAAGTGCCGAGCCAACTCATGAGTGTACTAGCCGGGCTAGTAGAGGTGTTCTCGGTCTGACTATGTGAATATACTCTGTATGTCTTGTCCCGTGTGTGTCAGTTAAGTTGATGTGCAGCAACCCGTTAATAATCCGGCCTCTTGCTTTCACTGTAATCAAAAAAGAAGCCACTGCAAACATGTTTGGAAGGCCCCAGTGACAAAGAAAGACACAGCCTGGCAAGATAGTGGTGCTTAGTACAAATCGGTGAATATAATTTACAAAATAGGTTTTATTGGAGAGATCATATTAAAGCCAATAAAAACGGAATTTCGACCAAGCTGTAATAATGAAGCTATATTATTTAGCATTTATAAGCTACATATTAACATTAAATAAGTGTTTTTTAACACATTATAATGTAAAATACACAGCGATAAGGACATTATGAAGTGTTTATTAAAGGGATAGTTTGGGTGTTCTGAAGTGGGGTTGTATGAGGTACTTATCCATAGTCAGTGTATTACCTACAGTAGATGACGGTCGGCACGCCCCCAGTTTGGAGAAGCGGCACGGAAGCAAAACAATGTACTACTCGCTAAAGCAACCAGACTCCATTGATGAAAACTGTATTTTTACCTCAAAGAACACGGGCCTCTATCGTTTAGTTTGTGTTATTGTGTGACTTTGGTAAATCAGAACTAACCAAAGTTACAGAAAAGCACAAGCCAGCTGACCGATGGGTCAAGTGGGAGGTAAAATTACAGTTTTTTTTCAATGGAGTCTGGTGGCTTTGGCGAAAGCATAGATGGATACAACGGCTTCAGTTCCCCGTCGGAAAGGGCTGTCTCACGGCAAGGTAAAGCAGTGAAAATATATAGCAGAAACTTGAACTGATATTGATTTTTTTTTAAGTGGGCCTTTCTTTTAGGTGACTAAAATAAGTTTTTGCTGCCGGCCCCGTCCACAGCAGTACATTGCTTTGCTCCCGTGCGGTAACTCTTGTCTGCTGGGGGCATGCCGACCGTCATCTACTCTAGGTAATATACTATGGATAAGTACCTCATACAACCCCACTTCAAAACACCCAGACTTACCCTTTAATGTACAGTACTGTATTTGTCAATAATAAGAACTTTTTATATCTTGCATCCTATCTCAGTGTCACCGTCAGTGACTTAGTCATCGACCCATTTCCAATGTTATTTTGTGTACTTACTTTGTAACTGCGTGCTCACCCATTTAAAATGGATCAAGCTGGTAATCCCTCAGTGATTCATAAATGCAACATAATCTAGTTATGTTATAAATGTTGTAGTATTGCTAAATTAGCAATCTAAGAATAGACAAAGACTTTCAAATAGTCGTCTTACTTCGCTAGTAGCTCAGAGATTCTATCTTATGTTCAGGACCTTGTTGTCAACGAAGTGACAAGGTTCAAACTCCCCAGAAGAAGATGTCTCAATCAGTGATTTGTTTACTCTGCTTGTGTATCAGTCTACCCCGGACCTCGCTGAATAATGAATCTAAAATGTTACCATCTGAATTTTATGGCCCCTAGCAAGGTGCAGCGGGGCCGAGCTCTCCGACTCGCTGCCAGCCTTGTTGGGGCATGTTTGTACTGTTTTACATGACTGAACTGAGTGACACAGGATAGGTTAGGAAAATAACACCTGCTTTTCTGAAAGAAGCTAATTAATGCACGGCTTAACTGAGGTGGAATAACAACAAGCCCATTAGTACCGCAAGCAAGCACCGCAAGTCTACAGGGTGAAGACACTCTTTCCAAACTTTATAGTCCACATCATTATTTAGACTTTCCTTCTACAGCAACCAGAAAGCACAAGAACGATTAACTGGGGCGTTTCTTGTGGTTATTAATGTAATTTTTTAAGTTGAGTTTAAGGCATGTTTATCATTTGATCTGCTCATGGTATTTCATGGTTGTGCTTTTGTGGTAAATTGTGACTTACTTTGTGTTTTTGTCCATCTCTTTTTGTGAGAAATAGCTCAGGAGATGCATCAGTTTGTGCGGTGCATAGAATCACTGGGAGCAAATGTGCAAATAACTCATGAGAAGATAAAATATCTCATTTTAATTTTAATAAATATTGCGTAATTGATTTATGATATCCAAACAAAAACAGAGCTTAACAGAAAAATACATTTTATTGGCTTTTCGCTTCCTAAGCAAAGCCCCTCTTATTAATTGTTTTAGGTCCACTGGCTATCTGCGATAATCTGTTGGTCTCAGCGTAGGAAGCAAAATATTTGTTATGAAAGACCGGGCTGGCTCATTTTCAAGGCAGATTTACCAGCAGATAGTTTACAGATGGAAATGAGGCGATTTGTTTCCATTATTTTCCATTTGCTGCAACAGTTTGTAACCATGCTGGGT
This sequence comes from Sebastes fasciatus, assembly GCF_043250625.1. Taxonomy (NCBI): domain Eukaryota; kingdom Metazoa; phylum Chordata; class Actinopteri; order Perciformes; family Sebastidae; genus Sebastes; species Sebastes fasciatus. The sequence continues at coordinate 22,148,556 of NC_133810.1, read as the reverse complement.
TAGAGAATGTAAAAATACAAGTCTTTGAATGCAACAAATACTATCAATTCTGAATAGAAATGTTTCCATCATATTTACCTTAAAGCTGTGCAAAAAGGCTGATTTATGAAACGGATCAGTGTATGATATACTGTATTTTACCCATTTAACACAGCCAGGTTTTGTGATTCCCTCACTGAATGTCAAATAGTGCCTGTGATGCCACGTACTAAATCGCCACTTCAGAATCACCCAGTGAATCAAACCAAGTGCAATAAAGCAGAGAGGTGATGCGGCGGGCCCTGTGACTCTCTGCTCTCGGCGAGATGATCTCTCTATTCAGAACATTAAAATGGGAAATGATTCAGAACTAAAATGCGCTTCATAATTCATTGTTTTTACTGAGGCTGCTGTTGAACTGAATACTCGTAAGATCATCATATGTCACAACCTCACGGATGACTTCAGAGTCACTGATTTGTCGCTCGGTCTCGCGCTCCAGTGATTTTATTAATCCCTTTAGCCAATATGAAAACAGCCACTGTGAAGAAGCAGTAATGAACTTAACTGTTTTTTTTATATGCGAGACAATTAGAGCGCAATTAGTTGATTGAAGTGATAAAGACAGATAATCGCTGTTCAAAGTGCTTCTCTTTTCAATCCAAGGATTTCTGCCGACCTGTCAGCAGCAAAATAACTGAGCGACATAATGGAGACCATTCAATACACAGAAACACACTGATCTTACTGAGGGGTGTTTATGATCCTATTCGCTGCATGCTTTTCACATTTAATCAGCTGTGTGTTTTAGGATGAATGTGTGTATGTGTGTTTTATTATCTCCTTCACATATTTTTGTTTACACTATTTTTCACTGAGCTTATTGTAACCTGACATAAAATGAAGGGTAGCACTTTCCATGTCTATAAGGCATTATAAACATGCTTATAATCTACTCATAGCACTGTGTACTTATCGTTAGAAGCGCTCATAGATATTCATAATGCTTTATAACAATAATCATAACACATTATAAAGCATTTTATTTTCATATTATTATTTTTTTTATTGCTGCTCACTCACTGACATTTTTTTTTCGCAAGTATCATAGTGTATTATATGTGTTATACATTATATTATTCTTATAATGAATTATAATCACTGTTACACTGCTTTATAATGTGATTATAAGTTTAAGTGGTCATTGTTTGCTGTGAAAAAATATTAAATCTATGCAAGAACAACACACAAAACATTGTAAAATATTTTTTTACAGTGATTACAATGCGTTATAGTCACTATTATTTTTTTTACTGCTTTATAATGTGATTATAAGTTACTCCAAGTGGTCATTGTTAATTTTACGTTTCATGTGTTCTTGCATAGATTTAATGATATTTTTTTTCACTTTACTTAAAGCGAGCAATCACCATTTGGTGTGACTTATAATCACATTATAATGCATTATAATCACTGTTAAAATGTTACGTTTTATGTGTTGTTCTTGCATAGGTTTAATAATATTTGTTTTCACTTAAAGCAAACAGTGACCACTTAAAGTAACTTATAATCATATTATAATGCATTATAACGGCAATTATGATGCATTATAAGAAGATTATAATGTTATACAACTATAGGAATTATAATAAACTATGATCCTTATGAGCAACTATGAGCATTATGAATATTTAAGAGTGCTTGTAACTATAATTATACAGGGCTATAAGCAGATTATAAGTATGTTTATAATGCATTATAGACATGGGCGTTACAGTGTTACCAAATGAAGTTGCTGTATCTTGAATGATTTAACACAGTGTGAGATCATTTACTTCATATCATATTTCTAACTCTTCTTAACATCTGTTACCATTAAATGAGTCCTACTTCCTGTAGTCATTTTGCAGCGTGCACTGTTTCTCCATTACAAGAATATGCAATGAACTTATATATAATATACTGTGTATCTCCTGCTCTGCTGCTGAACATGATCAAACTGAATCAAAACGTTCACATTCATGATATGATACTCACTTTTTCTCTCCTTGAAATGCATACTGACAACAGCACTAACTGTACACTTTTAGGGCCCGTTGATTGCGACAGCTTTTACAAATGGATACCATTGAACAGGTGGCCGGTTGCCATCTCATCAGAGGTATTGCATTTTATTTACTGTGCATTTCTCTCTCCTAATACATGTTCATCACATCATTCTTTGTTTATTCGCCTTCCCTCAAAGTGACAGACAGCTGGTAGCAAAAGTGCGAGTGTGACGGGGAGGTTTACGTCTTCATAAATCAGGAGTCTGTAGAAAAGATTGTCATTGATTTAAACAAATTCGATCATGATCACTTTGTTTGTGCGACTTGCTGTGGGAAAAAGTTTACTACTTCAGTCACACACACACATGCTACCAGTTTTTCTTTCTCTTTTTTCTTATTAACATTTTGTTTCCATCCTAAAAAAAAAAAGTCTTACACATATTTTCCGAGGACAGAACACTTCTCTACCGCTATGACTAAAAATAAATCCAAAACTTTTTACTAACAAGTGGCCTTGAATCATTAAATATTAATCCAAGCAGTAAATGTCTACAAGGAACCGACTATTTCAGTTTCATCATGTTTATTTTGTCACTGTAATCCATCTTTATTGCTAACATTGTCCCTCATAGCTTTCCGTCTGCTTCCAGCTATTTCTTTGTAGATACGATGTGTGGTGTGTCTTGAACTCATTTGTGCACGTGTCGTGTTTAAATGATTGTTTAATGGGTTATTTCCCGCTAAGCAATGAACCCAGCTAAGCATTACAATCATTACAAGACTGTAGATAGTAGCGGCGCATGTATGAACATGATTGCTGAGTTAACAAGTGGTGTAACTAAGAAATATAGATTTTTTTTATAATATTCAATATGTGTTAAACAGGGTGTTCTTTACTGTAATTATGTGTACTTGTGTTACGCCTGCAGCAAGTCTTGACCTGCTGCCCTTTATGATATTTGCTGGCACATAATGTTTCATGCTATTGTGCTTCATTAGTTTATGTGGAAGTCATATAGAGTGCCACAGGAATGAGTCCTAAAACCCGGAAATTAGTTTTAGCACTTCTGGTTCCATCGTCTGGAAGTCAATGGGTTTTTTGAATTGGTTTTTAGTTAGATGCCTGAATTAAGATCTGTTGTTAACACAAGCTGAAGAGATTTTAATGTTTTGTTCTACGACATAAAATACGTCAATAGATACCCCACTAGGGAATTTTGAAGTTGTGTCTTAAAGAAGGCGGTTGCTAACAAGTCGCTAAATGAGACGACTACTAAACGCTGACTTGTCCGCCTTTAGAGCCTGGTTGTGTATACTCGTGGTTTAGTTCCTTTATAGCCCAACGTTAGCATTTCACTTCTGGCGACTGCATTTACACTTCAAAAATCATAATTCATTTGTGAGGATTACCTCTCTGAACAAAACGTGTAAGTATCATGAACGTTTGTTTGCCACAGAGCTTATTTTCCTGCAATAATCCAAAACCCAATGGAAAAATCTCATTGGCTTTTTGTCGAGGGAACCCAGGGCGATGCTAACTTCCTGGTTGGCCTACAAAAATACGTCATCCCTGGAGCACTTTATTAATGACCACAGATTTATGTCATATGTGAGTCCTACAGTATTCACGGTTTCTAATCCTGTTGCCATCTTTTTTTTCCCTTTATCACCCAGCAGAGTATATCTGGTGGCCCAGGAAAGACAGGACGAAGTTTCTAATTGGCTTTGTGTGCAGGTGATGCTATCCAACTTCAAGCACTACAGCGTCACCCAAGGCAAAAAAGAACGAAAGTCGGAACCACATGAAGAAGAAAAGAAAAACGTTAGTCATCTCAGAAAAATAACAACTGCTGTACTATAATCCAAACCTCCTATAACTTTACAACCTGGTTTGGTATGATGTTTCACGTCGATTTCATTCACCGATTTCCCTTCCTCTGTTAGCTTTTGTTTTGATTAGTTTTTAGAGAGTCATTTTAGTTTTAACCTTTAATTTTTTGTGTCATTTTATTTGATCTTATAGTATATTTGTGTAAATGTTTTTTTTGTTTGTTTGAAGTACGGGGGTCATAGCCAAGAATATCTGCAAGTCATGTCTTCATCTTTGTAGTGTAACGGAGATTGGATGTTCCATTCAGTCTTTCCGCAAAAAAAAAAAGAAGCTCAGCGTGGAGAGACTCGGAGAAAAAAAAATTAAAATTTTAAGGAAAATTTAAAGAGGGTATCTAAGTAATAAATCTTAGTAGCTGTTTTATTTCTTGTGATGTCTCATTGTTAACCATAATTACCTATTTTTGGGCAATACAAAGAGGACTCCAATATTTTTATGGTCCTTTTTTATAAGTGTTGTTTTTGTTGTTTAGAAATATATATATATGCTATAACAAATTTCATATAACTACATTGTGAATTCAAACTTGAGAAAAAGAAATGTAGCTGTACATATTATTCCAGTCACTGCATATAACCAACTCAGTGAGAGAATAGCATATTTTTGTGATGGTGTGTCAAAAGAACATGTTATAGCGTGTGAATAGAAGAAAAAGCTGTAAACAGTTATTATTATTCTACTTTTTTTTCTTCTGCTGGAAGACGGTATAAACGACCCCGGAGACAAACAGAACACACTTGCTCTGTAAATACCGAAGCTGAATAATTTTACAAGTGTCATACCAGCAAAATTTACAAACGGTGAGATAACACAGTTTTAAGAAATAATTAAAAAAAAGAGCCTGATTGGTATCTTTTGTCTAACTGTTAAGATATCAGTATAATTTCAAAGAGAGAGAGAGAGAAAAAGATGATTTAATCCAAAGCACACTGTACTTAGATGTGAAGATTAGAACTTGAACCAGGCATTTCACAGTGCTCTGTGCATCCTGACACTTTTATACTCTGGAGAGGAACTTAGTTGTACGTTATTATTTGTTTCATCCTGCTTGTTCCTGATTTTTTTTTTCCGGAACACAAATATCTGGGCTCTGTGCTTATAGAGCCTTTTTATGTAACGCTTGTTCTCCGAATCAGTTCTTTTATGAATGAATTAGGAAAGTAAACATTTTGATACCATACCTCAGCCTTGGTGAGTTCTATTGTGGGAATCATTGGCAGGTTTTTAATTTATTCTAGTGGCAAAATAAATGGAAACACTGAAAAGGTAATAAAGCGAGTAATCATTGCACTGTGAGTAGTAAAGTACAGGCCATTTTTCCTATTTGCACATGTATATGTCGGCTTTTTTTAAAACAAAAAACGGCCCTGTGCTTTGGGATAGTATGAAGGATTTTGGGGTTAATGTGTTCTCGACTAGACAAACTGAGTTCAGAGTTTTGAGGCGAGTTAAAGGTGCTATTGATAACATTCAGCCACTTCACAACAAGTCGTTGCCAGGCACATACTGTCAATCTCTGCCATTTATCTGTTTTTTTTCCAGTAATACCACGTGATACCAACTTCGTTTTACAATTGGCTCACAAGCCTTGTTAAAAGTGGGAACCAAACGTCAGATATTTTCCACAAAGATAAACAAAACATTCATTTTGGACTCGCCAAAATTTTTAAAATGCTTAATTCACAATCATAATACTTTTTTTCAGGAAAAGCCATTCTTTTATTCGGCACCTTTCTAAAGGATCTGTGGATGTATTATTCTTTTTTTAAATATTTGTCTACATAAAAATGTTATCAATAAGACCTTTAACAGCTTGGGGAGTAGTAACTGATATGTTGCAGTGGATCTCTTTATATATTAGACCATCGAAAGATATTTATACAGGGTTAAAAGATGACACTGAATTATTCACTCTCTGTCGCTGCACCAGGTTTTACACAGTATGTGTGGTTAATGATTTTACTCATGACAAACATTTAATAATAATGATAATAATAATAATAATATGCTCCAGTCTGGTTTTTAAAGTCATTAATGGAATGAATGGTGTGTTTTTTCTGAAATACTTTACCTGCTGCAGGTGTATTTGTTGTTTTCATTTGACCCACTTCCTGTCTCTTTTATTTCAAAACAACCAGGTAAAGAAATATGCTGGATACTTCTAAAGTAAATGATATGGAGGTGTGATCAAGTAATAATTTAAAGAGTTAAAAAAAAAATAATAATAAACCCTTGTAATGTTCAAATGTAAAAGAAAATAAGAAATACAAAACTATAAAAAAAAAAGAAAGATGCTTCTTTGCTGATTTCAAGTTTAATCAGAGTTTTATTGATACTTTGTGGTTTATATATTAATAATTGTAATATACTATTAAAATGTACTGTGCATCCATTGCTTTCTCTCTTTCCATTCCCCATCCTCAGAGATCCTACTTCTTTTGTTGATCATCCATGTATTTCATTAGTGTGTAAAAGAAATCACAGTTAACTTGTAAACAGAGTGCTGTCTTTGATACCAGTGTAGTGGTCTTTGTTGTTCTCCCTTGCTCTACCTCCTCTCCTTTCTCTCACATCTCCCCCTCTCCCTCTTGCGCTCTTTTTCTATCTCCTGTAAGTACAACGTAGATGTTATATAGGACTCATTAATATAATACTCGTAGTGAACTAGTGGATTTAGGACCAGTCAAGATAGACCTTTCTCTAAATGATCATGTTATTCTGATATTTGCAGACATTTATTTTGATAGAGGTTCATTGTAATTTATTCCCTGTATGTTTTATTTTTTGGTTTTCGGTTTTTTGCCACTCTCACATGGTTCCAGCTAACCAAAGCTCTCATGGATGAACAATAGAGAAACTGTAAGATGGAATTGTACACAAGGCATTATTTGGATCCCCACCCTTGAATGTTTTAAAAGGGGTGTGCCATACTACCTTAAATGCTAACGCTAGATATGCAAAACTGTTATTTTTTTGATTACTTTTTAAGAGGGACACAAGCTATAATCATGGACAAAGATTTTATGTAAAAAAAAAAAAGTATTTCATATTTTTTTAAAGAAACATACCAATGATTACCACACTAGTCATAGTATCAGTCATAAATAACCTGTTATATCTTTTAATGTTTTCTATCCCACATGCCTATGGCTTAGTTGTTTTTAGATAATACTGTTTTTAATCTTTTTATTTCTCTCAAATTGTCATTATTAAGTCCAATCATTTTAATCTAAAATTCTGGGAACTAGTTTTTGTTTTAATCCGTAATATGTTTTAAGACCTATACTGCAAAAGACTCTATTAAACAGAAGACGTCTGGCTCCAAAGGAATATTATCAGCTGTTAAAGGACGGGGTGTGAACCAGCGCTGATTAATAGATTATCAAATTTGTGTCCTGACATTGGACCGGCTCCCCAAAGCTGTGATTCATTGCTCACCTAAATTATATTAAAACTTGAATTTAAATGCATTAAGTTTCCTCAAAATACCACCTCAAAAGAAAGTCCAGAATTCAGATCTGATAGATTTACACAAGCAGCTGTGTTTTCAAGCAAAAACAAACCTATTATAAAGCCTCAAGCTGTGTGCACACTCCAATTTATTTATTTGAGTATAATTTCAATTAAACATAATTCAGGTTTTATAACAGTTATTTCATTTATTTCACCTCATGGGGTCTTAAAATTGAATACTGTTACATTATCAAATAACATTAGTGTCTCTTCCAGTGGAGACTGTCAAATTCCATACAGTATGTGCAGTAATGGCAGCTTTGTAAGTGACGCTAATAGACAAATTATTCCAATGAATCCAAGTATACTGGATATTGTGTTATTTAAGAGAAATGATCCCCAAAGAAATGACCACTTTAGCAAGTCAAATAAGATTAAACTTTATTGTAAAAAATTATAAAAGTCACATTGGACAACACAGGAAAAATATAGTATTTGAAAAACAAAGGAAAGCTAAAAAAATAATTTATTCCAAAAAATAGCATGTTCCAAGTATTAATGCTTAGTTTGCCTTATTTGCACATTTTAGTGTCAAAAAATATCTCAACAGTCGAAAGAAAACTATTATAATAGGTATCTTCATTTAAATGCACCAACTTATGTGTACTAGTTAAGTTAGACAGGATAAAAGAAAGTGTTCCTCCTGTTTATTTGCAGCATTTGTTTATCTGAATATTTTATCAAGTAATAAACTATAACTCAAACCACCTATAAAACCGATACAAGGAGCTTATTGGCAATTCCAATTTTGCTGCCATTTCATCTGAAAAACAAATAACAATGCAACAAGTAAGAAATATATTATTTTGTGTTTCTCACTGTTGCAGCATCTGGTGGCTATAATGAACCATTTTTTGAGTGAAATGGCTCATTTTCCTCCCTCACACAATAATAAAAACGGCCTCTTCTATTGTTTTGTGATCCTGTAGCTTGGACTTTAAGGTAGCATGGCTCTGTTGCTGTAATTTCATTTTATCTCAAAACTGACAGCAGTTTACAGCTGATGAATGTTACACATCTTAGTAGACTAGCTTATCCATTTTTGGGGAGAGGGGACGGGGTCTTGGTTTAAGAAAAAAAAAAGAATCAAAAAAGAAAAAAAGTCAACCTTGGAAGGTGTTGACATTTGTAGTGTACTACCGTATCCATTTAAACTTGAATCTTGAGGCAAGTGCTAGGCAATGGCCAAACAATTTTATCCCATCCGCTGTGGGAAAAGCTCCACCCTGAAACCACGCGTGAACTTGTGAGATTTCTGTCGTCTTGGATCTGTTTTATGGATAAGAAACGACTGTCTCCCTATAGCTGGGACATCAGATGAGGACTGTTTTGGGCTCTGCTCTATTTTTCCAATTAATTCGACTGACTTTGAAGGCTCATTAAACGTTCTTGAGCATTTATATCCAAAAGAGGCTTATTCATAGTGGTGCTAATGGTTTTAAACCAGTCAATGTGCCCTTATCTCTGAGAGATACTGGTCACAGTGACCACAAAGTTCGTCTCCCAGTCCACAAAGTGACTCTCACTGACTAACATAATTTCTAATATTCAGGACATAACAAAGATCGGTTCACAAATCTAGACCGAACTCTCCAAGGTGACAGAAATAGCACAAGTTCAACTGTACCGTCGTTGTTTTAGGGTGAATTTCCCCTTCAGTCCAAACCATTGCCATCTCACCCATGCTCATTGCTAAATATATACATACAATTGCAATATATATGTGTATAGATGAATATATATTTGCAATTTTCACCAACTTGTCTGAACAATACTAGACTGGAGACCTCAGCTGTATACAGAATATTCCTCACACAGCTACATTATAGTCATTGTTAGCTTATGTTCACCAACACAAGAGTTCACCCCTGGCGTGTTGTCGCGTTTGGAGGCAGACCGCATGGCCTAGAGGGGAGCCTGGGAGCTCTCCAGACCGCATGGACGGCAGTGCGAGGCTCTGCCGTGCTTCCATGTTTCTGCGGGCTGAGCACAGAGCTCTCTCCACTGCTGTCTGCCCATTCCTAACACTTGCCCCTTTTTTTTATGTTAACCGACTTTTTATGGCGAGAGACAGACAGACTTGACTGACATCTGAAAGCATCTTTCAGGTTATCATATGGCTTGCTTAAGCCCTGTTGTAAAATATACTAAAAAAAAATAAAATAATAATGATAATAATAATAATAATAATGGATGGGGGTCTCTCACATATCAAAATGTGGAAAGTCTAATTTTATATTTGTATTTTCAAATAATAATATTGACAAAAAAATGTCTGTGAAAGGTTTCCATCCTCTACTGTGGTCCAGAAATTGATGTGTCTGTCTGGAAAATAAATAAAATAAACTGAATTGTTATATGACTTGTTTTCACTGTTTCATTGCATTTTTTATTTTTTTGCAATATATTTGATGGAAAAACCGGATCTCAACATTTCAATATCACTTGTGATTATGTGGTGAACCATCACATCGAAAGAGACATTCACTACCCATGCTGTATAGCATCTCTCATAACTGGATACTTGGCTGTGCAGAACAAGACTGTTGTGTTTATTACAAACAACAGTTTTTTTTTTCATTCCACATTTTCACTCGACCACACACTCAGCATATCGGCGCCGGGGATCCTTCCAGGTCACTCATCAAGTCAGCAGGATTAATAGAGTCGGAGCACTAAGGTGCATTTGGGGAAAAAAACAGTGAACAAACAAGTGCAGGCGTGTAATTCTGCTGCCCCTCAGTGGTCTCTCCCAGCACATGGGAAGATGCAGCGCTTTCAGTAAAAGCATCCAACAGTGCTTTATTTTTCATCAGCAGTATCACACAGAGAGCATCAATATTAGCTGAGGCTCAGCGTCTAAACGGCTGAGGATGTGCAAACAAGGCTGCTGCATGACAGGCCTTTTAGAGCCTTAACAATAGTCGAGACACACACATGAAGTGTCACCTTTTCAGATGACAAAAACAAAAATCTGATTCATTTTCTGAGGTGAAGCAGAAGAATGAACCACTGAAAATGTAACAATAATTTCTGCTAAACGATGATTTTATTTTTTAAAGATTAAAAATACAGCGGCTCTTGAAGGCTTGTCTCCGACTGGATTGTTCCATTTTTCACTATATATCTGGTACTGTATATCTTGTACTGGCAACCACATTGCTAAGTATAATAATAATGATGTAATGAATATTCTCCAGCACAGGGCCGGCCCCAGACAAGACATTAGTTAATATTTTTATTTTAATCAATAACTGTATTTATTATTATATAAATAAATAATTGGCCCCTGATATTGTTGTTGTTAAAAGTGTTCAGTATCACCACAATTTACACTTTAATTAACAAATAAGTGCAGCTGGGCAGATGAAAAAGTGTGAGAAAGAGTTACAGGGGTGAAAAGTGTATTTCTTTATTTATTTAGTTGTTCATTTGTTACCTCAATGCAGAAAATGAGGAAGGGCGTCCACTGGCATTTTTAAAAAAAAACATATTATTATTATTATTATTATTATTATTATTATTATTATTAGAGGGCGACCAGCGCCCTCAGAAGGTGGCACCCTAGGCGACCTCCTATATGGCCTATGCCTCAAGCAGATTCAAAAGATCTTTTTGTATACCGGTACGTTTATTCTGATATAGGCTATGTTTTTTGTTAAACATAATGTTAGCGGCTCATTGAAATTCAGGTATCAGGGTTTTTAATGTGGGTGCCTGTCAGGTGAGACCAACAACAGTCCGACAGCTTCATCACTCATTCCGACGAGGTGATCTATAATTCTGACTGAGATCAATACTGTTCCCCAGCTCTTGTTTTTCAGAGCCGACGCACTAGAAGTTTAGATCACACCGCGGTCGTTGTGTTTGTGTAATGAGAAGAATGATAATCCAACTGACAGTCTGGACTATTGTTTCACTTTTACAGAAGCTGCTTTTCATTGTTTTGCTTCCTCTGACAGACCAGGTGTGGAGCTCAGGCATAAGGTATGTACATACATGACATACAGACACACAAACCATGAGGCATAAACATAAAATACAGAACATGTGTTAAAAATAAATATACTGCCAATCAAATGTGTTGAATGCCCACTATTTCTAAATTTTTTGGTTGAATTACAATTTTGAAATTGCTGTTTAAAAAAAACACTAAAATAAGAAATCTTTAAAGATATTTATTTTGTTAAATCCCAAGCAATATAGATGTAAAATAATAGTAAACACACTTGAAAAATGTCTGGGGCTTTGTGATTTTATAATATTCTATATTTTCTTATCTGACTGGAGTTTTCCAGATTCCTGGTCACTGTAATTAGCCGACAAATTCATCAAACATTTGATGCTCACGCTCGTCTGTGTTTTTAAACTCACAGGCCTAACTGGTTGACCTTTGCAGTCCACCTGCCTTTAATTAAGTGCTAATTAAAAGTGCCATTACGATCAGAGAGCTCGACACTCGTCGGGCCCTTAAACACGAGGATTCAGGTCTTCGGTGGAACACTGCAGGACAATCAGACAGTCATTATGGGAGCTAAATGTCAGCTCACCGTGGAGAAGAGGAAGCTGTTATTAATCTGTGGAATCAAAGTTTGCTTTAAAGGTAAACTGTTTTAAGTAATAGCCTATTTGAGCAGCAGGGCCTATACACTATGAAAATAACATAATCACCTGTATTCATCTATATGTGATCTCTATGAACTATAATTATCACACGTGCACAGTTGCCTAAATAAAGGTAGGATTTGGTGGCATCTAGTGGTGTGGTTGCAGAATGCAACCAACTGAGTTCCCCTCTGCTCACTCCTCTCTTTCCAAGACTGCGGTAACGTGAGCCGCAGAGTGCAAAACCGTGGTAACGCTGTTCACCTCGCTCAGAGGCCATCCTTACCATAATAACACTACTTTGGGAGTACCACGGTTTAGCACTCTATGGCTCACGTTACCGCAGTTTCACAAATGTGTCGGAGAACTACGGTGGCCTTCAGGTAACGTAAAAACGTGAAAGGCTCTCGCTAGAGCCATGTGTTTGGTTAAAACTGGTCTCATACACTGTTTGTAGCTATACCTACGAAAAGCTTTTTAAAAAACTGAATAAATTTGTGTGTAATTAACGTAATCGTGAACCAGGAAACAAAAGAGCAGCAAAAGGGAGAAAAATAGGGAGGAGGTCGGGGTGGATTGGTGGGTTCGAAAATACCAAACTTTCGTCCAGGAGACTGACATTTTTGTCCCGTGTGAAACCAGAAGTCAACGTTGATTTACTTTCACGTAAGGTGCATACTTAAGTAATGCCACTTCCGTAGTTATTTTAGTATTTTAAGCCAAACCATGATCTTTTCCAATCGAACTAAGTAGTTTTCTTGCCTAAACCTAAGAAAGTTGTTTCCTGTGAAGACGGAATTTAATTTGGAAGGACTGTATGCATGTAACGAACGGAAATTGACACGTGTGGCTGGAAAACGCACGAAAAAGGAGGAATAACTTTTTCATAAGATATCATACCAACCGTTGTATGAGGGTACGTTGGTTTGGTTTGTCCGTTCTGGGCTACTGTAGAAACATGGCAGAGCAAGATGGCGGACTCTGTGAAGAGGACACGCTCCCTATGTACTGTAGATACGAAGGGCTCATCCTTCTAAGCTAACGAAAACACAACGATTCTTAGTTTCATACACAAATGAAAACATATGAATATTATATTCCATTTCTGCTATATTATAGATCCCCTGAAATGTCACACACTGTTCCTTTAAAGTGGCACTATTACATTGCACTATATTTCTACTCACAATAATTTTACACTTTTATGTTGCTTAACATTTAACCACTAAAAGTCAGGGTGTCCGCCAACTTTTTACCTGGAGGCATGTATACATACAATGACACACGTACACACAAACTTTGCCAAATATGTGTGCAGCAAGTCACCAGCAGCTCATTTGATGGCCTCACCTCGTACAGTACCGGCGGCTCTGTGTAAATTTCCCATGGGCCAGTGCTAACAGGCTGAATGTGACAGCTCCTGGCAAACACAAACAAGCCACAGTGCAGTGCAGGAATGCCACTGCGAGGAAGATGCTGCACGGTAACGACACTCCGGCCCGCCGAAGAAGTGATAGTGGTCTGCTGTCGAAGAGAGCTGAAGAATACCTGGCCTGCCATGCATATTCATGCAGTGATGTGTTGCTGCAGGAGACCCACCTCTTCCCCCACCCCCACTCCCACTCCCTCCATCCTCCAGCCAGAGAGGACACCTCAGGGCCCCTCAGCATTTATTAACGGTAATTAAGAGCTAGTCTGAGATGCTGGCATGTTTAATTGCCAATTACAGGTAGGTTAGATATAGATGGAAATGACAGGTATTTATACAGAACATCAGCCTAAATAATCAAGCTGTGTTTATACCTTGAAAATGAATGAAAGGTTAGGAAGCATCCAGGATCCTGGCAGACGCCTGGCATTGTAGGAATTCAAGTGCAATAATGAGCAATGTTCAATGGATATGCACTTAATTTTATGTGCATCACTAAATTATCTCCCCGCACAGCCATGTAATGGTTGCTCCTCTTTTGAAGCGGAACATTTTTTTGACAGAGCTGTGTAATAGAGTCAATAGTTGATGGGAAGACTGCTGTGGATGGGGGGGAGACGAGGCACTCAGGTGGCTGTTTCCTCCCAGACTCCAGGCCTAATGTAGCCTTTGGCATGGAAATTGACGTGACATTGATGGGCACTCTCCCGCCAGCGGAGAGTCGTGCGCCTGCACAGCCTTCCAATTCGCTAATAATTGCTGATTAAAAACTAGTTAAGAGTCCATGAAAACTCAAATGTGCATTAACCAAATGACCTTCTGGGAATGGCAAACAGTCTGCAGCCAAGAAGGCGGATCGCTTCGTATGTGAAACTGGTCCCTGGGTTGTTTTTGAGAAGGTGGAGATAAGAGACAAACAGCAGCGCGCTGTGTGAGACTGTTGAGTTTTATTGTGTCCTAATCTTCATAGAAATTGTTCTTGAGCTCATATAACCGTTTCATCATGGAAGAGGAGGCTGTCAATCTGACAAACACGTTGAGCTAATCCTTAACATGGGAACATAATCCAATAGATAACTACATGAAATGAAGCTTTATTCTTTACAGATTGTGGCCTATTGATAGATTGTAGATCAAATTCATTAGCTGTAGATGGCATTAATAAATTCAAATTAGGTTTTATATGACCAGTATCTACATTTTTAGAACTACTTAATCAAAACTACAAGGAATGAGATAACTGTAATCCCATTACTTTGATGTTTCATTATTATGCTAATATAAATTACGGTGATTATGATTTAATGTGAGGTCTAAAGATTAGCAAATTTCCACATGAAGGTTTAACAAAGACAAGTATTGGTGTTTTGTTTCCTACTTATTTAATATTCAGTTTATTCTATAGCATAATGCTTATCATGGAAATTAAAGAGGACCTATTATGCTCATTTTCAGGTGCATACTTTTATTTTGGGTTTCTACTAGAACATGTTTACACGATTTAATGTTCAAAAACCACTTTATTTTTCTCATACCGGCTGTGCTGCAGCACCTCTTTTCACCCTCTGTCTGAAACACTCTGTTTGATCGCCTGCCTCCCCTCCCGAAAGCCCAGTCTGCTCTGATTGGTCAGCAGTTACACTCAGTTCTGATTGGTCAACCGAACCTTACTTTTCGGACTGTGCTCCAGCTCCGCTCTAACTAGCTTTGTTTGAGGGCGTGCTAAACTAGCCGCAAATGTCTTACTTGGTGACATCATCATGTTACGGAAGAAAAGGCGGGACTTCAAGCAAGGTGTTTCAGGCAGTTCAGGGCCAGTGTTTCTGTCTTTCGGCTTTGTAACTTTGCAGACCTTTTACATGCACCAAAAACTATATAACACACTAAACGAAAGGGAAAAGGCATAATATGTCCTCTTTAAAATACTTTGCAGAGTCGAATGCAGACCGGTCACTCACGTTCTAGAAAGAAACATACACCTGCATTTTTTTTTTTTAAATCAAAGTAATTATAGCCTCAATTTTTCGACTTGTGAGCTGTATGTAGCCGACTGCATGAAGCAGAGGAGGCCATGAGCTAACTGACTCAGAAAATTCACATATTGTGTCCCTCTTTTCTCTCACATTATCCACCAGATGAGGCATTACATGCTGCTTACAAAGGCCATCGGGTTTTGGCCCAGATCACAGAGGATGCAGCTGTCTGTTCATTGTTCATCATCATTGTCTTCATGGATCCGATGGCTCCAGAATCAATAGCTGCCTCGGAGCAACCTAGTGAGCAACAGACTGTAGAAGCAGGTAAGAGTGTCAATTATTACTGGAGGACAGAGCAAAAATACAAAGTAAATGCCAACGGGGGGGAAAGGTAATGGTGTTGATGGGATCATTAGCGATGGATTAGTGATTGGCTGGGTGCTGCAAATTTCTGGCTTATAAAGCTCACTTTACAGCCTTCAGTGTAGTCTCTACTGTGGGAAAAAAATATACCTCGATGCACTGTGAGATTTCAGTACATTTCCAGTCCTCCCCATGCGGAGGCAACCCAAAACCATTATGACAGTAATTAGATTAATGAGAGATGAATGTGTGTGTGTGTGCATGTGCATGTGCGTGCGTGCAAGGAGGTGGAAATAAAAAAGTTTTTTGCCAACAGGTCAAGAGGCGTGCTAAATATAATTATTATATTAATTCAACAAGTAGAGTATGCAACACTAACACATTCTGACATAACGCGTCAAAATGTTTCCCATTGTAGAACATCCTCATTTCACTGACTTCCTTGTCTAAATAGCACAGACTAGAGAGAAAGGCCTGCAGTTCATTAATTTGCCCAAACGAAATCCATACAGACTACAGTATTATTTGCAGTGTTGTTTGAGAAGATGAGTTCAACAGCAGCTTTCATACAGTATTTGTAGAATTTGTGATAAATCTAAAAACCAAGTCAGGGAAATGGCCTCAAAAGGCCCAATATATAATTTAACACCTCTAATGTCGGGTTAGCGCAGTGTAATCCAGTTGTGATATGATATCATCACTTCTGTTATGATACAAACAATACCATGAATAAAGCTGCAGTCGGTAACTTTGAGCAAATATAAGTTATTTAAATAAAAGTTATTTTTATAAAACGGCCACTATATCCTGACAGTTATAGTGCATGAGACAGATAATCTGTGAAAAAGATGTTCCTCTGTGTCCTCCTGTGCTCTTAATGGCATTTGAAAGATTTCACAGCGTCGAAGGAAAACAACCAATCAGAGCCGAGCTGTCTCTAAAGCAGCTGTCAATCACTACTCGCAAAACTCGCAAACTCCGATCAAACGGTCAAACTAGACAGCACTGATCAAATATGAGTCAATATTCTGTTAGTGTAATGCTTATTTCTCTCCTCAAATGTTTTCAGAAACATCTTGTAGTGTACTGTTTAGCTGTAAAGCAGTGCTTGGTTTTGGCTCAACTGTTTTCATCATGGCGGCCGGGTCACAAACTTTCTCATTCACAGTCATAGGTCGAAAAGTCTATTTTGTTTAGGAAGGTTCCTAACGGAGTGAAATAACCCGGAAGATTTTTAAGTAGCAGTCATGATAAGAGCTGTTCAAATTCTCTAAATGCTAAGGAAAGGTGCTTCAATGCTTCCTTTATTATCTCCTTTAGCATAGGATACACTGGACCATCCTTTACCAAAGGAAATGCGATAATGCTGTCCTACAATTCCTCGCAGGATTCATGTTGATAAATATGAGTGGACATATAAACATGTCCACTATAATATAGTACATATAATATAAACATATAGTAAACAAATAATCAACATAATTAATATATATATATTTTTTTAATTTCAATTCCAACCTTGGTAAAGAAGTGATATTTTTCACCGGTTGTCCACGTTAGGTCAGATGATCCTTTATTATCTGTTGATGTGGAGTCTTGCAGCAGCAGAAGGACCTTCGGTATCTCTCTTTCACACACCGCAGGTGAAGCAGCCTGTCACTGAAGGAGCTGTTTAATACCGCACAGTGGTAAGCAGCGTCTTTTGTAGTCCATCTTTGGAACATCGTAGTTTCACCACAGCAGTCAATAACATACGCCGCTGTCGCATCATAACTACGGAGCCTAGTGTAAGTGCTGTCGGATTCTCTTACCTACGGTTGTCTTTTCCTAAGTCCTCATGAATTGTCCTTCATATCTTTCCTTGACCTCATGACATTTTCGATCGAGGTCGAGGTAAAGTGGTTAGGACAAGACGTTAGGACATAATTTTTTTACTTTTCGACCACAGCCATAGACAGTATATAAGAAGTGGACGTAGTCACCGTGACATCACCCATTGGTTTGTGGACTGCCATTTCGAAACCTCGAGATCCGCATCTTCATTTTTGGCCGTCGCCATCTTGGCTTTTTGCAACCAGAAGTTACTCGAGAGGGTGGAGCTCAACAACAACGTACAACAAAACGCTGAATAAGACATTTCTAGGCGACCAAAAAGGCTATAATTAACTGTCATGAACTGAAAACTCACTGTGAAAGAGTTAAAGTTGTAAGATCAAAACGCGGACACCACCCAAACCGGACAACGCCGTGGTAGCGACCTGTCAATCACAAGGTAGCCACGCCCTGAAGCATACCCTGCTTTATTGTCTATTTGACTCTAAATGGGACCATAATTTACTAAATGAACATCATGCTGTATTGAAGAAGACTTGAAACTAGCGATTGAGACCATAGACTCATGTTTACAATGTTTACTGAGGTAATAAATCAAGTGAGAAGTAGGCTCATTTTCTCATAGACTTCTATACAATCAGACTTCTTTTTGCAACCAGAGGAGTCGCCCCCTGCTGGTTATTAGAAAGAATGCAAGTTTAAGGCACTTGGCTTCACTTCTCAGACCTGTTCTCAGTACACCAAAATACATTTGAGGAGAGAAATAGGCATTACAGTAACATAATCTTCATTCATATTTCTCATTAGGAGCACTAGGAGGAGGCAGAGGAACATGATTTTTTATCATAGACTATCTGTCTCATGCACTACTGTCATGATATAGTGTAAATTTTATAAGAATAACTTTTTATCATATTTGCTCTATGTTACCGACTGCAGCTTTAAGCTCAGAAAATCAGTTTCCCTGCTTGTAAAGTCAGTGCAAACACTAATGAGAGCTGTAACCTACCACGCATAGGAACAAAAGCGTTTCCATCGGTTAACACCGCCATCCAAAGGTTTTTATCAGGTAAATGGTGATTTGTGTGAAATCTCAAGTCAGTTGACACAATATCTGCAAACACGCCAGAGATTTCAAAGGCAAGGTCAAGCTCAAGGTCATTTTTATTATCGCATCAGGAAAATGTGATAAGCAGCATAGTAATGCAATAATACATCAAATGCGTGGTGCATACTTATGAATTAAGTAAAAACAGCAACCACATAAACTGCATAATAGTCGATTACATTGCACTATATCCTCAAAGGACATTTTTACAGCAGAAATACATCTAAATAAGTGCAAAGAAACAATTGGATTTACTGTAGTTACAGCTTAATGGCAGTATGAAGGAAAGGTGATACAGTTTATAGTTTTTTAAGTAGTTTTTTTCTCTTTTTATGGATGGGAAGAGCAATACTGTAGGCAACTCCAAGCCATAGCAGCATTCCTTTTTATGGGTTTTTTCCCCTGAATATGTGTGTGTGTGTGTGTGTGTGTGTGTGTGTGTGTGTGTGTGTGTGTGTGTGTGTGTGTGTGTGTGTGTGCGTGTGTGTGTATATATCTGTGTGTTTAGACAACACATACTCTTATCAATCTCTGCACAATAACAGAAAACAATTTGCTAATGTTTTGAAAATAGCTTTCCCTTCCCCTGCTCCAGCATTGTGAGATGTATGCACAATTTCATAAACACAATCAGTGCGCTGAATGGCGGCACTGATATTCTGAAAAAAAAAAATCTCATTATTGTTCCTGAGCTATGGAAAAAGCAGTCAATGGCCCATATCACACAGAATGCCCCCTCCTCCTCCTCCTCCACCTCCTCCTCCTCTTCCTCCTCCTCCTCCTCCTCCTCCTCCTCTTCCTCCTCCTCCTCCACAGCAGCCCACCATCACACAAAGCTTAATTCCACCTAGCAGCAAACAATATGCAGCAGTTTGCTGAGAGAATATTACTGATGTCCCACAAGAAATCATCAGCAGGCCGGTTGCACTTTGCCTTGCAGTCTTCAGGCGACACTGCTGTTGAGATCATGTGGATGCACCACTGTCTCATCGTGCATTTGTTTTATATATATAGATATATATTTGAGCTGCAGTACCGTCGTTACAGCCGCACTGTCGTGTCTGATTTCAATAATCAAAATCTGGATCTCTTTAGCGCAGAGCTAAAGAGACAACGTGACCTGTGTCACAGTGTCTGCCTGCGTATATGGATTTCCAGTCTTTTGTAACTCACTCCATCTTCCCCCTCTCTCTCATGAACAAGTGTCATGAAGAGTGGCCACAGAGGAGTGCAAGTAAACAGGAAATGAATGATGGGCCTTGTGGGAATACATGCATAGAGGTGGAGTATAAGTGAGTGGTGTTTGTGACAAGACAGACAAGAAGTGGGGACATATGTATGTTTGTGAGACCACTGGGCCTAGATATACAGACAGCTTCAGTGATGGATGATGACAGTCCAGTGCATAATCGGAGGAGTTCAACAAGGGCATAATAAGGGCATATGCTATAGTATAGTGGTCATTGATGAGGTGGGTGTACTACTTGGTAGATGGGTAGTAGGCTACCGAGGAGGAAGTGGGTATACTCTACTATATATTCCAACTGCTTAGTGTCAGAGAAATTGTATGTTTGTCCAAAGCTACCATCATTTTTGGGTGTCTTTTCTTTACATGTTGACACATAACTTTTCTTTCTACACTAGAGTTCAGAAAATCACCAAGACATTTTGTTTGTAAAATGTATCATCTCTGAAAAACAATACTATTTACAAAAAAAGAATTATCAGCAGAACTGGTGTGAAAAAAAAATTATGATTATTCTATGAAAACATTTGAGGTATGTAAAGGATAAATGTATGGTGTTTTTTTTTAGCTCTATGAATGCCAGTCGGTCCACTTTGGTCCACACTGAAATGAGGTTATAATAATTTTCAATTAGTTTTCTTTTTTTTTTATTTTAGTTTTGACATTTCAATGCCATTTTAGTTTTTTTAGTGTTTGCTAGTTTAAGTTTAATTTAAATTTTTCAGAAAGGTTTAGCTTTAGTTTTTACATAATTAGTTTTACAGTAGTTTTTGTTTGTTTTTGTTATGGTCAGGTATAATGTCTCATAAGTACAGTATGTAGTTATACATACAAAATACATGGTTGGACAACTGTGTTGTTTCATGTTTAATATTCGCGCTACTTTAGTGTCCGATGTGAAACATTTGCAGCATAGCTCCATCTCCTGGAATGTCAAGTCTGTTAAATTTCTGTGAATCAGGTCACGTCAGGAGAGTTGACTTGCTGTCTCTTTTTTTTCGGTTGTGATATATTATAGCTAAAAAAACTCAAACTCCAATAAATTGACCTTCATTTTTTTATTTTTTTTTATTAATTTTTTAACCAGGCAATATTGTTTCAGTTTAGTTTTAGTTTTTCTTAAAGGATTTATTTACTTTCAGTCTACTAACAATATTTTTCACTGCTTATTTTTGATTTAGTTTAATATAATAACCCTGGACTGAAAAAGTAAATGATTATTAAATATCTTAACCATTGAATGAGTTGCCGTGAAATTTGCTACAGATATTCCCTAGAGAGGATAATGATTTTGGTGAACCTCTGACTTCATCCAGCACCATCTTCATGTCAAAATTTCAATTGGCCCAAATATGTTGGTCCCACCAAATACCTGTAAAACTAGTGACTTTCCGATCAGCCTCAGCTGTACGTTGTGTTTAGTATTTTACTAATTAGCAAATGGTAGCATGCTGACCGGCGAAGATGGTGAAATTGGTAGATATTACCTGCTAAACATCAGCATGTTAGCATTGCCCTGCTAGCATTAGCATTTAGCTCAAAGCATCACTGTGCCTATAAGTACAGCCTCACAGAGCTGCTAACATGGCTGTTCAAAATAGCTTCACAAAGTCATCCAAGTAGCTACCTGGAGAATGTATTCACCCTCTGAAATCAGTGCAGAGGTCGGCCAGAGGGACACGCTTTGGTGCACATGAAACTCACCGCTGGGAAATTGTCTATTACCCTTTAATCCAAAAATAATATTCTATGTGTGTCTATGTAGCTCCCCATAAAATGTAGCGGGGCAGCTGTCCCATTAAAGCATTTTGAGCCCTCGTACCTTCCTGCACAAGCACACAGTAGATGTTAATTAAAGCCGGCGAGGGTTCAGTGTTTTAAGGCTCAGGGTGAATGTTGAGACTGGGCCCGCAGTATTTCTTCTTTGAACCGTGATGTTCATCAGATCAGTTGCAAACTCTGGCAAGTACTTCAGTCTGACATTTGATGATGTAAGGTTTATGGTGATCATCACAGATCACTAAATGTCAGGGACCGTCTGGCCACAGCTGATATATTCATCCCAGAAAGCAGGAGATGCACTCAGATGATACATTGGCCCTGGTTTCTGTCCTTGTCAAGAATGAACAGCATGTAAGGACTCCTCATCAAAATGTGTGAGGGCTTTCAATAGAGAAACTGTTCTATAGAGCAGTTCTTGACCTGTGCAACTGAGAAATGTCATATATCACGTTTCCTCAGATGTGACTTACAAAACCAAATCAAAAGCGACAGAGGAGTAAAACCACGGATTATTGAACGATGTCGCACAAATATGAGGCCTGATTAATAAATGCAAAATTACACATGGCTTCAGAGAAACTGGCCATTCAGTTCACATCTGATATTCTGTGCCTGCACATAGAGCAGATCAATTTTAAAAAGCCCCATTCATGCAGAATGCAAATGAAGTCCTTCATCCTGTGGGTCAAAATAAGAATTTGTTTATGGAATTGATGATTTTTTTTACTGTTGTCTGTACTGTTTACTGTTGTTTTTGCCACATAATTACTGTTAAATAGAAAATGTCTCCTTTTTGAGATTTATGAAGTTTATTCCTCTTAACATCAACCTTAAAAATGGAGGCTATATTTAAGAAAAATTAGGTCCTTGCAACTTACAGTATTTAAAGAACAAAATCCAGTTTTTCCTTCCCTGGTAGTCGCAAGCATGTAGCATGATCTGACATGCAGCCTACCTGGACTTGAACGGAAATCCAAACTTAACTACGGCTCTGAGAGCACCCTGTTTGCACTTTCCCATCACATGAGTGATCTAACTTGCAAGCTGGGACCACTGATTCGCCAAACGAAGATGCTTAGGGGAAATGCATCAGAGTAAAATTATGGATATTTTATTTAGGAAATGTAGTGGAGTAAAAGTGAAAGTTGACAGAAGTATAAAAAGATACTCTCAAAAACATATTTGAGTAATGTAAGTATTATTACTTCGTTACATTACACCACTGGTTACTGGTTATGTTTCAGATTAAGATTTAACATAAAAAGTACAATACATTTATAGAATACAATGTAATGTTAAAGTTTAAACCAGTGTATTCCAACCTTTTTGGTTACCTTACATAACAGAAGTGTCTAACTTGTCAAGTTTCAGATGTCTATGAGTTGTTAACAGTATGTTTGTTTTTAGTTTTTTAGCAATTTCCCCTCTGAACTTCCTCAAGTGGTTTCATTTAAATAACTGTTTGCTGCTCAATGAGGTAAACTTTTCTAATTTTTACAAAAAAATGCAAGAGGAAAGTAGAATGGAATATACAGTATATAATATATATATCTTGTGACCCTTTAGAGGAGGTCTGACCCCTAGCTTGGGAGTCACTGGACTTAACTACTGTACTTTATATAAGTAGTAAAAACTAACTCCACCTCAACCTACAACAGTAAAATTCTGCTTACTCATTGATGCATTAGTAACAATCTAATAATGTAATATTATAACACTCACAGGTAACAGTAATTTTTCTGCAAATACCTTTACTTTTGATACTTTACATTGTCTAGTGAGTAAATGTGAAATGTGAAGGATGTGAAAGGATTCTTCCACAACCAATGACTACTACCAACTCAGTAAATGTCTCGGTCATAGGTGGAGATTCATTATAGACCTCCTGGCAGCATTAATAATATTTTAAAGGTTCTCAGTGGCTTGTTGCTCGTATTGAAATCAGTCAAAGCTAAATAGATGAAATAGTGGAATAAGGAAATTACATATAGTTTTTTCAAAACAGTCTATATCAATGAAACTTTTGATATGGGTGATGGAGTGAAAGTCCTGGCCTGATTAGGTGTTTTCCATTAAAAAGTCTGTTCTCCAGTGATACACATTTTGGACTTCTGGTAGGGAAGGACATTTTTTTCTTTGCTCATCACCTTTTCTTTTTCTTTGCCAAAAGGGTCACCCTGCGCTCATCCTTTTCGCAGCAGTCCTGGAGTGAGAAGAAGCACCTCAGATCAAACCTTTTAGTGACCTTCCAGCACATCGGACAATCTCCCCGAGCACCGGTGCACTAACCATCAAGCCCCATGTGGCCTCCGTGAAGTGAGGAGTAATCAAGGTAAAATTGAGGGGGTGGAAAAGTGGAAAACTGTGTGTAAGTGTGTATTTGTGGTGAAAATACGCCACCTGCAGTGTCAACAGCTCGTAGAGTCATCCCAGCAATCAAACAACTCTAAGATTTACACAGGGGCAAAAAATAATAACATTTCAAAACGTTTTCAGAGTGAAGACAGTCCTTAACAGAGTAGGATCAATATTAAACTAATCAGATTATGATCCCTTTATATTACAAACTGATTAAGAAATATCTACATGTTACAGGTCAACGTTAAGATTGAGGTTCAAACTAAATATACTGATTTATACTGCAATTTATTCATGAATACTACAGAAAGATCCTATTTTTAAAGAAAAAAACTGTTTCTCGAATTAGTATCTTTTTAAAGACTTGGAGTATTTGAGTATTAAATCTGAGTTGAGTTATCATCTGCTCATGAAATCAAAATATGATTAAAGCAGCATCTCTGTAGTTTTGTAGTGACTCAGTCAATGTGCACTAATCCTTCATCCACAAGGGGGCGTCTTTCATCAACAATCAGCACCTCTGCTCACTAATGGCATAGTGGCTCTCTCTTCATAATGAACACATGGCTTCCACACATGCTGTCCTTGCTCCAGCAGCCTGTCTGAGCACAAAGTGACTGTAAACACATCTATCACTGTGCAAGAACATTTCCTAACATATGCTTTCAAAAGCAAAGAAGACTTCCAAGAAACAGATGTCTGCACATCCAAGAAAACCTCTATTTTTGTTGGCGTAGGTAACCAAAAAGATTTGTTACATCAAACTTTTGAATAAGTTGCAAAAAAACGTATTTAAATCTAATAAAAACCAGATGGCTAACTCTGATTTAAGCTCACCACTGAGATTTTACTGTAGGTTGGTTATTCTAGATTATCATTAAACAACAAAGCAGAAAATATCTCCTCCATGAGCCTCAATGAATAATCAGTCTCCCTGCTGTTGGTATCATTTGTCAACATGGCAACACCTCTTTTCATTCTTCAGATTTCACCGTTACACATTTATCATAGATTATCATAAATACCAAGGCTGAATAATCAAATGTCCCGGGGCCCCTAACAGCTCCAG
This sequence comes from Sebastes fasciatus, assembly GCF_043250625.1. Classification (NCBI taxonomy): domain Eukaryota; kingdom Metazoa; phylum Chordata; class Actinopteri; order Perciformes; family Sebastidae; genus Sebastes; species Sebastes fasciatus. The sequence goes on along the minus strand of NC_133810.1, from coordinate 22,123,356 downwards.
ATTTACATGTGTCAACTGGTGTATTCTAATTTATCTATGAATCAATTATATCATATTTCAAGTAGCCTACACTTATCATTTATTTGAAAATATTTGGGGATGTGCACCACAATAATAAGTATACAGACAATACAACAATGTAAAATAAGTAAAAGTCCTATAATAAAAACAATAAAAATATTTTCAGCAAAACTGTAGATGGCCCATGTCATAGTATGTTAGAATGACCATTTAGCGGCAGGATGATGCACTGGAAAGAGATGCCAAGGCGGTGGTAAAGTGGTAAGGTGTACCAAATCATGTGGTGTTTATTGAAAGCATGGCAACAACACAGGTAGAGACCTAACTAGCAACATAAACTGGCACATTTTATACTGTGTCACTGGTATACTTCATTGGATGCTTCCACCTGTGTTCTCAAAATATTATCACATGGCTAATTACCAATTTAACACAATATTTACAATGATCTATTTACTGCTATTTACACACAAAATAAACCCATAAACTAATAACCCTATAGTCTCCTCTCCAATCAGTCTCTCCCGGAACGTTGTGTTGGCTTTCGTACACCTGGTGGACTCTTTTGGCAGAACACCCCGGAGCAGACACGTGGCAGAACAGGTAAGTGTTTATGCAAACAACTTCAACAATATTCGCTAAATGTATACACTAGCACACACGTTTACACCTCGATATTATAGCACATAGATGCAAAAAAACAACTCAGCAGAACCTCATTTTAACCAAGACGCAGAAGTTAGCTTCCGATTCTTAGCTGATGTTAGCAACTAATGTTAGCAGCTATTGTTGTACAATTGTTTAGTTTCGTCAGCAATCCTTAACAATGGGTAGCCTAAGTTAAAACTGAGTGTTTAACAGTGACTTTAACAGCTGTTCCCCATCAACTTCTCACACAACTTCATCTGAATTTATTATTAATTTGTGGGGTTTTGTTTAGGACACTTCTCGCTGTCTCCCATGCTGAAGTACCACTCTCCGCCTTCACTGTTATTAATGCCCTTGCGGGGGGGCTGTTTTACAAAAAAAAGGTCTTATTAAACGCTGTTTAATAAGTGATATCAAAATCAGAAATACTTTATTGATCTCCGGTGGAAATTACAGTTGTTCCATTTTAGAATGAAAATATATATATATAAACATAAGGAAGAAAAATAGAAATAACAATAGAGATGAAATGTAAATATGTGTGCACTGCATTATCAAAAATAAATGCAAATATAAAGTTATCTATCAAAGAAATCACAAACTCAAATATAGGACACATCAGATTACTGCATACCATTTAATTTTTTAATTGATACATTTTTACAATTTTACATTTTTAGTTAAAGAGACTGTTTGTAACGTCTTACAAGTATAAATCAACCCGGGTCGGTGTCCCATGCGCACTTGCGTGTGGCTACGCTGTTCAGACAATACTCCAACACAAACTAAACGGAAGCACCAAAACCGCAAAGTTGTATCTAGTGAAGCCCCTCTGTTAAACAGTGTTGGCCGCGGTCGGAGGACGCGGGGGAGACCGTAGCTTTGGTCTCCAGGGCCGGAGTCTCTACTGTACTCTGCTCCTCTGCTCCTCTGCCTGCTTGCCTTTACTCAGCTCGCTCCACCTCACGTGCATGCGTGCACACTACACACTGCAGAAGACTTCGTAGCTCTGAGAATATCTAGTGAATGTACAGTGGATGTTTGTGCAGAAATAAATGCTGCAGCTCCTCCAGACCAACAGAGGTTTCCCGTGTCTTGTGAAGTGACGGGGCACCGCAGGGAGAAACGTCATCATCTCTGACCGGGTGCCGGTGTCTTCCCTGTTCCCTCCGGCTGCGGTCGGGAGGCTGAGGCAGGAAAAGCCAACACTAGGATCAGCAGTTATTCATGGAGAGACCTTTGTCTGGTCAGCTAACATTACTGCCAAGCAGGTGAAATATAGAGTGATATTGTGGTTTTAGCTGACGTGTGTCGCCTCACTGTTTTGACGGATGCTCACTCAAATTCACGTAGCGCGTGCACACGGGCGAGCGCGAGCAACAGGACACTGACTTTCATTGACTTAACGGCCACAGGTTTCGCTGTTACAACCAATTTCTGATTCTTACAAACAGTCCCTTTAATACAAAAAAAAGTTCCATGTTCTGTCACCTATTATTCCATTATTTTCCTGATGTTTTAGATTTTTGCTGAGATATCGTTTCAGTATGGAGATATTTTGGCAGGGTAGCGTCTCTTGAGTGCATTCACACCTGTACTTAGAGCTGTCCACTTGTGATTGGATCACCATTGATGCATGTTAATGCCAGGTCTGAACAGGACCTAGACTTACTTTATAACAGATGGAACAGGCGACAGCTGGATCTTTTTGCAGGTTTATTTGGAAAACTAAAGGTAAAAAAAAAAGGTGCAAACATGGTTTAAAAACAGATGTGCTTACAGCTGGCTGTACCTTGAGGTGCTCAGCTTGCTCGGCGTGTTTCTGTTTCTGTGTATTGCTTTTGTTCAAGGTAAAGTTTATATTGAACCCAGAAGCACATGTCGTCACAAAGGGCTTCACAGGCCCACACATATGCAAAGGAAATATTGCTCCTAAATGAAATATTTTGATATCTTAAACTTTTCTCAGGAAAACTGGCAGGGAGTCCATCTTATGACAATCATCCCATAACTATTATTAATACAACTCATGTCCCCCTCTAGATCAAGGACCCTAATACTGCATCCAACAACACAGCCAGTACTGCATGTTTTTTTCTGGATGGAGTGAGGAGATTTGGATGGCCTTACAAGTGAGTATTGCTGCTGTAAATGTACTTAGAATCATGTTTAGTATCCCTTATCCAACAACAGAGTGTCGTTACACCAGGCAGGCAGGCACACAGCTGACAACCTGCTAAAGGAAACTAAATATGCGGTGGAGAGTTTCTGGGAAAGTGTCTGCATGTCCGCGACACTACACGCAGCACCATGGCTGCTAACTCTCCCAGTCGGGTGAACTGGGGACTCAGCAGACACACTGCAGGTGGCGCACCACTACATGAGACACACTAATCTTGTCAGTTAACAGTTAATAATCGGTTAACGAGGGTCGGTTATCGGTTCTTTTATTTATTTATTTTTAAATTAACATCCCTAAGAAGTATAAAACATGTTATATGTTTTTTTACACAGATATCATATGAAATAAGAAAACCTAAGGAATCCCTTGGTACCAACCATGTCATGCTAGCTTGTCGGGAAGGAGGCTAAATAACGCTCCAAATTTAGGCTACATTTTGGTGAGGAAAAACTTGCATGGTCATCTTCAAAGGGGTCCCTTGACCTCTGACCTCAAGATATGTGAATGGAAATGGGTTCTGTGGGTACCCACGAGTCTCCCCTTTACAGACGTATCCATTGCCCGATACTGCATGTGATGATAATCACATGCAGTATATGTGTAATTTTCGCTTATTCTAAAAATGATGTTTTAATATTGCTGCATACTGGGGTCTTGGAATTACATAAATAGGGTATCACTTTAAAGCTGAGAGTCTTTGGATCCAATAAGCCCAATTGTATTCTATGGTGTCAAAACAGTCTCATAAGTATTCACAAACAAATGTCAAGTAATGTAACTTTTAAACCACAATTTACAAATAAAGGCAGAATGATTTGTAACTGTAAACCTGTATCTGTGCTTCTGATTTAAAACTTGTATATCATCATTTATACATCAACTTAGCATTTTTCAAAGGAAATATATTTGTGAATCTCCACCTGCTTGTGTTGATTCTTTTGAGACTCTTTTACCGTGCTGTTAAACACATATCCACAAATAGAGGGAGCGTGTGACTCGTAAAATGTCATGTGACTTGTGTCTCGTAAAACACAATACACAAATATATTGTAAATCTTTATCTGTATCTGTGCTTCTAATTTACAACTTGTATATCATTTGTAAATAAACACAAACACTCTTTCAAATACATTGTTGTCAAGTCAAACTGAAGGTTCCAGGAAGTTAAGCTTCTTAAATATTAATAAATATCAATGAAGAAAATAATATAAATAGAAAATAAATAAATCAGAAAGTAATTTGTAAATGAATAAGTCCACTAGCAAAACTGAGTGCTCAGGAAGTAAACCGGATGGAGCAAATTGACCTAATTATGTAGTAGTCCATTTGTTTGTGGCGATAGTTTGACTCTGCTTTGTAGAAGATCGCTTGTTTGATTCTGCCGATTGTTTGTTTTGAGTCCATTTGAATATCCGGTAGATAACACAGTGAGAGGCACGGTGAACTGTGACGATCGAGCGCTAAAAGGGTGTTGATTGTTGGTTGATTGTTTGTCAAATGCAGGTATATCCTGATTAACATTCAGTCACAAATGTGGTGAGAAGTACATGGGCTTATGGGAAATGTTGTTTACTATTATTGCGTGATTTAATATTTCCTCAAACGTAATTATAAAATACGTTGTGTTTAAATAAATAATTTCAAATAGTAATTAAATTAAATAATATAATACACATATACATATTGCCTTTATGTTGAGGCAAAAGCTGTGGCAGCAGTGGGCACTTGCTTATTTGCATTTAACATGAGACATTTAACACGAGTGTGTGTATTGAATTAAATAAGGATTAATGATTTTTGCAAAGTATCAAAAAATGCATTTGTTCTTATTTACACTTATTTTGTAATAATGTGTATATTTTCTTTTCTGTATTTTTTTTTCTATTTCAAAGGTTTTTCACCTAATGATTAATGGCTAATAATAATTCCTAAATGAACTGAACTTTAAACTTAACCTACAAAATAAAGGAGGAAAAAAGGAAAAGCTGTTTGTCATTGAGTGGATTCCAGTTAAAAATCTTCGAGTTGTTGTTTCAATCTCTCAAGTTGGGATACTGCACATATTTGAACAATAACTTGACAATTGTCATATTTATACTAAAACATCCCCATTTGCAAGGCTTAATAATATTCACAAACCTTATATTCATTTGTGACTTGTCAACTTAGCATTTTAAAATGGAAATGTATTTGTGAATCTCAACTGATTCCTGTGGATCCCTTTGAGACTGTTTTACTGCTCTAGCTTGTGTGTCAGAAAAAAATCAAAGTGTAGGGAAGAACCAGCTCTCTCCAGTAGGTGGCAGTAATGCAACATTTATGGATGCCAACCACTGTTAAACTAAACCGAGGACAAGGCAATTTATCTATATAGCACATTTCAGCAACAAGGAAATTCAAAGTCCTTTACATTGTAAAAGGACATTTAAATACAATTTAAAAACATTCATTAAATATCTAAGACAATAGAAAATTAAAACAAGTTAAAATAGAATAAGATAGGGATAAAATACAAGATTAAAGTTACAGTGCAGTGTAAGAAATTATTTAATAAAAGACAGTAGTAAACAGAAAAGTCATCAGTCTTGATTTAAAAAAATTGAGAGTTGCAGCTGACCTGTGGTTTTCTGGGAGCTTGTTCCAGATAAACTGGGAAAAAAAAGTTTGTAAACTTGTGTTTGGTCGATTATTTCTCTGTTGCTACAATGCTAATTGGCATTGTATTTTACATCGTTGGAAAGCCTGTTTATTTACCTTCACAATGATGTCCAACTTGTAAGGATCATGCATTTGTGGGATGAGCAGCACAGCTGATTATGTGGGTAACGCCCATGAAAAATTTGCCAAAATGCTCTGCCAGTGTTAAACAGTGTATTCTCATAAGGCTACCAAGAAGCCTGCAATGATTGCCCTTCACCGTCAGGCCCGTTTGCGCTGGTGTCGAAAACACAGACAATGGAACCTGAACATGTGGGCGATGTCATGTCATATATTACATGAGTCCAGATTCTGTCTGCCAAAGTTGGATGGCAGGGTCAAAGTATGGAGACGACGCGGTGAACATGCTGATTGTTGCACCGATGGAGTAACAGCTTTTGGTGGGGGCAGTGTCATGGTGTGGGGCGGCTTCTCCCTCACTGGCAAAACAAGGCTTGTCATCATTGAAGGCCATCTCAATGCAGTGAGATATGAGGATGAGATTCTGCAGCCAGTGGCGATCCCATATCTCCACAATCTGGGACCTAACTTCATCCTCCATGATGACAACGCTCGCCCCCACAGAGCCAGGGTTATCACAGACTACCTCCACAATGTGGGAGTAGAGAGAATGGAACGGCCTGCCAAGAGTCCACACCTCAACCCAATTGAACACTTGTGGGATCAGCTTGGGCGTGCTGTACGTGTTAGAGTGACCAACACAAACACGCTGGCTGACCTGCAACCAATCCTGGTTGAGGAATGGAACGCCATCCCACAGCAACGTGTGACCAGGTTGGTGACCAGCATGAGGAGGAGGTGCCAGGCTGTTGTGGCTGCGTATGGATCTTCCACCGCTACTGAGGCTCCTGACGGTGTATGAATAAAGTGTAAAATATCCAGCATGTCTTGTTTGTTCCTTGTTACTGATAGAGAGTTCAATCATCCAATCCACCAAACAACTCAAAACAAGAGTCAATACCAACAGGAGAATACACTGTTTACCATTGGCAGAGCATTTTGGCAAATTTTTCTTGGGTGCTACCCACATAATCAGTTGTGCTGCTCATCCCACAAATGCATGATCCTTACAAGTTGGACATCATTGTGAAGGAAAATAAACAGGCTTTCCAACGATGTAAAATACAATGCCAATTAGCATTGTAACAACAGAGAAATAATCAACCAAACACAAGTGTCCGAAAACTTTTTCCCCTGTTTATTTCAGTTCTTGGATATGGATGTCATTACTGATATGTCCTTCATAGGCTGTCCTGATTTTGTAAAAAATCGGCATTGGCCGTAAAAAAAACGATATTGGTTGACCTCGAGTAAACGCCAACAAATATGAATTGAAGCGGATATTTCTTTAGATAATAACATGCTGTGTATTTTCGAAATGATGAGGCCTACATCTATCTTTTTTCAATACATTTTGACTTTTACACTGAGGAATGAGACAGCGGCACACACGGCGGTGGCGCATTAATAATATGTATATATGTATGTTTTTTTAATAATTAATATAGGCTATAGAACAAGCTTATAAATGATGCATATATAAGGGCATGGAGAGAAAAGATGTAGAGACACGACACCGACCATGCGGTCACTTTTCATGTCAACACACACGAAGCAGATGAATGATTTTTTTGCGTAGTTTTTGCCTCAGACAGGCGACTTTTCACGGCCTTTTTAATTAAGTTCTGAAGGCTGAACCTGCACTCTGATGCCACACTGGAGACTGGGATTACCAGCTCTCTGAACGTGGGATTTCCCGATCCTGAACTGGGGGCCTTCGGAGAGCGTCTGTGACCACTACGGGTCACAGAGCGGTGACGATGCAGCAGGACCGTGGCGCCGGCAGGATTCTGTTTCATAGTACGCACAAGAACCGCCCGCCCGCTTACCTTTAACGACTATAGTTCTCATGAGCGCACATAGGGCCTTGCAGTCTACTCAGCGAGCAAGTGAGAGATTGATTCATGTTTTTTTGCACTAATGTTACCGATACAGCACCACCATAAAACTCTGATTAGCCACACATTTCAAAGACCAGCCAGAACAGTCAGCTATAAAATAGGTTACAATATATCCAGAAGCGCCTTAATATTCCTTTAGACCCTGGGGCTACGGACGTTTGGAAAGCCCTTCCCTCCCTTCACAATATGCCACGTCAACATTAATTGACGCACCTCTGTCTATGGACAGCGACATATAGTAAACAGATTGCCCTCCCAATCAGTAAACAGAATATAAAAGGGCTGGGGCTTCTGGCGCCATAGCCCAGAGAAACGTGCAATAAAAGTCGACATTAAGCGCAAAAGCTACAGATTCCCTCATTTCCTGAAATCCCTGCAGCATCTGAAGGCAGCAGATCTGATAAATTTGCTGTCTCTGAGCAGTGCCGTGCCAGAGCGCAGTGCTGTTACGCACGGCCGTTTACCGTTTACCTTTATTAAATTGCCTGAGAAGGACACCAGGCTGCTACAGTATAACCATACAGACCTCTACACACACCAGACTGGTCAGTTATAACTCGATATTCTACTGTTTTATGGAGGAGACGTCATTTTGCACGTTGCGCTGCTGAACATACATGAACCGAAATAGAAGGTGCGTTTAGAGAAGCCCACATTTTATTTACTGCTGCTCGCCGTCCATTGTATTGACCCATGTATGTTGATCTGCCTCTGACATAATACCTTTCCTGAGAGTTTTGAAACTCGGTGTATTGACTGGGTAAAGCTGCAAAATGAATAGCCCTTCTTTGGATAAATAAAGTTGTCTTGATCTGAATCGGAAAGTCTGTGCGCCTAGACCTACCATCTTACGCATAGGAATTATTATTCAAATTTCAATTGAGGGTGCAAAATATTAAACTGAACGGACAGCAAGCAGACGACGAGGATATATTCGCTGAGTTTGAAAAAAAAAAGTATTGGATTAGAATCACAGACTCCACCTTTAGTATTTCATTATTTGACATTTTAATGGGCAATAAAAAAAAGTTTAAAAAAATTTACAAATGAAATATTAATTCATCAATAAATAGTTCAAATTAAAAAGGAATTTACAAAAACACAATAAAATAGTCAATAAGTACATCATTTAAAAATACATTAATGAATTCATAAATAAATAATGGAATTTAAAATTCTATTTTAAAATGCAGTTTAAAAAGAGAAATAAATAACTGGATTCACAAATTGAATTAAGAATACAGGTTTAGATCAATACACAAGGTAGAGGCAGGACCAGAATTAATCAAGTCTTTACTAAGCCAAATAGACAGGTTAAAACCAGGTCAGCCAGCTACGTCCAGAATCAGAGAGTTTGCCTAGCCTAGCCTATTGCTCTTGAGTCTTTACTATAAACACAACATGCACAACAGGTCCCCAGATACTCTGTCATGACTTTCATGTTGAATTACTGCTGATTTATTTCAAATAATTTGATGGTAAATTGATAACAAATTCACATTCAATTCTATATATTCAAATATTAGGAGAAAACTCAAAATTCAAGAATTAAGTCTTGATAAAAAAAATTCTTGAATCATTACATTAGCTACCAGGTCTTCTATTAGTTTTGGTTTCGCACCTCCGATGAAGAGCAGCGCACAGCTGCTTTTAAATCCCAAGGGCCTTATTTTAACGATTACATGCTATTTTAGCATATCATTATTAAATAATGTTTATGAAAAAGTATTTTTTTTATAAATTTTGAGGTAAATATTGGGGTAATTTGGCAGTAATTCCAAAGACATTTCAAATAGGTTACTTGCCAATTATCACCTAATTGCCATGAAATTTGCGGACCTGTAAAATGAAATGTTACCATAAATTGTTCTAACTCAAGTGGATGGCGGAGTTCAAACCACAACTACATGTATAACGACATGATAGGGGCGAACGATATCATTAAGATCACTTTCAGAGTGATTGGATATTGATTGTCTGTCAGCGTTTCTATCGTTCATCAATATAAATATTCAATGCTGCATTTAGTTTTCATGAACCTCCTGTGTGAGAGAATGATCTGGTATTTGAGTTAAGTTTTTTGTGGATTCTGTTGTATGGATACTAATTTCAAAATCTGCTGTGTCACAGGGTAAAAGGTGACCAGTTGAAAATGCCGACATTGCCCGGATGATATTCACTGGCACAGGATGTGGAAGACTTATAAGTGGAAAGAGCGTGCACAACCAGAGGTGAAGTATTCCTTTTGCAATAATTATCTAATTACCTCAAGATCCAGCATGTCCTGGTATTGTTGGTGTGCCCTTCATTGTGACATTTACTCCAATTGAACTGCTGTTTGGCTAGATCAAGGCGCACCCAGTAGCATAAGCTTATGGCCGGGGTCCCCCATTTGCAAGATGTCTTTAAGACCCATTGACAATACTATGTGAAATATTTTTAAAATAAAACTTGGCATAGCAAATACGATTCTGATATCTTGGATATTATAAACTAGATTTATTAGATGGACAAACGTTTATTATGACATATTACACAGGATGGATCCCTCGACATCTCAGATAATCTTCATCTCTTCTGTGCTCAGTACATCTTCCTCCCGAGACTCGAGGCTGATTAGTTTTCTGCTGGCTGGAATGATCATCCCATCAGGACAGAGGGTTGCCTTTCCCCGAACCAGCTGTGGGAGCTCGGGATGCTGCAGCACGACATCTGAGGAGAATGTGTTAGTTGAGTAATCTTGGCAATGATATTGTTGTTCTGCCTCTAAATATCATTTTCTCAATCTACGTACTAATAACACTATCTTCTCTTGGTTTTAGGGGATCCGAATTGAGGATATTGGAGAGCTCCGGGCTATTCCAGGTATATGTACATGTATGTACACGTATGTATGCATGCACACACGTGTGTACACACACGTATGTATGTACCAGATATTTGCCCGATGTCAATTCATTTTCTTGACACAAATAAATATGTTTGATGTCATAACTTGAATGTCTTTATTATTATTGTCCAGTGACTTGAGTCTATGTCATAGTCAAAGTAAATAGATATGATTTGTACTTGAGATCATAGATATATATACGTAGATGTCGCTTCAGCCTGTTGCAATACGTCAACGTCGCTGCCATACTGGGGAGGTCAGGACTGGCCTGTAAACACCAAGGCCTATGGAAAGGAGGATGGGTCACGCGTCATATTTTGGGGGTATAACACATGCGCAGCAAAATCTGGCCTGCAATCGAGCCAATCCCAACGCACGACCGCAGCTTCAGTTAGACTGCGCATGTGTTAAACCTCATACCCCAAGACCCATGTCCGTCCATGACCCAGCCTCTGTTCCATAGGCCTTGGTAAACACAAGTGAACCGGGGAGCTGCGTTTTTTTTTGGGATAAAAAGCACTATAACGTCAACATTTCTCAACTGATATCAATGAGTCGTTTTAATATTCAAGGATTTATGATCTACGACGTGAAGCAGAAAAAGAACGTTTTGTCTCCAGTTACTTGAAATCTCGATACTAGGCTATAATCGCTGTTGGATACTTGAGTGTCTATATCAACATTAGGCTTAATGTTACATGAACTGATGAATTACTTATGTGGTGGAAAATAAGTCCTTTGTCATAAGGAATGGTTTGTTGATATGGCTTTGGCTTATTTCTCTTTTTTAATACTTGTGGAGACGTCCCTATATAATATATTAGACATAAAGATCTATCAACTATATCATTCATTTTGGTCGAGAATTAGGTAACAATAACAAACGCTAGCGAGCTCTCATCTGATGAACTACAGACGCAAATGTTTTGTAAAGATGTAACTAAAACTGTAACGTTGATGTGAAAAATTCTTCTAAGAAATGATAACTACCTATTGAATCACACCATAACAACAGACAGACCGACCGACCGGTGATCCATGAATCAGAAGTTTTTTTGGGGGGGGAGGAATCTAACTTACATTACTCCTATGGGCAGAAATATGTGTCACTAGAAACTGAATTTCAATCATTTATACTTGAATAATTGCATTAAAAACTGAATTTAAATCACAATTTTAATTTGTATTCCTTAACTTGAATTTGAATTGCATAATTTAAAATTGAATTTATTGGTTTGGAACTGAATTCCAATAAACTTGAAATTGAATGTAATGTCATGATATTTAATTCAGTTGCTCTGAAACTGTATTTGATCCTCAATGCAAATTCAACTCTCTATACTATACTCTATACCACATTCAGGTCTTATACATTAATTCAAATTCAATTTACTGAAACACATATCCGGTCATCGAGGAAGAGCAATCGAGTGCAGATTCACACAACTACCAGTCCGTGTAGCCTACATTTTGATTTGGTTTAATGATTAAATCCTGCATCCAAAGTGGCAGAAAGAAAGGTCCATCTCTGCGAAATATGACAGCTAAATAGCTTTGTAAATAGCGATATGAGGCACTGAATTTGATGAATTTACTTTTTATCAGACCACGGCCTTTTTAAAAAAATAAATTATTTACTGCTTTCCTGCAGCACTGGAAGTAAATAATGCCTTGAACGTTAATGCAAACAATTCCTACAGGTTCCTACAGGTGTAATTCAAGTTAAAACTGAATTACAGATATCTCTGTCATTTTGACAAGTCAGAATGACGTTATAGATATCTTGAATAAAAATTCTGACAGTCATAATGTAATTACGACTAGGCAAACTGCCTTTGTTGATATCTTTAATGTTAATCCGGATAGTCAAGCTTAGCTAATAGATGTTAAAATAGCTTGCTATACTGTATTACCACGATATATTTGAGGATATTTGCAATTGCATGGTTTCTAGTCATAATTCTAATTGTAGATATATGAAATTGCATTTTTATTAGTCATAATGCCAATTGTGGATATCCATAATGACATTTTTACTAGTCAAAATGTATTCTAGATATTCAAAATGACATGGATATCTGGAATAGTTTTTCAGGTGGATATCTGAAATTAAAATTTTGACTGGTAACAATTAGATTGTAGATATCTGAAATGGGAGTTTTCCTAGTAAGAAATCCATTGCAGATATCCAGAATGTTCATTCTAGATATCAAAAATACAATTGTAGATATCTGTAATTGACAGCCCAATACACATCAATGACAAAAGTGACAAGTTTTCCTAGGATGTATGACATTGTGAATATCTGTGGTGACAATTGTAGATAGAAAAATGTTATTGGGGGTATCTGAAATCTTAATTTTGACGAGGAAGAATTGAATTACGGATACCTGCAATATATAGCCAGTCTAGCTATTAAATGTTAAAACAGCTTGCCATATGGCTCCACACACACCTCCCTCACCTGTTAGATCAGGAGGAGGGCGAGATGAAAGGAAAACTTTACAGCTCGGCGCCCGGATATTTTTCATTTCACTGGGTCTTTAATCCCTGAAAAAGGCCTTCTGAAGGGATTTTTCAGTTTTTAGTGACCTAAACTTTTTTTTTTTCTATTTTTTTTTACTTTGGGCAGTTTACTGCTTACCTTTGTAGCATTTAAAGTTATTCACTAGACGGGATCTATAAAAACTGGAAAAATGGGGGTATTGTAAAACTTTGACCGGTAGTGTAAGTGTGTGCACATTTTGTGTTATAGACTTTTTTGTTGCTTCTGAAAGATCATAGTTTACAGGTGGTACCTGGATTCTTTGACATGAGGTACTTGACCCAAAAGTTTGAGAACCACTGTCTTATCTCAGGTCATGGAGTGTTGAAGGAGTCTACTGAAGCGTACAAACCTAGAAATGCTCATCTTGTGTTTTGAAGTGGAAGGCTTGAAGTCATCATTGCTGCAATGAAAAAACGCAAGAATGAGAGTTAAACCCATATCCTGTTACCTCAAATGTAAAAAGGTGTAAAATACATACCACATATAAAAAAATATCTTTAACCTCCACTCCCTCGGCCGACTTTACTGTCTTTCTGAGGCAGTAGCAGGCTCTATTTTAGAGCTATAGTGAAGGTATTTGTATCATATGAAACTAGAACTCCAAAGTTAGGCTAAATTTTGCCGAGCAAAAACTGGCATGGCCATTTTCAAAGGGGTCCCTTGACCTCTGACCTCAAAATGTGAATGAAAATGGGTTATGTGGGTACCCACGAGTCTCCCCTTTACAGACATGCCCACTTTATGATAATACCATGCAGTTTTTGGATGCAGTATAAATGTGTTATTTTCACCTGTTCCAAAATGGTTTCTGCATACTGGGGTTCCTAAACTGTTTTGGAATTGCATAAATTGGGTATCACTGGAAAGCTGATATGTATTCATGTGTGATGAGTTGTGTTAGTCCCCATAGTAGCCATTTCATTGTAGTGAGACCATTTTTTAAAACTTGACATCACTGTATTAATTAAATGACCTGTGGTGACCTTTAGGATAATCATGGCCTCATGAAACTTACATCCACAAGCTAGAGACCTAGAGCATTCAGAGGATGGATGGCTTTCCTAGGTAGATTGACAATAAGGGGTTTTTGAGCAGTTTCCAGAACAAAAGCGTTCGCCATCCAATCGCCGAAAAATTCAATTCTTGCAGAAATCTCCAAATGTCAAAAGTTTTTGATACCAAATCAAAGCATGACTTTTTCTATCGTGTTCCTCGAGGTCTTGGTGTGTTAATGTGGTATTTTGGAGGGATTTTTCATAATTTTTATCAATTCTTGAAGTGTAAATATTTTAAATTAATTAGATTTAGCACCAAATCTGTGTAACAAATGGTATCAACCCAAACATTGCTGCAACAACTCATGAGACATAATAGAGCATGGAATGGCTATCATATACTTCCATTATAATGTTCTAAGCCCTTATACACTTTCACAATTTATTTTAAATAATTAATAAATACATTTATTAATTAATTAACAATAAATTGTGAAAGTGTATGAGCTGCATCTCAAAGTAATCTTCAGGTTCCCAGCTTTCAGATGATGTACTACACTTTTATGTGGAATATACTGTTGACCTGCTATCTCCCCTTAAAGACCCCCTATCGTTCCCTAAAAAAGAAAAAACGGGTCTATAAAAAGAGGGTTGGAAGGGGTGGAAATACTTTTCTTCTTCCATTCCTTCTGAGTGATATAGTATCTATCTATTCTATTATATCTATTTCCACTTAGTTGCTCCCAGCACAACACTGCATTATGGATCATGTATGCACATTAAATCAGTGCTACTAAATACTTGCGGCAAACATGCTGCAACACTGGATTAATGATTAAAATATAAATAATTTATTGCAATTAAACACACTGTGGTTAAAGCAGGAAAGTCAGTGGGCCTTAATGAGTCTGCATTGATCTGTGAATGAATGTGAGTGATTCTTACAATCTGCTTTCCAGAGCTGCTTTATAGGCTACTGTATGAAAAGCTCCTTCATGTTCATGAAATCCCTGCAGCATCTGAAGGCAGCAGGACATATGTTGATAAATCTGCGTGAGAAGTGCTGCGCCAGAGCGCAGTGCCATTACGCACGGGCCATTCACTGTGTTTACCTTTATCAAATCACCTGAAAACTACACCAGGTTGTTACAATATAACCATACAGACCTCTACACACATCAGACTGGTCGGTTATAACTCTATATTCTGTTTTTGTGAAGGAGACGTCTGGTTACTAGGGTACATCGTAGTCTTTTTTTTAGCAAAAGTAGCATCTTGTGTTTTATCCTTGAAACACATTGCAGTGCAAACGCTGTTGTGTAACATTAATTACTAAACTATGTGACCATGTACGTTATTTCTATCGTTAATATAGGCCTAGTAACTGATAGAAAATCATCTTCCATCTGTCTTTGGGTGCAGATTTGTGGTGATGTGTGTGATGTGTTCATGTCGCAACGCTCTGAACAATCAACATTTCCATTTGCTGAGCTGTTATTATGAGGCTACATTTGACTGTGAATAAAAAATAAAGAAATTGATTTGGTGAAACATCTAACATATAACATCTAATCATATAGCCTATGATTAGGTTGAACAGATGCTATTTTAGCAATAATTCTAATGTATCTCAGCTCGTCACATAGTTTAGTAATAAGGTTACACAACAGCGTTTGCACTGCAATGTGTTTCAAGGATAAAACACAAGATGCTACTTTTGCTAAAAAAAGAAAGAGCCTATGATGTATCCGAGTAACCAGACGTCTCCTTCATACAAAAACAGACTATAGAGTTATAACCAACCAGTCTGATGTGTGTGGAGGTCTGTATGGTTATATTGTAACAACCCGGTGTAGTTTTCAGGCGATTTGATGAAGGTAAACACAGTGAACGGCCGTGCGTAATGGCACTGCGCTCTTGCACGGTACTTCTCACGCGGATTTATCAACATATGTTCTGCTGCCTTCAGATGCTGCAGGGATTTCATGAACATGAAGGAGCTTTTTATACAGTGGCCTACAAAGCAGCTCTGGAAAGCAGATTGTAAGAATCACTCAAATTCATTCACAGATCAATGCAGACTCATTAAGGCCCACTGACTTTCCTGCTTTAACCACAGTGTGTTTAATTGCAATAAATGATTTACATTTTAATCATTAATCCGTTGTTGCAGCACATTTGCAGCACGTATTTAGTAGCACTGATTTAATGTGCATACATGATCCATACTGCAGCGTTGCCCTGGGAGCAACTGAGTGGAAATAGACAAACTGTATTACTCAGAAGGAATGGAAGAAGAAAAGTAGAGGAGGTAGACCTAAAAAAAAATCTCGCGCTATGGTAGGTGTCACAGGGAAGGCTGGCTGCTGGTCCCTCTGGTACAGTGCCATCCTGTCCCGGTGCAGTACCCCTGTGCGTCCTCTGGGTGCCAGTTTGGCACGATACACAACCTGCCCCACTCTCTCGACCACATAGCAGGGACCAATCCATGTACTGTCCAACTTAGGAAAGCAGACCTTCACTCTCTTGGGTCCATAAACCCAGGCAAGGTCCCCAGCCTGAAAGTCCTGACCTTTGACGTGTGCGTCGTAGCCTCGCTTTTGACGGACCCCGGACTGTTGTGATTGATGCCGGGCAAAGCTGTGGGCCGTTTCCAGTCAGTCCTGTAACTGGCTGGCATATTCTGGCGCAGCCATGGCATCCGGTGCAATGGGCGCACCGGACGCCATTGCACCAGCTACATAGGCTAGCTCTGGTGGCGTTCTCAGCTCCCTGCACAACATCAACAATGCAGGAGTACAGCCGGTGGATTCTTGGACTGCACTGCGGCATGCCATGAGGATGAGGGGTATCTGCAGGTCCCAATCACTCTGGTCTGGGGCAGTGGTGAGGGCCAGCTGGGCACTCAAGGTCTGCATGAACCGTTCCACTAATCTGTCACTTTGTGGGTGAAGCAGGTTGGTCCTTGTCTTTTGGATGCCGAGCTGGTTGCACATCGCAGTGAACACCTGTGATTCGAAGTTCCGCCCTTGGTCTGAATGGAGCTGAGAGGGCATTCCAAAGTGGCTGAACATTCCTTGCACCAAGGTCTCAGCCACGGTCGTCGCCTCTTGGTCAGGATGGGGGTAGGCTTCGGGCCACTTTGTAAAGTAGTCAATGGTGACTAGCACATACTCTCTACTGGTACGGGGTAGTGGTCCCAACACATCGACTGCCACTCTGTCCATTGGTGCCCCTACACGATGCTGCTGTAAGGGTGCACGGGACTGACCTTGGGGGCCTTTACGGGCAGTACAGGCATCGTAGGGCGACAGTAGTCTTCACCATCCCTCCTGCTCTAGCCCCAATAGAATGTCTGTCTCAGCCTTCTCAATGTCTTTGTCACCCCAAAGTGACCAACTCCAGGGGATCCATGATGCACCTCAAGTACTTCCCCGCGGAGATTTTTGGGTCCAACCACTTGCCATCGCAGCACCTCTTCAGGACTCCTTCCTGCAGCTCCACTCCAGGCCATTGAGACCAGAGGCCTCTGACAGTGGCAGATTGGGCAACCAAATCTTCCCAGGGTGGCCGGATGTCTTTTTCCAGCCACCCTATGACCATTTCAAGATCAGGGTCCTTGAGCTGCAGTTCTCTCCACCCTCTCTCATTTTCGGGTAACAGGGCCCAACAGATCACCTTTCCAGTGTGCAAGTTTGCCGCTTCGCGTTCTTCGGCCTGTTTGCAGTGGTGACAGCCCGGGGCACATGGTCGGCGGGAGAGACTGTCTGCATTCGTGTGGCTTTCACCAGCTCTGTGCTGTATGGTGAACTCTGACGCCTGTCGGGGGTGAGGCTCGAAACCCTCTATGAGGATGTCTTCCACTGCCAGTGCTTTCTCTAGAGCTTCTTCCAGGGTCTGAGGGTCAGCCAGCCGGACCTGTTGCCGTAATGGGAGGGGTAGAAGGCCACGAATGAATGCCTCCTTGGTTAGCACCAAGCGTGTTGCATCATCAAAATCAGGGAATCCTCTTTGGGCGAGGTAGCCCAGCTCTACCGCCAACACTCCCAGCTTTTCTCCAGGTGCCCGCACTCGTTTGTTGAACCTCTGCCGCATCACAACTGCGGGGGTGGTGTTCCCAAAGCGTCTCACTAGGGCCCTAGATATAGCTTGTGGGTTCTCCAGTTCGGCCGCAGTCACATCCAGCAGTTCTTTCCTTGCCTCACCTTCCAAAGCCGAGATTAAATGGACAGCTCTCTCTGCAGGGGACCAGCCATTGGCTGATGCTAGAAGGCAGAACTGGGCCCAGTATGTCTCCCATGAAGTGAGTCCATCATAACGCCCAACGTTCAAGAGGGTGTCCCTGGGGGGTGGGGCCGGGGCCGTCTTTTGAAAACTCATCAAGGCTGTGGTAAGCGCAGTAGTCAGAGCAGGTATCAGGTCACCTGGTTGGTTAACGGCAGCAGATGAAATAACTGGGGCCGAGGTAAGGGAGCTACACTTGCCAAGTCTTCCCACAGGGTGGGTATCCGCACTGGCGCCATCACCGGAATGTTGGGTAGTTTTTGAACCCCGAAAATCAACAGGAACATTAGCATCATGGCCATTGCCTCTTGAGTTATTCGGAAAATTTCCAAAAGCACGATCCATTGCAATGCTCATTCTCTGCATAAAGCCATCTTCGATTGTAGCTGTAATGTCTTTCTCTAACTCTGGGATAGACTTTGGTTGGCCATCCATTTTACCTTCGGGAGCTGTCAGAGTGGTGACATCATCACTGACTGATTGGCCGATGCCAGGTCTGTGTGCAGCTAGATTGTTTACATCTGATCCTCCGGAGCATGGACTGGCGGTTGCTGCCAACTGGAACAGACTGTTTTTCATCACAGCAGGGACGTCAGTCAGCAATGTAGCGAGCGGTGAGTGAGTTGCTTTCCCCACTTTTCTCCTTACAACCGGGCCATCATCTGTTGGCTTCCTCATCGGTGTTTCTGAGGGGGTGTATACGGCGTAGAAGTCCGACTTTTCGATCTGTTCAGCCATCTCGTTCCTTCGGTGGTAGCTAGCTGTGGTAGCCAACTGTAGTGCGGGGAGTGGGGACGTGGGGAATCCCACTTCTGACACCAATATAGCGTTTGCGGCTCTGTAGCACCGCTGGCTAGCTAGCTAAATGATGAGGACAAGGTGGCTGAACTTTAACCGGAGAACCGGGTTGTATTAACCTAACATACAGGCTAACCCCGGGGTTGGAAGAGTGCCCAAAACAATAAAAGGCTGGTAGCCAAAAACTAGCTAATCTGCTAAACTGGCGGTAACATTCGTGGCGTCGTCCTGCAGCTCTCTCCTTCTGCTCTCCTCTTCCTCCCACACTCCCTTGCTCTCGCTGCCCCCTCCCCTCTTTTTCACCCTGACCTATCCAGCTTAACTAGGGCAACATCTCCCCATGTGTCTCTCTCATGTCAGTCCTACAGGGTCACTACAATATCTTAACATTAAATATGAGTAAATAAAATGGAATACAGCAAATCAATAACATACTAAACCTATTTTTGCACAACTATGTTTACATGACACAATTTCAGTCTTATAATATTAACAACAAATGACACAACGAAGCAGCAGTATTAAGTTTTAAAGCAGAATATTTACCGTCTTTTCAACGAACTCAAAAATGGTGGAAAATCCGTCTTCATCTTGGGCCCTCCCCTCTTGTTGGGCCGAGGCATCGGACGCTTAAAGCTTTGGGCACACATACAACATTACAACATCAGGAGCGCGTGGCGGCTGCGTGGCGGCTGCGTGGCATGGTGGCTGCGTAATACACGCGTCGGTTGTTCACACCAGCTGCCTGTCGGCTGCGTGTCGGCTGTGTGTCGGCTGCTGCTGTCAGCCCTTTCTTTCTACATAGAGTTTGCCTTTTAATGGCCATTTTACTTCATGATAAATGTGATTTATATTTATTTTAGACCAAGAAAGGTTAAGAAACGTGTGGTAATTTGTAAATAATAGTAATAATCCACAATTAAAACTCTATTATATTCATAAATGGAGCTCTCCAAGTCACTCTATGTTCTAGAACACTGTCCGGCACATATTTCAGAATAAAAGCCTTGTGTTAACAAATGAAGGAATTCTGTCCACAGAAAAATCGCTTGAGTGCTTTTGTTTCGAAATGAAAGCATAAAGTGTTGATTTAAACCCCATACTTTATCAATTCATGGAGCTCTCCAAGTCACTTCAAGTTCCTCATCACTGACTGCTCATATTTCAGAATAAAAGCCTCGTGTTAACAAATGAAGGAATTCGGTCCATAGAAAAAACGCCTGAGGGCTTTTATTTTAAAATGAAAGCAGGAAGTGTTGATTTAAAAATAAGTCTTTACTTTTTTTCATCTCCGTAACATATTCTACAGATAGACATCGAAACTGTAGTAAAGTCTTGCTGGTATGATGTCAATATACTGTCACTAGATCACCTTCACTGTCTATTGTTGCTGTGAGACGCAGCTGACACGCGAGAAAAATAAGCGAGACCTCTATTCTATAAAAAAGACGCAGCTAAGACGCAGCTGAGACGCCCGCATGAGACTTCTCATGCGGGCAGTGTGGCTGCTCTAACCTGTTAACAGGGACGCCAAAATAAAAAAACAACACGCCACGCAGCCGCCACGCGCTCCTGACATTGTATGTGAGTCCACGCTGTTAGTCGGCTCCTCACTCTGCACACATGACTGCAGTCCGTCTGTCCGTCGCACAACTTGACTTTTATCGACCACTTTAATCCTTTTTGGGAATGACTTTCCTTCTTCAAGCAGAGATGGCATCCACCCGAGCTTCCATGGCACCCGTGAACTTTCAGCAAACATTTTCCATGCAGTTACTACACCGCCGCTTCCAGCCATGGATGCCAGCACACCGGCCACTGATTGGCCTTCTTCATCCCCAGTGACCTCTTTACCTCCTGTTTGCACCACTAGCTCCCCCTACAGCCCAAATGAATATGACAATTCAGAGAGCCTCTCCATCATCCCAGTTATAAACTCTCCTCTACCAAAGTGCATTTGTCTAATCTAGGCCCAATTCCATACAAACCCTAGACTGTTTTATCAAGCAATCATCAAATTTTATTTGTATAGAACCTTTCACTCAGGTTAGTGCAGTTCAAAGTGCTTCCCAGATGACTGACATGCCAAAAGTGAGATGGAACCTGTGTGAACCGTGACAACAACAGAAAAGACAATGTGATCATTTCAGGCGATCCATGCGAGATAATAAGATGATAAAAATGTAATCAAATTAAATTAAAAGCTATAATAACAATAATGGTAGTAAAACAGTGTGAAGTAAAAACTACATTAATAAAATAACAATAAAATAGAATAAATCATACAACTTAAATACAATAAAATAGTGATTAATAAAGTAACAATGAAATAGATTACAATGATACAATAAAATAAGTGATTAATAAAATAACAACAAAAATAGAATAAAACTATACAAATGAAGTACAATAAAATAAGTGATTAATAAAATAACAACTTATACAAATAAAATAATAAAATAAGTGATTAATAAAATAATAATAAAATATAACTTTTTAAAACTTAAATACAATAAAATAAGTGAATAAAATAATAGCCATTCTTTTTTCATTGAATTAATGATTTTATAACCTAATACAGCTTGTTTTTATGCTTTTAATGGAGAAATAAGGTGGCAACGGCCAAAATGACGAACTTGAGACTTCAACTCAGTAGTCCACTAACCAAACCTCTTATATACAGTCTATGGCGGCGTTGGCTAATATACAATGCGATGCATAAAGTTGTAGTAAGGTGGACCTCAGAAATGGAGAACCAACTCGTTGATTTGTGGCAACAAAGTATCCATGTAGGAGTACCCTATTACTTACAGCAGCCAGAATACAACAATATTCAATAAATGGGCCTAGAGTCAATAAATATTTGATATAAAATGTACAATGCAATGTACAAAATGTATCTTTTATTATAAAGTAAATATCGCTACCCAATTATTAACGTGTGTAGTTAATACCAAAACCCAGTTGTGCCATATTTAAAAGGCCAAAGCCGACAGTCACTAGTAACAGAGTGCCCTTTGTTACAGATTGATGATTTATATTAGTGGATTATTATTACTGATGTAGGCCTATTAAAGTGCAAATAGCATTTACTGTTGTAGCCAGTCAAGGTGGAGCTAATTTTAACTACTTTATATACTGTTGGGCAGTTCAATCTCTAACAGTGCAAAAGCTCAAATCTTATAAAGACAATTCTGGCTATGATTGGGTCCTGAAAAGCCTATTCTCCTAGAACAAGCTAAAAACCACTTAGTTGGTGCACTTTCAGCCTGTTTTTAATTCAAATGTCTAAAGATTTGACTATCTTGAAATAAGAAAGCATAAGGCACGTCACTGCACTAGGATTATGAAAAATGAAACGTGATGATAGAAAGTCCTAACTGATTTGCATTGAAAAACAGGCTTTTGTATCATAATTTGAAAGGTATGTTTTTAAAGAAAAATCTTAATCAGTAAAGTAACCAAAGTTATAAAATAAATGTAGTGGAGTAAAACATACAATATTTCCCTCTGAAATGTAGTAGAGTAGAAGTCACAAATTGAAATACTCAGTAGATGTAGAAGCACCTAAAAATTGTGGTCAAGTATAGCACTTGTACTAAAGTAGTTAGTTACTGTGCTTTAGCTGTGGTGGGATGTATCAGTTGACATGATAAAGGTCAGTCCTGCTATATTACCTGATCTTGATGCATTGTCTTGAAGAGAGTCAAGGGTTTATTTAAGATTTTAAACTTATTGGTACTAGTGCACATTAGGCATAGGACAAAATGAATATTTTGTGTCACAATTATCATCGCCAAAATAATTGTAATTTACGATGTTATTCTGATAATCATCAAAATATGCTTAAAAATCGTAAAATGGCACTAAAACATACTGGAATCACTTTAAAAAATTTTAAAGAAACAAATATTTGTATTACATCACACATAGGATACACATCTTTTTTTAGTGAGTGTACATTTAGTAAAGAACAATCTAAGTTAATCAGAAATCGTAAGGCTTCCTTGCATAAAGGATAAATAAAATAAAAAATAGCAATATTGCGAGTTTGTTCTTTCTTACATGGTAATTCCTGTATCAGGCTTTATTTTTTGCTTCTCTACCATGATAGCGAGCTCGACAGCTTTTTAAGTCACTCATGTAAGAATTGCCACAATTGACTTATTGCTCATCCCTAGTGCACATGTGATAAAGATGACTTGCCATGGTAAACATGCCAATCTACTTTTACTAGGCTGTCAATTTATTTAAATATTTAATTGTGATTAATCGCATGTGTCCATCATTAATCGCAATTAATCACACATGTTTTATCTGTTCAAAATGTACCTTAAAAGGATATTTGTCAATTATTTAATACTCTTATCAACATGGGAGTGGGCATATATGTGTGCTTTATGCAAATGTATGTATATATATATATATATATATATATATATATATATTATTGGAAATCAATTAACACAAAACAATGATAAATATTGTCCAGAAACCCTCAGAGGTACTGCATTTAGCATAAAAAATATACTCAAATCATAACATGGCAAACTCAAGCCCAACAGGCAACAACAGCTGTCAGAGTGTCAGTGTGCTGACTTGACTATGACTTGCCCCAAACTGCATGCGATTATCATAAAGTGGACATGTCTGTAAAGGGGAGACTCATGGGTACCCATATAACCCATTTTCATTAACATATTTTGAGGTCAGAGGTCAAGGGACCCCTTAGAAAATGGCCATGCCAGTTTTTCTTCGCTAGAATTTTGTCTAAGTTTGGAGCGTTATGTACAGTAGCCTCCTTCGTGACAAGCTAGTATGACATGGTTGGTACCAATGGATTCCTTAGGTTTTCTAGTTTCATATGAGGCCAGTATCTTCACTCTACAACCTAAAAAATCACAAGCTGCGTTAATGCGTTAAAGAAATTAGTGGAGTTAAAACAAATTTGCGTTATGACGTTAACTTTGACAGCCCTAACTTTTACAGTTTGCAATATGTGAACAGGATCAGAGTGACCACCTTTAACAGGTGACAGGTTTTCAATCCCAACCAACAGCAGAAATGCAGAACACCACACACAAAACACAGAATTCTTCATGAAAATTTGACATTTTAATGGAAACTAAAATTGTGAACACTGGAAGTTTTTTTTTTATATCGACTATTACATTGTTTGGAATTTGAGGGTTATTATCATGCTTTAAAAAAAAAGAAAAAAAGAACATTGTAATGTGACACTTCTGTTAAATTCCAAACAAAAATTAAATAATCAGACTGCTCACTTAAAAACTTAAATGTCAACCTGTAAGACATTTGAGAAAGAAATGCAGTTGCCTCATATTTTAGGGGGGCAAGAGATGTAAAAGTGACAAAAGGAGGAGCAGACCAAAAAAAAAAAAAGCATCGACAAGCACAACAGCCATTTGAGATGACAGAAACAAAACAAAAAGATGACTTGGCGCAACACATCGCCTCTTTTCATGACTGAACCTTGTAAAGACACGTTTTTTGTTTTTTTTACTTCATTCATCATGTGTGGAATCATAAAACACTGTACCTCTTAGGTGTCAATGAATAAAACAAAAAGCCCCCTAAATTAAAAACATTTCCACAAGAGGCAGTTTAAAGGAAGGACAGCTTTTAAGTAGAGCACAAACACACACCAAAGTCCAGCATTTCCCATTACAGACGATTGATTACTGGATGAAGAAGCAGCACTTTCGGTATTTGTCTCATCTTTTGAAGATTGCTCCTCTCTCGCACCGTATAACAACACGCTCAAAGTGACATTCAGCTGCTACAGTAGTGACTTCTCTTCACTAAAGACTCCTCCAAACCCAGCATGATGTCAGGAAGCTGGTTGTGACATCATCAACAACGTCTCCCGGCCTGTGCGCTTGCCATTCACTAGCTGAATATCTGAGTAGTGTACCTTTGGCGAAAGCAGATTTCAGAGTTGTTGAACCGCACGTTAATACCTCAAACCCCCTCACGACATGATCAACATCACTACAAATAAAAAATATATTAAGAGAAACTCTGGGATGCAGTGTGTTTCGATGCTCATCGCTCCATCACAACTATTTTGAAGAAATGAGTTAAAGTAATTTGTAGAAAATCAGCATTCAAATATATTAAAATTGGTGCTATTGGGTGGGGGGGGTGGGGGGAATAGGTCTACATCAGCCTTTATCAGTAACTAAATCATCTAAAACTCACGAAAAGAGACATATTGATTTTCTGTATCATTTATTCCTTTTAGTCTCATCCTACTTGTGCATCTATGGATAAATTAGGTTATAACTCAAAAATAAAAACCTTTTTAAAACACATGTTAAAAACATTATTTTGTTAAATCAGTTCAAATCAATTATGTGCTACTTCAGACATTAACTTGACAATGGACTGGCATGAGTATACGCCAGCAAGCGGTTTGTCGTCCGTCCCATTCGAACTGATTTTGGCTTTAGGTCACACAATTCTGAACACAAGCCATGACAATTTCAAAAAACCTACAAAACACAGAAATTGCTCATTGCTTTCAGCTGCATCCATGTCGCTTAAAAGAAGAAAATAGGATTAGCTGTAAGAACTTACACAGCATTGCAAATGTTACAAAAAAAAAATAAGAAAAAAAAAAAAAATGGCACGGATATATGCTGGAAGCAGATTTTAAACAATCAAAATTGCTGTAAAAGTATATTTTTTTCACACAGGCACCTGAACATGAAACAACAAGGGAGGAGGGGGGGGGGAATTTAGAAATATACGAGGAACTTGCATATAATAGGAAGAACTCGCTATGCACACACCCACAAAAACAACGAGGCCGAACTCGTCACTCACAACCTGGAAGCCTGCATCAGCGTCCTTGAGGTGATTGCACATCCTGAGGAGATGGAGATAGAAACTCCACATGATCAGGCTTTACTCTCTCAACAGTCAGTCACTCAACCCCCCCCCTGCCCAACACTGATTAACCATCTACTCCGCTTCAAGAACCTGTTTTTGGTTTTGCAGGCTACAATGCTAAATAATAGTTCTATCTTTATAAATGCATATTCAACATAGCCTTTTTGCTGTATTAAGTGCTTAAAAAAAGAGGAGCCTTAGGGCGGGAGGATGGGAGATTCTCTGATTTCCCTGTACAGGACCATCCTCTAAAAAAAGCGAGACAAAAAGAATATTTAAAAAAGAAAAAGAAAAAGGTAGTAAGACTACAGTAACATCACATACTACTCATTTTGATCACCCTGTTTTACATTTAGAAGCCTATAGATTAATCACTGTCCACGGATAATGCTTTCAGCCTGAACAATTAGGCGTTTACCATATGGGAACCTGATTATGTCACTTTTGTCGATGAATTATGGGCAATCAGAAGAAATTAATTTGTGTATGCCAGATTAAATGTCAATCTCCACAAGCACAGAAAAACATAAGTCTAAATGCTAAAGCGCAACATCTCCTCAAATGCCCTTTCTTCCTCATACACCAGATCCAACACAACTGTTCTTATTCGGAGGTGATACACTCGTCCATCACACGCTGTACAATGGAAGCCAAAAAACAAAGCATTTTAAATACCAGAGAGCTGACTGAGATTAGACGTGGAAGTTAAATGTCAAGACAACTGGCTGCAGTTACGACTTTCCCCTCTTGCACACCGAGTACAAGCTGCCGCCAAATCAGGACACAGTGGAAAGAAATGTACTTGAAAGCTCATACCCAGATCGTAGCTACCCAATAGAAACACCACTGATGGTCAGCAATAATAAATCAAGATGTGCTTCACTATGAACATGTGAGGGAGAAAATTAACCATCAAAGATTGCAAGATTACAGTCTAGTACACATAGAAAACAGCGCATGGATGCAATGTGCTTTTTTTTGTCTTTTTTTTTAAAGGGGAAATAAACAGGAAAACGTATATTTTTAAGAGCCCAAAATGACAATGACAGCACCTTGCATGCCATGACAGTTTTCCTCAAAAGTATTTGGTGTTTTGTCACATCACATGAGACTCTATATAATAGGACTCCAATTCAACATTTCCAATTTGAGAACATTACATGACAGGGGCCATTTGGCAAAAAAAAACAATATTTAACATAGTCATGGCTTTATCAACACTACCTGAGTTACATTTAATAATTCTGTATTTATCAACTTATTTTTTCTGAAAAGTAACAGCCCAGAGCCATTCTTTCAAGGAGTATTTCTTGTCAGTACATATAGATCTCTCTAGTAATTAAAAGATAAAAGCAATTAGTTTACATAAAGTGCTATTAATCCACACATTAACCAAATCATATCTTCTAGTGAAAAGAAACCCGGACAGTTCCTTCGTTATGTTGAATAAAACCAATCCTGATTTGGAGATGGTGATGAAAAGTGATGTCACAGCTGGCCAGTTAGCAAATTTGGGCTCCCTAGACTTAATTAGATCTTTCAACACGAGCGCTTTAGCAAAAAAAAAAAAAAAATCACTTTAAGGAGTTGTGCAACAAACTGAAAAACGCACCTTAAACATTTTTGAATAAACCACACCAGCATCTTGGGTGATGATTTTGTAGCTCCGTATAACCCATTTTTACACATTGTATGGATCACACGGTGTTATTGCACACTGGTTTGCAAATGTAAAATGTTATCGACAGTAAAAACATAATAGTACAACTCATCTTCACATTTCAACAGTTTGACAAAGTGGCTAGTCGGGGGAACCTAGATTAGTATTGCAAGTGTTGTTGTGTTACTGTTATCTTTGTATGGCGATGAACAGTGACCTCTGACTCATTCATTTCCACCAGTAAACATGCAAGAAATACAATGCCATAAAAACGGAAAAGTAAAGACCAAATGCTGAGTCAGAAAAACAAAAAAAACAAAAACAAAAATCAGTCGTAAAATGCAACACGTGTTCCTTTGACAAGAGGAATTGAACAGTTTTTACATAGAAAAAAAAAATCCAGGCAAAATAATCTGTATGGACATCCTGAGTCTTGCTGCTGAACTAATGGTACAAAACGCAGAAGACCTTATTGGTAGCAATGCCTCTTGTTTAACAATTTGTCAGTTAATTCCTAAGATCAAGGATTCATATATTAGAAGGTATATATGAATCTGAATTTAAGAATAGTCTGCGCTGACCTCATAACAATCTGCATGAAATGTATGAAACGCTTTAAGATGAAATGATTTTGCCTTTAACGGACCTGATTTTTAAAATCTTTAGCACACCTGTGATAAACAATGAAATGAAGGGGCGTAGATTTCCTTCAGATTGGGCACTTCTGTACCTGTGCTCTGGGGGTCATACTGCAGTGCAGATAACACTCATGTTAGGGCAGACAAAACAGTATAAAAGAAAAAGCAAGCGTTTTAATTTCTGGGCTCTGATTTCCCCTTAAAAAAGGACTTAAGACAAGGTTCTCCCTTCCTGGATGGGGCCTCACCTACGAGCTTCCACTTAACTTACAGTTTAACTCCAAAGATCTTAATTTCCACAACTTCAAGGCATTCTTTGCAAAAGTGTGTTCTCCTTTCCTCCACGATGAATTCAAGCTTGCACACGGATGTGTATGTATAACGTCTAACATATCTACAATGAACTCATTTGAATGCGTGAAGAAAGAAAATGACTGAGGCATCCCATAGTCAGACTGACGGCTGCCGCAGTTCAACAGGATAAAGGCTTAGGGAGGTGCAATCCATGACACCTTCCTTTGTTGAACTCCCAAACATCATCCTTAACAGAGCCACGAGACAAACAACTATCACAGCTCCAAAGTCCATTTACCGTGTCTGAGAGGCACCGATTCAACTCCTTTAACGTCCCTCCAGAGTGCATGTGTGTGTTTGTCTGATGCCCCCAAAGAAGTCTGTTATTCCACCGGAGATTCCAAGGAAAATCTGTCATGCTAAACTATCAATGTTTTCACAGTTGTCACTTTATCTGTCCCAACAGGATTTATGATTCCAAAGGTAGATAATTGCAGCACCAGACCCAGAAGAGAAGAAGGTAAGTACTGTTGACCATCTACCTCACTGATCAGGTCCATCCTTGGTCTCATCATAAACCACTACTCTTTTTGGATCTACAGCAGAGGGGGGAGAATAAAGGTAATGGGTTAGATTATTCAACACAGTCTCAATGACGTTAGGAAATATGTGACTAAATTCCCAAAAGAACACAAGAACAATCCTGATTTAACTCTACATTTTAGTTTAGAATTATTTTATCTAAGCCAAGTTCTTGAATGCTACTTTACTTAACATCTGCGAACTTTGGCTTCTTTTGATAATATGGAAAACATTGAAAAAAATATGTTTATATTTCTCAAAGTCAAGTATCCAAAGTACCATTTTGGTATTGGCACAGAAATTTAACTATCAGCACTAGTATCTAAACATTTCAAACAAAACCCTGCCCTGGTAATAGTGCCGTATTTCATATTTGTATCTTGCGGTTGAATATTAAGCCAACATAGCCTCAAATATCATTAAACTTGTGTCTGTGTTGATATCAACAGAATAACTGCTGCATTTCACTTGCCAGCTGGCGTGACAGCAGTACCAGAGGACCATACACCAGCAGAACATCACAGTGATTACCTTGGGCTGCTTATGTTTCTGGTGTTTAGTAATAAAACAAATGTGGCCTTTTGTCTTTCAAGGATCAACGGTTATTTGATTTTAGTCCATGATATACAGCCAACTGTCCTCGAGAGGCTTGCTGAAGGCATTAATGTAGCCTCTGTAAACGTGCTGCAATACAGCCAAACTAGTGCAAAACTGTATTTGTGTAGAGTGATTTATTGCAAGGAATTAGCTAAACACTAAACTTAAAGTCAAATAAAAGGTGAACATACACACTAATAATTTGATAGTAACCACATAAAAAAAGAGAAATATAATGTTTACTTGACTGTCATAGGCACAGTTACCAGGCTTACTCATATCATATGTCGTATTGTAAGTATAACTCCATTAACAGAAAGACAAAATGCCAATCTTTAGCTTCATGTATACAGCTTAGTAAGGATCCTCCATGTTTTAATGTTGACTAAGCAGCAAAGGCAATGCCGTTTTGAAAAAAATATATATATATATATATTTTGAAATTCACAAACACTGCAAGTAATAGAGCTCATGATAAGGTACTCTGTAAATGAATTTAAGTGAAAAACTAAAGTCCTTTTGTTTTTCTACATTTACATCGTGAACCAAAACACCAATGCACTTGGTTCTGCACATTTATGAATATAGGTAACTTCAGGTGTGGAGTCCCACCATTATGAATGTTGGATATGTTTCACGAATCAAACTGTTTAATCTTCTTCCGCTTTTATAATTTGTTGTAACATTTATAGATCTAAATTCTACACTGCCTAAACATTTCTAAAAATAGAGGTTAGGAAGAAGTGAGACCAACAAGCCTGGTTTACCTTGTTTTTGCAAGTTGAAAATGAATTCCATTTCTGTTGAGGGAAAACAAAATGCATGTTATTTCAGCATTAATTGGTCATGAAGAATATTTTCAGAAAATGCAATACTTATCTCTACAAAAAACTAAAGACATATTAAAAAAAGTATCTAAGTTATTGTTTCATACATTAGGCACATCAAATCTGTGTTTTAAGTTATAATCCTTAAGATTTTTGTTTAAAAAAAAAAAAATGTAAGAGTCCGCCATTCCTGCACTAGATTCAAATTACCCTCACAAGGGACTGACAGGAAACTATGCAGCATGTAATCCAGGGTTACAGTTGTAATTTTATATCATTAATATCAGCCTCACTGTTTACTTTTCACTCTCCCACAGTCGAATCAGAGCTGTATTAAGTTACTGCTAATCCAAACTGAACATTTCTGACTGCTTCACATTAAAAGCATTCAGCTGTGAAAACACGGGGCGGCTTTTACTGTGAAGCAGTCACAAAAGACGCAATGCATTTTGTCACAGAGGTTAGCGCTAACCACAATTGTTCATCAAAAGTATGTTGAGTGCATCAGTGGATTTACATTTTTGCAAGGCAATAGTGGAAAAAGTGGCAGCAACCACAGTGAGCGGTTAGATGAAGAGTTGCAGGCAACAGGCTGCACACCTCTAACTTCTCAGAAAAGTGACCAACTAGTGTTACAGTGCCCTGTTGTCATATGGAATAACTACTTGTGCCGTGCAAAACATGAAATCAGATTGAAGTTGCAATTATTATTGACAGATTTCTTTACTAAAACAATGCAAGTTCGATGGCACTGTAAACACCGTTACTGTAAACACTGTTAAATCTTAAGGATTACAATTTAAATGGTTATACAAGTTAATTTGAGAGTAGATAGTCATAGTTACCTTTAGTGTGATAAGTGACAGCATCTTTAATATCAAAGGACCCCCAGCTACACCTTCTGCCAATGTCTTTAGAGTGGGCCTGTTGTTTAGAGGAGCCAAACAACACAGTGGTTAGCTGGCCCTGTGCAGGCTTAGCACCATTGTCTTTACTGGGAGCCAACACAGCAGAACCTGCACCCTTGGCCTCAACTTTTGTCTTTTCCTGGCCACATGGCTGCAGCTTGTTCTCCTCCTCACTCATCACACAAGCAGGAGAACAAGCACTGGACACATTGCAAGGGGCACAAGTCCTTTTCTCGGGGTCGGGAGCCAAAGTGCCAGGCTCTAAGAATGATGGGCTATTATCAAAGCAGGGGCGGGCAGCCTTGGCTGCGACAGCCTGACACTCGCTTTGAGATGTGACCCCAGTAGTCTTGTCCTCTGCAGGCACCTGGCCACCTCCTCCTTCTGATCCCAAGTTGGGCTCATTGATGAAGGAAAGCCCCCACTGATTCTGGAAGATATCTCCCAAGGCTTTCTGATTTGTCTGAGCAGCCGGTGGGTCAAGGTGACGAGCACTAGGGAGCACAGGTTGCATATTTAAAGGGTAAATTAAAGTAAACTTTCTAAGCTCATATGCTTCTCCGTCTACAGGACTGGTTGTAGAGCTACAGTTACTTTCCAAAGGAGATGCTACATTCTCGCCACTTGGGATAGATGGGGCTAGTTGAATACTACTAGCAGCAGGAGCAAAGAAGGTACCCACTGACGGGCAGCCGTTTCCGTTTCCAGAAACAGGGCCATTAGTAAAGCTAGCTGAGGTGATAGTTTTCATAGCAGACATAGGGACCTGTGACAGTCTAACAGGAGGAGGCAGTGCCTCTCCTCCACCTTGAGCTACTTTGTTGAGGTTCTCTTTTACTTTACTTGCATAACTGATCTTGGGAACAATTTTTGCACTGCTATTGTCCACAGGAAATACTGGAGGGGGCTTGAACAAAGTCCATGAGTCCTCTTTTGAAGCTGACGAAAGCTTGGCTTTGTGCCTTTCCTCAGTCTTTTTACCAAAGGTGCCAACTATTTTGCCATCAGAGTTTTTCCTCTGAGATTCACCCATTGAAGCCTCTGACGCAACAGCCCGTCTAGCTGCTGACTGAGCTTCCACTTTATGGGCGGCTCTAAAGCCATCAAGTCTAGAAGTCACTCTCTTCTCAGTTGTCTCAAGATTAAAAGCCCCATGTTCGTGTGTAGTGTTGCCCTGCTGCATGTCTTTTTCCTTTTCTCTTATCACAATATCAGTATTCTTGGCGTTGTTGCATCTGGCCTTGCGTTTCTTCGGAGTAGTATATCCACCTTCGGAGCCGCTGCCATCATTGTCCTTGCTAGAATAGCCATTTGTAATTAAGCCACAGTTTACAACGCCATTTTGAAGCAACACGGAGTCTTTCTTATCCATAGGTTGGCCCTCATGATGAATCAAATCCAGGGCCCTTTCCTTGTCATTTTTAAGGTCCATATTCTTCTTATGCTCTAATCCTTTGCTGCTCACTTTTGGAACAGTCGTGTACAGCTTTTGAGTTGACTTCTGCTTCACATTTGCATTACTTGTGTGTCTGTTACCATTGCTGTTGGGGGGATGCGACATACCAACAGTATCAGACAGATGTGGATTCTTCTCCCCCTCCTCCTCACTGATGTTTACTTTTTTAATGCCTGAAAGGGGAAACAAAATTAGTTTATACTGAAATGATACAACACCTCAAACATTCTTTTCTTTTCTAGCTTGGAGAAAACTGCCCCAACTGGTTGACGATTTACAAAAAAAATAAAAAAATCAGTCATTTCATTTGACCTTTCCCACCTATGGAAAATATAAGTTATGCAAAGATTTTTCGTGTACAAATATCAAATGTTTGGTAAAGTGTTTGTAATGCAATGACGCGCGATATAGGATGCTAAAGTCACAAAACCTGAAATTATGAAGACGCAGTCCCTATCATACTCATATTTAAAATTAAGTATTTGTCATCAACAACATTCACATTTGGCATTAAAACTTTATCTCTACTATCCACATCAATTTAAACTGCTGTGTCCTGTGTAAACCACAAATATGCACCATCAATTTGATAACAACTCATTTATAATATTCATAGTTAACGTTTGTCTTTTCTGTTAAATCATTGCAGCAGTCAATGTTAAGAAAGCTGAGACAGTGTCGTTGCTAGTTTACGTTTATAGTGTTGCCTGAATATGGATCTCCTAACTAACACATTCCAAGATGAGCTGGGTGCTCACTGTATTTAACAAGTTATGGACATGTAATATACCTCACAATTGTCAACTGCATACTGGACTGTTAGCCATTAACTTCCTTAAGATTATCTGATCTGACATCAAAGACTAGTTGATGTAAAAGGAGGGCTCCCAGCAGCATATATGTGACATACATGAACCACAAATAGGTCTATGCATCGCACAGAGGCATGGGCACGGCTGTGTGCCTCATATTCAATGGTGCTGCCCCTCTTGCCTGGGCACAGCACACATATGCATCCAGCATCGCTTCACTTATTACACAGAGGCATGTTCTCGCCTATTTACATCGACATAACTGCCAGCAAACATAAGGTCGATGGTTACAGTCCGTGTCTCTCTAGCTGTAGCGGGCCGTATCTGTATCAACTGGTCATAATGGAGTTGCTGCGTGGCTTCACGTTGACTGGACAACATGCAACAGGCCTGTCAGAGATGGCTAGCGTTAGCTAATGTCAACTAGCCATCGACTCGTCGGGTATTAACACGCCCTGGGCATCAATAACGGTTCATTGTGGCATAAGACAGCCGCCAAACACCCGCCACACAAGTAGGCAAAAGACGACAACGACGTGGCAGAGCTGTAAAGCACCGTAGTCGCATACAACTGATTTAGTAGCCGGGTAACTGTAGCGTTAGCTCGCAGTGCTATTCTAACATGGCCGACAGGAAATGGCAGCTCGGAACATTCCAGTGGAGCCGGCTCGCTTTCCTCAACTGGACACAAGCATGCTCAAATGAATGATAGAGATTTGACTTGTGTTGAGAGCGAATCTCCGTGCACACACAACAGTTAATGCGTGTAGAGCACATGGCGACCCAGTGGGGTTTTCTCTAATGATTTAGTTGCATTTGCTAAAGAGAAATGGGCACAAGGTCAATCCCCGATATGTCAAACCACCACTACCACCAGCGACAACTGTCACGCAACGTCAGCTAGCCGACTAGCTAACGTTAGCTCACTCAATGGTGGGTTTCTGGTCCGACTGTGGCCAACTATCGGTCTAATCAGCTAGCTACTCACCCGCTGTACCCTTTCTGAAATCATTCAGGACAACAGCATAACGTTTATATTGGTAGCTCGCTAGCAGGCTGAGCTCTCAATCACGACGGAGTTAACATTAGTTAGCAAAATGCTAGTCGGCTCGTTGACATTAGCTGAGTAAGGCTAGCCACTGTTAGCTCACTTCTCCGGATGGCCCAACCTGTTTTCTTCGTCTGCGTTTCCTGATGCTGGCGCTGGAAGTGGCTCTGATCATGTTTTAGACAAGTTGGATGTTGAGTAGATTGTCTGTCCTCTCCGTGGTGGTGGTATTGCCTTTCTTGTGCCCGATCTTTGGGCTGTTCCTCCATTGAAGTGTAGAATGTCGGACTAGTTCAACCAGTATGTGTTAGCTCGCAGGGTCCAATCACTAGCGGGGTAAAACGGAAGCTATTTACAGCCTGTGTAAACGTCAGCAGTAAACGGCTAAAAATGGCTCTGTTTGGGGTGGTCACCGCCACTATACTCCGACTCTAGGATTTGTGCTGAGTTATGCAGTAGGGTATTTGCAGGACGTTTTTCAGATCTCGGCAGATGTTTCACACTAAAATAACGGACAAGTGATATTTAAAAAAGAATGTTTCCAGGGTGGGCAGTAACGGGGTGGGGTTGGTGTGTGGACTCACATCATATGACCGGAGGCGCTGCCACGTCTCCAGCCAGAGGACACTTCAGTGGAGGGTCCCGGGGAGGACAACCCCACTCCCTAAATGGAAAACCAACTTATTGCAAATTCAATACCTCTATCCTCAAATATTCCTCATTAATTTTAAGTATTTTACCACATGTCGAAAAGAAAAAAACTGAATGTTCCTGTTAATGTTTCTATGACTTTTTATAGATAGATAGATAGTAACTTTATTGATCCCGAGGGAAATTCAAGTTTCATTACAGTTCCATAGTGCAAAACATGTTAGTAAAAAGGCAGTAAAAAAGTTAGTAGTGCAAAGTACAAAGTACAAAAAAATATACCAGATATAAAAATACAAGGAGATGAAGAAAACTGTTAAAACTGAATATAGTGCAGGGTAACAGCTGTGATACATGACTATTAAAAAAGTGAATATAGTGCAGAAGAGACTGTTAAAAGTGAGAATAGTGCATTATTATCTGTCCTGCAGACCGTCCTCTGCATTACTTTCCTAACTTTGTAAAACAACATGTAACAAATAAATACACAGATATAAATTGAGAATTTATATTTATTATTAAAATAATAAATTGTAGCAATTTTTTTTTCAAAATTAACAAGAATTACAATTCAGATGTAAACCTTTTTAATGCAGCAACATATTGGTCAGGAATTAAAATCTATTTGAGATGAAAATTAAGTTGCTCTTCCTCTGTGTTTGTTGTAATCCGAGCCTCTCCTTGCTTTGTTGACATAGCCAGGCCGGCGTGCTTTTAGTGTTTGTGCATGTGCAGGGCTCTAGACTGCGACCAAAATGGTCGCATATGCAACCTTTTTTTGTAAGTGTGCGAGTTAAATTTTTACCTAGTCGCATTTGTGTGAGTGCATGATCATTACTATTTTGGTAACACGGTAAGAGCTTTGGATATTGCAGATGAAAACAGTCCTTTTTATTCCTCACTGGCGCAGCCTTTCTCTCCTTTCCTGCACTCTCCTCTGTTCTGTGTAAACCTTCGCGCGTGCACATACGCCGCCCCTACCTGACGCGCATCACACACTGCAGGGTGCCAAAGTTCAGCTGTTCCCCAAAATGAAGCGGTCTATCGCTGATTATTTAAAAAAAACAAATGAGGAGAGAAAGGAGGAAGCTGGTGGTGAGGGAGAGTCTAACAGAGGTGCCGACTCAGACACCACCGATGATGAATGTGCAACAGGCACGGAGAGACTGGCTGACAGACAGGTGAAGAAAAAGAAGAACCACTTTCACACAGTACCCGTGGTTACGGTACGAGGGGAACGCTATGCTGTGTGTTTATTGTAGGCAATGTGGTCCGACCGTTGCAGGCAACTCTAAACTTGTTAGTAGCTCAACACAGTTTAAGCTCGAAACTTTAAAGAAGCACAATGACAGCAAAAAGCACAAAACCTGCCAGGACCGATGCATGACCCGCAACACCGAGCCCCTCCTGACCTCTTTTCAGAGGCTAACGCTCAACAGAGGAGAATGAACTGGTCATTAAGTTCAACACTGCCTATAACATAGCAAAAGAGGATCTCCCGTTTACAAAATTCAAATCCCAGATCACATTAATGAAGAAGAACGGGTTGAATGTGAATCTAATCTATGCAAATGATGCAGCTTGTGCACAGTTTATAGGAGTGATATCAGACAACCTCCGTGGAAAGACTGCAGAGAAAATTGCCTCCGCCCCATACCTATCATTTATGATAGATAGTGACACCGACGTCACTCACAAAAAATAATTAAGTCAGATTTTAGGGCAAGTCTGCACACTGATACTGTGGAAGACCTCACCAGAATCAGTGTTGAGGGGCCAGAGCTGATGGACTATGATGCCAGGCAGGATGTCAAGCAGTGGCTC
Organism: Sebastes fasciatus; assembly: GCF_043250625.1. Lineage (NCBI taxonomy): Eukaryota > Metazoa > Chordata > Actinopteri > Perciformes > Sebastidae > Sebastes > Sebastes fasciatus. Next base: position 22,086,102 of record NC_133810.1, on the reverse strand, counting down.
TCCCAGGGAAAGAGGGTTAGGAGGCCCAACTTTAAGAGCTGGTCCCTCTGAATTGCAGGGTTTGAAGGAATGGTGTGTCAAGTTAATTTAATTGAAGTTATGTTAATTTAAGTTAAGTGCAAACATACATTCTGTTGTTATGCTTTGCTTTTAACAACATTTTTGTTATGTTTTCTTTTGATGTTATAGAAGATGACTTATTTTGTTAATCACTGTTCGTGGCAGAGAAACTTAATATACAGATTAAAATATTTTGCAAATATCAAGTTTTGGAGGCATTGTCAATGTTTCACTGGGGTATGTAAATTAAGACAACTATTATAACTTATTAGCATGCAAGGTCATTGATTAATACCATGCTGTAACCCAAAAAAAAGGGTGCGACCAAACCATGTGCTTGTGCAACCAACTGAGAAAGTTGGTAGCACCAGTGCTACCAGTGGAAAAGTTAGTCTGGAGCCCTGATGTGAGCGTGCCCCACTGGCTAGCTCACGGCTGCTGCTCTGCAATGCTCTCATACAGCGGTAACAGCTGATAACCCATCCGCTGGTTCCCCCTCAGGTTAATACTGTTCTCTCTGTCAGCACAGAGAGCACATTTGACTTATTTTATGATCTATGTTTTTATTGACATACCATACCAGGACTTTTTTATGACATACTGTGAGGAAGTAACAACTCCCTCACTAACTGTTTGGTTAAACCAAGTGGGGTTGATCACAGTTTTTCTTGTTTTCTTATGTGTGCAGTTAAGGGGTTAATTGACTGACGGGGACTGAGTGGCTCCAAGTGTAATCAGGTGTGCTATGGCAGTACTCGCCTGATAGGCCAGTTTGAACTGGAAGGGCGGGCTGTTAAGTTATATGACCATGTGTGAAAGCAGAATTTTGGAAGAGTGGTAAAAAGAGCAGCACCAGGCATGTCGTGAGTTGTGTAACTGAATGCAGAAGATTTTTCCTTTGTTTGATGGAATTTTTACAGACTGAAAATAAAAGTCTGCCTTATTTTTCAAGCATACTTACCTGCCAGTGTGATGATTTCTCTTCATGACTTTTCACCTTGCTCTCCTGCACCTTACCTCACAACAATTGGTGGCAGTGGTGGGATCTAATACGCCTGTGTCAAGTTGGTGTTGGAATGCTGACTAAATGAGAGGTGCAGTACGTGGAAGGGGTCAGCCCAGGAAATACACCTTGGCAGAAATGGAGAAAAAAAATGCTGAAAGAACAGTGGAGTTTGAGCCACAACTTGATGGAGCCAAAGCTGCTGGAGATGAAGAAGAAGAACCAGTGGCACGGCCAAAAATAGTTACAGACCGTGTTGCTAGTGAAGAACTCTCTGCCACAGACTTTTTTGAAGAAATGAGAGAGTTTATGCGACGGTCTAGACAAACTGAAGCAGTACTTTTTGATCAGATTAAACAGCAAAGAGATGAGATGGGAGCAAAGTCTATGCAGGACTGGATGTCAGATGAACATTATGAACAGCCTGACCAACATTATCCTCATGCTATACCCACTGGTGTTTTAAAGCTGCAAGCTGAAACCTCTATGCACCTGCCCACAGTTAAAGAACCAAAGAAATTCATTCCACTTCAAGCTAGTGGGCCTGTCTCCTCATTACAGCAACTGCTGCCTCAGCAGCAACAGCGTGCTGCTCCACCAACCCGGTCTGTCGGGCCCCATGTCAGTGAACCAAGAATACCTGACTTAAAAGAAGGTGAAGATCCAGAGAGCTTCTTTGTTCGGTTTGAGCAGATAGCCAGAACATGGGGGTGGCAGCCAGTGGAGTGGGCAGCCAGAGTGGTCACCTTATTCACGGGAAAAGCTCTTGAGGCTTATGCTGGAATGGACGAAGAACAAGCCGAATCCTACGAGGCCATTAAAGATGCAGTGTTAATGAAGTTCAATGTGACAGAGGAGACTTACAGACAGTGTTTCTGGAGCACCATTGTGCCAGTGGGAGAAACAGTCCGTGAAACCTACAACCGGATAAAGGGATTTTATAAACGATGGATGTGACCAAATAGCCGAACTAAGGAGCAGATTGGGGAAGCCATTGTTTTGGAGCAATACCTCTGTGTGCTCCAACCAGACATCTGCATCCTGGTAAAGGAGAACGATCCACAGAAAGATGAGGAAGCAGCGGACCTGGCAGAACGATACACAGCTGCTCACCAGGACCCTTCAAGGAAAAAGGTGACTGTTGGGAAGCCAAGGTTTGGGGAGACAAAACCTTACGGTTTGCCTGTTGTGGACAATAAGGACATTGGGGTTGGTAAGAAACCTGTATATTCAAACTTAAACTAACTTTACATGTTTTTACTGTCAGCAGCCTGGCCAAAAAGCTTCATTATGTCCTTTTAAAAAGATCAAAAACAGTTGAGTTGTGTTCTCTACCTTGTCCTGATAATGATGACCATGATGATGTTAATGAGAATGAAATGATTCCACATAGACATGTAGTAGATGTTACTGGTCATGTGGCAAAGGCTCTGGCTGACACTGGTAGTTCACAAACTTTGGTAAAGTCCAGCCTACTCCACAATGCACTGACTAACTTTGAATGAAATGTAAATATCACATGTGTTCATGGATGTAAGAAAGATTACCCAACTGCAGGAGTGATCATTGAGGTTGAAGGGCAAGCCTTTATGTTAACTGTTGGTGTGCTAGATCACCTAGCATATGATGTAATCCTTGGAGAAGATTTGTCTGTGCTAGACAACTTGGTCCAGCAAAACTCTGTAGCATACTCTTGTGCTGTAGTGACTCGCTCTGTCACCAAGGGGTTAGAACCCCTACCTGATGCAGATGATGGTTTGTTTGAAGGGGGAAATAAGGTTAAGAAAACAAAATGTCAGCGTCGTCAGGAGAAAAACAGAAATCATGATGTAGCTAAATGTCCAGACCCTGCTCTCCCCTTAACTCCTCCCATTGAACCACAATGGCAAATCCCTGACAATTTCAGAGAGAGTCAGGAGAATGACTCCTCTCTGAAACCTCTCTTTGCAAAGTTTGTGAAATAGATGGGGTCCAAAAAGCTGGCACAGGGGGGCTGAAAGGTGTAATTGGGGATCCCTTTGTCATGAAAGACAACCTTTTGTATTTGGTAGATTGAGAAACCTAGACTTGTTATTCCAAAAGAGTATCGTCAAGTAATCCTGCATTTGGGTCATACTGCTCCATGGGCTGGGCATTTAGGGCAGGCCAAAACCTATAACCGCATTGCTGAGTGCTTCTATTGGCCAGGGTTATACAAAGAGGTACTGGAGTATTGCAAAACATGTCATGACTGCCAGGTGGTAGCCCCCACCAAAATTTCAGACCGAGGACAATTACAACCATTACCTATTATTAGTGTGCCTTATGAGAGAATAGCTATGGATATCATTGGTCCCCTGCCAAAGAGTAGCAATGGACACAAATTTTCCCTGGTGATATGTGACTACGCAACCAGATATCCAGATGTCTATCCACTGCGCTCCATTCAGGTCAAACATATAGTTCATTGTTTAGTGGAATTATTCTCCAGAGTTGGCATCCCTAAAGAGATCTTAACAGATCAAGGTACAAACTTTATGTCACATCTAATGAAGTCACTGTATTCTCAACTTGGTGTGAAAGGGATAAGAACCACTCCTTACCACCCTGAAACTGATGGTCTTGTCGACTGATTTAATGGTACCCTGAAACAAATGTTGAAAAAATGTGTTGATACTGGCAAAGACTGGGATAAATGGTTGCCTTTCCTTTTGTTTGCATACCGAGAGGTACCCCAGGCTTCAACTGGTTTCTCCCCTTTTGAGTTGTTGTATGGCAGACAGGTGAGAGGCCCTTTGGACATGCTGAAGGAGAACTGGGTGGCTGGTGCGGCAACGTCACCAACAACGAACATCATCTCCTACATTCTGCAGATGAGAGACAAACTGGAAAGTTGCAGAGGACGAGTCAAAGAAAAAATGCTGGAGGCTACACATAAACAAAAGGTATGGTACGACAAACATGCTCGAGAAAGAGAACTGAAAACTGGACAGAAAGTGTTGGTACTGCTCCCTACTGGGCTGAGTAAGTTACTAGCAAAGTGGCAAGGCCCCTATCCTGTGACCAGAAAGGTGGGCCCAGTAACATATGAAATTTCCTGTCCTGATAAACAAAAACACAAGCAACTGCTCCATGTAAACCTGTTAAAGGAATACCATGAACGAAATCCCTTGGAAACAGGTGGAGAGCATGTTCTGATGGTCCAGGATGTCAACTCTGAAGATGATGTGGTGGAAGCTGACATGATGCCCTTCAGAGAGAAGTGTAAACCCCAGATCCCTCCAGAGCACCGGAGTGTGGATCAGTGGCATCAACTGGGTGAGCTTAAACAATCTTTCCCAGCATTGTTCTCAAACACCTGGCCGAACTGATGTGATAAAACACAAATTGTTCTGAAGGACACTAAACCTGTTCACCTGAATCCTTACAGAATTGCAGAACGAATGATGGAACCACTGAAGAAGGAGGTGCAGATGGTGTTGGACATGGACATCCAGAAGTGAAAAACTGTACTCAACCTCGGTTCTGTTCAGACATGAGGAAACTGAACAGTATTTCCTGTTTTGATTCATATCCCATGCCCCGGATCGATGAGCTGCTAGAGAGACTGGGGTAAGCCAACTACATCCCAGCATTAGACCTTTGTAAAGGTTACTGGCAAGTGCCTCTTGACCCAGCTTGCAAAGAATACACAGCTTTCCAGATTCCAGGAAGTGGCTTGTTCCAGTACACTGTGTTACCCTTCGGTCTTCATGGTGCACCTGCGACCTTTCAAGGATTAATGGACATTGTTCTTAATGATTGCTCCAGGTTTGCAGCTGCCTATCTTAATGATGTGGTAATCTACAGTGAATCCTGGGAAGAACATTTGCAGCATCTTGAAATTGTCCTAAGCAAGATACAGGAAGCCAGGCTGACCCTTAATGCAAACAAGTGTTCCTGTGCTCAGGAGGAGGTGAAATACCTTGGGTACCTGGTCGGCCGTGGGCAGATAAGGCCACAAATAGAGAAGATAAAGGCCATACAGATGATTCCCAGACCCCTGACCAAAAAGCAAGTGAGATCCTTTTTAGGACTGGTGGGGTGGTACAGAAGGTTTGTTCCCCATTTTTCTACAAGGTTTGTTCCCCATTTTTCTACTCGCCAAACTAACAAAAAAAATCAACCTCGAAAGTGATCTGGAATGATGAATGTGAACGTGCCTTCAAGACATTGAAAAGGCAGATCTGTCAAGCTCCTGTGTTGCAGAGCCCGGACTTCACAAAACCATTCCTTGTGCAGGTTGATGCCTCCGGTGTTGGACTAGAAGCGGTGCTAGCCCAGGGGGAGCCTGGTGAAGAGAAACCTGTCCTGTTCTTAAGTAAGAAACTGTTTGACTGGGAGAAAAGTAATCTACTGTGGAAAAGGAGGGACTGGCTATAAAATGGGCTATTGATTCATTGAAATATTACCTTTTGGGAAGAGAGTTTGTGTTGCAGACGGACCACAGACCTTTGAAGTGGATGCACTCCAAGCAGCATAAGAACGCAAGGATTCTGCGTTGGTGCCTAGCCTTCCAGCCATACTAGTTCACCATAGAGCACTGTCCTGGTAAGAAAAAACGTATTGCTGATTATCTGTCGCGTTTGCCTGACTTATGTAAGCCAGAGGGGGAGGAGGTGTGAAATGTGAGGAAGCAACAACTCCCTCACAAACTGTTTGGTTAAGCCAAGTGAGGTTGATCACAGTTTTCTTTGTTTTTCTTATGTGTGCAGTTAAGAGGTTAATTGACTGACAGGGACTGAGTGGCTCCAAGTGTAATCAGGTGTGTTATGATTTCCCAGGTTCTCACTGCAGGTGTCTCCAGTCTGAGCTGATGGCAGTACTCGCCTGATAGGCCAGTTTGAACTGGAAGGGCGGGCTGTTATGTTATATGACCATGTGTGAAAGCAGAGTTTTGGAAGAGTGGTAAAAAGAGCAGCACCAGGCATTTGGTGAGCAGTGTAACTGAATGCAGAGGATTTTTCCCTCCATGTGTATTTTCCTTTGTTTGATGGAATTTTTACACACTGAAAATAAAAGTCTGCCTTATTTTTCAAGCATACTTACCTGCCAGTGTGATGATTTCTCTTCATGACTTTTCACCTTGCTCTCCTGCACCTTACCTCCCAACACATACTATGACTATTTTATGGTATAAATATACTGAGTTTTCATGACAATTTTTTTATGACATATTAGCCTAAACTATGACTTTTTATGAAAATGCCTACATGTATTGTCCCTGTCAAATAAATTAATAAATAATAAATAAATAAATCACTCTGCATTTATTTCTGCATTGTGTTTTACAAGTTATATAACTTGACATTGTTTGTGAATACTTATGAGACTGTTTTGACATCATAGAGGACCTCCAGAACCCCACTTTGGTTTTGAAATCCTCCCTATTTTTGAGGTCTGAAGGTAGGCATACTATACTATAACTTTTTTATTATTTGTTATTTATGTTTTTCTACTATATAATAACTATACTATGATTTTATTTAATATTTTTGCAACTTACTATACTATAACTTTTTTATTTTTTCGACATACTATACTATGACTATTTTTCGACATGCTATACTATGAAATTTTTTTCGACAAACAATACTATAACTTTTTTAAATGTTTTCGAAATACTATAGTATGACTTTTTTTCGGCAGACTATACTATGGCTTTTAAAAAAAAAAAAAAAATAATATACTGACATGCTTTTTGACATACTATACTATTCTTTCTTTTTTTTTTCGACATACTTTCCATGACTTTCTTTATTTTATCGACATACTATAGTATGACTTTTTTTCAACAGACTATACTTTCTTTGACATACTATACTATGACTTTTTTTATTTTATCGACATGCTATACTATGACTTTTTTTCAACATACTATACCATGACTTTTTCTTTTTTTTATCGACATACTATAGTATGACTTTTTTTCAACAGACTACTTTCTTTGACATACTATGACTTTTTTATTTTTTCTACATACTATTCTATGATTTTTTTATTTGTTCGACATACAATACTATGACTTTTTTAATTTTTTTGACATACTATTCGATGGCTTTTTTATTTTTTCGACATACACTATGACTTTTTTTCGACATACTTAAATATTCAATTTAAATTTTTTCGACATACTTTACAACTTTTTGAAAAAAAAATAAAAAAAGTCATATTATAGTATGTCCAAAAAAGCCACAGTATAGTATGTAGAAAAAAAGTCATAGTTTGTTGAAAAAAATAAAAAAATCACAGTAAAGTATGTCAAAAAAAGTCATCGTATAGTATGTCAAAAAAATGTAAAAGTCATAGTATACTTTGCCGAAAAAAAGTGATAGTATAGTTTGTCAAAAAAATAAAAAAGTCATAGTATAGTATGTTGAAAAAAAGTCATAGTACAGTGTGTTGAAAAATTTAAAAAGTCATTGTAGTCTGTCGAAAAAAATAAAAACGAAATGATAGCATAGTATGCCGAAATTTTTTTAAAAAAAAGATTGTATAGTATGTTGAAAAAAGTTATAGTAGGTTAAAAAATTTTTAAAAGTCATGGTAAAGTATGTCGAGAAAATAAAAAAGTCATAGTATAGTCTGTTGAAAAAAAGTCATAATATAGTATGTCAAACAAATAAAAAAATCCATGGTATAGTATGTCGAAAAAAAGTCATAGTATAGTATGTCGACATTTAAAAAAAAAAAGTCATAGTATTGTATGTCGAAAAAAAGTCATTGTATAGTATGTCAAAAATAAAAAAGTCATAGTATAGTATTTCCAAAAAAGTCATAAAATAGTATGTTGAAAAAATTAAAAAATCCATGGTATAGTATGTCGAAAAAAAGTCATAGTATAGTATGTTGAATTTTTAAAAAAAAAGTATTAGTATAGAATGTCAAATAAAACTTATAGTACAGTATGTCGAAAAAATATAAAAATCATAGTATAGTATGTCGAAAAAATAAAAAAGTCATCGTATAATATGATGAAAAAAAGTCATAGTACAGTATGTCGAAATAATTAGTCATTGTTGAGTCTGTCGAAAAAATTAAAATAAAGTCATAGCACAGTATGCCAAAAAAATTTAAAACATCATTGTATAGTATGTCGAAAAAAAGTCATAGGTTAAAAAAAAAAAGTCGTAGCAAAGTATGTCGAAATCTTTTTAAATTGAATAGTATAGTATGTCAAAAAAAAAGTTGTATTATACGTCGAACAAATAAAATCTCATAGAATAGTATGTCGAAAAAAAAAATCGTATTATAGTATGTTGAAAAAAAGTAATTATATAGTATGTCGAACAAATAAAAAAATCCATGGTATAGTATGTCGAAAGAAAGTCATAGTATAGTATGTGAATTTCTTTTTAATAAGTCATAGTATTGTATGTTGAAAAAAAGTCAATTTATAGTATGTTGAATTTTGTTTTTAAAAGTCATAGTACAGTATGTCAAATAAAAGTCATAGTATAGTATGTCAAAAGAATAAAAAAAACTCATAGTCAATCACCCTCTGATTTAATGTGTGGATCTGGCTTAATTGCTTGTCCTTGACAAGTCAAAAAGAGTAAATCATACTAAAAGGTTTTTGGCTGGAATAGAACTAACTGACAGTGATTAGCCATAGGCTAGTTTAGGCTGACATTTAGCAGAGCCTGGAACAAGTCAAAGCCTCACTCAGAAATGTAAAAAAAAAAAAAAAAATTAAGAGCAAATATAATATTAGACTTTGCATATTTAAATGTTGTGCAAGTAATTAATAATCTGTAGAAAAGGGTGGTTTGTTTTCAGTTAATATCACACACCATACATAAATGCTAATCCTCACTTCACATTGAGGAAAGTCTGTTATACTGTACTTTATATTATGTGGCTTATGGCAGAGTGCAAAATTGCTCACATGGAACATAAAAGAGCAGACAGCATCCTCTTGTGGTAACAGATGCAAAGTCTCAGATTTTCTACATACAGCATGAGATGCAGTGAAAGTAGAGTATCGTTAATTCATTTTGCAGTCAAAACAAAGGTGCTGAATAAATATAATAAACTTTCTTAAGTCTTTGGTATGGGCTAAGTTCTGGTTACCAGATTCAAAGATTCATAGTTGTGTGATTGATGAAGATGAGCTTAATGTAACAGAATAAATTAAGATAAAGATGTATTTTTCAAGATAAAATGTGGTTATGTGAGACAATTTATTTGTACTGATATATGTACTGTATCCCCTTCAACAACTATATAAATCTCACATTACTAGATACAGGTATTTGTTATCAAATGTTTTTTATTTTATTTGTGCCTAATGTCCGCAAACTCTTAAATAGTTTAATATCAAAGATCCTCTCCTCATTCCCTCACTGCTATTTAGAAAAAGAACCCATCTATGTTTCACACAGACTCAAAGTGCTGATGTATGCAGCCCTGCTCCTCCAATATGCAGTATACTGTATATGCATGACAGCTACATGTTAAATTAAATATTAATATGACAACTTCATTTTATAACAAGATTTATTTTTAAAATTAGCCTAGGTTTCTAGAGATGGTCCCAGTCTCCATGCATGGGTACACATAAATGATAATCTAGCAATATTTAAAAAAAACAAAAAAAACATACAGTGTGAGATACTGAGAAAATCATGGGAACATTTCAAGAGACGGTAATTGCAGTGGCATTTTGCACTTTTACCACATTAAAGTAGAGCAAGGATTGAGAATAACCCTGACAGAGGAAAGTATTAGAGGGAAGAAAAATCTAGTGAAAGCTAGTTCATTGCTGGTTATATGCTTCTGGCCTTAGAGAGCATCATAGTTTGAAAATTGCTGAATATTAAGTGTAATCCTTTGGTTTAGATCCTGGCGTGATGTTACATTTGTAGAGGATTTTCTCATATTACATACCAGGGTTAAAATTAAAAGATCATTTAAAAACTATATAAATCATAAGAAAGGTCACACTATTATGCATTCACTATTTCAAATTAAAGCATTTATTTTTTTTATATCGACCAACAAAGAATTTCAGGGATACATTTGTTTCTAAAAAATTTTTTCAAAATACAGAGACAATTTATTCTCAGTGTGTAACATAGTTGGGCTTTGTTAAACACCAATACAACACCGTTTGTGCAGGCCTCAGGAGAACTTGTGTTTTGATAACCGTTCTCATGCACCCTTGATAATATAAATCTCTGGCCAGTATGCAGATTTGAAACTGAAGACTTTAACAAATGACTGAGGTTGAATAATGATTTAAAAAAAAAAAAGATATACTATATTTGGCTATGTGTGTGCCATGCCATTATATCATAATACATCATAGTGACCTCTAAAAATATCTGAAAAATATGTATCCTTCACATCTTTAGGCATTAAATATCACATCTTTAAAATTGAAATACATTTAGAAAACAGGTTTTTACGGTCTTTATTACAGATAGGCTTCCTATTGGAGGGTTTGAAATGTGAACTGATAAATATGTTGGATAAAATAAAATAAATAAATATTTCTATGGCTGTAAAGCATCGGTGAGAAACACAGCAGAGTTGCTACTGTTTCAAAGTGTAATTCCTGCTTGTAGTGGTGGTGATATTTGCTTTGAATGAAACCTGAGGCTCTGGACACTGTTGACCAGTAAATTTACAATAAAAAATGTAGGCCTGTAAGGATCTGCTAGAGTGAAGCTACAGTAAACTGCACAGACAGACATTTCTCCCTCAAAAAAGTGTGTTGATATACTTAAGATGCTGACTGTACACTGCGGTGTCATGTATAAAGCATCAGTGCTGGGAAAAAAAAGTACATTTCTTTGGAAGTATTAAAAATTTAAAGAAACCGATGGACTCTTCCATGTCATGGGATGTCCCGATGGCACTGGACATGCAGTCATAACGCATCTTGCACGGCCCAGCTGAGGACTCTCAGCCTGTAAATGTTTCAACGAGGAGAGCAGAATTAAAAGGTATCCAGTGTCTTTACTGTCCTCAGTGGTTGTGTTGTCACAGTGTGGCTAGAAGGTCTTCATGTCGTAGAACTTTATAGGTCAGCCAGTAGAGGACGTTAAACATGAGGAAACTCATGGGGAAAACAGCTCGGGCAATGGTATCAATCCTTTTTGCCCGATCAACAAAGCGCCTGCGGATGTCATAGAAACCTAAACCGGGAGGTAAATCAGCAAAGACTGGTGCATCCATTTCCGGTGCACCTCCTGCCGCCAGTGTAAGTCCAAAACTCTGGAAGAGTAAACCCTGCTGTGCAAGCTCCTCCTCCTAGAAGCACAAGACAGCACAGTATAACCATCAGTTATATCCATAACCATTTGCTCGCAGTGAGAATCACACAGCTTCACTGACACCAGAGATTGGCTGGTGTTAAACTGAACAAGGTGGCGGTACGTACCCTGGCACAGGCAGTGCACTGCTGGGCTGTGTTCCCATGAGGAGCATTGTTGCCTGACATGTTTTTTCCTTTCCCCTTACTGTCACCGCTTCCCTGCTGGTGGGGTAAAAGCAGCACGTAAATTGAACCATCAAACAGACTTCATTGATACAACAGTTTGCAACTCCTGTGTGCTGCATGTGTGTTTCAAATCCTCATCCTTCAACAAGCACTCATCATCTGCTTCTTACAACGTGCATACAAGTCTGGCATTAATGTGAAATGAGACAAATTTCGGTATAAGTATAAAGGATTCAAGCAGATGTTTTGTTTTGTGTTATAAATATTACAAGGTATTAATGAATCCTGCAGCTGCTGTCACACTGCTTCACTTAAGAAATATTTCATATTTAAAAGGTGGTTTGGGTCTACTTTGTGTCCCCTATTTTTTCTTCTCCACATGTGAGGCAGCAAGATGTTGAGAACAGCGGAATAAGGTGATGGCTTGAATTAATTACAGGTCAGTGCGGTCTGCATTTCCCGGCTGGAGTGCAAAACGCAGCTGAGTCGTGTAGCTCGTGCATAGCTGGGGCGCAGGGAATAGCAGGTGACAGCCGCCCGAGGGGCTGAGTGGGTGGGTTGCACTCACAGTTCTCTGCCGCTGTTGCTCTTTGAGCTTCTTCCTCAGTCTGAAGAACTCCTTGTGCTGCCGTGAAACAAAATTAACGGCCGCGTACTCCAGTAGTGCAGCAAACACGAAAAGAAGACACACCGCCATCCAGATGTCTATAGCTTTCACATAGGACACCTGTGACACCGTGGGAATCAAATCAGTGAAATCACTCGGTTAACATTAGCGTTCATGCCGTATTAGGCAGTGACATGAAAGACATGGAATTACAAACTCTGTGTCAAGAGCTACATATTAGAATAAGTGTTATTTTACTTAACTAAACATAACAAAAGGACACTGAAAGTACAGTTCTGAGAACAATCGTAAAATGTTATGCTTTTACTTGTGGTGGAGTATTTTTACATTGTGGTATTACTACCTTTTTTTTAAGCAAAAGGATCTCTGTACTTCTTCACTACTGCATTTTTAACCATGTAAGCAGTCCTGTCTATTTCAATTTCTAGGGCATTAACCCTCTGAGACCCACAATAGACCCGTTTTTAGAAAGTGGTGTACTTCATCTGAAAGCCGGGAACCTGAAGATTAATTTGAGATGCAGCTCAGCACTGTGTGTCAAGTTGTTCTAGTCATAAATCAGAAATAAAATGAATTGTTAAAGTGTATAAGGGTTTAGAACATTATGATAGAAGTATATGACGGTCATTCCCATGCTCTATTATGTCTCATAACTTGTTGCAGGAATTTTTGGGTTGATACCATTTGTTACACACATTTGGTGCTAAATTTAACCATTTTTTTTACCACTCTAGAATTAATAAAAATGATCAATAATCCCTCCAGAATACCACATTAAAACACTAAGCATTGCATGGAACACCATAGAAAAAGCCATGCTGTGATTTGGTATCAAAAACTTTTGATATTTGGAGATTTCTGCAAGAATTGCATTTTTCGAATTGCATTGGATGGTGATCACTCCTGTTGTGGAAACTGCTCAGAAACCCCCTTATTGTCAATATACCTAGGAAAGCCATCTATCCTCTGAATGCACTAGGTCTGTAGTTTGTGGTTGTAAAGTTTCATGAGGCTGTGATTATTCTAGAGGTCACCACAGGTCATTTTATACAGTGAGGTCAAATTACAAAAATGATCTCACTACAATGAAATGGCTACCATGGGGACTAACGTCATCACAAATGAATACAATTAGGCTCACTGGATCCACAAAAGTCTCAGCTTTACAGTGATACCCAATGTATGCAATTCCAAGACTGTTTAGGGACCTCAGTATGCAGAAATATTAAAATATTCCATTTTCAATAGGCAAAAATAACACATTTTACAGCATTCAAAAAACGGTATGGTTAAACTGAATGCGATTATCATAAATTGGACATGTCTGTAATGGGGAGACTCGTGGGTACCCACAGAACCCATTTTCATTCACATATCTCGAGGTCAGAGGACAAGGGACCCCTTTGAAAATGGCCATGAGTTTTTCCTTGCCAAAATTTAGCCTCAATTTGGAGCGTTATTTAGCCTCCCTCCCGATAATCTAGCATGACAAGGTTGGTACCAGCTACAGCCTCTGAAAGACAGTAAAATTGGTCGGGATCACAGGCCTCAGGGGATTAAAAGGTATGTTGTTAAGAAGTCATAGTACAGTATGCAAAAAAGAATACTATACAGACCATCTTTTGATGGCAATGGCCCCTTCCCTCTTCTTACCCCCCTACTTCTGCTGCCCTTGCTCGAATCACACCCATCTTTGAACTCGACCTTCATTTTGATATCAACTACACATCTGTAAAGTTTTGTGACTGCCTTTTGCACGGTTGCGACATTATCGCGGTCACAAACATCTGTCCACACACACACAGACTCACAAGGTTAAAACAAAACCAGCGTCGTCGTTGCGGCCAGTAACAATGACTAACTTGCATTTTCTACTGCAAAGCGTCACAAACCAAACTGTCTGACCTTTGGCAGGGAGGCCCTGGAGCCAGAGCTCTGCGTCGTCATGGTGAGCACTGTAGTGATCCCCAGTCCCACTCTGGCCGGAGCCGCATCCATGTTGATCCAGAAGGACACCCAGGACAGGATGACGGTGAGCAGGCTCGGTATATACATCTGGATCAGGTAGTAGCCCATCTGACGCTCCAGGTAGAATTTAACCTCAATGCAGGTGAATTTACCTAACCACAGGAGGAGATACAGGTGCAAACTGACAGTCTTATTAGAAGTTGACTGACAGCATCTATCGAGGATGTTGCTCGGCAGGTCGTCATGTGTCATGTACCTGTGTTGTAGTGCTTGGTGCAGTAGCCGAGGCCTTTCTCCTCTTTCAGCACAAACTGAGGGAGCGTCAGATCGTCCGCCACCTGCAGCGCTCCCATATCCAGCCATTCAAAAATAAGATCATTCATGGTGTAGCCAACTAGAAGGAAGACAGAGAGAAGCTATACAGTATGCAATAAGTTCATGGCAAAATCTGTATGTAATGTTTTTCAAGCCTGCCTTGAAAGATTAACTCACAGCTTTCGAGCTGCATCGTACACGTCTGGCTGTCCATGGGGAAGTTTTTCAGATCCATGGGACACGAGAGGGTAAGGGTCAGCCTGGAAAACAGATATAGTAACACCGTAATGGCACTGGAACAATGTGTAAGATGAAAAGGTGATACCCTCACACTCCAACCTATCAGTGTAGACCCACTTAGCCCACAGCACTCAAACCCTTCCTGCACACTCAGCCTACATTAAGGGTCACATCAAGCGACAGTAACCTTTCTGACACCTGTCCCTCCTTTCCATCTCTTTATCCCACTGCACTCCACACCACACATACAATGGACTGACAGGTGCTGACAGACATGTCAGCCTTTATGGAGGGCTTGACGTAGAATGGGATGAGAAACACAGCGGCACAATCAGTAAAAAATAGGAGAGTGCTTCCTCCAGCTCAAGACATCGAGATCTAGATTAAAAAACAGAACATCCTTCAATAGAGGTGTGGGCAAGGACACTGAGTTTCTGTTGCTGCCACTGCTCTTTTTGTGGAAGCATGATGTCTTTCGCTGCTCATTATGAAGAACCCCTCTTCTCTTTATTCCAGCAAGGACAAAGTTAAGAATCTCACACAAATGAGCAATACTGCAGAAAGGAGGAATGATCTTAGTAGATATAGTGGCTAGCCATATGTGAGTAAGTGAATGAGGGCATAAATCTTTTTTTTTTTTCAATAGTTTCTGACTTTATGACCCTGCTATTTTGTGGGAAAAAAATAATTAAAGTTGCTAAGTGGTGATTCCAGTTTGATTCCCTTAAGTTTACTTAAGGGTTACTTTTAAGGTTCAGTAACCAGAGAAGCAACTGATCACATGTTTAACAGAATTGCTAATAGAGCTTTAAACATTGCTTCATCTTTCTTATATTCTAATGAAAACCATTACGCTACAATTCACCACTGCTTTAGTGCCACATTGCTGACCTGATTCTGTTTTAGCCTGCAGTTATTATTCACAGTGGGTGCTGGACAATACAATGACAACTGAACTGAACTGGAGTGAAACAAACATGTTGTTGGACCATATACTTAGAGTCTGCAACTCATAGAGCTCCAAGTTCATATTCAGTAGGCGACTTGATAAACCATGGTACTGGATTTGTAATGTCTGATAGGGGTACATCCTGGTGCATTATTCAGCCAGATTAGCATTTTTAAAAACAAATCACCTGATGCTGTAGAGGACATTTCCATTCTGGAATATCCGAAGCAGTTTGTTGTCTGTTGTGACCTCGTGGAAGTTTGCTCCCTTTTCATTTGCAAAGAACAGGTCAGGTTTCCAAATGGAGTCCAACATGGAAGGGTCCAGGTCCAGAGAGTCATCTGGATACTCCTTATATGCCAGTCGAGGGTCATTCCACTGCTGTCGCAGAAATACATTGAGCCGGTAGTCCTAAAGTTTGGAATTAAGTCATAATTCAAATCAAAATAGTTATAAATGACTGAAACAAAGATATATAGCCACAAGTGGCAATTGTACCATAGTAGATATCATAGAGATTTTATAAGTACGGTGGCCCTGAGAGCTCAACTCACTGCAAATTAACAACACACATGCATATTAAAGGTCCAGTGTGTAGGATCTGGTGGTATCTAGCGGTGAGGTTGCAGATTGCAACCAACTGAAGCCTCTCCCATGTGCCAAGTGTGTTGGAGAGCTACGGTGGCTGATGCGAAAACGCAAATGGTCCTATCTAGAGCCAGTTGTTGTAAGAGTAACGTTTGTAATTTGGAGCAGAGCCAGTGCGTAGAGTTTGCATGTACGCAGGACGTGAGTGGTGAAGCAAGAGAGAGAGCGGCGGCAAGCAGAAAAAGGAGTCTGGTTTGTCCGCTCTGGGCTTTACTGTTGAACCATGGCGGTGCAACATGGCGGACTCCATGGAGAGAGGACCTGCTCCCTATGTAGATATAAACGGCTCATTCTAAGGTAACGAAAACACAACAATTCTTATTATCATGTAATTATACTCTAAAAACAACATACTTAATATTATATTCCATTTCTGCCAATAGATCCCCCTAATTGTTACACATTGGTCCTTTGAGAAAACATCTTCACCAATTTCACAACATGTGATATGATTTCTGTGTTTGCAGCTATGCGTTAGTGAAGATGTTTTCTTAATTTGCTTGTGTTTTGCTGTTGATTTGCATATGTTTACGTATGTGTCATTTTAATAAACCTTGCGAGGGCTGAGATCACGTGCACAGGAATAAGCTACAAGCAAAAAACAAATGAACCTGCAGCGTGTCTCAGCAGTGTGCACGCACACAAACTCTGTGTGAGCTAAAATATATAAATAAACACTGACAAACAGACGTGTGCTCATAACCTGAACGACAGAAAACTCCACTTACAATTTTGTCATTTAAAATTTGATGGCTCTCCCTGAAGGTATTTTAGAAAAAGAATGAGTCTTTCTAAAACCACCCCTAAACACTCTCCATGGGCAGCATAAATAAAGGATTTCCCCTTATTTGACAGAAACAGAGTAATGAGTAAATCATAGCTGACATTAGGTAATGAATTTACAAGATGGTGTTTACAGTCATCAATCAGTCATAATGTAATGACAGTATGTTTGGGCATCATGACACGTGCTCTAATTGGCCTCTCCAGACAGAGGGAGAAGAGCCAGATGAAAAAACACCAAAGAGTCTGATGCATCTGGTAAATGAGCTTACTTTTACTTTACTCCACTACATTCATTTGACAGCTTTAGTTACTAGTTACTTTCCAGATTCATATTGTTGTTGATTGTATTATTACAAAATGTAATCAAAAAAATAATTATATATTATTATAGATTAAGATTAGCCCCTCACGTTATCGCAGTTTCACAAGCGTTTTCAGAGAACTACGGTGGCCTTCAGGTCACGTATTAACGTGAAAGGCTCTCTCTAGAGCCATTGTTTGGTTTGTCCGTTCTGGGCTACTGTAGCAACATGGCCGAGCAACATGGCGGACTCCGTGAAGAGAGCCTGCTTCCTATGTAGATATGAAGGGCTCATTCTAAGCTAACGAAAACACTTTGATTATACACTAATGAAAACAGTTATGAATACTATATTCCATTTCTGCTAATAGATCCCCCAAAATGTTACACACTGTTTCCTTTAAGTATATCTTGATGGTAATACTTATGTACTTTTAATGAAGTAACGTTTTGAATGCAGGACTTTTATTTGTAAGAGTATTTCTACACTGTAGTATTGTTATTTTATACCAAGTAGTACTAAGTTATATTGCTACTTTTTTTTAGTAGAAGAATAGCAAAGTAAAAGATCTGTCTACTTCTTCCACCGTTGTTGAAACATGATACTTAACTTCTGTGACAAGAATCAGAGGAACATTGTGACCATAACAAACTAACGCAGAGACAATAATATGAAACTGATATTGAACGAAAATATAACTATGAAACTGACTACTACAGACACCTGATTACTTTTGCACACATCTTTCCTGACAAAGTCCTTACAGCACACTGTTTAAAACCTCCTTTTCCGTTACTACTACCATTGTCAGAAGCATACTAGTGGTGCAAGCAGCAGTTATGTGAAAGAACAGGTCTACTTCATCTAAAACCTGATGGTGGAAGACCTGATACAGAAGCCAGGAGATACAGTAGACTTTACTAATGTCTATATTATGACTCTACTAAGTTTGATATCTTTAAGATATGTATATTGGCCTAAAGACCAGATTTGTGTCATTTTGTTGCTGAATTGTTTGCACTTGACGCAGTGACACCTGAAGGTCACAGTGAAGACTGAAGAAATGTGTTATCTTCTTAACACTGTATTTAAATAGTCCAAGTTTGACACCCAACAATCAGATGATAAAAGCAGATGTTCACATGCTCATCTGCTGCATGGAAATTCTCACCATGGTTGTTTCAGTGATGGATCCGAAGCTGTTGATGAAGATGTTACAGGTGACGTTGACAGGAGGACCTGACAGAAGCAGATGTCATCACACGTTATATAATCACACTGGTTTCTTAAATACCACTGATGATGTTTTCTGAGGTGACCGCATGAAGTATTGAAGCCGGTAAAGAGCAGAGCGTCCCGGGAAAATAAAATCTGCCTGCAATGCTGTGTCCTGATAAATAAGACTTATCCAAGATAACCAGCATGAAATTGTGTTGTCATTTCCAGTACGCTCCCATTAGTGTAGTCCATCTGTCGACCACCGAAACTTTAAATATTTCAGGAACTCATTTCCTCAGAGGCAATAATTTATTGATTCTCCTTTAGTTACATTAGTGTATTTATAGATAATCAGCCTGGGATTTACCCAGCATGCACAGACAAGGATGCGGAGTAAGAATGAAATATACATGAACAGCGACCCCAGAGACTGAGGGGGATGTGTGTCAGAGAGAATCGGCTGGCTTCACTCACAACGAGAGATCAACATTGGACTGAGATGGGCCTGTGGGGTGAGTGCACATTTCTGACAAAATAAGAAAGAGAAGTCTGCATAAAAAAACGTCATAACCTACGGCTGTGGGTCAGCATAAAAACAGTCACACCACATGGCAAACAACAAGGCTCCTGTGTGAAAACATCACAGCCTGCAGGACCTCTTAATTCTGACCCATCTGTGAATGATTTGTGCTGCTTCACTGACCAAAATGTTATGCAAATCACGCTTTTCCCAGCACCTGCCCTGCCCTGACCAAGGAGGTCCTCCACCCACTGCACGTCACAGTGTGTTTTACCTTTGAAGTTTGGTCTGATGCGAGCATCGTAGCCAGATGTTCGACCCATCAGTTTATCCAGAAAGTCAGATGGAGAGGGGGGCTTAGCTGCCCTGCTGGGGAGCTTCATCTCCTTACAGAGCACAGACCTGCCAGATGACACCACAATCAACTCTGGATGTACTGATATTTTCATTTAATAAAGCCTTTCCTGAAGGAGCAATAGATGTATCTAATTCATACTAAAAGGTGTACAATATCTTATCATTTTAGCTGGAAGAGTGTTTACTGGTTGGCAACACATGCATTTTGTAACTTAAAGGTGTCATACTAAACAGTATTCAGTAGGGATGCACCGATCTGACTTTTTCAGTCCTGATATCTGGGCTTTGGATATCGGCCGATACCGAGTACCGATCTGATACATTGCATTGCTTTCCTAATTTTGCAAAACAAAATGTAACAAATAAATACATACATATAAATTGACTAAATTGTAAATAATAAATTGTACACCAGCAACTTGGTAAAAACAATCTTCAGAATTAACAGGAATTGTAATTCAAGTGTGAACCTGTTTAATGCAGCAACAAATTGGGTCAACATTTACACAGGAATTCAAATTCCAGTATATAATGCATATAGTATATAAACATAGAATTGAATTTAATAGATCGGCCTCATTGTCACCGATATCCAATCCAGCTATTTGAGTCAGTATCGGCCCTATACCTGATCCAGTATCGGTATTAGTGCATCCCTTGAATTCAGATTAGATGTATTTAATTATTTAACATCTTTATACCAAGAACCAGTTCAAATGATCTGTGAAATTACTTTAGCAGACATCTCATCACCTTAAATCAAATACAAGATTCTTTTTCTGTTCAGTCAAGCCTGTAGACCACAAAATATTTAATGCATCTCATTTTAAGAGATGTTGATGTGCCTCTTGGTTAAAGAAGCACAAATATCATCTAATGTCTTTTGTCAATGCCAAATTATTTTAATTGCAATACAATTGCAAAAAAAGATACATTTACAATCCATTACAATGGTTAACCAAACTAAAATTATACATTTCTCCAACAAATAAGTTCAGGAATATGCTACAATTACAAATTGTCTCTTACCTGCTTTGCAGAAAAATGACAGATGACGCCCACACCATAAACAAGATGTGCAATAGCATTCTCAGTTAGTAGAAACAACAGATGTTTAGACCAAATGGAGGGATGAAAAACTGAAAAAATAAAATAAAAAGCAGAGATGCAGGAAACTTGTTGTTGCTCTTCCAGCCAGGCTCTTTCTGTCTTGTGGACTCAGCAGAGCTTCCCTCCCTCCCTCTCTGCAGGTGTAAAATACAGGAAGCTGCTGCTCTATAATTCAAAATGCCTGTGTTTGTGTGGATGACTTGAAGCTTTATCTCTTTTTTATAGCCATATGCATGTTCAAGGAATTACTGCGAGAATATTTAAAGAGACAGGAGCATTTCCAAAGCAGAGTGGCCAACGTTGCTCTTCACCACAGCATCAGATTAGCAGGAATATTTACTTTTTGCAGAAAAATAAAAAACATTTATTAAAAAAAATATGTATGCTATTCAAGTGATTATTAACCCAACTCCACAAAGAATTTCAACCGCTCTCTTCCAATGCCATAAATAAAGATTATTGTCCTATGAGATTATTTACAGAAATTGAAATGACACCGTTTTCTTTGTTTTTCATATAAATTGTGGCAAAAAAAAAAAAAAAGCCAGTACCATCATTATATAACGTCCTATATAGTAAATGTGTTTACAGATCTTGAAGAGAGATCTGATCATTTAAATCACGACTGAATTGCCTGAAAGTATAAGAATATTATATGTAATCACACAGCATTGTACAAGACTACAGATTGAAGACAAATGGTAGAAGAAGGGTTTAAACAAGATTGTTGTTGCATTCAAAAGATAGATAGGATGATGGCATGAAATTCCAATTAATTCAAGTGTAACACGTTTCTTTAAGTGTCAGTACACATCCAGAGGTTATTTATCTTTAGAAGAGCCGTCCAACGTTTCTGGTCTAATTATTTCCTCTTCAAATCGCCACGCAAATTCAAATACAAATGTGGAAGCTCATGTTTATTCCTCCATACAGAGGGGGAGGCAGCCCAGCCATTTACTCATGTAAAATTAATGTCAAAGAAAGCGATGGGACGTTATGGCTGCACGTGTTTTGCCTCACACTTGAAAGGCCGTTCCCCACTTCGCTCGGGAGCCCGCAGTGTCAAATAGGATAAGAAATGTGTGAGAATACGGAACATGAATGCAATCCTAATAACAAGAAGCCCACAGCAGAAGAAAAAAAAAAAACGCCAATGTTTCTGCATGCTTGAACATTTTTACCTCCGGACAGGATAAGTAGGCCAAGCTTCATTTTAATGTTGTTCTTGTCGGAGCGCACATCGGCTCTGCTTAATTAGATCGTACTTCTTAACACTGTTAAGTGCTCTGTCAGGTGTCCTTTATACAAGCCTGCCTGTAGTCAGTGCTTTTAGCTGAGGTTAGACCTTTAACATCACCTCGCTCAATTTAAAAAAGGTCCAATCAGTTCACATGTATGACTGAAGAAGATTTGCCAAGCAGTACACATTGATTTAAATGCTTTAGGGCAGATGAGCTCAACCACACTGACTTTAACAGCCATCACAGCTCAGAATGCAGGTCAACTTGTATGTCATCAGTGCTATTTATCTCGGAGCAAAATGAAGCTAATGGGATCGCTCCAATTTTAAAAATAGCTTTTATTGCAGCTTCTCTCACGACAAGCTGCTCTGATCACACAGAGGAAAACAATAATCAATGCTCAGCATTTTCAGCCTGGTGGGGGAAAAGCAGAAGGACAATTACATGTTTTTCAAAAACACGAGCAAAGAAGTTTGGTTGACGATGATTTTTCCTGGATAGAAAAAAAGAAACAAACAAAACAAGTGCAGCAGATACAAATTCCAAATGTGAAAAATATTTCAGCGACATGATGACATCATTGACATGAATCCTCCTGCTTTGTGTGTGTGATCAGTTGTGTGGCAATGGCTGCCAAAGTTCAGTCTTCACATGATGCGTAACTCCCCTCCCACATTGAGTGCCATCTTAGTCGTCATGGATGTTGAACAGTTTGGCCACTTCATTCAGATCTGCGTGTTCCTCTCCATCCTTGATAATCTACAAATAAGAGAGTTCCACATGCACATTACCGATCGGGCATTCGCGAGAAAATGGCGACGGGTAAAGACAAAGTTAATGAGCTGAGGCATATCAATTATCCTGGAAACAGGAGTTAAGTTGGGTGGCGTTAGAGGATGTGGGAGAAACCGAAGATTAATTTACTTAAAGAGGACCAATCATGCTCATTTTCAGGTGCATACTTGTATTTTGGGTTTCTACTAGAACATGTTTAAATGCTTTAATGTTCAAAAAACGCTTTATGTTTCTCATACCGGCTGTGCTGCAGCACCTCTTTTCACCCTCTGTCTGAAACGCTCTGTTTGAACTCCTGCTCCTCCCCTCCTGGAAGCCCAGTCTGCTCTGATTCGTCAGCTCGCCCACTCTGTTGTGATTGGTCCGCTCCAGTTCCGCTCTAACTAGCTTTGTTTAAGGGTGTGCCAAACTAGCCGCTAGGCAGGTATTATGCAAATGTGGTACTTGGTGACATCACCACCTTACGGAAGAAAAGGCAGGACTTCAAGCAAAGCGTTTCAAGGCTTATTGAAAGAGACGGGGACACAGGTCTTGAACTATGGGGTATGACACATGCGCATTGTAACTGGAGTTGCGGTCGTGCGTTGCTATTGGCTCAATTTCGGCGAGTGCAGACTATGCATGTGTTGTAAACCAAAAATATGATGACACGTGACATCTCCTCTATTCACCCTCACCCAGTGTTACTGTGGGGGAGAGTAACTCCCTTTGGCGTGGACTTTGGGCTTTGTAACTTTGCAGACCTTTTACATGCACAAAAACTATATAACACACTAAAAGAATGGGAAAAACCACAAAAGCATAATAGGTCCCCTTTAAAAAGGGACTGTTTGTAACTTCTTAGATGTATAAATCATTGCGGGTCGGTGTCCCATGCACGCTCGCGTGTGGCTACACTGTTCAGACAAGACTCCAACACAAACTACACGGAAGCACCAAAACCGCAAAGTTCTATCTAGTAAAGCCCGTCTGTTAAACAGTGTTGGCTGCGGTCGGAGGACGCAGGGGAGATCGTAGCTTTGGTCTCCAGGGCCGGAGTCTCTGCTGTACTCTGCCTGCCTGCTTGCCTTCACTCACACACCGCGCTTGTTCACGTCTATGTATAGCGAGCACAAAGGCGGGCAACAGGGCGACTAACTTTCGTGGACTAAACGGCCACGTGTTGCTGTTAACAAGCAATTTCTGATTCTTACAAACAGTCCCTTTAAATAAAGATTAAACATGACAATTAACTATTGTCTTTGTTGTTATTTGAAAACCGCTAATAGAAAATTGATTCGGGGCAAGTTTCTGACCAACTTGACCAACTGTGAAAAGTGAAGGCAAGTGAAGAAAAACATCAAACGTTGAACCCTGAAATCTATAATTTAAATCCTTACTACGACACAAAGCATTTTTCTTACAAAGGGAGGGACGTACCTTCCTTGCGACGGGCATCCTGTTGAACACGTTCCAGAGGATGATGCCCACCACCACTTTGTCTCTCAGGTAGAAGATGACTCCTTTTCCATACTCGTCTTTGTGCTGCACCACAGCGGGAGCAGACGTTGACGAGGCCACTGGGCTAGTTGCCGTGTCCTCTGTTTCACTTTCTGAGCGGATCCCAGTTCCTGCAATACATTTAACGGGTAAGACTAAATCTGAGCCTTGGTCCTCATATTCACTGTTGTTTTTTCTTTATAGGATTAAGATTTCATAAATACCTGACTGCTCTGTGGCAGCTTTAGGTGTATCCTTGGCAGTGGCTTTGGCAAACACTCCTACTGTTGGTAGGCTGCTGTCAACAATCCCAATCGCCTCGTAGCCTACATCAGGACCCAGGTCACTCCTGTGACAAACCATATGAGATTGGAAAGCATGTTAAGGGAACAATTTGATTCAAAGCTCTCAGAGCAAGAAGCATTCTTTCTCCACCGATTTCTTTTTCTTGTGCTATGACAATACGTTTTAGTGTACGTGGAATTGAAGAATAATTTAAAAAACTTTTTGCCCACATCCTAATGATATTGTTTTGGAGTTAAAGAGGACCTATTATGCTTATTTTCAGGTCCATACTTGTATTTTGGCTTTCTACTAGAACATGTTTACATGCTTTAATGTTCAAAAAACGGGTTTGCCAAACTAGCCGCTAGGCAGGTATTATGAAACTGTGTTACTTGGTGACATCACCACTTTACGGCCGAAAAGGCGGGACTTCAAGCAAGGCGTTATAACACACTAAAGGAAAAGGCACAAAAGCATAAGGTCCCCTTTAACCTCAGATATTAATCTATATAAATAGATTGAATGTGTGTGCATATAAATGCAGAATCTGTAGGCAACGGGACAAGATTTTGGTATCGGAAGCGAACACATTGGCCGAAATGCAATCTTGGAACCCAATGGCTATCAACTAATGACAATTTAGTTTATTAGCTTTTTTAAAATTTATTGATCTCTATTCATATGTAGATATCTGTTTACAGAAATGAGATGAGACGTCTCTCAACTCCATTATCACGTCTCAAGTTACTAATCGGACTGTAAACAATGACCGGCACACAGAAGAAGTCTTGGCCCTGATATCAGTTATCCGGATATCCACTGGTTATGCCAGAACCCCCGAAATATTAGCCGTTGCCCTTAGAGGCTAAATCAGCGTCGGACCAGTAGCCGATGGGTTCCGAGATTGGGCCAATATAGGCTGACACTGCAGCTAGACACTTTGCGCAAAGTAATGTGTCAACTATATTTTCTAGGCAAAAACTAAATCTTCTGAAAAGTTGAAAATAGTTTCCTGAAGTTTATCCTCTTTTGTGAAGTACAGCAGTTTCTACATTTTAAACTTTATCTGTCAAAACAGCTTCCATAACACTGTGAATGTTTGTGTACACAGCTCCTATTCTATACACACACAAATACACAAAACAAACAGGGTTGAGAGGGCACTTATTAGTTGTGAACGTCAGTGACGACCCCCTACCACCACCTGATGAGCTTCAAGCTGGCTGACAACTTTAAGTAATGCCGGCGATCCCGACCGACTTTACTGTCTTTCAGAGGCTGTAGCAGGCTCAGTTTTAGAGCTGAAGGTACCGGTATAATAACAACCTGAGCCTGTCAGTGGCAAGCACTTTTAGGGGACGCAAATTGGCAGTGAGGAGTTGCCCCGAGCGACTGTTTAGCGGCTGCTGTCTGCAGCATTATCCCTCAAAACTGGACTAATTTCAAAAAATAATGTCCCCATGTCACTTTCACACAAAAACATGGGAAAATAGGGTGCAGGATGAAAAATACTTAGCTTTTCCTTTAAATATGAAAAAAATAATGGATTTCATGACCTGAAAATGAACTAACGGACTGTTTTAACAGAGTTAGTAAATTTATGATGGGCTGAGTAATGCAGCCCTCTGCTGGAAACTCCTATCCTAATGTCCTCTAAAGGCAGTTTAAATATTTTAGAACTTAATGGTATTCAAGTCTTCAAAGCAATCATGCATGCACATCTGACTTCTAAAAGGATTAAATCTGAGTCATTTGTAGAATTGTACATGCTGCCCCAGCGCCCACTTATTTAAATGTATTCAATGAATGTGGACCTGTGCAATCAACAATTCAGACGGGCTCTCGCTTTCTCAAATATTTCCCCTTCAATTCCACTTCAAGCTGGTTTCACGGCTTGCAGCTACAGCTCTCATTTGCAAAAACGGTTGAATTTGTGACCCATGAAAACATTGAGTTAGCATCACTAGCAGGAAATAGGAAGTATCCCTAATACCCACCAGAACATAGACTGATGCCAGTAGGGTTTGTTGGCTCCCGTCATGTTCTCTCCTGCTAGTCTTCCGCTCACAACGGCGTGATCGTGGTGCTCCACTCGTCTGCGGCCCAGTCTGATGTCATAGAAACACGCTGCATCTCCTGCCTAAATCCAGACAGAAGGGATTGAGTATATGTGGCATGGATTAAAATTCCTAACTGTAATACAACTGTATTACATGTCTACAGAGGTGCATTGTTTCTGGACCATCACCTGAGTTTGCCTGAAGGGGACACTATGATAAAAGATATGACTGAAAGAGGTGAAAGGTATACATTTATGAAACCATGACCTACTGAGTAAACCTCAAAAATCCAGCACAGTAAATTTGTTTTTCTTCAATTTATTTACATTTTAGTACTTTTTATCAACTCATTAAAGCTACATTTGGTCACTTTGAGTAAATATGATAAAAGCTTTTATAGATTTTTAAAGATAATCTTTGAAAAAAATCATGTCCCTCTGCCTCCCTCTTGTGCTCATAATGGCATTTCCAAGTTTGTACCACACCAGAACAAAAGCAACAAATCAGAGCCAAGCTGTCTCTGGGCAGCTGGTGAACTCCGATCAAACGGTCAAACTAGGCAGCGCTGATCAAATATGAATCATTATTCTGTTACTGTAATGCCTATTTCTCACTTCAAATGTTTTCAGAAATATATTTTAGTGTACTGTTTAGCTGTAAAATCAGAAAGTTTGTGACCCGGCAGCTATGAGCCAAAACCAAGCACCACCCACCGGCTGGAGCGAACATTTTACAGCTGAACAGTACACTGAAATATGTTTCTGAAATATTAGGGGCGAGAAATGTGCATTACAGTAACAGAATCTTGATTCATATTTGATCAGCGCTGCCTAGTTTGACCGTTTGATCGGAGTTCATGAGTTTCGCGAGCAGTGATTGACAGCTGCGTCGAGACTCCGTGGCTCTGATTGGTTGTTTTCCCCCGGTCTGTGAAATCCTGCAAATACCATTATGAGCACAGAGGACAACAAGGAACATTATTTTTTCCAGATTACCTGTCTCATGCACTACTGTAGGATATAGTGACAATTTTATAAAAATAATTTATTTTTATTTATTTATTATTATATATATTTTTATAATTGTTCCAAATTACCAACTTAGCTTTAAAAAAGTTGCCATGTTTAAAGAGATAATTCTGGTGTTTTGAAGTGGCGTTGTATGAGGTACTTATCTATAGTCGGTGTACCGTCACGGGAGCAAATTAATATACTGCTGTAGATAGGGCCGTCAGCAAAATGTATTTTAGCACCTAAAAGAAAGGACCACCTAAAAAAAATCAGTTTAAGTGTACGCTATATTTAGAATATTTTCACCTTTTTATCTTGCCATCTGACAGCCAACCTTTCTGACAGGGAACTGAAAGTGAAACTTATCTATACAGTTTTTGTCTCCTGGCTTTGAAGAGAGCATAGATAAGTTTCACTTCCAGTTCAGTTCAGTTCCCAGTCGGAAAAGATTCAAAATATAGCGTACACTTAAACTGATATTGATTGTTTTTAGGAGAGCCTTTCTTTTTGGTGGCTAAAATATGTTTTGCTGCCGACCCCGTCCACAGCAGTACATTGCTTTGCACCCGTCCCGATACTCCCGTGCTGTCTATTTCTCCAAACTAGGGGCGTGTCGACTGTCATCTACTGTAGGTAATACACCGATTATGGATAAGTACCTCATACAGCCCCACTACAAAACACCCGAACTACCCCTTTAAGTTTGTCTAATTGGAAAAACAAGGGTAAGTTGTATCACTAAAGGACTGTCAACTCCATGAAAGTTAATCCACTTATCACGAGGCTCAGTTTTGAAAGGACATAAGATAGTTAAAATTGGCACATGGGGGTTTAACATAAACGGCAAAACGGCTGCTTCAACTAGTGACCAGTTTAACTAAATCAAGTATACATGCACTTTACTTTCCAAAGCCAGTCAAAATCATTCAACAAGTCATGATCCTGTTAACTGTTGTTATTGGAACACTTCAGCTACCTTATGAACATTAACTTACCACCCAAATATTGGATCTAGCTTGCAGCTCCGCATTGACCCGAAAGCCACCAAAGTCAGAGTCCACCTCCAGACCTGCTGACTTAGCCAGGTCAACATTGGGCTCCAGGCCAACAGCTGCAACAATGTGGTCGGTTTTCACCTACATGGTGAAGCACAAGTTAATCAGCAACGAATGAGTCATTTCCTGAATGGACTGGACTGGACAAAAATGTGGACCTACCAGTCGGCCATCCTTCAGTTGGATTTCTAACTTATCATCTTTGCAGACCACAGATTTCACCAAAGCTTCTTTGATGACTTTCACGCCCTCTAGAAAACCAAAGGGAGAATATTTAGTAAACCAAGAAATCAGGATATAAAAAGCTGTTTCTTAGGGTGTGCAATTAAAAATTAAAGTTCAGACATGCTAAGTGTACAAAATTGACATTAACCTGTCTTGACTTTTTCTGTTGTCCAGTTGCTCAGATACTCAGGCAACACTTTTCCCATGTTGCCCTTCTCAGGGTACATCTGTATCACCTCCAGGTCACTATCAGTTGCTGGGGAAAAAAATGACAAAGAGGCTGAGTGATCCAATAACAGACAACAAATTAATTCTGTTAATCGTCAGTATTATTATCTATTTTCTGTCATCTTGTCCAGCAGTCTTACATCTCCTGCCGAGGGCACAGGCCAGCTCGCTGCCCAAGAAGCCGCCTCCAATGATTGTGATGGACTTGATGCTTCTGGAGACCTTATCCAATGCTTTGAAGTCCTCAATCTGTGAAGGAGATTTATCTATATTTATATCAAATTTACTCTTTTTTTTGGTAGTGATATGTCACAATGTTTCTCTAAACACATTAAAATGGCCTATGAAGGGACTGTAATGAATGAATGATAAGAAACAGTGGATCAATAAAAGTAAACGTTGCACACACTGCTGCCTGCTTAACCCTCTGAACTGACAGACTTTACTGTTTTTCAGAGGTTGTAGCAGGCTCAGTTTTAGATGAAAAAAAACCTAAGGAATCCATTGGTACCAACCATGTCATGCTAGCTTGTCGTGAAGGAAGCTAAATAACGCTCTAAAGTTAGGCTACATTTTGGCGAGGAAACACTGGCATGGCCATTTGCAGAGGGGTCCCTTGACCTCTGACAATCAAGATATGTGAATGAAATTGGGTTCTATGGGTACCCACTAGTCTCCCCTTTACAGACATGCCCACTTTATGATAATCACCGCCGTTTGGGGAAAAAAACATGCAGTTTTTTGCATGCGGTTATTTTCGCCTATTCTAAAAATGGTGTGTTTGAGTATTTCTGCATACTGGGTTCCACTAAAAGTCTTGGAATTGGGTATCACTGTAAAGCTGAGACTTTTGTAGATCCAGTGAGCCCAATTGTATTCATGTGTGATGATGTTAGTCCCCATAGTAGCAATTTCATATAGTGAGACCTTTTTTTGAAACTTGACCTCACTCTATAAAATGACCTGTGGTGACCTCTAAGATAATCACAGCCTCATGAAACTTTACAACCACAAACCAGAGACCTAGAGCATTCAGAGGATGGATGGCTTTCCTTGGTAGATTGACAATAAGGTGGTTTCTGAGCAGTTTCCAGAATTGGAGTGATCGCCATCCAATGCAATTCGAAAAATCTCCAAATGTCAAAAGTGCTCGCCATCCACTCACCAACCAAATGTGGTATTTTGGAGGGATTATTGATCATTTTTATCAATTCTCGAGTGGTAAAAAATGGTTAAATTTAGCACCAAATCTGTGTAACAAATGGTATCAACCCAAAAATTGCTGCAACAATTTATGAGACATAATAGGGCATGGGGATGACTATCATATACTTCAATCATAATGTTCTAAGCTCGCATACACTTTCACGATCCACAATTAATTAATTCATATTTTTTTTTACAGATTCATGACTAGAACAACTTGACTCACAGTGCTGAGCTGCATCTCAAATTAATCTTCAGGTTCACAGCTTTCAGATGATGTACACCACTTCTAGTCAGTTAAGTCAAGTCAATTTTACTTGTATAGCCCAAAATCCCAAATTTGCCAGAGGGGAGCTTTACAATCTGTAGAGGATACGACACCCTCTGTCCTTTACAGTATGACCCTCTCATCGGATAAGGAAAACCTACCGTTTATGATTTTAGACTGAAGATATACTTTGTATCATTTTCTAGACAAAACTAAGTATTTTGCTGATTGACCTATTCAAGAGTGGTGGGAGAGTATTTCCTGTTATCTTACACTTCCAAACAACTTCAAAAATATTGCCATCTAAATATTTCCTTTACTCCCGCAGCCAAACTGTGTCACTGTTTCAGCCAAAGATTCCAAAACTGAAACAAAGCTATCGCCCTCTTGTGGTTAAACACTGACCTTGCGGAACAACGTTGTCCTCTTCATCACCTCCTCTCCTGCTCTTTCAATGACCTGCAGATTTCTTGGCACACCACCTGAAAGTGAACAGTTCAAATTAGCTTCCAGCAGGTTTAAACCTCACATGGTAATGCATGCATTTGAAAGAGGCTTACCTGTAGCAATCAAACACTTGTCGTATGAAATCTCAGTATCATCGTCCAGTTTTATTTTGTTTCCTCTCACATCCATGTGAACCACCTAAAATGGATTAAATCATGTGAAGAAGTACATTTACATCTGCCAATGAAATTCCTCACTTCTGGTATATGAATACTACTATCATGTACTGTGTATGATTATGACATCAGCACACTGTAGTGTCTGACTGTTAAGGGAAAAACAAATACAAACCAACCTTTTTGCCGGTGAGAATTGCCACTCCACCATTTTCTGCACCATCCAATTCTTCCGCATTAATGTAGAATGATGGTGGCTGGAAGTAGATACTGGCAAATAAACACAAAAAAGGTATTAAAATATTTGAATTTTCTTCTTATATGATTTTTTTTTTTGCCACTAATCAGGCAGCAAGTCGCACAAACCAGCAAAAAGTAACAGTATTAATTTTAATTGTTGTTATGACAACACCAAGTTGCAAAAACACTGTGCTGAACTGCTATTTCCTGGGGAAAATAAATCCTTAGTAGCGTAGGAAATGGTGCAAGTTTTGTTTGACACCAACAACGGTCTATTGTGAATACTGAAAAAATGGGAAGTCAGTAAACAGAGTTTAGTGCTGATAGTTAACATGAACAGTGATGTTAACCTGAATAGAAAAAGTGCCACCAACAGAAACTGTTGTCACAGGACATTACGGTCTGTGATGACCACTTATCCCAGCAGAGAGACAAATGTTGAGGCAGACAGATTGTAAGAAAAGACAGAGTCAAGGCAAAACAGAAAGAATTCAAGAAAACAAAATTGAATAAACCAAAAGCACAATACAAAAAACTTGAACAAACCTCCTTTCCTTTCCATTCCACTGTTTGAAACGCAGTGTTTCCGTCACACTGGGGTCATCAGAGAACCACAGTTCCTTAGAAAGAGGCGGTCTCATGTATGGAGGGTCTGGCTCATCAGTCACAATCAATACCTGGTAGGCAGATACAGTACATGAGGAAAAACACCCAAACGTAACTGAGAAACTCAGGTACAACAAGGTGAATGATGGACTGAATGCTGACCTTGGCACCGGGGTCTCTGGCTCGAATGGACCGGGCAGCGGCGAAAGAGGCGGTTCCTCCACCAATCAGGAGGTAAGGGGTGTGTGAGGGGAGCTTGAGAGAGGCAGGTGCTGAGTCTCCTGGAGTTGGCATGAGAGAGCGACAGCAAGCACGAGAGAGCAAGAGAGAGAAAAAGGCAAAAAGCAAGAGAGAGAGACACAGTCAGTGCATGATCTTGGATGCTCAGAAGCACCCATGAATTACACAAATACAGTACACCTGAAAGGAGTAAATGGGAAAGAAATTAAATTTGTCATGTGAGTGAGATTAACCGTTATCACTACAAAAACCAAAACAATGTGAAAAAAAAACATAAAAAGTCGGGGAGAAAAGCTGTAATGAGGAAAAATGTTAAAAAAATAAATAGAAGAAAAAGGTGTTTGAAATTAACATTAACAAAATGGGAAAAGGTATCGGTGTGCCCGCTTCCCCGCTCCAACCGAGGCTGGACTATGGTCTTACCACTCTCTGCCACAACTTCTGGTTGAGGCTCGGTTGGCTCTGCTGCGGGGCTTTCTGCTGCTGCTGCTGTAGGTTCTGTTAGTATAACCGGAGCATCAACCAGTTAAGACAAAATAAACCCTTCCTATGTGGTAAATGTACATCACTGGTTCCACTGACTGAGTGCTTACCACTCTCCTCAACAGGTGCAGGGGGTGGCTCTGTAAGCTCAGCTGGGGACGGCTCAGAGGGGGGTGATGGTTCTGGTAGTATAGTGGCAATTTAAGATACATAATTAGAACCTCTGATGTGCACTACACATAATATCTGAAATATATCTTTAGCTGAGCTGTAGTAAGCTTCTACTAAACACAGACTCAGGTCAGATGGTGTAAATGGCACCTGAATATATTTCCAATAGAATGAGTAAATTAATTACATCAGAGTATCCTTTCTTCTCAAATCTTACCCTCCTCAACTACAGGTGCAGCAGCTGGTTCTGCTGCCTCTTCTGGAAATGCTTCTACCACTGGCTCTTCTGCTGTTGGGGCAACCCATAGTATAGGTTAAGATTAAATTCTTTAAGAGATTATTCGATTGGAAGACCATCAAGATCCATGCATTTCCTCAGCTTTACCCTGGGAACATCTGCAGAGCATGCACTTTAACACAATAACAAGTGGAAGCTGCCCAATTTGTGGTTAACTTCCACATGCCCCTCAGCAACTTTTTTTTTTTTTTTTTTTAAATTTGGTCCGCTTTAATTTGTGCACTGTGAAACCGAACCAGACTAAATAGAAAAAAGAACCGAATCAATTTCACTCTGGTTCGGATTAACCAAACGGACTATGGCTTGTGAAAGCGCCATTGGACACAGCATGAAAGACATTTGGAAGGAAATAATAAAATCCACTTCAAAGGGCAGCTTCCAATTATGAACAATACCCTGACATTAACAGGGAATACACTTTTGATACTATCCCAGGACAAAGTTTCAAAAGTTTGACACATTTACAGAAACTGTCAGGTTCCATTTTATATCACAAATATAACAAAGCACACCAGGAGCCAAGATATTTGTAGGAAATACTGACAACTCCAACAACTGCGTCCAACAAAAACAGAAATATTTACAGTTCAGAATGGAGGTGAGTATGAGTGCAAAGTTGTACAGAAACAGAAATCTTTTTCACTTGAGTGAGATTAACCTTTATCATTACAAGAACCCAAACAATGTGAAAAAAAGACAAACAGGTAGGGTGAAAAGCTGTTATGAGAGAACAATGTGAAAAATATAAATAGGAGAAAAGGTGTTTGAAATTAAAGTTAATAAAATGGGAAAAAGGATCGATGTGCCCGCTTCCCCGCTCCAACCGAGGTAGGACTATGGTCTTACCACTCTCTGCCACAACTTCCGGTTGAGGCTCGGTTGGCTCTGCTGCGGGACTTTCTGCTGCTGCTGCTGCTGTAGGTTCTGTTAGTATAACCGGAGCATCAACCAGTTAAGACAAAATAAACCCTTCAGATGTGGTAAATGTACATCACTGGTTCCACTGACTGAGTGCTTACCACTCTCCTCAACTGGTGCAGGGGGTGGCTCTGTAAGCTCAGCAGGGGACGGCTCAGAGGGGGGTGATGGTTCTGGTAGTATAGTGGCAATTTAAGTTACATAACCTCTGATGTGCACTACAGATAATGTGAAATACATCTTTAACTGAGCTGTAGTATGCTTCTACTAGACACAGACTCAGGTCAGGAGAAAATGGCACCTGAATGTAATTCCAATAGAAGTAAATTATGAGTAAATTAATTAGATCAGAGTATCCTTTCTTCTCAAATCTTACCCTCCTCAACTACATGTGCAGCAGGTAGTTCTGCTGCCTCTTCTGGGGCTGCTTCTACCACTGGTTCATCTGCTGTTGAGGCAATCCATACTATGGGTTAAGATTAAATTCTTTACAAAATTATTCAAGGGGAAGACCATCAGGATCCATGCATTTCCTCAGCTTTACCCTGGGAACATTCTGCAGAGCATGCACATTAACACAATAACAAGTGGAAGCTGCCCAATTTGTGGTTTATCTTCTACAGAAACGTGCATACTGTATACCATCAAGGAGCTGAGTTTGGGGTTGTAAACTTTGTATGTGTTGATAACAGTGTCATTGCTATTTTTTAAATCAAGCATGTCGAACCACCCTGATGTTTACAAGTACCAGGGACCTTTTGGTTCCTTCCTTCCTGTTTAACTTAGAAACTGCTGTGAAAACCTTTTGCATCTTAGACACAGCATGAAAGAAGTTTGGAGGTAAGAAATATAATCCACTTCAAAGGGCAGCTTCCAATTATTGACAATACTATCACATTAATAGTGGAAAAAGAAAATTGAGTACTATCCCAGGACAAAGTGTGACACATTCACAGAAACCATCAGAGAGGAGGGGTTCCTTTTGATATCACAAATATAACAAAGCACACCAGGGGCCGAGATATTTGTAGAAAATACTGACAACTCCAACGATTGTGTCCCACAAAAACAAAAGTATTTACAGTTCAAAGTGGAGGTGAGTATGTGAGTGTCCAAAAGTGAACTGAAACTGTAAAAGGGTTAATTTACAAGGTTAGAGGACGCAAAGTAAATGATACCCAACAGAACATACTGAGCAGGGCACAGGCATCACTAAATACAAGAACATGAATAACAAATTAACACATTCAACCTGAGGGCAAAGTCACAGATCATGCAGTAAACTTCTCAGCTTCTGGATTCGGACAATACGCACACAGACGAGACAATACAAACATCCAGAGGGCCTTGTGTATAAAACATGTCATCACCATTAAATTGTATCTTGGACACATTACTAATGTGGGACAATTATGTGCAGGGTATAAAGAGACTTTTTATATTTTATATTTTATCCAAACCTTATGCATATGCTATGTGAGATCAAAAAATAACATTCTGTAAAATATTTTTGCTAAATTTTGAGAACTGCATATTATTTTGCCACTCCGTATTTTGTCATCATCGCACCCTAAAAAAATGTCCCAGGCTGGAAGCCATTTTTAGGGTTTAATATCTTCAGACATATAACTCCTAGAGCCATGAACTTTGGTAGAGGCACAGGCAAAATGGTGTACACAAGCAGATGGCCCTTGAAAAGGCAGTCCCCTGAAGTATCTACATATGGACGTTATCTATTTCCTAAAAAAATTAAAAAAAATAAAAATCACACCATAATCATTTTAATATGTTTTTCAATGAATATAAGAATAATGATGTAAATATTATTCCTTTTAATTTCGCAAATCAAATATCAGTAAAAATAATCGCAATTGGATCATTTTTCAAAATCATTTAGCCCAAATCCGAGGTATGGCAAGTATGGCAAGCCATTGTGAGATGCCAAAATGGCAATGTTGACTAATTCCTAGGACCATGAACATTTGTGTGAAAAGGGGACTATATGTAGACATTTTGTGTGTAAAGTTACAAGTTTCTTCCATGTTGTCTTCATGTTTGAACAAGATATGAGGCTTATTATGCCCAATCGGCTACCCATGCTGGGAAACTGGGACCTCTCTGGTACATCTGATTATTACTCAGTTCTGTTTTAATCTCTTATTTTCACAAAAAAACCTTCTAGGGGCAGGTGTTGCAAATTAGCATCCACTGTAAGCACTATGATACTAAATTGTCTATGTACATTGTATCTGTCCCGATCAAATTAAAAAAAAAAGGTGTGATTGATTAGGGTTGTTCTCCAGGAGCAGGCCTGGAGACGCCTGATTAAGATTATGTCACTAGATATACAAGTGAGATCCATTAGATGATATCTGTTGGGTGCCAAATGTACATGTTCTGTCCACCATCCCAGCTCCGCCTACCATCGGGAGGAAACTATACAATCTGGATAGGAAGACCACCAGAGAGACATTGAAGTGGCTTTTGAGTGCTACCTTTCTGCAAATAACTGTATGTCAAATCAATTGAGGACTAATCACCTTCTGCATCATTGTTTTCCTTTGTTACTTGTAATACTGGAATTAATCTCCACCTCACTTGCCATATTATTACAGCACTATGATGTGTATAATTAAACATTAAGTGTATTGTGAGTTATTTTAGTTTCTGTCTTCATCGCTAAATACAGGACTATGCATGGGTAGTCTGTTATGCATAATAAGACTCAAATCTTGTGAAATTAAAAAAAATTAAAAATAAAATAGCATATACATAAGGTTTGAACAAAATCTGAAATGTAAACAAAAACTCTATCTGATTTGACACAGAATGACACATGTGTTATACAGCCTTTTTTTTTTTTGCACTAACCTGAGTTTACCAGTAGGTGTCACCATTTCTGACTCAGTTCTCTTTAGTATAGTGTAGTATAGTATAGTATGTCTACAAAGTGTAACAGAAAAAGTGTGATAATACACACAATTCCATACCTAGTACGCTTTTCCTATTACTTTTTGGTTCAAACACACGGTTTATACAGGGAGCACATGTTATTCATGCAAGTAGAGGTATAGAAAAGTATGCAAACAACCTGGGGGTGGTTCAGTTGTTTCAATGGGGGCCACTATTTCAGCATCAGGGGCCAGAGGGGCTGACTCTTCAGGTGAAGGTGCTGCTTCAGGTTCTGGTGACGGTGCTGCTTCAAGTTCTGGCTCAGGGACGGCTGACAGAGAAATGAACAGCATTATCAAACATCTTTAACATTTTAGCAGGTCCAAAATTAATGTTTTGTTTATCTCTGTGGAAGATATGTTGACATGTTATGAAATGACAATAAAAATCCCATGATCCTGATACGATAGACATTTTCATATCATTCTGACGATATGTATCATCATATTGCCCAGCCCTACTTAGACTGATATTCAACCTAATTTCAACCTAACACTCTTTTTTTGTGTTATGTGACATTCAGAGGGTTTATTAATCATAAAAAGAAACAGGGTTTAAAGTAAGACATTAAACCCAATCCACCACCAATTTAAATTCTGTTTGTTTTGTAGTCTCAAACTCTGCTGTGTACATTGCAATAAAGAGGAAACTAAACCGTGCCCTGCAGAGTCAGCCGATTCCAAGCCTACTCTTACCAAATAACCTTTAACTATGATTATTAAAAAACAAAAACCTTTCAGTCAAAAGAGTGACACAGCAAATACTGTAGAGGCCTTGTTGTAGGCAGGCAAGATGTTTGTAGTAGCTTATGCACAAGCTCTTTGCTCGCTGTAGTGACTATATCATGGTTAAGTTTTCCTTAATAACTTATTAACAGAGTTGGAGTTTGATCTATAAATGTTAAGATAAATATCTACTAAGAAGTGAGAGAGAAATCACTCACCCTCTGTCTCAGTGGCTTCCACAGCTGAAGCAAAAACAAAATAAACAAAACATGAACAAAAAAGGGTCAAAGTGGAATGCTGCAGGTCTCATAGGAATATATCTAGACTTGTATTTGGAATTAAGTAAACAGTCCCAAGTTTTATTGTCACTAAAATCAGTTGATAAAAAAATGCTCACCAGGAGGCTCTGACTGGATGTATGTGGCTGGTTCTTGTGTGACATTTTTAAATGGTCTGGATGAAATTTCCTCAATACGGTCCTCGTATCTTTGGCCGTCCCCCTTGATAGTTCGGTATGTCTGTGAAAACAGAAAAGTTTTCAGCCATGAATGTTGGCGAACTGACTGCAACTGACATGATTTTCAATCAATGCATGCTGTGTATGTTATGACAGACTAACTCACATATACTCCACCACCAACGCAGGCTGCTCCAACCAGAAGGAAGTAGAGCTGGTTTTCCCTACCTCCCCCTGCAGGCCCGGTGGACATGTGAGCCGCAGGTACGGAAGCTGGTAATCTGCCATTGTTTAACCCTGAAAACAATTTGACAAATAATGAAAAGTTTGATTGGTCAAAACTGCAACAATTTCAGTCTAACAACTTTTGACGGTGCTCACAAAAGTGATCCAAACAGAGGTCAAATCGTAATTGCAGTAGATTTCCAAGCCATGTATTATACACACATGACTAATTCACTGAACTTGGACTTAGAATATAGATTAAATGTGATTAACAATGCATATCTTTTTCCTGTATGGTGGAGTATGGTAAAACACTAAAACTGGTGCATTCATCTTGTTTTTGTTGATGTTGATCAGGCTTAGTTGCAGATAGTGTTGTCAAAAGTATCGATACATATCGATACTGAATATTTGAAACGGTTTAAATTCTCATTTTCCACAGTATCGATACACGGGTACCAGCTGCGCTTTCTGCTCCCTCTTCTCTCCAACAGCAAGTTGACACACACATACTGCTATTTATCTTTTAATAGAAATCTAAAATCATATGCCCTCAATGTTGTGTCAAATTTTCACCGTGGTATCGAAAATGGTATTGAATATCAATATTTTTCAAGGTATTGTATTGAAGTTAGAAATTCCAGTATTGTGTCAACACTAGTTGCAGCTATCTAACTGACAATGCCACTTATTCACATGAAATATTCATTGTTCTGTCAATTACATCTCACTTTGCTATTTGGCCCGACACCAACAACAATGAGGCAAGACCAGCATGACACTACATTTTCTGTTCTACAGTTTATACAGCAGGTGAAAACAATAACACTGCCATGAAAGCGGCTGCCTGGCTAAGAATCCAGAATCCATCCAACCATGTTAGCCTGTTGGAAATGTGAAATATACAGACATGTGACTGTTGAAGAAGAATGTATTATATAATACAATTTCTAAAAGTTAAAATTATTTGTGCAAATGTGCTGCTTGTTGTACAGTATATTCACATGCTGACAATGAAAACATGTCTTACTACAAGAGCTTCAATGTATACTGATCTGCAATGTACTAATCCATTTCTGACTACATGTCAGCATGAGCTTGAACTTGACATTCCCCAAAATGAAGGGACTGGCACACTTTGTACGCTCAAGAATACTTGTGCTTGTTAATTAGGTTAAAGCTGCAGTGGGTAGAAATGGAGCAAATATGATTTAAAAAAGTTATTTTTATAAGACGGTCACTATATCCTGAGAGTAGTGCATGAGACAGGTAATCTGAAAAAAAATCATGTGTCTCTGTGTCCTCCGGTGCTCCTAATGGCATCGGCAAGATTTCACAGACTGGAGGAAAACAACCTGCCGTTCAGCTGCCGTCTGTCAATCACTCGCAAATTCCGATCAAACGGTCAAACTAGGCAGCGCTGATCAAATATGATTCAATATTCTGTTACTGTAATGACTATTTTTCGCCTCAAATGTTTTCAAAAACATTTTGTTTAGCTGTAAAATGAGTTTGTGACACGACAGCCATGTTGAGTTTTGTTGAGGAAATACCAAGCACCGCCAACCAGCAGGAGCAGGGCTAGATTTTTTTTAAAAGACTGAAAACAGAGCCATGAGGAGGTGCAGAAGTCTAGTTTTCTCTCAGAACATTTGAATTACAATATGCTGAAAGGTTATTAAGGATTTTTTGCACAATGATACCAACACATTTCTGCCTACTAAAGCTTTAATTGGAAAGAAAGCACACACGCGCACAGAATTAAGAGTTGAGTTTTGAGGCTTGAAATCTCATTATGGTCTAACTCTCTCATTAACTACTTTCCTCTAATAACTCCCCCACTGCTTCCTTTCTTCATCATTGTACATTCAACCAACCTATTGGAATACTGAGCAGAAGGACACCTATGTAAGCATGGTCAACTCTAACAGTAGGGTTACACACTATGATGTAACACCTGGAATAAACATACTGCAACCCAGTATCAGTGTGAACATGTGTGACAGTTTATGTTTCATTCATTCGCGTTGCTTTGTGGCAATAAGCTTCATGCGAGAGCTCCAACCAGTGGCGTGCAGTATGGTTGAAGCTAACGATAACATAGTTATGAAATATGTCATTGACTTCTACATGTTGCCATATGCTTATTTGCTCAGATAACGTTAGCTTTGTCACAGACAAACGAAGGTCAATATACAGAAGCTAAGCTACCAAAAGATATTGCATCATTGCAATCTCATGCTGATTTAGCTAATTTACAAACAATGAGTTTGCATTGAGGCGAGCTAACAAGGAGACGCTTACAGTTCCTGCACCTACAGTTAGTTCACGTTACCTAACTTACCTGCTCTTCTCACATTCTGCCGGCACACAGTTGAGGAGGCTCTAGCAAGTGGTGCAAGCTTGTTCCATACAGTTCTACATTTCAGCATTGTGACTGAGCTCCGCTGGAAAGGCTTCCAGATTAGTAGCCGACCTGTCGGACACGAACACTAACTAGTTAACGTTAATTAAGTCAAGGAGCCAGCACACACTGAGAACTAGCAGCACCGCGCTACACTCCAAGGCCACAGACAGGTCATACGTTTCAGGGGAGTCATGGGTAATCGTAAAGACTCTTTGACCACGTAAGATAGTTCACCACCCACTACGAAGTAGGATAACGGCTTTGGAATAAAGATGGCGTCGCCGGTGATATCAGTGGCAGTGTTGAACATGATTTTCGTGAAGTCTTAAACGACTTGACATTGTTTTTGTTGTTATTTGTGTGGTATAATGCATCATAGTACTTCTAATCCTATAGTCAACGGCTACATTGTTAAAGTTGATGTTGTTTTCAGATTTAAACTCTGTATTAAATGCTGTCACACCGCAGCTGTTTCATGCTCTTTCCTTCAAGACTCTTTGGATCGCGTACAAGGCGTATTGAAGGAGGCTGGGACAGGTGTCATATCTGCGGGGGTATAACACATGCGCAGTAGAATCTAGTCTGCCCTCGCCGAAATTGAGCCAATCGCAAATCACGACCTCAGTTTGAGTTACACTGCGCATGTGTTGTACCCTATACCCAAAACCCGTGTCCTAACTTCTTCCATAGGCCTTGTGCGTAATCCGGGTTCTTCTTCTTGACATTTCTACAGATACATGCAGCCACAGTGTACTGCTGCCCTCCACAGTTCATTAACATACAGCAAGTTTAAGAAAAGTTTTACAGTTAGTTTTTTTTAACTGAAAAGAAACAGAAATAGAGGTGGCAGGTATCAGGGAAGATATAGTAATAAAATGAGGTTGTATAAATACATGGTTCATGTAAAGCCATAGAAATAAAATAAAATAAGATATATTCTATTTATATGTGTAAAACAAATGACAACACAATAATAATAACAATGATAAGGATTTACTAAATATGTCATTCACAACACGAGGTAAATATAGAACAAGAAAAATGGGGTTTTCATAGTATTTCCATAGAGTGTAAATGCATAATGGATTTGTATTATAACTAAATGAAGACACTATTAATGTAATACACTGTAATGTTTTGTAAGGCTAATTATTTACACAAATTTAGTTTGTGTAGTTATATTCACAAATTCTCATTTGGTTTTCACTGAGTCATGATTTAGACCTATGAATATGAAATTTTCCCATTGATGGACTCTATAACATCATAAAATATACAATTTTGTCGCCCTCCCGTGGTTGAAAAAAAATATATAGATGAGATTGAGCCTGTTTATATAGGCCTAACTGATTGCGAATTTTAAAGTTTATAATGTTGTTTTCTCCAATGGACTTTAAAGTGGTCTATGTTAGTTTAAAGGCTAGCAGTCCATGGGTGCCCACTAGTGGCCTGGACAGGATCCAACACTGATCCACTTAAAATGGTTAAACAGAATACTAATCCCCAAAATACAGTTAATTTTACTTTAAAATTAAAATAATACATAAACAAAAAATGAACTACATTGTGTGGGTCACATTCTTCCAAATACAAATATACAAACTTCCCTAATGATTAATATACAGCAAGACAAATATGAATATAAAGCACTCCACATACGCTTTCCAAGGCAGATCTGTATTTCTGTTTCAGGAAACATTTTTTAGTGGACAATTTTGTCTGTGGGTTACAAATTGAAGTTTATTTTTTTATGAAATGTTGTTGCATTCAGTTGGTTGCATCTAGTTACATTTACATGTTGTGTTCAATACTGCAAATACTGTGTGTATTCTGGCTGTTTACATGATGCATAAAGTGCTTGTAATAATCCTGCTGATATCACAGTATTGATTTGGAGCATACCCTACTTCAAATGATCTAACTGTATCAACATGGAATGTGTACGGATCAACTCATCGATGTGGAGAAAATGCAGGGTCAAGTTATGTACCGTTAAATCCTGGAGCCTTTTAAAAATGTAATCAATCTAGCATGACATTAGGCAAAATTAGAGATGCATTGCACATACCTGTTACTGTATTATGACTGAAGTGTTCAATCAATGAAATAAAGGATTTTAAACATTCAACAAATAGTTTTGAATGGCAGTAATTTTAAGAATAAGCCTTTACATTAGCCCTATACAGGGTACAGAATCTGCCTTAAAGGTATAAAAAAATGCATATTTTATTTTGAAGGGTACTTTGGTGGATAGCGTTGAG
Organism: Sebastes fasciatus; assembly: GCF_043250625.1. NCBI lineage: Eukaryota > Metazoa > Chordata > Actinopteri > Perciformes > Sebastidae > Sebastes > Sebastes fasciatus. The sequence continues at coordinate 22,043,075 of NC_133810.1, read as the reverse complement.
AAAGACAGGAAAAACAAAACAAAGGAAAACAATGCTTAACAAAATATATGTAGATTGTTTTAAATCGGGTTTAACACAACCACTTCTACGTAAACTTGTGGAGAGTTTACTGTGATTGTTGATAACCAATCACAAGAGCTGTTATTGCGCTATTGCTCAATGTCAACTGGACAAAGAAAAAAGGTCTTGGTGAAATGTGGCAGTTGTGGGCAAAGGGCATGGTGTCACTTTTTCCCACAGTGAGCCTCATGGTGAGTACACTAACAAAAGAAAGGCTCTTTTGGTATAGAAAGGCTGTCAGATATTATGCAGCCATCTCAATTCAATCAATGTTCATACTGCTAATACCTTCAATTATATTAGCAGCCATGGGGTGACAGGTTGACCTTCCCTTTTCATTGCAAAAGAATCATGGAGGGCTCCAAGAGCTCAAAAAGGACCTCTGCTGTTCAAATGAAGTTATTGCAAACCAACCTCGTTAGTCAAGTCTGCTTTCCTGTGCAGTATGGTCAAAAATATGTCCACATAATAGGGCCAATGCTGGCCTGGTGTCGGCCAGGCCTCTTTGTTCCAATTAAGGGACACCTTAAAGGTCCCATATTATAAAAAAGGAGATTTCATGTTTTTTTTTATTATAAAGCAGGCTTAAGTCCTATATAAATACTGTGAAAGTATCTAAAATCCACAGGGTAGTACACACAGCCCGTATTCAGAAACTCTGCATTTGAAACAAGCTGTCAGGATTTCTGCCCATTCGTGATGTCACGAATATACAATATTTAGGCCCTTGACACAATTTTAAACGTAAACATTCTAGAAGTGTCCCAGTTTATTCCTGGTTGAAGTGCATGTGAATGTCATCAGCTGACAGGAAGTACACATGGACCCAAGCTGTTGTTTAGCAACGCAATTCTGTTGCAATTCCGTCAAAATGCGTTAAAACGGTGCGTTTCAGACAGAGGGTAAGCATATTCAGGCTGACAGTATGAGGAAAATAAAGTTTTTTTTTAACATTACAACATATAAAACTGTTCTAGTAGAAACACAAAATACCAGTATGAACCTGAAAATGAGCATAATATGGGACCTTTAATGCAACATATACTGTATATACAGGATTTATATAGTTTAGAGAAGACCCTTTCCTGTTTAAGCTTGGCAATATCCCCTTGCACAAATCAAGGTCCATAAAGAAATAGTTTTCTGAATTTTGTGTGCAAGAACTTGACTGGCCTCAACCCATCCAACAGTGAGTGATACTGTATATGCATATTCCTGCACTCTGGTTCCAAAATCTTTTGGAAAGCTTTCCCGGAATGACAGATCAACAGTGGGTGTAATGTTTGGGTGTACACACACTTTTGGCCACATCGTGTAGCTTCAGACACTTCATCAACTGTAACCTTTTTTGCTGTGGATTTAATTCACTGAGTCACAATGAAACATTAATATGTACCACTCACACCATCAATATTAGTTGGTAAAGGGTTTACAGTTGTTCATACTGCTGATCTGTTAGAAAAATCATTGCTCCAACTTCCTGGTGAGTGAATCACCTGTCATGGTACTCTCATTTCCTTCAATGAAGCAACCGTCATTTGGCAGTGTTACATTTTTACAGACTACATGGAGTTCAACTGTAAGTCTTGTTCACACACCATACACGTTGTTTTTACATTTATTAAAGTGCTCAACCACCACCCTGACGTGTCATAATAAAGTCATAGGCACAGCATATAGATATTCTAGAGGTCTGTCAGCAAGACCTGTTGATATGTTTAAGGGTACTATTAGTGTTTACATTGCATTTAGGACCCAGTGGGTATTTCACCTCTTATTGCAGAATTTCACAATGAGGTTCAATGTGTTACGAAGCAAACTGACAAATATAGTTATTAGATATGGCTGATGCTGGATGCTGCTGATAAAGGAATTCTGTGCTCTGTCATTACCTCCCCTGCAGTGTAGCTACTGGATGCCCTGTCAGCTCTTGATGTCTTTGATAATAAAAAATCTTTGGCCTGTGAGATGCCATTATAGCTCTTTTAATACTGCCTATTTCAACAACAGCAGTATAAGCACTACACGATTCAGTCAATGTGTAAAAGTTTAGAAGAACACCATTAAATCTATAAAATTTTCCAATTGGGAGATAAAGAAGACAAGATGATTACAAAACTAAGAACACGGACAGAAATGTAAATATAGAGGCTGGCAAATACTGTCACAAGTTCATTGAAATAATACTTTACAATACAAGATATTCTTTAAGTTGAAATAAAAACACCAGAAATGTCATTAAAAAAATGGAAAAATATGAAATTTCCAAATGGAAAATTAAAAGTGAAATATGTACTTTTTAAAGTTCTGTTTTTTTCAAAAAGTATTTGCATTTATTGATTTTCCCTCAACTTTGCCACTGTTCTGTATGTAGCCTATGTGTGAGACAATGGGAGAAAATTGTTTAGAACTGTCTTTAATTTAATAACTTATTTAAGATATAATTATCCTTTATTAGTCCCAAAGCGGGTACATTTGTAGTATTACAGCAGCAAAGGGGACAGTGCAAACAACAAGAGGCATCAGTAAAAAAGTTATTAAACAATAAAGATATAATAAATAAGTAAATAGTAAAAAAAACTAAATATAAAATATATTTAAAAAAATATATAATAGTAAACAGACTGAATTAATGGTGAATTCACATTATGTATATTTTTATTATGTAATGTCTACCTCCATCATCATCTCCTCAGTCTTCTTTTATTTTGAGATTATGTGAAGGAAGGGTGTGGAAAAAAATGCAACTATGCTTATGTTTAAAGGATGTAGAAAAAGCAATAAAAAATGTGATCACAAAAAAGTTGCTTGTATGTCTATTAAGTATTAAAAAAAATATTTCAACTTGGATGAAAAAGAAAACAATTTTGCTTTTGAATAAAAGATGAGCAAATAGATATAATATAATATAAATAAATGAATCAATTATTCATGTTTTCCACCCCAATTTCATTCATGGAATAACTCGTCCCAGCGAATGAATCTCCTAGGACCGCCTTCCCGTCAGAAACTACAATCCCACAATGCCTTGCAGCGTTGGCAGCATTTCTTGTCGACGTGGGAAGGGAGGGATTCGGACACAAACAAACGTCCACGGGTTTGATGTTGATGTGGAGCTACGTTAAAGACAACTGTGACATGTCAGGTGGATTATGATAGATAACTCCATGACATTAGAAACATGTGGCTCAAACCGGACGAGATTCTGCTGAAAAACGCGTTCAAACTGTGGGTGACCGAGGAGGATAACGAATACTTCGTACTGCAACGGAGACGAGGGTACGGAGAAGGTGGAGGCGGGCTGACAGGTAACTAACGTCTTAGCGGTTATGTTATCACCTCCTCTCATGTGTGGGACAGCCGCTGCCGCTACGCCAAACCACGTTAAAACTAAGAAGTTATTAACGGGTTAAGTCGCCATACGTTTGCATAGCTAACGTGCTGTGTGCCGTGTATACAGTAGGGCGGTGCTGCTGGATAGCCTACATACACACATATCCTCCTAGCAACAGGTAGAAGCTCTACTGAACAGCTGGTTCCTCGTGTCGTCACAGATGCCTGCAGTAGTGAAGGTCTCTTTGAGAGGACGTGTCAATATATTAGCTTATTTGGTGTGTTACAGTTGACAAGTAGGCTTGGTTACACTGGGAACAAGCCGGTTTGTACACTAACTATCACTGACACTGTTGATCTCACTGCCTGGAGCTTGTGGTTTAGTTTACAGCTGGTACATATGCCAAAACACGTTGAGATCATTGTTGTCAGATTTAGACTCACATCACATTGCCAGCTGACAAAAACAGATAAAAATCCTACATTTTGTAGAATCTAGCTACAGATTTTGACCAGTCCATCTCTGAAGGAATATGTATTACATGTTGTTGTTGTGCCCCAGGGCAGTTCAGTCAGTTTGTGAGGATTTGCACCACTTTCTCCCCCCAAGGCTAGAAATATATTAGAGAAAATCCTCACATTTATAATGTCACTGCAATGTCAGAGACTGCTGCTGCTCCCTGGACAATATGTGTCAGCGACTTGGTGGAAACATTGATGCTTAGTGGAGTTGTCACACTGTAATTTAGATTAGATCATAGCTGTGCTAAAAATGATATGTCATCTTTTTAGCATGGAGAGAAAACCCTGAAAGACTGCAACTAATGATTGTTTTCATTACTGATTGATGTGTTTATTATTACCAACAGTCTAGTACCGAATTTGTTGACAATTATATAAAGCCAAACATGACAGGAAACACTCACATTTGAGAAGCCAAAACAAGTGAATGTTTTTTGCATTTTTCATTGTAACATGACTTAGTTAATTATAATAGTGGTTCTTGATTAATATCATGTTGATCAACTAATTGATTTATAATCATTTTAGCCCTCCTACAGATCTTTTGTAGAACAGCTTTCCCTGTTTTCTTGCTATGGAAATGTGAATAACACACACACACAAACATATATATATATTAGGACTATAAATCGATTAAAATATTTAATCGCGATTAATCGCATGATTGTCCATAGTTAATCATGATTAATCACAAATTAATCACACATTTTTCTATCTGTTCAAATTGTACCTTGAAAAGAGATTTGTCAAGTATTTCATACTCTTATCAACATGGGAGTGGGCAAATATGCTTGCTTTATGCAAATGTATGTATATAATTATGTGTTGTTAATCAATTAACAACACAAAACAATGACACATATTGTCGAGAAACCCTCACAGGTTTAGCAAAAAAATATGCTCAAATCATAACATGGCAAACTGCAGCACAACAAGCAACAACAGCTGTCAGTGTGTCAGTTTGCTGACTTGACTATGACTTGCGCCAAACTGCATGTGATTATCATAAAGTGGGCATGTCTGTAAAGGGGAGACTCGAGGGTACCCATAGAACCCATTTACATTCACATATCTTGAGGTCAGAGGTCAAGGGACCCCTTTGAAAATGGCCATGCCAGTTTTTCCTCACCAAAATTTGGCACAAGTTTGGAGTGTTATTTAGCCTCCTTTACGACTAGTATGACATGGATCCCTTAGGTTTTCTAGTTTCATCATGATGCTCGTATATTCACTCTAGCTTTAAAACTGAGCCTGCTACAACGTCCAAAAGATAGAATGCCGGTCGGATTTTTAAGATGTTAATTAAAAATCGCAAGTGGTGTTAATGTGTTAAAGAAACACTCAGATCAGATACGTTTAAATGATTAGTCTTGGGGAAGGAACAGTCAGTCATGGGTTGCACCACTGCATGTGGATTATGATGAATTTTATTTTATTTCATCGAATAAATTCATATTTATCTGTTTGTATTATTTCCTTATTGTAAGCTAAATAACCCCTGAGGGACAATAGCTGAACTTAAACAATTTTGTACCAGTTTTAGGAAAGACTGGTGCATATCAAAGTAACTAGTTGAACTGTTAGAAACAAAAAGAATAATGTGTGAACTCTTAAAAAATAGCGGCATTCTCCTTTAAATCATGCAACATCACGTGCACCCTCCGATCCTCAATGCTAACTGAACCCCAAGGGAGTTTGTGATGCAGACACAACCTTGTGTAAACCTTACAGGAAGACATTGATAACCATTGTCACCTACCAGTATAAAAGTGGTGCCTGTAATATTACCAATGATTGTAACCTACAGTTTCTAACCCCTGGCCTCAGTGTGACAGCCGTAAGGTAATTAATAGATAATTAGTGTTAATGAATGGTGTTCTAGCTGAAGACAAAAGGACCAATGTCCTGTTTGGCTGGTTTAATGATAGTGGGGGTTAAATACTACCTGATGGTACATGACATGATGCACTTGAAGCCCTCTCCAAGCACAAGAGCCTTTTATGTCTGAAGTGTCTTTTATGTGTTTAAGTCCATGCTCTACAGTGGGATGATGTTCTGCACCGATGAGAACATAAATTATGTGGATTGTGTTTGATCCTTTGAATCCTTTAGCTCCCTAGTAGAACATGTGGAGAGCTGGTCCGTGCTCAGCAGGCAGGCCTGTATATAATGCTGATGCAGTGCATGTGTGTGGTTTCACTGCGACCTTGTTAATTATTCATGGAGGGCATGTCGGGGAGACGTTATGAAGGTAACAGATTTAGCTAATTTTAGTTGTGCGGCTCTGACGTGGACCTGAGGTATCGTTCATTTCTACACTGTCAGTTTAAAGGCACAGTCTGTGATCCGAGTATAAATAAAAGATTGATTGGCAGGTCTTTCGATACACGGCTAACATGAGACCGTAGTTGAATTCGCTTAATTCATATTTTCTGATGCTGTCAAATGGTCGTTAACACCGTTACAACACAGCAGTGATCACTTAACAAACGGTGATTGGTCAATGGTCAAAAAAATGTGAGGTTGTTATTTTCGCTCTGAGTTTGTTGCGTATTGTAACTCTGATGTTTGTTTTTCTGATTTTCAAAGGCGTCACATGGCTAAAGATCATGTGGTGGTTAAAAATATTGATGTACTGTATGTTACAGGCCTCCTTGTGGGAACGCTGGACACTGTGTTGGACTCGACATCCAAAGTTGCTCCCTACCGCATTCTGCACCACACACCGGACTCACAGGTGTATTGGTCCATAGCATGCGGTACGTCGCTGTATTTTCATCTTATTCTGGCAAACATTTCAATAGTGCTGCTGTCAAATGATTAGGTTTAAAAGAATTAATTAAATGTGAATAATTGTATATTAAGTCCAGTGGTGGAAAATAACTAAGTACATTTACTCTAGAACTGTACCTAAGTACAATTTTGAGATAGTTGTACTTTACTTAGTATTTATTTAGTATTTCCATTTTATGCTACATTTTATACTTCTACTCCATTACATCTCAGAGGGACATATTGTACGTTTTACTTCACTACATTTATTTTACCGCTGTAGTCACTTTCATTTTACAAAGAAAACATATGATCAACTTATTAAATATGATGCATTATCATATATTAAAGGCCCCTGAAGTCACCCCAAACATATTTTTATTTTTTTTAATTGTGTAGCACACAATAATAATGCATTATCTTGTGTGCATAAGATAAAAAATATATATGATTTTTTGAAACCTTGAAGTTTTATTTATTTATTTTGCTGGTAATACTCTATTACTTTTACTCAAGTAGAACTTTGAATACAGGACGTTTACTTGTAACAGAGTATTTTTACAGTATGGTATTGTTATTTTTACTTAAGTAAAGGATCTGAGTACTTCTTCCACCACTGATTAAATCACATGTTGAAATTGCATAAAATGTCATGTCACTAAATTATGTCATTTAAGACTATTTTAGCTATAAAGCAAGTCTTTTTTTCTTTTAGACTAAAAAAAAATATATATATATATATATATTTGACAATTGAGTTTTTGTAATCTTTTCTCTCGACTTTGGGTCAGGTGTCACCAAAGAGGAGATCCTTCAGCACTGGGACTGGCTGCAGCAGAACATCATGAGGACACTCTCTGTTTTTGACTCCAGCGAAGACATCACCAGCTTCGTTCAGGGCAAGATTAGAGTAAGAACCTCTGAAAAAAATCCTTTTATTTTTTACTGGGGACGACTGGGAACAGCCCACACAGCTAATATGTCTACATGACAGGTTAATCTCTCAGCAGGGCCTCTTAATTCTTGTAATACTTTGCTCTATAACTTTCAATGACTTATCCCTGTTTATTTAGAGTAATTTTTCTGGCCACTTGGCAAATAAGTAAGTGTGGGTTCATCCCCAACAGCAACATCTTTCAGATTAAATTTAGAGCCGCTTTAAGGAAGATGGTGCATTGACATGTTATCACCCTCGTTGTGCAGTAACCCCTCAATGTTTGATGTTTTAAAGGGTCTTATCGCTGAGGAAGGGAAGACATCCCTGGTGCTGGAGGAAGATCCGGAGAAGTTTCGAGAAGCACTTTTGAGGTTTGAGAAGTGGTTTGAGCTGCCACCGAAGGAAAAGCTGGTCACATATTACTCATGCAGCTACTGGAGAGGCAAAGTACCATGCCAGGGCTGGCTCTACCTCAGCACAAACTTCCTGTGCTTCTATTCGTACCTGCTGGGATCCGAGGGTAAGCTGATTTCTGTGCCATTTATTAACATGAGCTGCCATTTGTCTTGCCAGTTTTTGATGGGTGATAACAAAGACTGTGGCAGCTACTAATGGCAGTTGGCTTTTATGGTCTGAAATGAACACTCTGAGTATTTTTTCATTAGAAAACCGCTCCAGGTAATTACAGGTTCCATAATTGTGAAAAAACATAGCAGGCCTCATAGTGGAGGCAGACTTGAAAAGCAATGTGGATAATGGATAACACTTATTTTAATTACACTGAGTGATATTTTAAGAATTTTCACCATGATGCTATGAACATTTAATTTTTTTGCTAGCAGCAATTCTTTATAATGGTACTATGAAGTATGTTGTTACTGCAGTTCATTTCATATATTGTAATTATTGAGAAAATTTACTTTTTTTTCTTACTTACTACTAGTTACTTAATTGCACAATAATAATTTACTCTTTCATTCAAGATCATTTTACTTGCTGCTGATGATTTTAAAGGGAAACTATGGCCATTTTCAAAATTCATACATATTATTCCTATGGTCTAAGATAGTCCAAAAATATTAGTAAATATGACCAACTCTCTCCCAAATCCACTTGAAAAAACTTGTGATGTCCTAGGGTATAAAGTCTGGAGCTGCTCAATAGGCAATGAATGGGAGGGTGATTTTGTGGACAAACTGAATGTTTGTTTTCTTTTTTTTATACCCAAATTAGCTTTATTCTACTGTAGTGTTGTCAGTTATGAAACAGAAAATGTCCCCATGTACTCAGAACATTCACTTGGATGCTCTCAGTGTCATCTATAACATCTATACTCATTCATTGTCTATGGAGCAGCTCCACACTTTATATCCGATGACATCACAAGTTTGAGTTTTAGCACTCTAGTTTTTGGTGTTCATGTTTACTAATATTTTTTTTTGGACTGTCTTAGACCATAGGAATAACATGTATGAATTTTGAAAATGGGCGTAGTTCCCCTTTAAATTTCCTTTATTGTGATGACTCGACAGTGAAACTGATCATCTCCTGGGATGAGATCTGGAGGCTGGAGAAAACCTCTAACGTCATCCTGACTGAGAGCATCCACGTCTTGGCTAACGGGGAGGACCACTACTTCTCCATGCTGATGCACCTCAATGAAACATTTGTCATCATGGAGCAGCTGGCCGACTACTCCATCAAGCGCCTTTTCGATAAAGAGGCCTTCCAGAGAGAGCCGGCGCTCTCCGACCCTCTGCAAATTACCAAGAGGTAACTGTCTGCCTGTCTGCTGCACTGCAGAGATTTACATGATCCTGTTAGCGCCGGCTGCCAACTTGAAGAGCAGAGTAAACATAAAGTCCGACTTGAGTCAAAAAGCATTTGTGTTTGTGTTAACCTGCCTGGAGTGGCAGGTAGGTCATGCACCCGTAGGCACTGAAATAACCTAATACTGCAGTGCGTAAAAGATTGATATGGAAGGTGACAGTCAGGAGCACGAAAACAAGGTTTTTGTGAGACTGTGTGAGACAGTCTGTAAGCCGGCTAAAAGGATGTTCTTTGAAAACTTAAACGTGACGTTCTACTCATTACAGTATTTTCTGCTTTACTTCCCCCCAAAGAGGCCTAGAAGCTCATGCAAAGAGCGAGCAGTTCCGGTCATTTTTCAGGCTTCCCAAAGAGGAAAACCTGTTAGAGGTGCATGAGTGCTTCCTGTGGGTGCCCTTCAGCCATTTTAACACACTTGGCAAGATCTGTCTGTCCGAGAACTACCTGTGTTTCGCCAGCCAAGATGGAAGCCAATGTCATATCATCATTCCAATGCGAGAGGTAAAGTGAAACTGGATCCTCAAATAGCACCCTGCATACTGATGAACAGCAGAAAAAATTACCGTGTGGTCTGCCAACATCGCCTTCTTCTAGGTTGTTAATGTCGAGAAGCCAGACTCCAGCAGCAGGGCTTTAACGGTGTGTGTGCGCGGCAAGAGGGCGCTGCGTTTCTCCGAGATACGGGACTACCAGCGGCTTGCCACCACGATCCGCAGCAGGTGTGGGATTAGCCCCAGCCCTCAGCACTCTGCGTCAACAGAGGTAACGTGTTTTATTCGTGCCGTTGTACACTTGACTTACAGTTATGAGTGCTTTCTGACATTGAAAACTGACATGTATTTATGACTTAAGGCCATACGAGGCGAGTGCCAGTCGCTCATCAACCACTTCGAGGACAACCCAGAGGACGTAACACTGATGGTGGGACAGAAAGACAGCAGCAAGGCTGTGAGCACTGAAGCTCTCATGACTGTTTTCCACCCCCAGGATGTTGAAAACCTTGAACCTAAAATGGTAAATATCAGAGTTTTGTTCACTTGTTTTCAGTGAAAAGCACATTCTCTTACAGAAATCTGACTGGATTGCCTTTATGCAATTGTAATGCACCAGAACCTTCTCATGCTCTGCAGGATGGGGGGTGTCTGGGTGGGTGTCTGACCAATTCAAGGGTGGACATAAATAAAAATTAAGCATGCATCTGTTGAGAAATACAACCAGTTTCAACAGTGTTGCAGAGCATGTACAATAACTCTGTGGTGCGTGCTACTAGGGGTGGGGTAAAAATATCGATACAGCATAGTATCACGATATTTTGCGTGGCAATATTGGATCTAAGTATCTTAAGTATCATGATAATATCGTATCGTGGGGCCTCTGGTGATTCCCACCCGTATGTTCTACGTGTGTGTTTTACAGCTTAAAGAAAAGATGAAGGAACAGTCTTGGAACATCCATTTTGCTGAATATGGACGCGGCACGAGTATGTTCTTCACCAGGAAGACGCGAGACTTGATTGTTCGCGGTGTTCCTGAGGCCTTGAGGGGAGAGCTGTGGATGCATTTTTCAGGTATTTACATAGCAGACATGTTATGTGCAGTAAGTGATATACAGTGTCTGTGTTTTGCCAACGAAGCCTTGCATGGTTGAAAGTGCTAAATACACAAGTGCTCACTCAACATAAATAATTAAGTAAAACATGGTTGGTGTGGGATCTCTGCAGCTGCTGCATGTGTTTTTGGACTGACTGTGGTTCTGCCTCTGCAGGAGCTGTTAATGACATGGCCACTCACCCCGGCTACTACACGGACCTGGTCGAACAGTCTCTGGGCACGAGCACTTTGGCTACAGATGAGATCGAGAGAGACTTGCACCGCTCTCTGCCAGAGCACCCTGCCTTTCAGAGCGACACGGGAATCTCAGCTCTACGCAGAGTCCTCACTGCTTATGCATTCAGGAACCCGAAAATTGGCTACTGCCAGGTACTTTGATTTCTTGTTTTCAACGGGGCTGAAAAAACCTTGATCGACTCTGATAACAAACACTCAGAAGCTCTTAAGCTTTGTTCACACTAAGAACGACACCGCGACAGTTTACAAGTCAATGGAAGCCGGTGACATGAAGCTGCAAACTGATGCCCGACACTTGTTGCTGTGTGACGGGCGGGAAGCACTGCAAATAAAGTTGAGCTTGTTTCGACTTTTTTTAGCGCTCCAATGACGCGGTGTAGCATCAACTAATGATATGTTTTTGTTTCACCCTGTTCCGTTCCATCTAAAATTGCCGTTGGCCAGTTCTCAGTGCTATTTAATGACATAACTACGGCAAAGAGAGCTTGAACGAGCGCTTGTAGTGTGAACATAGCATTTGAGGCTTTGAGTAAAATGCAGGACCAGTCATTAGCCAATTACTGTATGTAACCAGAAGTTTATCACTGAAAAATATAAGATGAATATGAAAAACATGGGCTGTATCCAAAATCACTCACTACTCACTATATAGTGAGTTTACCATTTTGTAGTACTGTCCGAATGTATTGTGAGTGTTATTATACCCTATATAGTGGACTTAAAGTATCCCACAATGCATTGTGAGAAATAGTGGACAAACGATGGTCACTAAACAGGCACTATATACCATCATGCTTTGCGCTGAAGGAAAAAATGTCAGACTGATGACAGTTGCGGTGCGAAAATAATATATTTAATGTGAGCAGAGTAGCACATCACAACACAGACGGCAACAAAGTACTTTGCATTAATTAATTTGAGGAAAAAAAAGTTTATTGCCACAACGGCAGACGGCAGCGCATCTCCGTTGTACTCCTTCTGTTCTTACCTTTCACTGTAAATCCCTACATATATACGCTGTATCACTGCTCAGTGCTCACCAGGGAGAACTTAAATTCACTCAGAGCATTTCACTAAGAGGCACCTCAACAAAATAGCTTACAATTAGGGCTGCATGATTTTGAAAAAAATTGCTAATTGTGATTATTTTGACTGATATTGCAATTTGTGATATGATTTTTGATATTAGAGGGTATGATCATTTGTACATCATTATTGTAATTTTCATTGAAAAACGTGATTTTTGCGGGGATCTGTACCAAACAAAGATGTTTTCTTAAGTCTGTTGAATATGATGTGTAGGCAGAACATCTCTGCAGCACCACAATATTAAATTTGAAATGGTATTTTGACACACATTTCACCTTTAACAAATATTGCAATTTCCTCCTCATACTGCGATTTTAAAATTGCAGTAGGCCATATTGCGATTTTGATAACATTTCGATTAATTGTGCAGTCCTACTTACAATATGTATTTATCACAAAAATATATGTCGGTAATTATTATTGATGGTCTACCAGCTGACTATCTATCACATTTTAATTGTGCAACAGCAAAGACCTGATGAACGGCACAAAGAAAATTACCTGAGTAGTTTCCGAAAGTGTTTTTTCATTTTACAGATGAGCTCACTATACAGTCCTCTACATAGAACTCCCTGGATAGCAAGTAGGAAGTAGTGAATAAGTGAATGATTTCGGACACAGCCATACAAAAATAGTGTCCAGCCAATTTGCTCTCATGATCATTCTTTAGCTCTTCATTTGTAGTGGTAATTTATGTGAGATTATCCTTTGTTTTTACTGTTTTAACAGTGAAAGGTGAGGTGACGGTTATGGTACAGACTTCCAACAAAAACATATAATCCTTACGGTTTTAAACCCCTGTGTCCTTTACTGTGATTGTTAATTTCATGAGGAGGGCAGCAACTCTGAAAAGCAGAGGTGATTTTTATAAAAAGGCTAAGTACAGTAAGCCATAAGTGATGAAAACCATTGAAAACCTTTTCAAAAAAGCACTGATGCTCTGAAATACATACCATTTTGACACACACACCTTTATCTTTATATCCAGTTAACCTTATTCTTACAACTGAAGTAGTTTTAAAATCCCTTTTTTCCTGTTCAGGCCATGAATATCCTCACCTCAGTGCTCCTGCTCTACGCGAAAGAAGAGGAGGCTTTCTGGCTCCTAGTGGCCGTCTGCGAGAGGATGTTGCCGGATTACTTTAACCGCCGAATTATTGGTGAGAGGGGAAGCGATGATTCTCACACCGTTTCTGCTGGTGATAAAATTTTAATGATCTCAGGAGTGAAGTCACACTCTGAAATGTTGCCTATCTTTCTTTCAGGCGCTCTGGTCGACCAGGCGGTGTTTGAGGATCTGATCCGAGAACACCTCCCCCAGCTGGTGGAGCACATGACGGACCTGAGTTTCTTCTCGTCCGTGTCCTTGTCCTGGTTCCTCACTCTCTTCATCAGTGTCCTGCCCATAGAGAGCGCCGTGAACGTGGTGGACTGCTTCTTCTACGACGGCATAAAAGCCATTCTGCAGCTCGGCCTGGCGGTGCTGGACTACAACCTGGAGGCTCTGATCAGCTGCCATGACGATGCAGAGGCCGTCACCATCCTCAACAAGTCTGTGTGAACACAAAACAAAGCAGGACTGATGTATTTTAGACGTTATCACCGTGTAAATCTCTCTTACTCTGATGGTGTTATTTCAGATTTTTTGACAGCGTGACAAACAAAGACAGCCCCTTGCCTTCAACAGTGCAGCAAGCTTCAGTAAGCAATAACGACAAATCATCCCACTTCAAGGTGGATATCAGTGAACTGATCAGAGAGGCATACGAGGTACTACATTTTTTCCGTGTCAGTTTTATTTAGTGATGTCTGTGTTGTGGTTGATTTAACTAATTGTGCCTTGTTTTAGAAATATGGAAATATTCGCTCAGAGGATGTCGAGAGTTCACGGAAAAGAAACAAACTGCATGTGATTCAGACACTGGAGGATACAACCAAACAAAATGTGGTAAGTGGCCATTGAGATTACAGTAGTTAGTGTACTTTGCATTGTTACTGTTAAAGTTGTTCCAATACCAGTATAAGAAATGCACCTGATACTGCCCAAAATTCAGTATCAGGTATCGGGGAGTACGCCAGTCTATGCACCGATCGGATACCATAATTTATTAACCCAGAAAATAATCAACATGTTTAACCGAAAATCAATTCTTCTTCGCGGCTACAAAACAGTTACCTTCACTGTGCTTTCGCCCTGGATGTATCATGGCTGCCACTGGCAACTACTGCTTTAGAGCAGCGAAGAAGAAGTGATTGCAGGTGGTCACATGACGATAGCAAACAACAACAGTGCAGTGCCAGTGGAGAGTGTAACGGTAGTCAGAGCGAGGAAAATGTCAATTCCATTTGACAATATTTCACAGTGGAACATCCAACAAGTAAAACGGCGATATGTCCAGTGTGTAAGGCTTCCGTTCCGAGGGGTGGCAGTACCCTAGTAAGGTGTGTGAGTATTACACCCTGCAGGACAAATTAGCACACAGGCTGTCTACTGAGGAGACCGCTAAGAGGATACGGATATTTATGTTCTTTTTAACTGACAAACTGAATAATAAAAGAAAGGTCTTTTGCATTCATTGTCTGTATGTATTTGTCCATGCTTTACAAAGGGTTTAACCTGAGCCAGGCCAGGCTCAGGTTAAGCCTGGCCATACAACAAAGATAGTAATCATATCTTATCCATACATGGTCAGTAGTAAACAGCTGTTAAATAATATTAATAATAATAACTTTATTTTTTTTACCGCGCTGGTATTGGATCGGTGCTCGGTATCGGCAGATACCGCAAGTTCAGGTATCGGGAAGGCAAAAATAGTATTGGAACATCTCTAGTTACTGTGGTATTAAGGATGAATTAAATTGTATTTTCAGATTCGGGTGGTGACCCAAGAAGTCCGATTCAGTGCCTCACATCTTGACGGGCTTTATAACTTGTTCAAAGTGAGTCAAAGTGTCATCATACAATGTCAACAGACATAATTAAAAAAAATGGAGAAATGGGCGAGTTATATATTTTTTTGGTTTCTATTTTCAGAGGCAGCATTTCCTCTGCTGCTACTGGACAATGAAGAGTCCGGCTCTGCTGCATCACGACCCCAGCCTGGCCTACTTGGAGCAGTACCAGTTGGGCTTCCAACAGTTCAGCGTGCTCTTCTCCCTGCTGGAGCCCTGGGCTTTCTGCAGCCCCAAGAGCACCCTCTCCCTCTGGGTCTTCCGCCTGATAGACGAGAACCAGGATGGCCTCGTCAACTTTAAAGAGTTCTGCAGCACCCTTGGTGAGTTTACTCGCTCTCTGCTCTCTACTAACGCAACCTCAGTATCCCTACTGCTATAATTTCTAACTGCTTCTCCCGCAGACACTTTGTACAGCGGATCGTTCACAAATAAGCTGAAATTCCTCTTCAAGCTGCACCTGCCGCCAGGTGAGTGATGAACAATTGTAGCAGCAATTTTAAATGACAAGTCATGTGACAACTCTAACCCCTAACCCACTGTGTTGTCTCTCTGTCTTTTGTAAACTACGAAATGCATTACAGTGAACCTTGAGCTCCAACCTCTGACCCATTTTCTCTCACAACATATCTACAGTGCTGATATACACCAGCAGGTTCAAAGATCAAGCGCAGCCAATGTTTTCAGACTGGATCCTTATCGTTCTCTAGATTCTACCTAACATGACAGCAGCAGACAGAAGCAGCCTAGAGTGAAACACAAGGTCAGATAGACATCAGTCTTTGCTCTACAGGGCTTGAAAATGTAGGAGTCGTCTAATAACGCAGCGTTTGTTGAGTGAGCACATTGCCCGGGGGTAGAAACTGTCCGTGAATGTGTGTCTGCATGATGTGGCACCGCGGGCTCGAAGGCAGGGGTAAGAATAGTCTGTGTTGGGTGAAAGAACTTTGCCATGGCAACGATGGGTGTGAGGAGCTGTGAGGGCATTTTGCAGTGGACTAGTTTCTCCACAAAGAGGATCTGTGATGAGGATGAAGTGCTCAAATTACAACTGACAGCTTAGCAGCAGCAGAAGAGCACTGAGTCACCGTTTGCAATGTGCCAGGCCAGTGAACGTCAAGCAGCAAAGCTTGTTTTATGTCTCGTGGAGAGTGTGTATTGCTTCAGCACCAAGGACAGGTCCCCGGTACTGAACCCTCACAGACTCCAAACGTTGTCTGATAAATGGGACAGCACATATGTGATATTGTTTTTACCTGGACAGTGATGTTTCTATGCACAGTAAAGTGTGAGGTTGATATTTCAGTATGGACTATAAGGAAGTTGTTGTTTGCTTCTTGTGTAGAAGTAATAGAGTTCTGTCGGACCAAATCAACATATTTGATGTCACCATGGCTGCCATCATATGACAAACACACACATTCAGTGTTTTTTTGTTTTTTTATGATGCAAAATTACACTGTCATCACCGTTTTTGGCGTCACAACGCTATGCATTGTGGGTTTTCCCCCTCGAGCAAAGTTGTCAGAGTTACGGACTTATGCAAAGGGTGCAGAGAGTGTGCAGAGAGAGCTGAAAAAAAATAAATCACAGTGATCACAAACGCTTGCTGATTTCACAGCGGGACAGCCCTGGGCCCTGGAACTGGGCCAAACGCTCCATTGATCAAGGAAATGGAATCATGTGCTATTTAGAGCTGAGAGGCTGTACGTTTTTCAGTCCAGACTCAAAGAACAGCAGCTGTGTTCACTCATCAGCTTCAGTCAGAGAGCAGGGAGTACACAGTGACACCATCTGTGTCGTGATTGGTTGTAGGGAACACAAAATGTCTTGTTGTTCCTTTAACTCAGTGGTTCCCAACCTATTTTCCTTGAAGCCCCCTCTACTTGTATCTAAGTACATCATCATACAAAAAAATTACAAATCCTTGAACAAAATCCTCAATTTGAATAAATTGATTCAGTGTATTAAATGAATTAGTCTTTTTTATTAAATCAACTTTCTTTAATAAATATAACTGAATGAAGTGATGACGTCTTGACGGAATCGCCAAGTGAATGCAGATACATTATATGAAATTTTTTTGGTAATGCTTTAATTAATTTGACTATAATGGCATTAGAGCCAAAATATATTTTTGTTATTGTGGTTAAATAAATGTAATTTATGGTGTTGTTAGATTGGTGCTAGACCGCCCCGTTACTACAGGTGCAGGCCTCCCTTTGTGTGCGTCAAGCAGGAGAGAAAATTGCTTTTTGACCGCAGTGAAAATGTTCTTTTTGAAAGGCTAAACGCCAACAAACTACTACGAACAGAATATTTCATTAGACTTTGCTACTAAGTAGCAAAAAATATATATTTTTAATTAGTTTTATACAGACTTTTGTATAAATCCATCAAGTGTTATTATAATTTTAGTTATACATGAGCAAACCCCTGTGATCTTTGGCGCCACTACCTTAACTTATAGCTACAGATAGGAGTGCTAACAATGTTAACATCAGGATTGCACTTACTATTAACAGTTGTACATCTGTGGAGCATGAACATGATTACACATGGCAAATAGTCTATTAAATTATGCTTTATCTTGTGTGCAAGTTGAAATTTAGTTTAAATGTTTTCACAGAAAATCATTATTTATCTTTGTGCAAAGGTGATCATTTGAAGCATCGTTGACATGGGGGGGAAAGGCCAGAATTTGAAGATAATAATAATTTGGAGATAATCAATATGTTTCATGTTCATCTGCCCATTCGATTTTAAATAGTATTTTAGATTTTAGATGGAAATTAGTGCTCAAGTCTGGCAAGTGAGGAAAGGTCACCACAATCATTAAGGTTCATTCAGTTTGGATACCATCACAGACACACAGAGCGACTAACAAGGCAATCTTCCGGCTGTGCCACTTGTGCAGCACGAAGCTGTCTGCCAAATATAATGACACCGCTGGCTCGTGAGGGTAATTGTGTAACCCAGCAATGCAAACTGACACACAGGCATGAACACACTCAGTCATTGGTGGGGGTTGGAGCACAGAAGTATAGCACATCTCATTCAACATCAACAAAGATTCAATCTATTTTTAGGATTGTTAGATGGGGTTGCATTACACTGTATCTAATAAACTGATGACTCAGCGTATACAGATATCTATGTTGTTTTCTTTAATCAAATTCTTTAAAGAGGACCTATTATGCTGTTTTGCGTTTTCCCTTTCCTTTAGTGTGTTATATAGTTTTTTGTGCATGTAAAAGTTACAAAGCCCAAAGTCCACGCCAAAGGGAGTTACTCTCCCCCACAGAAACACTGCTCCTGAACTGCTTGAAACGCCTTGCGTGAAGTCCTGCCTTTTCTTCCGTAACGTGGTGATGTCACCAAGTAATACATTTGCATAATACCTGCCTAGCGGGTAATCTGGGGGAGGGTGTGACAAGAGGTGCCGCAGCATAGCCGTTATGAGAAAAATATTTTTTATATTATAATATATAATATTTTTCTTTCTTTCTTTAAAGCATTTAAACATGTTCTAGTAGAAACCCAAAATACAAGTATGAACCTGAAAATAAGCATAATAGGTCCTCTATAACAAATCTACATTGCTCCTCTGTCACCTCTATGTCTTCATCTTTCCTCACTTACAATCGGTATCTTCTAGCTTTCACAGGTAGTCCTTTGCACTTAAAGGAACAAAGAATCCAGCACTTTATTCCAGTGACTGAAGACTCCTCTCACTTGAGTAGACTCACTGGTTAGCCTCTTTACTATCTTTTCCTTTTAAAACTCAAATTTCTCCTTTTACCCTTTCCTCCTAAATTCTGTCATAATTCTGTCCTGATGTTTGCCTGATTTCCTTGAATGCATTGATTTATTCTTGAAGCATTTCTCTGTGCAGTTTGTTCACACGCTGCTTCTGTATTTTAGCATTTGATCTGCCAGAAGATGGTGTGATAAGGAAAAGCCCTGAAAGAGGTAGTATTTCACCCAAATTGATCACAAACACTCCATGGCTATAACAAAAAAAAACTGTAATTGTCTTAGTTTTGTGTGATGGTTTACAGTTTGTGTGTGAAATTGACAGGTAAAGGAAAAGTGGACCTGCAGGCCTACCTGAAACAATGGCAAAATGAAATACTTAAGAAAGAGGAAACCATTAAGGACCTGCCTCGAATTAACCAGGTAATTTAATCCATGTTGTTTTTATTGACTGAAGGGGCCATTTTCTTCCGGAAGTGACAAAAAATAAAATTTAAAGCTGAAGTAAATATGATGAAAAGTTATTTTTATAAAATGGTCACTATATCCTGACAGTAGTACATGAAACAGATAATCTGTGAAAAAATCATGTTCCTCTGCCTCCCTCTAGTGCTCGTAATGGCATTTGCAAGAGTTCACAGCTGCCGAACCTTAACAACCAATCAGAGCCAAGCAGTCTCTCGAGCAGCTGTCAATCACTGCTCGTGAAGCTTGTGAACACCGAACAAACTGGCAGCGCAGAACAAAAATGAATCAAGACTCTGTTACTGTAATGCCTATCCTCGCCTTTTCAGAACCATATTTTAGTGTACTGTTAAACTGTAAAATAAGAAACCCGGCCGCCATGTTGAAAACAGTCTAGCCACAACCAAGCACCGCCCACCGGCCAGAGCAAACTTTATAATTTTACAGCTAAACAGTACACTACAAGATGTATCTTACATTTGAGGAGAGAAATAGGCATTACAGTAACAGAACATGTATTCATATTTGATCAGCACTGCCTAGTTTGACCGTTTGATCGAAGTTCACAAGTTTCGCAAGCAGTGATTGACAGCTGATGTAGGGACTCCTCGGCTCTGATTGGTTGGTTTCCTTCAGGCGTGGTAAAATCTTGCAAATGCCATTAGGAGCAATAGGAGGACACAGAGGAACATGATTTTTTTCACAGATTATCTGTCTCATGCACTACTGTCAGGATATAGTGACCGTTTTATAAAAATAAGTTTTCATTTTATTTGCTCAAAGTTACCGGCTGCAGCTTTAACTTCACACTTTCACAATAAAACCACCTAAGTGCACAACACTTGCTTATTTTATTATTTTCTATCTCAGACTCAGTTCATCCAGTTCTCCAAGACGCTGTACAACATCTTTCATGGCGCTCCAGAGGAGGAGTCTCTGTACCGAGCCGTGGCCCATGTGACCAGCCTCCTCCTGAGGATGGAGGAGGTGGGACGGAGGCTGCAGGAGCAGGAGCTGAGGAGCCCCCCCGAGTCCACAAAGCCTGCCGACACCACTGCTTCTGCTGAGGAGGAGCAGCCTTCAACGGAAGAAGCTCCTACCACCCCTGAGAGCTCCGAAACTTCCAGCTCCCACAACAGCCAGGACGCAGGGCCCGACCTCACGGAGATGGAGTGGTCCTTTTCTTTTGAGCAGGTCCTGGCTTCTCTGCTCAACGAGCCGACCGTAGTCAGCTTCTTCGACAGGCCCGTGGACGTTCAAACTAAACTGGGACAAGCTAGGGTTGCCCAGTTGAAGTTAAAGGCCAATAAGTGAAAGGATGCATAAGTGAATTGATACTGTGAGTCTGATTCAAACCCACAAGTCACCATGAATTTGCTTTCTCCACTTGGATAGGGGCAGCGGGTTTTGGCAAGGCAGACAGCGAGATTACTGCTCAAATGGTATCGTAAATAAAGAGGAGACATCAGATTTTAAAATCTGGGGTGCAACATGTGTTCAGGCAGATGATGATCAGCAATGATGGCTAATGAAATAAGTAAGGCACAAAAAACACTGTTACAGGCCACTGACCAACACCTTTAGTGCATTTTCATGTCAGGCCTCCCTGCATACCGTAGGCTGTCCTTCCTCAAATCTGATTATGCATTTTCAACCTCTGTGATGAGGTTCATACTCTCATGTAGCCTCAGATTCTTTGGATTTTATGGAAGTTTAGTTGAACATATTTCTTTCCCCTATATGCCATGGAGCACACACAGTATAGTTTTGTATTGTGTAAGGGACATTCAGTACTAATGTCCCCTGTATTTAGAAACATGACAGAAGAGTTTGTCCTTCCCTCTGTCATCAACAAATGACTTAAACAAGATGACTGAGAGTCCACAGGAAGATGCTCCCTCTGGATATCTTGATATTCTCTTTCAGATTGCTAACTGTAAATCCTAACGTGTCCCGTGACTTCAGTGTCTCCTGTTCTTAGGCAACATCAGTGTTATTCTGTAAATGTCAACTTATTGTGAGAAACAACAGCTTTCCAGTTGAAGAGGCCCAGAATAAACAGTAGTACAGTGAGTAAGGACAAGCAGCAGAGTCGTCCCTGGAAGCCATAAATAGATTTCAGAGATTACCTGAATGACGATGTCAGATGCATTTTTATTGAGCGCATGAAAGATTCAATTATGGTATTATAGATTTTGCAATAATACATGAGCCGTACTGCCACACTCATCCGTCTCGTTCCTCCAACAGCAGCACTGCAACCGATTCGACTTATCAAGCCATTAAATAGGCGCTCTCAGTCGCTATAAGCAACATAAATGTGGGTCATTAGGAGCCTACTACACACACCACGTTGCAAAAGTTAAAGTGAAACTTAAAAGCAACACGTTCTAACTTTGTAAAACCGAATGAAATGTCATGTTTTGAACACAAATAAAAAGGCGTCTTTAGGTGTAGGCAACAAAACTACAAGTTCATTAGGTTTAGGCAACTAAACTACAAGTTCTTTAGGTTAAGGCAACAAAACTACAACTTCTTTAGGTTTAGGCAACAAAACTACAACTTCTTTAGGTTTAAGCAACAAAACTACAACGTCTTTAGGTTTAGGCAAACAAATCAATTAAGTTTTAGGAGAAAAAAAACGTGTTTTGGGTAAAAAAAACTACGAACACAAAGACAACTACACGTTGTTCATTTTACACGGGATGCGAACACTGGTCTCCTGGGTGAAAACCCTGTGTTTTCATCTCCAACCTCCACCCCATATGGAGTTTCACACTGTCTATACTACAGCACCTGACTTCTGCTTCTGCTCCTGTTATAATTATTACGGTTGCTAGAGGTCGCTGTCGTGTTTTTTTTTTTTATACCTTCTTTCGGTGATCTACCATCTGAATAGATGATCAAACCAACTAGTGGGTGTAATAGGCCCGTTTTGTCCCACATCTATGGGGCTTATAGCGACTGATAACACCTATTTAATAGCCTGAAAATGGTCTAATCGGCTGAGCACACACAATGACAATATTATAGCATGACTTCGACTATGTCATACTGGAAAGTCTGTAAAGGTAAAATTGTTTGTATTCCACAGTGCTGCTGCAGGAAAACGTTCTGCCTCGGCTTCTGAAAATGTGCGTGATCTACAGAGTGCGATTGGTTGATGTATCGTTTGCTTACGTCTGTCTTACTGTATATGTAGGATGTTATGCTCAACTATAAGTGCAGCATTTTGTACATAAGGATCAGTTCAATAGTCGTTTAATTATTGTAAGATATGAGCTACTAGTGGACTGTTGTGGACGCAACGTAAACCTTTTGAAGGACATTTTGTTTCATCAAATCTCAGGGTGCAATTTGTGTAAAATAAAAAGGGAGAAAAGGGATATTTTTTTCGACCTGGGATATAGAAAGTATACGACTGAGTTATACATAGCTTACAAATGTCTGTAAGATTACAAATATAAGAGCATGTGTGTAGCATAGTTACAGGATTCGCCACATTATGCTAGCTGTCAATGAACAGCAATTATTACTGCTCGCTACAGAAAGCCAGATCTAACTTACAGTATTTCTGTTTAATTTTTATCTGTGCAATTTCTGCTTCTGCTTTGTTTTTTGCTTCTATCTCAGTGAATCATTTGCACAGTTGTTTGAGATTCACACGTTTGTAGATATGCCTGTATCTCGGCTAGATCCCGCAAGGTCATGACCGCTTCAGCTGCAGCTTGTCGTCTCCAGGGGCCAAATTCACACATTTATAGAGCTTTATCTCTGCTTGTCTTTTAGAAGCTCTTTAAGCGCAAGTGCAATTCTCCATGTGCTTTATTTTTTATTATTTTCCCATTTGCTAAGAACGTTTTGTGGTTATTGTTTCACTTAAGATTTTAGAACCAATCTGAAAAGTATTTCATTGTGTAATTATTGGGTTAATTGATATAGATTGTTGAAGTGAGCTGTCTTTGAAAATAACTCATGAACTGAAAAGACAAATCTGTCACTGTTTACATGACTAATGTAAAAAAAATATTTATCAAAATACACCCCATTCATCTCTTGATATCATTACTTAAATCTAAAACTACATCAATGACTTCAGTTCAGTAAAAGGAGAGCGCAGCAACCTTCAACCTTTCAAAACAGCAACTCTATTTCCATTATTTAAAAAAAAAAAATTCACCTACGACCATGGTCTGACTACTTCAGTACGACTGTTCCCCGGCAGTTTCATGCTGTATTTGTAACTTCTCTGAACTTCAACAAGTTATTATATAACTCTAATTACAAGCTCTTATCAAAGACTGCGTTGTGCTCTTTCTGCGAGTGTTCTGAGCTTTTGTTGCTTAGTCGATTTCTAATAATATGCGATAAAATCTTAAAAAGTAGAAATCATACAAAAGTTTCATTTCATTTGGTGGTCTTTATGAAATAAATGAATAGTGGTTAAGACAAAACAAACCTTGTGATGCTCAGTAATTTCCTAACTGTGTTTCTTTAGGCATAGCTTCTGGAAAGTGGCACTTATGATGAATTATTTTTTTAGCCTGAAATAGTTTGCGGTTTCCGCTCGGTGGGGACTTAAATGAAAGGCGGTGACTTTGTAGAAACAGCGGATGGAAAAACGGACAGTTTTGAAATCTTCATCCCCCTGGCAAGCTGTCAGATTTGCCATTAAGCATCAGAGTGTATACAGTAGGCATGGATAACACTCCAGCTCCTGCATTAGTATATGATTAATCAATACTGTATACTGTACGTGCAAGTGTAGTCTGCAGCTTTTTATAGTCTGTAGCTTTTGCTTGAACGCTTGTTTTGCAAAATATGTGAAGCACAGATATTTCTGTTTACCTGCTTGATTAAGCTTTCTTTTTGTATCTCCATTCAAAGGTATCAGAATAAAGAGTGATGATTCTATGAATAATGAGGTTTGGGTCTTTCTGAGTGTCACCTGAAGCACCTGAGATCTACACACACACCAACCATCAATTGAAATGTGACTCATAACATGTTAATTGCTACTTGTTTATTCATGTCTTAAGGGTCATAACAAGCTTCTGCCTTTGGGTTATCCTTCAGTAAGTACTGTAAGTTTATATTTCTCTATATGCATGTAATATAGGGATATTAACATAGGATTTTATTGTGTTTTATGTATAAATAAATATAGTCATGGGTGGATAATCCTATGACCGTTGGCAAGTCTTAATTAACCCACATGCTTTCAAATCCAGAAATGATCTGGGATTGATCCATTTTTGTAATTAAGTAAAAATATATCACCTGAGATCAGAGTTCATGAGTGATTGACAGCTGCTTAGAGACGGCAGACTCCAGCTTGGCTCTGATTGGTTGTTTTCCTCCGGTGTGTGAAATCTTGCAATTAAGAGCACGGGATGACACAGAGGTACCTGTACATGATTTTTTTTCAGATTACCTGTCTCATGCACTACTGTCAGGATCTAGTGCCCATTTTATAAAAATACTTTTTAAATCATATTTGCTTGATTAATGACATAAGTAACTTCAGAGATTTGCCATGCTTTCAACACACATTTTGTTGCTGCTGGGAATCCATTTGTTATGGCGTACCCAGGATCTGCTCTTAATAGTAAGCCATACCTCTAAGTTCACCCCATAGGCCTTCACTACCTCTGCTGTTAGGGAGGCACTACAAGCTATCGACTTTAGGAAAGCAACTTGGAAGGATAAACTAGATCCTCTGTGCCCCTTTTATTGCTGAACAAATCACACATCTCTTTAATCTCTCCATTTCTACTGGAGCTATCCCTCAGGTCTGGAAAACTACACATCTAATCCCAACGCACAATGGTGGTGATAAAAACAATCTTAATAACTATCGCCCAATTTCCAAACTGTCTGGTCTTGCTAAATTCTTAGAATCAATAGTTGAAAGTCAGTTCAAATCATTCCTCTCAAGAACTTCTGTGTTAAATACAAAACAATCTGTTTTCAGACCCAAACATAATACTGCCACTGCTATTACTTTGGTTATAAATGATATTGTATCTGCTGTTGACTAGGGGAAATATTGTGCTGCCCTCTCTGTCGATCTAACAAAAGCATTTGACACTGTTGATCATGCCATGCTCCTGCAGAGGTTATATGTGAAATTGGTTTGGATTATAAATCCTGGAAATGGTTTCAGGACTACCTGTTTCATAGACAACAATGTGTGATTCTGGGAAATTATCGTTCTGTCAAAGGGGGTTCCACCGGGGTCTTTATTCGGTCCTGTCTTGTTCACAATTTATATTAACAATATTATGTCCTTAACAAATTGTAACGGCCATCTTTATGCAGATGACACAATTCTGTGTTGCTTTGCAGCCCAGTCACAGCAATTTGTGAAATAGTCAGATAATTTAATGTATTGATTCAATTCAATTGATACAAGGAAGCTATGACTCAATATACTGTATGCTTATTAGGGCTGTGTATTGGCAAGAATCTGGCCATACGACACGTATCATGATACAGGGGTTACGATTCACTATATTGCGATGTTGCAAACATGGCGATATATTGTGATTTTTTAAAATCTAATTTTAGGAAATATATAAAGAACACACCACCATATGAATAAAATCTGAGTTAAAAAGTTTACTTTTTTATGCAATCAGAACAGTGGGATCTGTATTTCTATTTATCACAGTCCCTGTAACATCCAAATATCATAGCATTATACTCTGAGAGGGCACATCCTCTGAGAGGGAACATGCAAGTCATATTGCAAATGAAATAAAGTATTGACTGATTTAATCTTTGCATGTAAACTATTAATTGAAAATCAGTACAGTGTTTCTGTGAATTGATACAGTATCAAAAAACATAATATCGCGATACTCAATATTTTCTTACACCCCGAATGCTTATTAGCCTATATCTGTCATCGTTTTTGTGAGAGAGGCTCCAAACAGGAGCCACAGGTCACCCACAGGTCTGGAAGTTCTTTGCCCCCTCACAACAGCTGACTACGCCACCACCAACGAACAATAAATATCTACAGACAGTCCCTGGCATGTTTCCTGTCCAGGTCTGGGCCCACAAAAGCTTTAAAGGGTCCCGCCTCATATGGTGCCCCAGCCTACAGTAAGAATGGCAAATCCTGGCATTAGGTTATAATGGTTATGTTATAATGCATTTTGAAGACGACAGCTTCAGTAAATAAAACCTTAAAAGCTTTTTAAAAACACTACTGCGCTTGGTGACAAAAGTCCAATAATCTACACTGATAATCATTGTCCACTTCCTGGCTTTTCACACCACGTGTATGTGGGAGTAGGATGAAAATGCATTAAAAAATGTACATTCCATATGCAAATGATGTGTTGAGCATGTAGACGATGCAAAATGAAATATGGTGCTACCATATACTAGAGGACTTATTTTTTATATCTTGGGGAAAGAGAAGCACAATTGTTGTTTGTTATCCTCTCTCTCCATTAGTGTGTCATATTTGGACCTGAAAAGCAGGCGTTATGATGGACAGTCTTATTGCTTACTGGCGACACAGCAGCTACAAAATTAGCCTCTTTATGGCGTGACAAAAATACGGGACCATACAGTACATATACAGTAGGCCCATAATGAATCCTCATTAACAGTGAAATGTCCCCCCGTTAACTCGTCCTAAATAGTGCACTCTGTCTGTCTGATTTACGAGTATGACAGTGTGACTCGGTGACGGATGGTCTCTGCGTAACACTCATACTATTCTGGCTCAGAGATTTGGTTGCATATGGTTGCAACCCAGAGTTCACAACCTTCACCCCCGTCACCTGTTCAGTTTTCAGCCTTGTCTTGTCAAGAGAGTTGCTCTGGAAGTTTCAGAGTTCTTGTCTTGGTTCATAACATTGATTAAAGTCAATGGAGACCTTTAAAGGGATAGTTGGGATCTTTTGTGGGGTTGTATGAGGTACTTATTTATAGAATAAGTCGGTGTATTAAGACCTTTACACACCAGGGGTTGACGAAGAAACAACACCAAAATGTGAAATACTCACCTGCGATTATTTTATGTATAGGGCTTTTATTGTGAAAGGTATGAACAGAATGAGTGTATTGGTCTGAGCTGCCTTTGTTGTTTCATAAACTCAACACAATTACTCAACCCGTTCCACACAACATGATTGGTTGATGCTATTATTCATGGTGCGAAAACTCGTTCTGAAAAAAAAAACTCTTGACAAAAACAACAGTTTCGAAAAACTATATTGATGTGCAAATTAATCGCACAAAAAAAACTAAAATTAATCAATATCAGTTTAAGTGTACCCTATATTTAGAATATAATAAATAAATAATAATATACCACCCTGTCATCAGACAGCCCTCTCAGAAAGAAAACTGAAGCCGTTCTCTTTGCTCTCCTCAAAGCCACCAGACTCCATTGACAAAAACAGTAATTTTATCTTGCAGAACACGCAAGTTGCTGGTCTATCTCTGCCTCGATCGAACAAAAACAAACTAACCAATCGAGGCAGCGGTAGACCAGCAACTTCCATGTTCTGCAAGATAGAACTACTGTTTTTTACAAAGGAGCCTGGTGGCTTTGAGGAGAGCATATGGATATAATTGTTTCAGTTCCCAGTTGGAAAGGGCTGTCTGAAGCCAAATTAAGGCAGTGAAAATATTCTAAATATAGCGTACACTTAAACAGATATTGATTTTTTTTGGTGAGTCTTTCTTTAGGTGGCTAAAATACATTTTGATGCTGTCCCCGTCCACAGCAGTACATTGTTTTTCTCCTGTGCTGGTACTCCTGTCTGTTTCTCTAAACTGGGTGCGTATCGACACTGACTATGGATAAGCTCCTCATAAAACCCAACTTCAAAAGATCCAAACTATCCCTTTAAGCATTTCTCCTAAGTCCTCACAGACAAATTGCAGAATTGCTATTAAATGGTACTGTAGGCCACTGAAAAAAAGCATTGTTATTTCAAAATGCCGCCAGCGCTTTTGAAATTAAAAAGCCAACAAGTATTTATAGCATTTGACTGAATGAATGAAACTATTGCAGTTGCTAATCAGCTGCAGGGAAGAGAACAGACGATAAACTGCATTATGCTCACCAAGCAAAAACACGTTGTTGCCGACAATGTTTTTGTTGCTGATGCAGGAGGAGAAACTTTTGGCCCCCCACCCCCATTTACACACCCACAACACTCCTGCAAGTGTGCATGAGAGTTATTTATAGCTGCAGTGAGGAAGTCTTTGAAGCAGACCTCTCACCAGTGTATGATGGTATGTGTTTTGGAAATGGGTCCATCCACACTGCGCTCAGTCTGTGCGTGTTTGCTGCAGCTGCTGGAAATCAAGCAGTTAAGATGGCAGCCTCAGGCAGAAAATAGCAGGGCTGCATTGATACGCCGGGCAAATCGAATCATAGCTGCGATTGCAAAACTCAGTGAACACAAATCATACAAACCTTCTTTTTATTACAATACGTCATTGAATTTTGATGACGAATGTGAATGATTTCAAATTCATCTTTTTTACTGTTTTTGAGAAAACAAACAACTGATCCATTCAATACAAGCTGTGTTCAACGTCACCAAACTCCCATCCAATCAGGTGAGAGTATAGTGTTCAAACAGACATTAAAGCAGATGTCCATAGGAAGCTGTTGTCAAGCGATCAGGGTCCAGATTGGGACTTTTCTGCCTTTGAGGAACTAACCTTTTACTGAGCATTTATTTGTGAAACATCATAAAGGGCGTTATTCTAGGGGTGTCCTGATCAGGTTTTTCCTCTGTTTCTGATCCTGATTAGAGTCCTTTAACATTAAGAATCTGCCAGTACAGAGTCCGATCCATACACTGTATATAAGAAGTGGACGTAGTCACCATGGCGTCACCCATTGGTTTGTGGACTGCTGTTTTTAAAGCCTCGAGTTTGGCATTTTGGACGTCACCATCTTGGTTTTTTGCAACCAGAAGTGACGAAAGAGGGTGGAGCTAAGTGAATGCTGAATAAGAAATTTTTAGGCAACCAAAAAGGTTATAATTAACTTTTAATGAACAGTAAACACCTTGTGAAAGGGTTAAAGTTGTAAGACAAAAACAGGGACAATGCCATGGTGGCGACCTGTCAATCACAAGGTAGCCACGCCCTAAAGCATCCCCTGCTTTATGGTCTATTTGACTCTAAATGGGACCATAATTTACTAAATGAACATCATGCTGTATTGAAGAAGACTTGAAACTAGCAATTGAGACCATAAACTCATTTTCTCATGGACTTCTATACAATCAGAATTATTTTTGCAACCAGAGGAGTCGCCCCCTGCTGGTTATTAGAAATAATGCAAGTTTAAGGCACTTCCGCATTGGCCTCACTTCTCAGACCCTGGTGTTGCCCACTGGTCCAATCTAAAATACTGAAGGTCCTGATTCCAAATTATTAAATTTATCAGTTTAAGGCGGTAGCAGCTTGGTCTGTAGGGACTTGGCTTAGGAACCAGCACGGACCAGGTACAGAGTGTGGACTGGTAGCTGGAGAGGTGCCAGTTCACCTCTTGGGCCCTGCTGAGGTGCACCAAACCCCTAACTGTTCGGGGCATAACAATGAGAAGCTTTCTACCTGAATGCTTTGTACACTGAGCTTTGTTAATGAGAAAGAGAGAGGAAAGACAACAGCTTAGCATTTGGAGATAAGCAAATGTGTTTATTTTACCAAACTGGACGTTGGAAATCATAGTCACTATGATTCACATTGGTGCCCCCAAATCATTTCTCACATTCACACACTCTTTTTTTCACTTGCATATGCAGCAGGATGCTCGCAGTGCAGGCTGCTAGGAGAGCAGTGCTGACAAAAACAGTCAAGTACAGGGAAGAAACACAGTAAGGTACAGTATAGAAACACAGTAGAGTACAGTTAAGAAACACAGTAGAGTACAGTTAAGAAACACAGTAGAGTACAGTTAAGAAAAACAGTAAAGTATAGTGAAGAAACACAATAATGAAGAAACACAGTAGAGTACAGTGAAGAAACACAACAAAGTACAGTATAGAAACAAAGTAGAGTACAGTTAAGAAACACAGTAGAGTACAGTGAAGAAACACAGTAGAGTACAGTGAAGAAACACAGTAGAGTACAGCGAAGAAAGACAGTAGAGTATGGTAAAGACACAATAGAGTACATTGAAGAAATACAGTCGAGTACAGTGAAGAAACACAGTAGAGTACGGTGAAGAAACACAGTAGAGGTAAGTAAAGAAACAGTAGAACACAGTAAAGAAAGGTCAAATTTTGATGGGCTTTATTTTAGCCGATACCGATATGCACGGATCGACCCAATATATACCAATCCATAGGAACGGCTCAGGACATCCTACATTATTCTCATCTAGAGATTTAATTAAGACTCTATGAGAAATAAACATTTGGATGTAGCTAGCTCAGAGGCATGTGATTTATAACTAATACATTTTTGCAAACGTTTTTTATGACGGTGACGTCAGTTTTTCAGTTCATGTGACATTATCTTTGGAATAAATTCATGGTACTTAATCTCAAACAAGGGAGGTTTTCAATAAAGAGGAGCTTTTTTTAAAAAAAAAAAAAAAAAAAGCATCTTGTGAATAGGCCCAGTGAATAAATCCTAACTCTACTCTGGTAGCTAATAATGTTTATATATTTCAGTTAAAAAACGTTTTCAGTCAAAGTCAGTCGACAATGAGTAAGCAGTTCATGTCTGATGCGGGTAGAGTAGAACTGACATGGAGGTGAACGTAAACAATTTGTTCAAGTCTAAGTCCACTTAAATGATATGAAAACATTCTTAATGAGTTGACAGTGCAAACCAAACTGTGCTGACTAAAACATTTCACGTCCAAATACTTAAAATCTAGCTGTCACACATATTAAATTCACATTTGATGAATTACAAGTTTTATAAACTTTTTTATAGACTTGCTTTTATGTAATGTTGTCTTTTTATTGTTTTATCTTTCATCGTCATTTGTCGTCTCTCTACTATGTTTTTTCGTCTTTTGTCTTTGTGTTCAAATTTGACCTTAGTTTTGTCTTGCTTTTGTTTGACCTCACTGTTTGGCTATCTGTTGTTATATTGCCTTGTATCTTTGATTTATCTGGCAAAGCACTTTGTACACTCTGTTTTTAAAGGTTCTATATAAATAAAGTTATCATTATTATTATTATTATGTTGTTGTTGTTGTTGTTGTTGTTGTTGTTGTTGTTGTTGTTGTTGTTGTTGTGATAAACACTGAAACATCAGTCATCTTATAAGAGGTGTCTGGCTCTGAAACTGTGACATTTGCTGAGCTGCAGGATAAATTATAAATTTTTATGACTGCAGTTTTTATCACGTGTGTTGTGGAAAAGCTGCATGCAAGTAGAAGAAATACAGCCAGAGTATATCTGTGACATTTTTTATGATGGATGAGAAAGAAATGGATGTTATTTTTGACCTCTTGATGATCACAATAGATCTGATATCTGACTTGGAACATGAAAGTTGACAGACGACTCTTTTGCTGCACATCAGTTTAATCAAATTACAGTCACAAATAAGTAAACATAACAACAGAATGTTTGTGTATGTCAACATATCTACTTTTTGATTAATAAAAGCAAATGTTCAATGGAAGCAGGAGTTTGTGTCTCCCAAACATTTCACATATTCCAACTGAAGTAAGAGGTTCATTTTTGTCTAACAGCTTTTTGCTTTTGTTATGACATCTTTTCTGTACGTCTCACAGTTTTAGTGAGTAAATTGCTTGTAAACAAAACAATTTTCAAGTTATCTGTATCTTTATCACCCACAAATATGGAAGTTTGTTAATGTCAAAACTATTGAGCGAGTGCAAAAGAAATTTGAATATTAATTAATTAGCAAGTCAACACCTCAGAAAATGCAAGAACAGATTTGTAGACACAGGACGTTTTTTGAGTACAATCAAAGAATTGTGGGCGTAGTTGATGATTCGATGCCACATGAGGAATTAATTAAATTGTGATTTGAGTGAGAAGTGCAGCTTCTTTTGCTTATAATTTTCAAAGTTGTATCCATCACATGCAAACTCATGGTGAGAGCAGAGTAAAATGTATTCAAGTGTCACCATATTTAACCCTGCCTTCTAAGTAACATCATGCTATTGACCATAAGAGCCATTTATGGGTATGTCCCATAGAATAGGAGTAGAATGGGCATTGAACTGTTTTCCATGGTCATTTCACTAGTAGAAAAGAAAATGGCGATTGTTGTTAGTTGTTATGGTCACAAAACACGTCAATGGGGCCGTAGAGTATGGTTGAAGCTCGCCGGTAGCTTGTCATTCTTCGGAGCGGCAGGAAGTGAGGCGGAGGGACAGTTAGACCCAACGCTGCCGCTGGCCACCAGCCTGCTGTTCGGCTCATTTTCAGTGTTAGAGCTAGCTAACTAGCCAGTTATCCGCTAGTTAGCTTGCTAGTTTGCTAATTCCACCATGCTTTAATGCTACACTAGTTAACTTGCTAGCTTGCTAATCCTACCAAGCTTTAATGCTACATTAGTTAGCTTGCTATCTTGATAATTCCACTATGCTTTAATGCTACACTGGTTACAGAAAATGAGCCTAACAACTGTCATTTGGCAATAACAATGCGCTTTCCTGTGTGTGGATGAAGCATTATGTTGTGAAATTTTACTCATTTAGTCTGTCTCTCTATGCTTCGTAACGTTACTACTCCACTGCTAGTTTTAGTCGTTACTGTACAATCTCACCTCAATGAGTCCGCGACTTGCCGTAACTAGGTTTAGTTTATACAGAAATTAGCCCGCTACAATGGTTGCAATGGCAATGGTGCACATTAAAATGGCCGCCATTCTGACCATCCTGCTACGTTGTTTGTAATGGCCTCTGACATTTTACAAATCTGTCCCTGTGCGCTCGCAAATCTTGACTTGCAAATTGATAATCTGTTATGTGGTCACTCAATAGTTTTGTTCCTAATAGTCTTCCATACTAATGCAAATATTTTTCACAGGCAAATGCATGTTGTTCCTGAGTCTTGGATAGAAACAGAAGGTCCCTAGATCTTCAGGTCATCCAGCCTGCTCTTGTTGTTGCTGTGCTTGCTTGACTGACTGTTTCTGCGATGGTTTTCAATGGGCATCTCAAAGGCAGGGCTGGAGATTTTCCTCTCGTTCACATCATCTCCCTCTGCTTTACCTTTTCTCTCCACAGCCATGTTGTCTCTGTTCTGCTTGTAAACCGCTTTGCTGGTGTAGGGACTGTAGGCCGAGTTCGGCTCCGCCATGCTGTACTTTGACTCCGCGGGGAAGGGTTCAGGCACTGCAGGATGACCACCAAAGTAGTTATAGTTCGGGACGTAGGGCATGACCGCCTCAGTTAGGGCCTTGGAAGCCTCACCCGCAGCCTGGGCTCGTCTGTAACGAAGGCCCTGGTGGCACTTTTTGAAACCTAGATGGTACATTTCCACCAGGTTGAGTAGCAGGGAGATAAAGGCCACGGCCAGCATGAAGATGATGAAGACCGTCTTCTCAGTGGGTCGAGAGATGTAGCAGTTCACCCTATTGGGGCAAGGCCAGCGGTCGCAGGTGTACATCGGCTTGAGCTCAAAACCATACAGAAAGTACTGAGCTACAATAAAGGCCACTTCAAACAAGGTCTTGAAAATAATATTGAAGACGTAGGTTCGCAGCAATGCGCCCTTCAAGCGCACGTGGCCCTGGTTGTCTTTAATTGGGGCCTTCTTGGCTTTGGTGCTAACCATCTGCTGCTGCTTTTCACTCAGCAAGGCGAAGTCCTTCTCTTTCTGCTTCACCTTTTCCTCCATCCGGACCAGATGAAGGACGTGGCCCAGATAAATGAGCGTTGGCGTGGAGACAAAGATGATCTGCATCACCCAGAAGCGGATGTGCGAAATAGGGAAGGTCTTATCATAGCAGACGTTCTGACAACCGGGCTGCTTGGTGTCACACGTGAAGCCCGACAGCTCGTCGCCCCACACCTTTTCGGCGGCGGATCCCAGCACCAGGATGCGGAAGATGAACAGCACTGTCAGCCAGACTTTGCCCACGACGGTGGAGTGTTCCTGGGCACTCTCCAGAAGCTTCCCCAACGAGTTCCAGTCCCCCATACTGGCTCACGAATATCGACTCAGTTCTATCGAAAAAACCAGGAGAGAAGCCTGTAAGGAGAGGGAACATTTTTTATTTTTACTTCGATTAAATAAACAGACAGTGACGCGGCAGAATGTGGTCTAGTCATTGAAACAGACTTGGTACAGTATGTCTTTAAGCTACAAATCAGACCCTTGCTTTGACATGGTTTGGTTGTAAAACTGGTTGTGAAATTGGTTTTCAATCTTATCTTGTATCTTTTCTAACTAGCTGAACCTTCCAAAAAATACACTAAGTAGCCTACTTACACAGAGAACATTAAATCAGCTGATTTCTTGGCTACTCGGTGCAATGGAAACAAGCTGTGAAGGCAACACTTTTAAGTTGAAATGATGATTTGAAGACCTGCTTCGGTCTACCTGGTTTGAATGTAAATCCAATATTCACTCTCCGCTCAGCTCTGTTTTTGGTCTCCACTAACTCCTGAGGGAAATATCTGGATAGTTAGCGGCTCTATGCGACACTTTGTTCGCTAGCTAGTTGCTTACTTTGTGCGTCTGTGGTTTAGTGCTGGGCAAGTAGCGTAGGTAGAGTGGGTTTTAAAATTATTTTTTTATTTTGCCAAGAACATCTGCCTGCTACATCTGATAACGATGCAGCGAGAGGTTAAAATGAACCGAAACAGTTCAGTTGTGGGCTGTAAAACCAAAAGTATGAGCAGAAAAACGCAAAACACTACGTAGAGCTGTGGGCAACAGCAGCTGATAATTGATGACTCAGATGATAAATTTCTGTGAGTGCGTCACTGTGAATGACCCCTTGCATATTACACATAGTCATTTGATCCATTGTTATTAAAAAAATATATATTGATTCTAGCAGCTTTAAAGCAGCAGTAAGCAGATTGGAGCAAATACGATTAAAATAAAGTTATTTTTATAAAACGGTCACTGTATCCTGACATTAGTGCATGAGACAGGTAATCTGAAAAAAGACTGGAGGAAAACAACCAGTCAGAGCCAAGCTGGAGCTTGCGGTCTCTGAGCAGCTGTCAATCACTCGCGAACTCCGATGAAACGGTCAAACTAGGCAGCGCTGATTAAATATGAATCAATATTCTGCTACTGTAATGCCTATTTCTCTCCTCAAATGTTTTCAGAAACACCTTGTAGTGTACTGTTTAGCTGTAAAATGAGAAAGTTCGTGACCCGGCCGCCATGTTGAGAACAATTGAGGAAATACCAAGCACCACCCACCAGCCGGAGCAAACTTTCTAATTTTACAGCTAAACAGTACACTACAAGATGTTTCTGAAAACATTTGAGGCGAGAAATAGGCATTACAGTAACAGAATATTGATTCATATTTAATCAGCGCTGCCTAGTTTGACCGCTTGATCAAAGTTTCGAGTGATTGACAGCTGCCTCCATTAAATAAACAGCCAATAGGAACGCTCTCTCTCTCTCTAAAATTACATGTGATTGGCCAGAGTCTCCCGTCATGGGTTTTTCAAAGCCTGAAAACAGAGCCATGAGGAGGTGCAGAAGTCTAGTTTTCTCTCAGAACACTTGAATTACAATATGCTGAAAGATTATTATGGAATTTTTGCCCAATGATGCCAAAAATGTTCTGCCTACTGCAGGTTTTAAGTGAAATTTAGAAGCAAGGGGTCACAAAAAGATCCAAATACCTGTGACACAAAATTAAATGTGGGAACCATGAAAATGAAATTCAATAAAGATAAAAATGAAATTCAATCAAGTGCGTTGTAATTTAATTTAAATGGACAATCTATGCATCCAATCCAATCCAATAAGAACATTAAGTTAAATGAGTTTAGTTGCTGTACAATTTAGTCATGACATTCCTTGTATGCTTACCATTATAAATATGCTATTTGTTTTTGATGTTGTCACCGCACAACCAAAGGCTACTGTACTTCAGAGGAGATTTACTAATAGAAACACTGATTTATAATGAATTCGCTGTTTGTACTCTCAAAGGTTGTGTCCTATGCAGTGTACGCTAATAAAGAGGGCAAGGACACAGCTGACTGTGTGTGAGAGAAAGCCCTGGAGCAGGCAGGGGAGACTCCTACATCTTGTGACACAGTACCCAACAGTGCTCCCCGACTCCAGAATTAGGTTTCTAGTTTAGATTTCAGGGCCTATTGGTTACAATACAACATAGTAAAAATATTCTTTAAAAATAGTCGTACTTGTCCTTTAGTGATCAGAAGTGGACAGACTGTGAATTGGAACACCTGTTTGAAATACATAAAGATTGTAAGCCAGGAATTAAAGGATTACTTAAAGGATCAGCACTTTTCATAAAGTACTAACTGTTGTAAGTGTATTTAATACTGATTCTAGATTTCAGTCCCAAATGAATACTTAGATATACTATATTAAAGATACTGTACATGAAATTAACTTCAGAACTGTAATATGTTTTTGGATTATTAAATTACACATTTAAAATAATTAGCTTGGACATCTTCATTAAGAAAGACTTACCTGATAATTTTCATCTCCTACAGCAGTGCAGATCCAGAGTCAGTCAGTGACGGAGCCTCTTCAGTTCACAGAGAGGCCATGTTCTCCTGAACCACTGAGGAAAGTGCAGCGCCAAGATAAACTTTTCACTTGAGGTCCTATGATCCCGCCTGCTGCCCTCCCACTCTGACCTGATCAATGCCCAGCGTTCAACAAGCACCACAGCTAAACCCTTCTGGTCCCCAGGCAAAGCACAGATGAAAACTTTCCCACTTGTACAAGAGTATAAAACTCTTCGCTTAAGAGGTGTTCCTGCTCAATGGAGTGGCAGCTCGAGAGTCCAGTGAGGATGCAGGTTAGTCTTACATGTCAGTGTGATCTAAATATAAGTCATGGTGATGGGAGTGGCTTTGTTGTCACTCTCATGGTGACCCCTGACTGTGTGAAGGAGCGTCAGGCACCGTCGAGCCTTCCCTCAGTGCTGCAGTGAGCGCTGCTGCTTGTCGAGTGACTGATAAGCTTTATGCATGGTGGTAATACGCAGAGAGACAACAAACTTGGTCCTGTTCTTTGGACTGTGTCATCTGGAAGTTCTTTATTCTTTCTATCAACTCAAAGTTCAGCTAAATTCTTAATTTTCTTCATGTTGCTGCAGTGCAGACCACTCAACAGTGCTGGAAAGTAACTTAGTAGCCTACTTTAACTCATGTACTGTTCTTAAGTACAATTTTGAGGTACCTGTCTTGTACTTTACATATATATATATACATATATATATACAGTATATATATATACTGCATATATATACTGTTATACTGTACTATACTATATATATATATATACTGTATATACATATATATATATATATACATACATATATACACATATACAGTATATACATATACATATACATATACTGTATACATATACACACACATATGTATATATATACATATATACACACACACATATGCATATATATGTATGTATATATACATGTGTTTAAGTGTAATCTGTTAAAATACTGTATGTATATATGTATATATATATATACATATATACTGTATATATGAGATAGAATTAGCTAGACCTTAAAATGCTTCTTACATTTGATCGCATCAGTAACAAAAACTCCACAATATACTGTAACATACTGTATATCATGATATAACACTCTGAAAAAAACCATAATGAGTACTTTTACCTATGGTACTTCACCACATTCTGATTATGTTTCTGTACTTTAACTTAAGTAAAATTAAGTACTTTGATAAGTATTAAGATTTTAAGTCAATTATATATACTTACACACACACACAAGGTCGCAGTTGATCCGTGATACCTTTTGCCATTAAAGCCTGATCTCCTCCATACATATCATCCATCATACAAGACGATTACCGATTAATGAAAAAGCTGAGCGGTGTTGTAGCTGACTCATTTGATATTAAACAGATCCTCATCAAAATCAGCCTCCTTCTGGTGAACTTCTAACTTTTCCAATCCTTTTAAAAAAACATGTGTGGGTGGGACTGAGAAGCCCCACACATGACAACAACTTTGCTCACACACAGTCACCACTAACGGTAATCACAGACAGGAATAACAGATTGGAGGAATTTGTTTTATGTATAGTGCTGCCAATATGAGTCACGTCAATCTGAACTCTACTATAGATGGTGTGCGTCGATGCGTTCCATAAAAAGAGAAGTGCCCTCATACTCGGTCACCTCAGGTCCAGCTGTCCGAGGGGTCAACCATTGTCACCCACACACTGACCCCTTACATGGCCAGGCTATTGATAACCAAAAACTCTGCACTTTGGCCTTCAGAAGGACCTTAAGAAGGACTTAATCAGCCTGAGATGTTTCCTAACAGGTGGCAACACGGCTCCGAGGATCTCTCGTCTAAAGACGGTGAAGGCGCCACTACTGTAAATGTGTGATGGAGTTTCATTCATGTTTCTCCCAGTTACAGTGCTGACAGCTGTGGAGAATCACAGGTTGGCACCACTGTGACTACAGCTTCAATTCTTCTTGCAGATAACTGCTGCTCTCTGGTGATTTAACGTATTACATGAACTATTTCCACTCAGTCAGGAAATCCTTTCAAAATACTGTGCACCAGAACAATTTCAACCTCTTATACGCTGGAGCACTCCCATTGGAGTCAAATTGAACAATTTAAGAAGCCGTAGACATTTCACATAAGTAATTTCGGCATGTATAATCATTTCTTTCAGAATTTTTAAATCACATTTTGGATTTGGTGAAAAAACAGTAAAAATTACACAATTACACAAACTCTTGTTGATTTTATTCTGCTGTGTACTGACAATAAATAGACATCCATCTTCAAAATGAATGAATTTAACCCTTGTGCCTCACTTTAAAAAAGGTGCTCTAATGTCCTCAGACCTTTTTAGCCAACTTTAGTCCTGATCATTACTACCAAATATTCATTAATTTTCAAAATTTTAACCCCTTAAATGGCAGTTTGTTTACATAATGCCACTGTTGTTTTTAAAAAAAAAAAAAAATAAATAAAAAATTTCTGTATACTAAATGCTAGGGGAATTTTAATTTTTTTTTCACAGTCTGGGATATGTCAATGATTAGCAACAACACTTACTTGTATGCATTTTTATTTTTTGTGCAGTGTCAGATTTAAAGGTGCATTGTCGGTTGCTGTTACAGCATTCAAAGTTGACCCCTCTTCCCTGGCTCAACGAGCTAGAGAGAGCGAAGCGGTGGTCGAGCTAGCAATACAGTGAATG
The DNA here is from genome assembly GCF_043250625.1 of Sebastes fasciatus. Classification (NCBI taxonomy): domain Eukaryota; kingdom Metazoa; phylum Chordata; class Actinopteri; order Perciformes; family Sebastidae; genus Sebastes; species Sebastes fasciatus. The sequence goes on along the minus strand of NC_133810.1, from coordinate 22,003,130 downwards.
AAGAGAGGGAGCAGCATTAGCGAGAACAAAGCAGTGAATCAGAAAAATAAAACGTTATTGTCTGATTGTTTCACGGTGGTTACGTTCTAAAGCACAAACACACCCACACATCCACTACTAACTGCCAAATATTAATTCCTTTTCATAATTTTGACCCTTTAAATGCCTTTTTTTTTTACCTAACACCACTGTTGGTTTTTATGAGAAAAAAAAAATTTAACCATTTTTGTATACTAAATGCTAAAATACATTTTTATTTTATAAATATAATATATTTTATAAAAAAAAAATTTCACAGTCTGTGATATGCCATTGATTACCAGCAATATTGATTTTGATGCATTGCATCAAACACTGCAGTGCTGCATAATACAGTAGCATTAACCAGGTGGAAACCAGGAAAATAGCATGTATTTGCGCCATAGGGCAAATGCGAGAAAATGGCTCAATGTGGTGGAAAATAGTAAAACTACAATTTTGAAGCCTGGGCTCTAGATTGAAAGCCTAGTAAAATTAACGATTTTATGATGTAATGGCCGTGTAAATTTTTTAGTTTTAATGGGTTTCATGGGGACATTTTTGTCCTAAGGTGTTTGTATTTTGGCTACACAGTTTATTACAGAATTTTTATTATTATTATTATTATGAGCCATGGTTGACCTTCCAAAATTAAAAAAAACTCACACCCTTGTCAAAATATATGCCATACATTAATAGCTGTCAAAATTATCAAAAAATAAAACTCAAAAAGCCAAAAATGTCCCTAGTGAGGCACAAGGGTTAAATAACATATTTAGCAATCACTAGTACATTTCAGGGAAAAAAAGATTGAAATTCAAGTTTTTTGATGTGAGTTAATGCTTTGTTCATATCTAAAGGAACCATTTAACCAATATTAAACAAACACTGTCAATGATTTAACATGTTTTCCATGTATTAGTACAACATCTCACTAATAACAGCTACGGAAAAAACATAAATCCTCCAGTCCATTAGATTCAATTCATGGTGATTTAGGCAAAAGCATGATCATATTTGATGAATAGAATATTATAAATTAGAATGCCCCAAATATTACTACTCCGTACTCTGGCACATTTCTCTGATGATCTTGAATAGCATGTGTCACATTTCATGATATAATTTTTTCTTTTCAACACCAAAAATCTTCATCAAAATCAAAGTCCACCATTGTGGATGTCAAAGTCCATGACAATGAAAGCATATAATGTGGTCAGTTGGAATATTTCTTCATAAATGTTACTTAATTGATCTTTATTGGACTAACATCAAGCTATTATATTATGTCAGTACAAAGTGCTGCTGTATCAAGTTTTTAGGTTCAAGGCAGTAGTTCCTGTGGGTATTCTTTGAAGTATTATCTTAAGTCTGGTGAGAACACAATGTGTTGCTTGAACACTACTTTTTCCCCACTTTGGCATCGAATGCTTTGTCACTGAGATTATAAACCACTAATCATATCAAACTGCGATTTACAATATATTATATGCACCTTACTCACAAGTTAAAGGGACTGTTTGTAACTTCTAACATGTATAAATCACCCGGGTCGGTGTCCCATGCGCGCTATGCACGCTCGGCGCTCGCATATGCACGCTCGGCACTCGCATATGCACGTGCGCTCGTGTGTGGTTACGCTGTTCAGACAAGACTCCAACACAAACTACACAGAAGCACCAAAACCGCAAAGTTATATCTAGTGAAGCCTGTCTTGTGAAACAGTGTTGGCCGCGGTCGGAGGACGCGGGGGAGACCGTAGCTTTGGTCTCCAGGGCCGGAGTCTCTACTGTACTCTGCTCCTCTGCTCCTCTGCCTGCCTGCTTGCCTTCACTCACAGCTCGCTCCACCTCACGTGCATGCGAGCACACTACACACTGCAGAAGAGTTAGTTTAGCTCTGAGAATATCTAGTGAATGTACAGTGGACGTTTGTGCAGAAATAAATGCTGCAGCTCCTCCAGACCAACAGAGTTTTTCCGTGTCTTGTGAAGTGACGGGGCTCCGCAGCGAGAAACGTTATCGTCTCTGACCGGGTGCTGGTGTCTCCCTCCGACCGCGGTTGGGAGGCTGAAGCAGGAAAAGCCAATACTAGGATCAGCATTGATTCATGGGGAGACCTTCGTCTGGTCAGCTAACATTACTGCCAAGCATATAGAGTGATATTGTGGTTTTAGCTGACGTGTGTCGCCTCACTGTTTTGAGCGATGCTCGTTCATGTCTATTTAGAGCGAGCACAAGCTCGAGCCCGACGCTGACTTTTGTTGACTTAACGGCCACAGGTGTCGCTGTTAACAAGCATTTCTGATTCTTACAAACAGTCCCTTTAAATCAATGGCCGTTACCTGGATCTAAGGTCACATATATGTTCCTTTGTGCAGGTATGAAATCTGTGTTTTGTTAGTACGAGCAGAGCTTCTTTTGGATCCAAGCACCCATAGTCGAGACTCCAGCAGTCTGCAGTTGCTTACTGCAGGCTTTCCCCACTAAGAAGACCACCTCCGCGATGTTGAGCAAAATACAAACCCCCGACGCAGCCAGCATGAACACGGTGAAGACAGTCTTCTCTGTGGGCCTCGACACGAAGCAGTCCACCGTGTTGGGACAAGGGTACGAGTCACACTTCACCAGCCGGATCATCTTGTAACCGGGGTAGATCATATAAAACAGATACATAAAGGTGACCTCAAAGACAATACGGAACATCAAGCTGATGACGTACGTCCACCACAGAGCCCCTGAGATTTTCATCTTCTGGGTCTTTATCTGCTCCAGGTCTTTGGGGTTGGTCCGCCCCGACAGTTTGTAGAGCCTCTTGTCGACGTGGCGGCGGTGGGCCACATGCATGGCTACCAGGAGGGCGGGGGTGGAGACCAGGATGAGCTGGAGCGCCCAGAGGCGGATGTGGGAGATGGGGAAGAAGTGGTCATAGCAGACACTGTTGCAGCCCGGCTGCTGGGTGTTGCAGGTGAAGCCGGACTTCTCGTCGCCCCACACGCTCTCCGCCGCGACCACCAGAACCAGGATACGGAAAATGAACAGGACAGAGAGCCAGATGCGACCGATGCCTGTGGAGTGTCTGTTCACACCGCTGATGACGGCATAAAATGATGCCCAGTTCATCTTCGGTTCCGGGTCTGATGGAGAACACACCAAAGGGTCAACAGCTGAGAGAATATTTTGCTGAATATGACTTTATTTTTTTTGTAATTTAAGCTTTTCTAATAAAAAAAAGAACATAATGCAACACAAGACAAAACAAACCTACACTAAATCACTGAGGAATATGGAGCAGAATAAACAGAACAAATCAGTTGAGCACATAAAAGTAGCTAATAGAAAAAATAACATAAACAGATTAACATAAATAAAAGTACAAATAAAATACAACATAAATACAACATTTTCACAGTAAAAATCTGAGTATTGCCCTCCTATTTTGTGTCTTTTTTTGTATAAATTACAAAAATGAATAATTATTATTATTATTATTATTATTATTATTATTATTATTATTATTATTATTATTAATAATAATATTTTGCAACCACTCCCTCTCCAATACTTGTGATTACTCATTTCATAAAAGGAGAAACAAAAAAACATTCCTACATTAAATGAATCAACATACCTTGTTCATTTTTACACCTCTGATAGTAATTGGAATAACAGTACGGCCAATTTTTAAAGTTTAGCTGGTTTATCATAATATCTGAGTATAATTTTGTATTGTGTAAATTTGCCGACTGCATCACTAACTGACCACCCGGCATCCGCCACCATGTTTTCCTATATATTTTATTCAATTCAAACTTTATTGCAGACTCAAGGTCCAGATAAGAATAAAGAAAAAACAACAACAATACATCACATATAATACATTGCAGTACAGGAAGCACTATAAAAAGTAATGATTAAAAGATATTAAAAATATAAATATTAAAAATATATATGCATACATCAATAACATATAAAGAACTATACCAGTGCCTCCACAGCTGTGATTGGTACCGTGTAGTGCTAAATCTGATGTTAGACAACCGCAAGATTAAGTCATTCTCAGAGTGATTAAGCCGGCATATAAATTTGTACGTGAGATTTCTTAATAAAGTTTGAAAAGTATTTATGCCTGCAGACACAAACATTTCACTTGCACTGGAACATCTCTGTCTTTTTAGTAATATTCTCATTGCATCATTATATGCGACCTGAAGTCTCTGTAAGCTCGCTTTTTTATAGTTTGACCCCAAATGGGCTTTATACAGTGGTGTACAATATGCCCTGAACAGAGACATCTTCACTCTATCTGAACACATACTAAACTTCCGTAAGAGAATGTTTGCTTGTACGTACATCTTGCGGCATTGCCTATAAATATCATCATCATCTGTCATATCTTCAGTAATGAAATGTCCAAGATATTTTACCTTATTACAAACACAAAGATTGTTATCAGACAATTTGAAGTCTGGAAATTTTAGACATTTGTCCTCCTTCGTTATACAGGTCAAGACTACACTCTTACTGGCATTGTATTGGATATCATGTTCCACACCATACACAGAACATACATTAAGGAGCTGCTGAAGACCAGCGCTACTTGGACTAAAGACCACAAGATCATCAGCATACATGATATGGTTCACTAAAGTATTTCCAATCATGCACGCAGTATTACAGGCTTTCAATTGCATGGAGAGATCATCAATATATAAATTAAAAAGAACTGGGGACAAAATTCCCCCTTGTCTGACACCATTGCTAACCCCAAATGAGGCTGAGACACTGTTGCCCCATTTTACTTGCATGGTCTGGTGAGCATACCAGTAAGCCAGGATTCTCACAATGTAATTGGGCACCCCTGTTTGACTAAATTTAATAAACAACTTTCTATGATTAACACGGTCAAAAGCTTTAGAAGCATCAATAAAACACATAAGAACTGATGAATTTTTACCTCTATATTTCTTTACAATTTCCTTTAATGCATATATACATAGGTCAGTGCCGTGTTTAGCTTTAAATCCAAACTGTATTTAAAATAACATCCCCTTCCCCAAATATGTCTCAAATTGTCACACTTACCATACAGAGTGTTTACCACAATTCTATTAAAAATAATTTGTTCTTGTTTTCACTTAATACAGAATAACCTTTATGCAGCTCCTGATTAGTAGATACCTTGAAAACTAATTGTTGAAAAATGTTAATAACCTTTTTTCTTACGTTAATAACTTTCTTATTAAATGTATAAAATTTGTGCTGAATGTATCAAAGAGGTTACTCTTAGTTAAATGTAAATGTTAAGTTAAATGGAGAAAACATATTATTTTTCATTATAAGTATATTCTTGCTTTAATTGCTGAAAAAATCACTTGAAAACAGCTTAACATCTTTACTTATAATGAAGTAGTGCTATTTTGTCTTATATCGATAAGTATGCTCAAATCGGGCCCCTCAGTCACGGCAGATTTTAACATAGTTTAAACAGACTACATAAGAGCTGAAATAATTAGATGATTAATAAATTAGCTGACTGATTTATCAGCTACTATTTTGAGCTATTTTTCAAGCAAAAATACCGAACCAGCTTCTCAATTGTGAGGATTTGCTGATATTCTTTGTCTTATACGTGATAAACTAAATATCTTTGGACTGTTGGTCGAATAAAACAAGCGATTTGAGGAGGTCACCTTGGACTTGAGGAATTGCCATTTTTCAATATTTTCTTATAGCGATTAACCGAATAATCGAAAGATCTGCAGATTAATCGATAATGAAAAAAATCACTGCAGCTTCACAGTGAAGAGGTTGCAGCTTCAACTCCCAAACTTCTGTTGTCCATCTGTCTTTTCCAGTGATGACCAGAGACTCAAGAGATTGAAAGATTATTAAAGAAGCTATGCAAGTATTTAGAAGAAAACTTACAAACATAACTACAAATTTAAAAAAATAAACAAATTTAGTGCTAATAATAGTTCACATCATACTGTACCTTTATAGAAACTAGTACACTCAAAATGAACTTAGGTTAGAGCACTTTGGATGCTTGGATCTAAAGTAATCTACTTTTTCTTCTTTCCACCACATTAGTAAATCAGACGTTTTCCAAGTCCAGAATTAATTTCAAGGCAACAGAGCATCCAACATGTTTGATCTCCTCTGTGCTGATCATTATTGGATGACCTGTGCCCTCAACATGCTTGAATTTCTAGTCTAGCATAAATGTCAGAGTTGTTACCCGGCTCAGCAGGAGGTGTAAGAGGCATAGGAGGCAGCGTGGAGGAAAATGTTGACCCGCTGGTTTGGCATGGATGTGAATCCAGAGAAGAAGGATGCCTCTCTGCCCCCCTCTGCAGTTGGCAGGCCACTTAAGAGTGCAACACTGAAGTCTGGCACCGTGCGTCATGTGACATGCTTTCACCAGTCGCCATGGTGTAGCATGCAAAGTGGGCATCTGTGCCAAAACCTAACGGTGTCTGTACCGCTTTTAATTCTTGGTGGGAATATAATTTGTGGTCTCAAAGTGTTTTGATGTGCATTAGAGAAGATATTTTCTGGTTATAAACTTATGATGAGAATCTGAAAATTCGACTTCATGACCGGCTGTATAGCTATACATAAACATGACTTAGGGATTGCGAAATAAATAGCATTTTGTTTGATTATCACCATGAGAAAGGCATTTTTTTCTTTGACATTTTTTTAGAAACTCATACTTGCTGGAGTGTCACAGTTTTATCTGTAACTCTTAACTGTATATACACACATTTTCCAAATTCATCAGCCAAGTTGAGACATAACAGTAAAGTATAAACTACCCATAAACGCAGATTTAACCATCTGAACACACTGAAAACTATCTTGTCCTCATCTATATGACCTGATAACAGAGTTAGAACTGAAGCAGACTTACCCTCAGCTGTAGTTAGGTATAAAGCACATCCAGAAACATTTACGTTAGCAGATTTTTTTTTTCAATCTGTGACTGTGAACAAGAGTATCAGAGCACCATGACTTTGCATTGCTAATGATTCCCCTCACACTAGCCACTGCCCTGCACTGGAGAGGTCATATGCTTCTGTGCGCCATATTTGCATACAATAGCCCCATTTAGAGACACCAAACAAACGGCTTCAGAGTTCAGATCAAACGGTTTAATTTCTGCCCAGCTGAGGAATCTGTGTGGGGACTGCAGTCTGTCCTCACGTCTTCATTGTGCTGTGTTCTGCAGGGGAAGTGGAGGGTGTTTTTGACGCAATATGGAGTAAAACTTAAAGGTCTACAACAAAGAGTGACCCATAAAATCTTAAGATAAGAGAACATGAGTTTGTTATCATAATAATCATCTAGCTTTTCTCCTCAGCCTTTACATCCACATTGTTGCTGCCCGCCTAATATCGAATCACCGACTCAACCTGCTCACTCTGTCCTCCATGGGACCACAGTTTGACGTATTCCTGTGGGATTAATGGCTCGTTTTTTGAAACCGAATAACCTCATTAGCGGTGTGATGTGTTGGAGTACTTCTACATAACTTAAAATAATAAATATGTATCGAAACATTTCCACAAAATCCACTCAAGCATTTTTACTTTGTACCTTTAAGTAACTAAAGTTCCCTCACAGTAAATGTTGCTTTCCCTCGCACCCAAAGCCAATGTGGAAGTGCCTTGAACTTGCATTATTTCAGCAGGAAAAGAAGTCTGATTGTATAGATGTCTATGTGAAAATGAGCCTACTTCTCACTTGATTAAACATCAGTTTATGGTTTCAATCGCTAGTTTCAAGTCTTCTTCAATACAGCATGATGTTCATTTAGTAAATTATGGTCCCATTTAGAGTCAAATAGCCCATAAAGCAGGGGATGCTTTAGGTAGTGGCTACCTTGGGATTGACAGGTAACACCACAGTGTTGTCCGGTCTGGGGAGTTGTCCATGTTTTCGTCTTACAACTTTAATCCTTTCCCAGTGTGTTTTCAGTTCATGAAAGTTAATTGTAACATTTTTGTCGTATAGAAACGTCTCATTCAGCGTCCGGTTGTACTCAGCTCCACCCTCTCGTGTCCCTTCTAATTGCTAAAAAACCATGATGGCGACGGCAAAAATGCCAAACTCGAGGCTTTAAAATGGCAATCTACAAACCAATGGTTGACGTCATGGTAACTATGTCCACTTCTTACATACAGGTTATGGTCAATATCTGGGTCGGGATATGTAAGAATTTTAATGACTGTATAGAAGAAATGTGTTAATTAAGTCTATAAATTGTAAATAAAACACGTTAACCCACCGCTCACAATTGTGACTGACTATAAAAAACACATTTCCGCCTACTTTTCCATGAAAAAGCTGCAGCTGCTCTGCCTGGCTGTGCTGGTTGAAGCTGCCACTGTGGATACAATTATTGAGATTTGAACCTGCGGTGCTTTTATCAGATATAACAGATGTGTAACAAAAACACCAGAATTCAGGTATACAGTAGCTTCATTACAACTTCGTTACAGCCAGCAACCATGTCAATTCACTGCATATCTGTACAACCTGCATGTAGTACACCCATAACTAATGTGTCACGGCCATAATGATCACAACCAAAGCACAGCCATGGCTACAGCCAATCACGGCGACAGCAACAGCCAAAGCTATGTCATCCCATGGCTATAGTCATAATCACAGCTAGCTACAGTCAGTCTCAATCAGCCTCGGCAGCAGCCGGTGAGACAACTAGCTCTATTTCTGATATCTAGCCAAAACCGTAAGTATTTATCATGCTCTTACGCTTTACGGAGTCTAGAACAAGCTCTCTGATTAATAAAATAGGTTGTAAGCATCAAAATGGACACTGCAATGTTGATTTTGAAAATAGATATTATTTAGCAGGGGTCCCGATATTGACCCTTGCGGGACACCTTTATCAACTGTGTGGACTTGATTTGAAGCTATTGGCAACAACAGTCTGAACTCTAGCAGAAAGATGTGATCTGAACCAGCAGTCAGCAGAATCATCAAAACCAATGGAAAGCCTTTTTTTTAAAACAAATTATTATTATTAACAGTATCAAATGCATGCAAAATGTCACTTTCATGCTCATAAACTGCACAATAATTCAATCGGATGTTAGTGTCTGGGATGTGAATAAAATTTGGTTTGAGTCAGGTTAAGGTTAGACTGGAAAAAAACATCTGCATTGTTTGATGCATTCTGACTCTAATCAACACTAGTTGCACACATTGTGAATAGTTGTAATGTTGATAAAGGCTGTGGTGGAATGTAAGTAGACATTTACTCAAGTGAGGTATTTGTATTTTCTAGAGTACTTCTATTTTATGCTGCTTTATACTTCTACTCCACTACATTTTGGAGGCAAATATTGTATTTTTACACCACTACATTTATTTGATATCTTTAGTTACTGTTTAATTTGCTGATTTAAATTATTAATACAAAATACAAATCAACTGATACGTTATGATATATTATTATAGGTTAAGCTACCCCGCAGTATGTAAAGTAATTATTAGCTCCACCTTCACCAGCTGCAACATTGAAGTGATGAACACATTAATGCATCACTAATTATAATCCAATAATATAATATATATTTTTCTGCATAATGAAGACTTTTACTTTTGGTTCTTTAAGTATATTTTGATGCTAATACTTTTGTTACTTTTACATAAAGTTTTTAATGCAGGACTTGTAACAGAGAATTTCTACACTGTGGTATATACTTTTACTTAAGAAAATCATCCGAGTACTTCTTCCACCACTGAATACTATCTATACATCTATACTACACGACATGACCATATTGTTGACATTAACTGCTGCTGCTGTTAGAGACATGTTGTTGTCAAGGGATGTCATTGTGTGCAAACATTCCTGTGGGATTCCAAGATGACTTAAAATCTCTCATGACCTGTTCTGCAACATTTCTAACACTCCTCATGTTTTTGTAAATGAGAGACCTGTACACGGATGAAGCTTTTTCAGATAAACTGATAAAGTATCAGTCCCTTTTTGCAAATATCGATAAGCGAAGATATAAATGACTGAATGCTGCATAATTGTGATGTAACTGGATACAAAATAAAACATTTAAAACAGTGTGTGTGTTTGCAGGATAACTGTGGTCCCCTGCTTCAGTTCAGTCTGAATAATGACATCTGGAGGTCATTAACACTTACTGCAACATTTTGCTTCTCTTACTCTGCAGAAGGTAATCCAGTCTTGAGAAAGTGACCAACGGCAGTTTGTTCAGTGATCCAACTCTACTCTCCTCAAGTGCAACACCTCAACACAGGCCTCTCACGACACAAACATGCCTGCAGATCTGTCAAGTCATTACACAACATTTGTCATCATGCAGTGATCAATAATCATGTCCATTTTCAGACACATCTTGATATTTCTTTGATATTCCTAAAGTGGTACTCAATTGAGACAAATGACCTTAATACTTTTGTTATTATAATAATATTGTAGTAATAGTAGTGTGTGATGACATAGTTTTTACATTGATGTTTCCACTGTGTAAATCTAAAAATCTGGCAGGATTATTGTAGGTGTGTGCTGTAAGGGCCACTCCTGTGTAAACTAAGTCTGGTGAAGCTACCTGCTGTGAACAGACCAGTTATATTAACACACACCCAGTCACATGCAGGTGTGACCTGACTCACTGCAGAATAACCACATGATATGTTCAAGGCCCCACACATTAATGTGTCCGTGCAGGTGTGTCTGTATGGTGAGCTGCTTTGAAAACTAAATTTATTTTCATCCAACACAAAGCGTTACAGTAGCTTCGACTAAAGACCTATAAAGATATAAGCAAGCTGAACCTTTATTTCATGTATTCAAGGACGTCCACATTCACACGAGAAGCTGCCCATTACAACCAGAGCCTGATCTGTTGGTCACTGCAGCAGTTGAGGGTTGACGGCCTTGCTCAAGAGCACCCCATTGGTGGTATTTCTTCCTGTTTCTGATCATAAACCCACTTTTCTAACCTTGTTGTTCACAACCTTTCAGGATTGCAATCCCTTAAAATAAAGCAATGTCCACTTGCAACAACTGCTTGTGACTAGTTCAACCAAAAAGTATTTTTTTACACCTTTGTTTTATTGAATTACTTTTTAAGCAGTGGGAAACCTGAAAAGTGAAGCCAATCCTGCAGTGCATTAAACTTGCATTCTTTCTAATAGCCAGCAGGGGGCGACTCTTCTGGTTGCAAAACGAAATCTGATTGTATAGTAGTCTACGAGAAAATGACCCTAATTCTCACTTGATTTATTACCTCAGTAAACATTGTAAACATGAGTTTATGGTCTCAATCGCTAGTTTTAAGACTTCTTCAATACAGCATGATGTTCGTTTAGTAAATTATGGTCCCATTTAGAATAAAATAGACAATAAAGCAAGGTCTGCTTTCGGGCGGGGCAACCTTGTGATTGACAGGTCGCTACCACGGCGTTGTCCGGTCTAGGAGTTGTCCGTGTTTTCGTCTTATCACTTTAACTCTTTCACAGTGTGTTTTCAGTTCATGAAAGTTTATTATAACCTTTTTGGTCGTCTGAAAATGTCTCATTCAGCGTTCGGTTGTACTTAGCTCCACCCTCTCGTGTCACTTCTGGTTTCAAAAAACCAAGATGGCGACGGCCAATATGCAGAATTCAAAGTTTCAAAACTGCAATCCATAAACCAATGGGTGACGTTATGGTGACTACGTCCACTTCTTATATACAGTCTATGTTTCTAAGATTAAAATGATACAGTAATTCACAGTGGGAAAAAAGGTTATTAGAAAGTCCAAAGAAAAATACTTGATTTTTATGTGGCAGATTTACAAAGACAAATATTTTAGTTTTTTTTCACCATCTTGTGACCCCTCAGATTTATTTTACGACCATTTGTGGGTTGGGAACCACTGCTTTAAGTAACTACTGCACCTCAAGAAAATATGTAGAAACTTGTCTTTATTCTATCAGCTGATTAGATGCAGACTGTGTGCATAATGTATTGTATATCTAATATAAATGCAATATAAAACACAATGTAATCTCCTTTAAATTGTATACTTTTAAATTAATTAATTTATTTATAATATATGTATAACCAATGTGCTATTATTTGTCCTTCACTCCTGCTTTCCCTGTAATTATTACCAATTTGTTTTGGCCCATTAATGACTTCAGCATCCTAACTTTGCAGATTTCCGACAGTACCTGAATGCAGCATCGTCGGCACAATACAGCAACTGTCCAGCAGCCCCTTTAAGAACCTCTTGGGTGTGGAAAAGGGGAAGTTTTTAGTGAGTCTGTAGCCAGCTGGTTACGTCCCATTCAGCTCTGTGTTACGCTCTTTGTAAAGATGTGGGACTTAACGGGCGTGTATGATACCTCTGTTTGAAAATATATTTATTTACTAACACATATTAAGTGGTTTAATAGGGTGCTGTTAACTTTACAAATTAAAAATCGATTTCAAACCACGGTAAAGGATGGAAGGAGGTTTCATGAAAGGGTGAAGTATTTCAGAATGGGACGCGTCCAAATGAATTCTAGCCGCTCTGCTAATCACGACACCGCAACAAGGAAAAAGTGGTAAAGAGGACTAGGACTAGGAGACGACTAAATTACAGTTTAAACCGCGTCAGACGAGGAAAACAGGGAAGTGAATAAAAAAGGGAGCCTCTTCGCTGTTTAGTGCACTTCATACTTGACCAGCGGCAGCAGGCTCTCACGGACACCATGGTTCCTGCTCCACTTAGACAGACGGGAGTGAGGAGTCGCTTCTACTGAGCAGCTATGAGCAGTGTGCGGTAGTGTGCGGTAGACGAACGTACAGGAGGCTGCGTGGCTCACTAGAACCAACTCAGTGTTTCTATTGTGTGAAAGCCAGCTGTCCAGAAGATGGGGCATCCTCCTCTGGAGTTCAGCGACTGCTATCTGGACAGTCCGGAGTTCAGAGAGACTCTCAAGTGCTATGAAGTGGAGCTGGAGAGGACCAGCAAGTTCCTCAAAGAGTTGATCAAAGATGGCAACAGTGTGATCACTACTATCAAAGGTAAGCATGAGATCTCTCTCAGTAGTTTTACACAGTGCTAGTGGATATAGTGGTGTGACTGAGGATCAGCATCAGTGGGGCCTTTTGAAGGGCCTGCAGGATCAGTGTGGGTGGGAGGTGGGAGGTGGGAGGGAGGTGCTAGTGCTCCCCTGGGAGAGGACCAAACAGCCCGCTCTGAAAGGCCATGGATCAGGCACAGATGTGCAGGATGACCGGCTCTGTTTGTTCCCAAAATAACACAACAGCTGTCTTCTTGTGTTGCTTCTCCACCTCTCCCCTCTCTGTGTGATGTCATCTCTCTGCTGCTGCTTGTAGAGTGGGACCAGTCCCACCACTGGTAGTATGGACCAGGGCCAGTATGACAGCACGCACTAGATGTGTATATTTGGGTCAGTGTGGCACCCATGAAGGAGAAACACTGTTAAGATCCCATTCAGCTATCCAAATCAGCAGTGAGCAGCTTTTCACCTCGTAGACAGACTGTCATTGTAGGTGCTGTGGCAGCAGACAGTGCTGCAGAGGGTCCTACTGTATATTCAGTCCACAGAATAGCCAGAGGTCACGAGTGCTCTTGTTGGGGTCAACTGCACCAAGAGATATTCATTGAAAGTGCCAGTACTCCTTTTATTCACATGTTGGCATGTGTATCAGCCGGTATCAGCCGGCATCAGCAATTTCTTGCGACTGACTCCTATTTAGTCATTATTTCTTTAAGCCTGTTATACTGTGTCAGTCACAATCAGCTGTGATTTTATTGTTATATTATTATACTAGGGCTATGCATCTTCTATAGTAGGCCTATAATACTCCAATAATATCCCAACTGGAACATTATAGGGTTAAGGTGGTGTGTTTGTGTATAGTGTTAATACTTCAAGTGCTTTCCTGTGTTATTTGTTGTATCGCTCTATAACATATTATAGGAATGTCTATAGTCTGGAATCAACAGCAGCCAGCCAGACACACAGGCAGGTATGCATGCAGAGCTGAGGTGCGAGCTATAGATTCAGGTTTTAGGAGCAGTGTCCCAGACAGTCAGGATGCTCCTACATATTATACAGTAGGATAAAGGGACACATTCTGAATTTCTACAGTGAATAAAAGGTACTCAGAGATATTGGGTTTAGGAGCCCTCCCCCAAGAAAATTGTAAGGTTTTTGACTTGAAACTATGCAATTTTACATCATTTTGGACCATTATTATTACTAATTAAAGGATTATTTTATTATTTATACATATCACAGCCTTCATCTGGACATTTAATTATTCTTTTCTCTCCACATAGTTTTTATGTTCATACTGTTTATGAGGCCAAAAACACCAGCGCTGCAGAGTAAAATGATGAATTGCCGGTACTGCGTACCGTGAGTACCGGCCCACCTCGAGCACTGATTGAAAGTCACATATCTTTTCCACATTAAACACTGATCTCCAGCTGTAAAGAGCTATGAAATATGTGTTCTGCCCTGCACTTTGTCTACAATAAAAGTCCTATAAAAAGCCATTGTTAAAGCAAGAATCCAAAATAAACAACACATGATTTGTTGATGGAAAAAAAACATGTGAAATGACAGAAGGTTGAAAACTGTTCCATTACACGAAGATGGACTTAAGGAAGCTTTTAGAATATGATACTAGGTACATCAGCCAAGTTCCTCAGGCAAAAAGCCCTACAGTATTGATCTGACAGACGGTTTTGTTTTGGTAATAAAAACCCTGACTAAGCAGGGATAAAATAATGCATACTGGCTGCTGTTGTGCTGATGAACCCTGCCAAGGAGGTCTTTCATACTTTAGACTTTCCTACCAGAGAAAAAAAGAAAAACGGCAGTTACAATAATCCTGAACTGCGCTTAAAGTTTTACGAGAGTTGGGTTGAATTTAATGATAAAGAATTGCAAATTGTTGTTAATCATAGTTGTATTTGGAACTCCATTCAGATTTTTCAAAAGGACTAAATGTTTGTTTTTTTATTACAGGCTATTCTCTGGCAGTACAGAAGTTCTCCCAGACTCTCAGCATGTTCCAGTACGACGTCATCGGTGACTCCCTGACCGATGATGAGATAAACATCGGTAAGATAATGCAGCTTTAATGTTTACTGCCTGTTAAAGTCATGATGATGAACTGACTTTTAGAGAACTTACAGAACATTTCATGCCTTTGTTTACTTATACAGTACGGACAAAATATTTGTTTTACATCAGAACGAGCTGTTAAAAAAAGACTTGACCTCAGCAGAGAGGAAAATGTTTTGGCAGCCACGTCTTGGTAATTCCTCACAGCATGAAATGTGAGGAATCAGGAAACAAAATGGTTTGGAAAAACCTCTGCCTCAGAGCTTAATGACAAATGTGCATAAAAAAATAGCTGGAAATATTATCATCATAAAGTCTATTCTAATTCTAATCTTTTCCAAATTGTGTTTCCTGCGTCAGACACTTAAGATAAGAATGCGCGATGTCTTTACTCCGGTCGTCATCATCTTTGTGTTTTCATCCCCCAGCTCAGTCGTTCCAGGAGTTTGCCGGACTCCTGCAGGAAGTGGAGCACGACAGAATGATGCTGGTGGGTTATCGACTTCCTCCACGCTGACACTGCATCCTCCTCCTTAGACATTAGAAACCACACTAACGTATCCTGCACTAAAGATTAGACCACCACACAGGAAGTCTTTGGCACATTCTGTTATGGATAACTAACTTCCTGTTTGTTATGATGCAAAAACAACACTTTATTGTTATAGTCGATATTCCATCTGTCTCTGGTAATTGGAATATTCTATCACAAGACACATGCACCCACCTAGATGCACTGCATGGCATTGTGTCTGCTTGTGAGAGGAATGCTGGTCATTATTAGGCTATCACTTCCCCTCTTGGTTTTCTTGTTCCCTTTTTGTAAATAATGGTTCTATATTGCCTGCATGCTGGTACATTTTCATACTCTTTTTTTAATCACTTCTGATGCTGTTATTTCACATGTTATTATACTATAAATACTGAATATTTTATTTATGGTGTCTGTTGTATTTTAACTAGGGCTGTCAAAGTTAACACGATAATAAAACGTTAATGCAAAATCGTTTTAACGCCACTAATTTCTTGAATGCTTTAACCGAATTAATCTTTCAGAGGTTGTAGTGAAGATACTGGTATCATATGAAACTAGAAAACCTAAGGAATCCATTGGTACCAACCATATCATACTAGCTTGTTTCAAAGAATGATAAATAAGTCTCCAAATTTACACTACATTTTGGTGAGGAAAAACTGGCTTGCCCATTTTCAATGGGGTCCCTTGACCTCTGACCTCAAGATATGTGAATGTAAATGGGTTCTCTGGGTACCCACGAGTCTCCCCTTTACAGACATGACCACATTATGATAATCACATGCAGTTTTGGGCAACTCATAGTCAAGTCAGCACACTGATAGCTGTTGTTGCCTGTTGTGCTTGAGTTTACCATGTTATGATTTGAGCATATTGATTTATGCTAAATGCAGTATCTGTGAGGGTTTCTGGACAATATTTTTCATTGTTTTGTGTTGTTAATTGATTTCCAATAATAAATATATACATACATTTGCATAAAGCAAGCATTTGTGCCCACTCCCATGTTGATAAGAGTATTAAATACTTAACAAATCTCCCTTTAAGGTACATTTTGAACAGATAAAAATGTGCGATTAATTTGCGATTAATCACACATTAATCGCGATTAAATATTTGAAATGATTGACAGCCCTAATTTTAACCCATTTGCTTTCATTTTCATAATTTATGTTATTATTACGCACAAGTTTTCGCACATCTCTCCTTTTTGACAAAGCCAGATAAACTCAAGCACGAATCTTTGTTTCATCCTTGTACGCGTCAGCAATTAACTCCTGGCAGCAGGAGCAGCAGTTCCTGTTAGACTGGGTTTTCTAGATAAAGATTTAATTCAAAAACTGGACGTCATTTGGTTAATTGTGCTTGCGATGGTGTGGAAGAGCAGCATTATTATGAACAACACATTTTCACGACTCACACTTGAGATATTTAAAGTCTTTTCAACACGTTGGTGCCCCACAGATAACAATTTATCTACAAACATACTGTGTGAAAGAGTGTGTCCTACATATGGCAATACAGTATGTGTGTTTGCGTGTAGAAATGCACCGCAGTAACGGCTGCTCCATGTTTTCCCGTCCAGGTTCAGAACGCCTCTGATCTGCTCATCAAGCCGTTGGAGAAGTTCAGAAAGGAGCAAATAGGACTTACAAAAGTGAGTGTTTTTTTTTTACTGATTCCTCTGAATGTGGCAAAAGTAGTCCTTTCTGGAGTCAGCACTGTTCTGCTGTTGCTATGCATGGAGAGTCAAATCATTCTACAACATATACAACCGTCCTTTCACAGACCAAACAGGTTGTCAGGAGGTACTTCCCAAAATCTATTTATGAATGTATGTGTGAAACATGAACCCGTTTGAGTCTCTTCTTCCTCTTTGAGTCTTTAAAGATATTTTGTTGAAAGCAGTTTTGTGGTTGAGAACAGCTCATGTTTTCATAAGGTGACCCCCACCCCCTGTGTCGCTCCTTCACCAATGATTTATTCTGCTTTTAAAATCATCAGGAAACTCTGCGGGAGATCCCCTTGATTATTCACAATGACATTTGAGTTTCGTTCTGGTTGCGCTCTGGTGTTCAAAAGAGGTTTTCTCTCCCTCGGTGTATTTATTAACCAGCTGCTTTTTGTAAGATTCGCTGCTGTGTTGATGTTAACTTAATCCGCAAGAATCGAAATGTACATGAAATATACAGGTCCTACTGTAGATGACTTGGAAAATGAATTCATATTAAAATCATATTTTAAAAACAATCTAATCTAATACAATTTAACGACTTATTTTGATTGTTCCAATAACTACTGCAGCTTATTCAGAAGAATATGTATTTGGCCCCTTTTAAAATAATAAATAATGACAATAACTATCCAATTCAACAATACTAATAGCGTACTGGTTAAGAAAATCAGGGGTTTCTCAATAGGAGAAAAGGGGGTATAATGTCCTTTACAATGAGAAAGTAGATGTGAGTGAACGCTGTTCTAAAAAGAAGACAATATTTCACGCAGTGAAAATGTTCAAAATAAAATTTACTAGATCAGTCCCCAACCTTTTTTGTCTGACTCCCACAGCCCTATCAGATGAACTCAAGAACCTCATCATCGGCAATAGCCGTCATGTCTCAAATGCGATTGTTTGAACTGATTTTAAACTGGATGTTAAAGAACTATATCTTTAGGTCGGTTTGGTCAAGTTTGCAGTAATAACGCTACCAATAGGAGAGGCAGAAACAGAATATATCACCATTTATCGGTCACTTTTAGGTGTCTAGTTTAACCAATTGTCAATTACTTTTAGTTAACTATTTCAACTGTTTATCTTAAGCTAACGATTTATTCAGTTTATGCATTAAATTTACTTAATTATTTGAACTGTCTATTCATTACTTTCAGTTTATTATTTCAACTGTGATTTTTTTTAACTCAGTGGTTCTCAAACTCCTCCTTACAGTTGAGAGAATTTTCCAAAGACCCCCTTTTAATCGTAACACTAATAAAGCATAATGCTTACTACCATTTGCACTCTTAGATGTCATGAACTATTTGTATTCTAAAACGTTTCAACCCAAATAATTCAGACCTGTTTCATAGTGATAAACAGAAACACATTTCAATATTAAGATGAGATAGTCCTTTATTAGTCCCAAAGCAGGGACATTTGCAATGTTATTGACTGTTAATACCACTGATATACCTTTAAAACAGAGGGTGATTATATTCAAATTGTATTTGGACTCAACTGGACAGCATTTATAGCCTACATTTCAAGCAATTGATCATTGGCATACTACTAATAAATCCAGATCGTTAAATTTACCAGTCTAAAGCTGACTTTTAGTAAGTGCTTCAACTTAAAAATAATGAACTTATTGCTGTGTGTCACAATCATATCAGTGTTTCCACGCAGTTGGGTGTAATGGACACAATATGCATGTTTTATTGGCACAAATGGTTCCCATCTGTAGATATGTACTGTTTAATGATAAAGCACAATGTTATAATTTATAGTAAATTATTTTGTGTACCCCCTGACAGAGTGCCATGGACCCCACTTTGAGAATCACTGTTTTATCTAACTGTTTAGATTCCTCTACTCGCGTGCTTACAAGTTTTCACACACTCAATTGCGACAAGTGGATGTATTTTTTGTTTTATTTATATTTTCCATTTTATCAAATTAGTTGAGCTACAATTTCTCCAAATATCCCCCTGGCAACTATATAAGAACCCCCTGGTGGGAAATAACTGAGTTATATTAGCCAATTGCAGATATGTTGATTTCACCGTGTCTCCATTACATAGTCTGACCACCACAGAGATTGTTTCAACTGCAAAACTGCTCGGTACAAATCATCTTAACAATTAAAAAAATTGAAAGAATTTAAGGAATCTTTCGTAAAAATGTTTTTTAATGTAAAAAAAATAAATATTGACAACATTATTAAATGTTTGAAGCTCTCAAATGTTGGTATTAATTAATCTGCCTATAAAATCTACATAAAATCTTGCTTGTATTACTTTCTGAGAGCAGCTCATAATTTTACATTTTCTAAACACTATTTGTCAGTCAAGCTGTGCCAGATAAAGACTTTATTTAATCTTCCATTTTCACAATCAACACATCTGTCCTGCAGGAAAAGAAAAAGAAGTTCGAGAAAGAGAGTGAGAAATATCACTCCCAGGTCGACAAACACCTGAATCTCTCTGCCAAGAAGAAAGAGAGTCAACTTCAAGAGGTGGAGTACTGCAAGTATTCATCAGCTGTGTAGTGAAATGTAGAACTGAGAGAGGAAACAGTTTGAAATTTCCTTCTTTTTTTTTTACCACAGGCTGATGAACTCCTTGACAAAGAGCGAGTGAACTTCTATGAATCGTCGGTGGAGTACGTGTACCAGATCCATCAGGTGCAGGACAGGAAGAAGTTTGATGTGGTGGAGCCGGTGAGTGCTGCTGCCTGTGGTCTCCCACTCTTCCTCTTCGCGGCTACGAGCATGTAACAAGAGATCGAGGAAATACACACTGCACTTTAGAAGGAGAACTTGATGATGGATGATAAAAAACAAATCCCATTGGTCATACATCCATTCTTTATGGCAGCGCTTGCTTTGTTTTGGCTCATCTCAACAGCAGTCTCAAGTATGTAATTCATGCTTTGGTTGGACAGGTGCTGGCGTTTCTTCACAGCATTCTGACGCTCAACAACCTGACGGTGGAGATGACTCAGGACTTCATGCCTTACAAGCAAGAGCTGCAGCTCAGCCTGCAGAATGTGAGTGGTGTAAAAAATGATGCCATTAGCGAGATTTAATATCCTTTAATCGGATATCCATAAGTGCTGTCTGGTTTTTCTCGCAGACGAGAAACAACTACGAGAGCACTCGCGAGGAGATGGAGGAGCTGATGAAGAGAATGAAACACCCATCTCAGATCTGTAAAATGCACAGTTTTCTGCCCATGGAGGGTTATCTGTACTGTCAGGAGAAATGTACGTATACTAGATGTTTATGCAGAAGCTTGATACTTTTAAGCTTTTGCTGGAATTCCCTCTGACAACCTGTTTTTTTGTTTTTTTTTGTCCCGACAGGGGCTTTGGGTGTGTCATGGGTCAAATATTACTGCAAGTATCACAAGGAGGGGAGACAGCTGGTCATGGTGCCGTGTGAACAGAAGCCTACAACGAAACAGGTGCTTCACTGAATGGAAATATGCAATTATTACTACAAATCAACCACTCGTAGCGACAGACAAACATGCTCTGACATCTGCAGTATCTGTAGCCAGTTTATATCCTCAGACTGCTTGTAGGGATGGGAATAACCAGAGATCCCACGATACGATACTATCACGATACTTAAGTAACGATACGATCTTATTGCAATTTTAAATATTTTGTCATGTGATATATTGTGATATATTAAATTTTTTCAACTCCAGATGATGCAGTTTGTCAACATCTGTTTTATCTATTAAGATGCAGTTTTCACTCTGTCCATCTCAGAGTTTTCATTCACATATCTTGAGGTCAGAGGTCAAGGGACCCCATTGAAAATGGCCATGCCGGTTTTTCCTTGCCAAAATGTTAACTTTGGAGTGTTATTTAGCATTCGTCCTGACATGCTAACATGACATGGTTGGGTAGTATTGATTCCTTAGGTTTTCTAGTTTCATATGATATCAGTATCTTCACTCTAGATTTAAGACTGAGCCCGCTTCAACCTCTGAAAGACAGATTAGCATCCGGGGTTAGTTTATATAATAAAAGATTGATACTTGACGTCCGCGTTTTGATACTAGGGCTGTCCCAAATACGATTTTTTGGGCTTCAAAGCTTAAGTAAGACATTTTTTAAGGTATTCGAAGCTTTGCAGAGCAGCGGGGCATGGCAGGCTGACATGTTCTTCTGTCTGTTTGTCTCCATCTGCCCCGTTTCAGTGCTGCTGACACACTACTGGACACACACGCACCTCTACACACAAGAAACAGCGATATCCGTCTGAGAATAACTAATAATAATTAATGTTGAATATGAATAATGTGGGATTATATCTTATTCAATGGGCTATTTTGGGATTTATACATTATTATTACATACTTTTATATAAAAAATGAAAAAATAAAAACAAAGCATTAGAATAGTGATTTGGAGGTTGAATATCATGGCAACGATCGAAGCTTTGAGGCATTCGGATCAGCCCTAATCGATACAATATTGGCACGCAAAATATAGCGATACTATGCTCCTATTAATTTTTTTCCCACCCCTAACTGCTAGCTCTACTGTCATTGTCTCCATCACACGTACCAACTTTGTCTCCCTCTCTCTCTGCAGGGCCCTACGCAGCTGACGCTGAAATCCTGCTTCCGCCGCAAGACGGAGTCCATAGACAAGCGCTTTTGCTTTGACGTGGAAACTAGCGAGAGGTTAGCGCAAACAAACCCGAGACACTGTGAGATTAGGCAACACACACAGAAGCCTTGTGGGATAAACAGGTTCGGGGCGTCGAGGTGAACAGGTGGCTCACAAGGACAGAGTGTGAGGGCTAAATGGACTGTAGCCCAAACAATCCCTAAGCAACGGGGCACGGGCTGGGAACAGATGGCAAAGTCTGTGATTTCAGGGGAAGGAACGAGACAAGCTCATATTTATATAAGCAGGCCATTCGGTACAAAATGCATTTTAATAGAGCCATAGGCTGCTCTGTCATAATCAGGTTTCTTGACATATGTGGAAATACTCGAGAGTGTCGACAGGGTGTTGTTAAAGGTTTAAAAGCTGCTTGAATTATTCATTTGGTGCTTGAAAGTGTCTCTGGATGTTGAGCAACTAATTTGTGCCAGCCAGTGTTTGAGCTGAACAATGAGGAGAAAGCTGTTTGATTAAACTGAAGGTGGCAGTGCTGTCTAGTGTAGAAGATAAATGTTGTCAGCTCAAGATAAGGAGAGCCTGAAATGCTCGTGGACGGTGCTGGGACCTGACCTTGACCTTTGACCTCTCTGGAAGGAGTTTACGCAGGGCGATGCCAGCGTACGAGTGTTTCATTGGTTGGTTCAGGTGTCCCATTCAGGCGTACTGACATGCACGAGCTTCGAAACAAATCAGGAAATGCATGGAATCACTAACATCATAGCCACATGGCCATATCCTACAGATATCAGGGTTGTTAGTTATTTTATAAGAGTTTTAAAGTTTTTATAGTTAGTTCATGAGTGCAGTTGGCAGCTTGAAACTCGTAGCACAGTTGTCTTAGTTAACAATTGATTCAGTCGCCTACAAGCTGTAAAATTTGGCAGTGGAAGTTTGTTGCTTCTGCAGAAGACAGATTGCAACGATGGATTTTCATCATCTCTTCACGCTTCGTCTCCATTTGCTACCTCCAATCATTAACACATGGGATTTAATCAGTTACTCCAAAGATGCTTAAAGTACTTCTTGTTGTGGCGTTCTTGTTATTTTGTACACCCTGTTTTGCTTGAAAAATGTGTAAGATCCTTAAGACTGAATGTTCACAATGGTTGGATGCTGTAGCAGTGCATCGTGTGACTGAATAATTTAATTGCAACCTTTGCCTCTTTTAATGGCATTTGTTACTGTTTCCATAGAAACGCGCCCGTCACTTTCCAAGCTCTATCGGAGGGAGACAGGAAGTTGTGGATGGAGGCCATGGATGGAAAAGAGCCTGTGAGTTCATTTATCATCTCATCTCAGTTTGGATTCTCAGAGATAATATTTTCTTTGTGAAAACTACTTTACTGCCAAAAAATATCTACAATGCAATATAGAGTCTGCTACTGAGGGGAGACATGGCTACTGGCTATTGTGCTGCTGACACATAAAACCCACAGTGCCGGTTTCCACTTCCAATCTGCATATCACAGACTATCCAACCTGTTTTAAATAAAATCTCCTTAAATTTGAGCAGGTTGTTAAATCTGTAATCACAACTTTTTGGGGGAAGGAAGCGACAATTAGGAAGATTTATTTATGATAAAATTATAATAATTGTTATTTATAATAATTTATGAAGATGAAATCATTGGCAGCTTCTTAATTAGATTGCACCTAATTAAAAGTGTTTTATATTCATAATTCATATTCATCATTATATTACAGAAACAAAATATCATGTTTTGTTATCAGATCCATCATGTGACAGCTCACGTGTGACTTTTGTTAAGCACCGCAGCACGTAGGCATGAGTGATCTCATTATGGCTTCTCTATTACAGATGTGTGAGATGGTAGGAAGCTTGTTAGGCACATTATGGTTTCAGTGTGCAGCTAGAAGTTGGCACCTCACAGCGGGGTTAGGTTCACACAATCAGTGATTTCTTTTTCTTTTTTTTATCTTATAATCATGTTTAGGTGTTAATGGAAACCACATAAAGAGTTTAAAGAGGACCTATTGTGCTTATTTTCAGGTGCATTCTTGTATTTTGGGTTTCTACTAGAACATGTTTACATGCTTTAATGTTCAAAAAACACATGTTTCTCATACCGGCTGTGCTACAGCCCTCACCCTCTGTCTGAAATGCTCTGTTTGAGCTCCTGCCCCGCCCTCCCAAAAAGCCCAGTCTGCTCTGATTGGTCAGCTGGCCCACTCTGTTGTGATTGGTCAACCGAAACAAACTCTTCGGACTCCGCTCCATCTCCGCTCTAACTAGCTTTGTTAGAGGGCGTGCCAAACTAGCCGCTATGCAAAATGTGTTACTTGGTGACCTCACCACGTTACAGAAGAAAAGGCGGGGCTTCAAGGAGTTTCAGGAGCAGTGATTCTGTGGGGGAGAGTAACTCCCTTCGGCGCGGACTTTGGGCTTCGTAACTTTACAGACCTTTTACATGCACAAAAAACTATATAATACACTTAAGGAAAGGGGAAAAACATAACAAGCATAATAGGTCCTCTTTAATCTGACAAACCTTTCTGCTCCCACGGTCTGTCTTTGTATTCAGCAGTTTTGAGCCGATTAAAAACCACATTGCTTTACTAGCAAAATGTAAAACATTGTTAATTCCTCTTTTGGTTGTAGCTTTAAAGTTTTTTTTTGCTTTCTCTGCAGTTCTTGTCATATTAGACGGTTTAGTTTTAACGGCGGATGTCGTGTGAGTGGTGGACAAAACAAATAGACGGTAACACTACCAGAGGATGTGAAAATAACAGAAGCACACTTTTTCAATGCCCCCTCTTCCTGTGCAACTTCCCCCCATCACTTCTGTATATCGTCCACATTTCACAAGAGCTTTTCCACCTACTCTGCCCAAATATTGTCTAGCAATCATCTGCTGCACTGCACTACTGCCAGGTCTACTCTGGACAGGGATCAACTCTGTGGTGTTCTGTTAGAATAATCTCTTCTGCCACTTATTACACTCTGCATGCCCTTTAGCCTTTTGAATAGCGGACATATAAGGTGCGGTCATGTAGACGCTTTCTATTAGCTCATATGGGCCTCATTGTGCAGCATGTCGATGCATGCTGTAATGTGTTTCAACATGTGTCTCTTCATACCGCATCTTTTGAAACTTTCTAATGCTCTGCTTTCAGAGCCCAGACCTTTGCTCTGAAAGTATGCTGACTTTCCTGCACATTTAATGTACAGCGTTAATCTGGTACTCTAGAAAGTAATATATCCCTATCATTGTATATTTATTGGCTTAGAGTAGACACTACAGCTGAAACGATTAGTCAATCAACTGATAATAGATTAACTCATATCACATTCAAGAAGCTGGAATCAGATAATTTTTACTTTTTTTTTTCTTAGAAAATTACTCATACCGATTAATCAATGATCAAAATAATTGCCGATTATTTAATAGTTGACAGCTAATCGATTAATTGTTGCAGCTCTACGACTAACCAATTAATCAAGAATTATCTGCAGATTTAAGCGATAATAAAAAATAGTGGTTACTTGCAGCCCTAGTAGACACACTATAATTTCAGAGGTTTTGTGCCCATAATAAAACATTTCCAGGAGCTCTGGAGGCAAAAGCAGGCCGACGCCGGTCTCTACAGGCAGCCAGCTGGTCCATCAGTCCATAAGTCTCTTTTGGAAAGTTTGTCACATTTCCAAACCAAGAAGTGGTTGACATGCATGAACCTGTGCGCCAACAGACAACTGTTATGTAATACTACACTTACAAATTGCCTCAAGGCCCTCTTTTGTGCACTTTCCACTGGAACTTCTTACAAGTTCAAAGTATTTGGCATTAAAGTGTAGGACTAAGAGAAAAATGTTTGCATGTTCCCCTCCAAACTCCCCCAAGCAAGAGGACGTTTTGGCAATTTTCTTTTTAGCCACTGAAATTAAAAAATCATTCAAATATTGGAAAAAATTAGACCATTATTGTAGCAAAACTACTTGCAAATGTGTGTGGAGAGTTGTATAACTGTATCTTGATCCGTGTGTGCGTAATCAGATTTGCAACTATATTGAGATTTGTAAACGTGTACGTGTATGTCCGCATTTACAGATTTATTTATGCATTTGCAAATCTCAATACACTTGCAAATCTGAATAAAGATTTGGAGATTTGTTTTTTACACATTTACAAATCTGATGCACACACAGATTCTGATTACACATTTGCAGATTCCTCTACACATTAAAAAAATCTCAGTACGCATTTAGAGATTCTTTTACAGATTTACATATCTGATTATGAACACACGGATTGAGAAACAGTTACCTAACTCTCTGCACACATTTGCAAATGGTTTTGCTACAATAATGGCCCCATAGTTTTCACTGTCAGTAATTCCTTTTTCTGATGGTAGCTTCATTATCTTTGCATCTATAGATCAGATTTATCAGTTTTGTAGCATAGCTACCATGTGATCTTATTTTTTTAATTGCCATGTAAAAACAGCAGGGATGTCAATCGATTCAAATATTCAATTGCGATTAATCACATGATTGTCAGTTAATTGTGATGATTCGCAAATTAATCACACATTTTTGCATCTGTTCAAAATGTACCTTAAAGGGAGATTTGTCAAGTATTTAATACTCTTATCAACATGAGAGTGGGCAAATATGCTTGCTTTATGCAAATATATGTATATATTTATTATTGGAAATCAATTAACAACACAAAACAATGACAGATATTGTTCAGAAACCCTCACAGGTACTGCATTTAGCTTAAGAAATATGCTCAAATCATAACATGGCAAACTGAAGCCCAACAGGCAACAACAGCTGTCAGTGTGTCAGTGTGCTGACTTGACTATGACTTGCCCCAAAACTGCATGTGATTATCATAAAGTGGGTATGTCTGTAAAGGGGAGACTTATGGGTACCCATAGAACCCATTTTCATTCACATACTGTATCTTGAGGTCAGAGGTCAAGGGACCCTTTTGAAAATGGCCATGCCAGTTTTTCCACGCCAAAATTTAGTGCAAGTTTGGAGCGTTACTTAGCCTCCTTCACGGCAAGCAAGTATGACATGGTTGGTACCAATGGATTCCTAATTTCTAGTTTCATATGATGCCAGTATCTTCACTCTAGCTTGAAACCCGCTACAACCTCTGAAATCGCGTTTATGTGTTGAAGGAATTTCTGGCGTTAAAACAAATTTGCGTTAACGCATTATTGTAGCGTTAACTTTGACAGCCCTAAAAAATACCAAAACAGAACATATTAGATTTGAGAGATTTTGAGTAATTTCCTCCCATGAATGAAGTAGTAGTAGATCTATTCTCAGGTCTAAATCAATAACACAGTAAAGTTGGGGATATTTCACACTTCAGCCACCTAGAACAACAAGCACTGATCCCTGCTGAGGAGTCCTTGAACAAGACTCTACTCTCTCCAGCTGCTCTGTAGCTGGCCATGACCTCTGACAGCCATCAGTGGGGAGGGTGACAGAGTGAAAAACTGATAACAAAATCAGCTATTTTGGGGGAGGAATAGGATATAAAAGCTACTTTGGATAGATTTGAGTTGTTGGATGGTCCCGGCTGTGAGTTACTGGTGACTATGACTGTAGTCATGTACTGGTTTTAATTTTAAAGCTTCACCAAATTGCTCCCAAGTAAACTGAATCCTTTTTATTCATTTGGTTGTTTTTGATTCAGGAAACTTTCTAATTTCCAACCAGTTAACAAGACACACATTCTGTCCCTTCATATTTTTCTCTCTGTTTCCATTGATATTATTTTCATGCAATTACAATCCGCTCATAAGGTAAACTTAAACTGGAAAATAAACTATCCGGGAAGTTGGATTCAGTGGAGCAGATTTGTGTCCTCCTGCCATCAAGTGTTTCTCTCATTTTGAGTTTTAAGATAGACGTCATGCTGTCCATATGTTTCACGGTCCTCAATTTCCTTTTTACATATTTTTTCATTTCAGATCTATCATTCCCCAATTCACAAGCAAGCTGAAAGTAAGTCAGTCATCATTACCCTCTTATGTTGTGATGCTGATGTGATGAGATGTAGACAGACACAGTAAAGCGTCTTTGAGATCACTAAAAAGCGCTATATAAATCTAATATATTAGTAATACTTTGATGTCTCACTTTACATCTCATGTCACGGAGCACATCTGTATTTATGTTTTAACAATTAGAAGATTTTTCTTAAAATGATTGTTTGCTGTTAAACCTGCTCTCTTTTTTTTTTTTTACTTCCATAGTGGAACTGAATGAAATTGGATTCAAGTTTGTGCGAAAGTGCATCAACTACATCGAAACAAAAGGTAAACGGTCCATTAGAAATTTATTCCAGCTGTTTTTAATTCTGTTAGTTTGCTTTCTTGCCCTGAAGGGGGCGTAGTTGAGTCATAGGTTAGCTTGCAGGGAATAAATGTCCTTCATCACAATACTAGTAGTCTTAAATAATAGTCTATTTCAGATTGTAGAGAATTTTAATCATCACATCTTTTTAAAGGATTTTTTCTTTAAATTATTTCTTTAACAAAACCCTTTCTCTACATGCATGATAAAACGTAAACGCCCAATGTAGAAGATGTAACCTTATAATTTTACAATCACAAAATGTTTCTCCAGTTGTCCAATTCATCTTACAAGAATGGAAAGAAGTACTCAAGCCATGTAATTTGACTCATGATCCAAGCATGGCATGTCGTTCAGTCTCAAACTAAATGGTTAAATGAAGCGTGCATAATCAGGAAAGAACATCTGTATATTAATTCTGGCTCCTGCAGGCTCTGAAGAGAAGCATGTGGTACATTTCCACTGCTCTGTATATGTCCAGATTACACTCCAGCTTTTTTTCCTCTTCTTTTTACACTCCCCCTCTCGTCTTTCCAGGAGTCACACAAGAAGGAGTGTACAGAACAGTTGGCAGCAACATCCAAGTGCAGAAGCTTTTAAATGCCTTCTTTGGTAAGGAAATAAGCCTGTGAACATGTTTTACATCTGCCCATTCATTGTGTTTCTTCACTTGGGATCCTGTTCCTTAGCGAATCAAAGAAGCTCGTCTGTATGAATGACAAGAAAATATCAGCAGGTCGCTGACTCGCAGTGCTCCTGCTCTGGAAGGCTCTGCCTTAAAGTGGCTAGAAATTATATTTTTACACAAACAATGGATCAAAAGACTATGCATTAAAGGCTTGTAGTGGCAAACCCACAAAGAACTATCACCGGATTCTGCTCTTCCCTTCAGCTCAACTTAGCTTTAAAGAGTCTTTTAACTCACTGCTTTCATTTCCTGGCCCTCAACTTAAATTTAGTTTTTCACTTTCACCGCTCTCATAGCATAACTTTCGGTCATAACAGGCAGTGAAAAAGCTTTAAAAAGCCACTGTTCACTACCTGCTCAGCACCAAACAGCAGTCGAATAAAGTTAGCGACTCGCTAGCTGGTGTAGTGGAGCATTTAGAAGCTAAAGAGACATATATTTCCCTCTAGTAGTTGGTAGAGTCCAAAAACAGAGCTAAAACAGAGTGAATATTGGACTAACATTCATTAGGTGGACCCAAACAGGACTCTAAATGAATGCTAATGATGCTTTATTATCTGGTTGTATTAATAGGCAACTTAAAGGTCACCTATTATGCAAAATGCACTTTTCCATGTCTTTTAAACATCAATATCTGTCCCCAGTGTGTCTACAAGTCACCATAGTATCATAAAAGACCATCCTCTCTCTTTTTCTCCTGCTCCGTTTGTCCGGAAATGGGTGTCGAAAAACGCTGCGCAGCTTTTCCTTCTCTTCTGACGTCGTTAGAGAAATGCAAGCCATGTAAGGGTTTCCTGGTCGAACCAGAGCAGAACTTCAGTAGCTGACCCCGCCCCACAGCGCGTCACTGTCTCTCCTCCTCAACCGAACTTGAGCAAAGTAGCTCCTACTGTTAGTCTGCAAGAACCAGCAGAACAGGCTTCATGTACTCCCATCATCTAAATATAACATGTTCTTTCACAAAGGCTTTATGTAATTACACTGTTTAAACAGATGATATTTATATATTATATATATTTGATGTCATGCATGTAGCAGAATACAGGTAGTAAATAGTGACTGTAAGCAACACAACACATTTCTGTTTCACAGTCAAACTTTATTTGAGTTGACAGATGACAATATTAATTATTCACAGCATTTGTAATCATCTCACCTGCAGTTATGTTAACATGGTACAGGAGAAAGTCTTCAGCTCTGGTAAACTATGGTAAGCTAAGCTCCGGTGGTCTGTAGTCATGGTAACACAGAGACAGCTACTACTGTAAATAATATACCATTACTCTGATCTTCCATACATTTATCTTTTAGCAGAAATAATGAACTGACTACTGTTTCACATCTTCTATTTTCCACCCTGATGGTCGCTGTGTTTACACACGTGTCATAGCGGTAGCATGTAGCTAACCCGTTAGCATGTAGCTACATGCTAACGGGTTAGCTCTGTATCTCCCATCTGCTCACAGCTATCTGCTCTCAGCTGTCTGCTCTCCTCTGGGATGATTCTGTCGGTCATTTCTCACAGATGGATCTGTAAAGTCAAACGTAAAACGGAGTGTATGTTTACGGTTTACAGAGTTGATGCATAAGGTAATCACTGAGCTAACCAACAGAGCTATAAACAGCATTATTTACCTGAGAGAAACCGTCAGGAAAACCTGGAATCTGGACTGCAGATGTTCATCATTTGTCGCCGATTTCTGATCAGATTCCTCCAGTAACGTGCGCTGGGTGAAGTTTCTGGTTTATAAACTTTAAAGTGGTTTATAAACTTTATTCTAGCTCCTCTCTCTCCACTCCTCTCTCCAGAGCTTCTCCGGGAGGGAGGGGGAGATAGTGACGCTGTGTTGTTGAGGACGTTTGATTGACAGAAAACGCTGACCAATCAGAGCAGAGTGGGAGGAGACAGGCTGTGAATCAGGGGTTTTCAGACAGAGGCTGAATTGGGCTCTGAGGCAGGCAGACTCAGGCTGCAGTATGAGAAGAATAAAGGGTTTTTGAACATTGCAGCATGTAAAAATGTTCTAGTGCAACATTAAAATACATCTATGAACCTAGAAGTGAGCATAATATGAGACCTTTAAAAGGTTATATGTCAGTGTTTTTACACCTTGTTTCTGCTGCCCCCAAGTGGCCAAAAATCAGTTATCGCAGGTTTAAATTACATTTGTTAAATACTTTTTTTACATCAGATATTTTACAAGGTAGGAAAAGCACATTAATACCATTAACGATGGCTCTGTCCTATTCAAGTGTCCCTGTAAGTCATGGCAGTGAGTAAGCATGCGCAATAAGGACCCTGAAACTGAAGCAGCTAAATGGAATTCAGCCATCATTTATGTTATTATTTACACCTGTGATTTGCCTTTTTTTTTTCTTTTCTTTTTTTTATACATTTTTGCAATTACTAATTGTCTAGTGAATTTCTGGCCCTAATATTGCTTATTATTTAATTATGGCTATAGTACATGCCACAACTAGCCAGTTTGATCAATGAAGGTACTAATCACAGGTGGTTATCAGTGTTGTTTACACAGAATATAACATAATGGCATTAAAGGTCGTGTTGATAACATTGTTATGTAGACGAATATTAAAAAAATAATAATAATAATAAATTCAAAGCCTTTAGAAAGGTGCCGAATAAGAGTATGGCTTTTCCTAAAGTCAGTTAGTGTGGAAAAAACGGATAAATGACTGATATTGACAGTAAGATCCTGACAACGAATTGATGTGAAATAAATGCAGTGGAACAGGGGAGGGAGAACACGACATCAAGTGGCTGAATGTTATCAATGGCACCTATAAATAATTTCTGCTTGTTTGTTTTGATTTGCTCCTTCACAGACCCCACACATCCAGGAGATGCGGATTTCCACAGCAGCGATGTGGACGTTAAAACCATCACAAGTGCAATGAAGTTTTATCTCAGGTATGTTTGTGTGTTAGTAGGAGACACAAAGTTAATTTCGTGGAAAATACTAAATAACATTGTATAGTTCCAGCTCTATGGCTGTCTTTTACTGACATTATTATTATTATGAATATTATTATGAATATTATTATTATTATTATTCATGAATTGTTGACTACATTTTAATTGGTCAAGAGTTGCATTTGAAATTTTCCATGATTCTTTCTTGTACAAATCCCTGATATCTCAAGGATTTAGGTATTTTCCATGAATCTGCTCGATTGTCTAATGCACATTAAAGCCATTGGTTATTAAAATAGCCTTGACAGAGGTTATACTCTCTGAGAGCTTTCTGTAATTGTGTAAGTGAGTGTTTTTTTGTGTTTGACGTGGTGAGTTATATTGCACTGCGGCCTTGTACTTCTTTACGAGTGTGTGTATTCATCTGCAGGAGCTTGTCTGAACCTCTGATGACCTACAACCTACACAGAGACCTCATGTGTGCTGCAAGTAAGACGTGTTTTGGAAATTGTCCAGCGCAAAGATTAAGGAGTTTTGTTTGCATGTTCATGTTTTATTGGTCTCCTCTCGGATCTAGACCTACCGCTAAAGTGTGTCTCGAACTCACACTGGTGTTTCACTCAAAATCTAATCCCCTTGATAAAAATGTTGAAATGTCACTCACAAGCATTAAGAAGGTTGCAACTTGATTATGTGCTTTTGACAAAAACTTGTCCTCACCTGTTAGCATGCAATAGGGAAAAAAGATATCTCCATCGCATTGCATGCATGCTTATTCATGTTGCACTTCAAGTACCCAAAGTCAACAGACTTTCTTTTTGCAAAGATGAGCAAAACCTGAATGGCAGGTACTAAAGAGACATTTGTAAATCAGTACTGTGCAGGCTGCAGGTCCAGCAGTTTAACAGGCACCACCAGTTCTGTTTGGAAGACACTAAAAGAAATCTGAGCCCTTTCACACACAACGTCACTGTAAAACAGAGAAGACAACAAGTTTAATAGCATCAGCCTCATTCTGTCAGGATGTTACAGTAAGACCACTGTTGGCTTCAGTTTCCTGGAAATGTCTTTACATATTATACGGTTTGTTTTGGAGACCTTGCTTTATGCCATCACAGTGTATGTCTGTGCCCTATTGTGTTTAAACATTTCATGTTTATATGTAACTCATAATCATTTCTGTTATTCATCACAAATATTTTCAGAGCACCTGAATTTTAAATTATACCTCCATTGTGTAAATATTTCATGAACTTAATATAAACCGTTCTTTCAAATCCATCCATTAGGTAACTTTGTGTTGTCTTTGTGTCACAGAGTCAGATAATCTGGACTTTCGACTGAGCGAGATTCATTCTCTTTCCTACAAACTACCAGAGAAGAATCGGGAGATGGTGGAGATGCTTATTAAACACTTGGTCAAGTAAGTGCTCGCAGCATACTTTGTTGTGATTTACAGTTTGTACTTTTGCTCTCACACAGTTTACAACAGTTTAGTTACAGTTAGTTTATGCAACCCAACGTGATGTTTGTTGACAGTGTGTGCAGTCACAGTGAAGAAAATCGGATGACCCCTTCAAACATGGCGGTTATCTTTGGACCCACACTGATGAGAGCAAAGGAGGAGACGGTGGCGGCCATGTTGGATATCAAGTTCCAAAATATTGTCGTCGAGATTCTGATTGAGGACTCCAAAAAGGTACGTTTACAGAGAACGCAGCCTTTGTTGGGTCTGAGAATACATGTAAAACAGCATCAAAGTGTATCACTTATGTCTGTAAATATGAAGCGACCACCAGCAGCCAGCTAACTTAGTTTAGCACAAAGACTGGAAACGGGTGGAAACAGCTAGCCTGGCTCTGTCTAAAGGGAACAAAATCACCTACCGGCACCAGTACAAAAACAACAACGGGGAGTTGGACAATTTTTTGGCCAGGACCAGTTGCCAGGTAACCGACGGAGACGCTACGAAGTTACTGGTCCCGGCCAAGAAATAGTCCGGTACATAACCCCCAATAAAATTCCGAATTGAGGTTTTTACACTTTGGTTTGTATATGTATTAAACAAACAAGAGACTAAACTATACCTTTGAACTGAGCCAGACTAGCTGTTTCCAGTCTTTATGCTGAGCTAAGCTAGCCAGCTGCTGGCTGTAGCTTCATACTTACACGTACAGACGTGTGAGTGGTATCAATCTTTTCATGGAACTCTCAGCAAGAAAGAGAATAAGTGTATTTCCCAAAATGTTGAAAAATGTAATGCTTCTTAATAGGGATGTCACGAGAACCGATACTTGGGTACCAAGTCCACACCAAAATTCTGAAAACGTGACGGTATTCTTTTTTTGGCCCGAGACTAACGTCGTCCTGTCCTTCCAGGGACGATAGAAAATATGTTTGGGACGCAGAAAACTCACTATCGACGCGTCCAGGGGATGCACTCTATTTCTCCCCTGATAATGCAGGCTTCACCTAATTGAAGGCCATGGCAAAACAAAGTCTTTATTTTCAATAAATTCCGTATAAAAATAATAATCTGGCTTTTAACTTAGTTTTAAGACACATTGTATTAAAATAAAGATTAGGTCCACATTAAATTAAATATAACACTGAAAAATGTAAGTCATCAACATGAAAACAAATTATCAAATAAAATAGAAGTAAACCAAAGTGCTGCTGCCTTACTCGGCGCTGCTACACAAAATCCTGTTTATCCACTGCTAGCGCACGGCATGCCAACCACAATGATCGTCTAACTACATTACAAACAGTCAACAAAACTACACGCAAATACTCCTTACACACACTGAATTATAGCTTATCATATTATTAACCATAATGACGAACAACTTAACCAAATGGGTGGTACTTTTTATCAATATTTGATAATAATGTAGGTGGCCGTTAACACATGCTTACCTTACGGGGCATGGCAAAATAAAGTCTGAATAAGGCGTCATACATGGAGCAAAAAGCTACAGTGTCCTGTTGAGGACAAACGGCGCAAATTGCTGTTTTCGCAGTTCAATAAATAGTACAACAGCGACACCTAATGTCGCATTCAGACTACATCCTTACATGAACAACATATCCATGTTGAAATCAGTAGGACAAGAGCTAGTTGGCCTTCGCTGTTAGCGCCGTGCAGGACTGTGCTGCTTACCTTAACAAGCTCTTGTCCTGCGAATTTCAACACTGGAGGTCACAATGATATACTTTATGATGCGTTCAGGCTCTATTCAGTAAAAAGTGAGTATAAGGCAAAGGAAAATTTTAACGTTATCATGATGTGTTAAAATGTAATCTTGTAAAATGTATTTTTTTGCAAGAAACTTGAATAAATCCAGTTGTTTGAAGGAGATGTTTTCACAGCAATATAAAATAGATAATAGAGAGGGAGTAATGACCTGTTTAACTTCCTAACAAAAAAACAGTATGCAAATGGTAATAAAGGAGTGGATGTTGAAGTACATGGGATTTTGTTCAGATTGTTTTGTGAAAAATAGCAGTGATTTCTTTTTTTAATTTTACTGTCATTGTTTTTTCTGTTCCTTCTCATCTATATAACATTATTAATTCATTTACAGGCTGTAATTGTAGTCACTAAACCAAAGTGCTAATGTAACTTTTTCTTGTGATTACAGATCTTCAGTTATATGCCAGAGGACAGCACTGCCCCACCTGTCCCTCCTCCGCGAATCACCCCGAGAAAGCGGCAGCCCATCACCATATCCAAGCGGCCACCTCGTGTTTATCCAGCTCTTAGTCACCACTTCCACACAGAGAGTAATTATCAGCCTCACTTGGCTTGACTGTCATCATCATCCTCATCATTAACCCATCCAAAGATTTGAACCGCAACGCCCCTGCAGGGTCATATCTTAACATTTTCTGAAGTACAGAAAAATGTGATTTACTGTAGTGTGTGTGTCCATCAAATACCATTCAAAAAAATGATTACATATTCCTAAACATGGAGTCATTTATTTGTTTGTCAAAGAATGTTAAATCAAATTAATATTATTCTCTGTCTTTATTGTCTTATCCTTTTATTGTTGATAGGAATTCTTCTGGTTCTTTTTCATATAAAGTACAAATAAACCTATCCACTCTACATTTTTTTTCCCACATTAGTCTTTTTCTTTTTTTTTCAAGGCCTCTGGCTAAATCATGTAATTTTCTGTCTGTTTGAACCCCTCATTAAGTGGGTGTGTCTCCATCCTCACATACACTGTGGCAGAGAGATTTGGAGCACCTGCAGCTTGTCCTCCCTGCGTTGGTTATATATTTAACTCTTCTTAACTTACTACACCACTACACTGTGGTTGGGTTACCAATTTAATGATTAATGAATGTTTTTGACATTCATTTACATTGTATTGTTATGACCTTCAGTACATATTTCCGTATGCTTTGCATGTTTTCTATTTGCACATTGAAGACAATTTGTATTATTTCATAGAGGAAAACATTTGACTGAGGCCTGAAGTTACTGTAGTCAGATAGGAAGAACAACATCCCATTCTTTATCTCAATGTGTAGCTGTTGAGTCCACTCCCAAGTACCTTGCATTAATCGGTTATGTTGTTTCTTTGCAACAGATGGCCAGAACGACAGCTCTGTCGTGGACGGGGAAGTCTCAACGAACCCCGTTCCCCTGCAGCGGACAAAACCTGTAAGCTTTCCTCCACTCGTTCCAAGAGAACCTCCTCCAAGACTAGCA
Organism: Sebastes fasciatus; assembly: GCF_043250625.1. Lineage (NCBI taxonomy): Eukaryota > Metazoa > Chordata > Actinopteri > Perciformes > Sebastidae > Sebastes > Sebastes fasciatus. The sequence goes on along the minus strand of NC_133810.1, from coordinate 21,966,345 downwards.
TTGATACCCAAACCATCTATCCGGCGGGACGGAGACTCCGACGCTGGCAAGATAGACGATACAAGGCAAAGGCCAGACTTTTCTTCAGCGGCAAATGGGGAGTCTGGAATCTATGTGAGCCGAGTACCGTCCTTCCAGGGCAGAAGACCACCTCCTAAAGGCACACCAGCCAACAGAGAAGGTAAGATGAAACGTCTGTGTTTATGTGGCTGAAACTTCCTTATATCACACTTGTTTCTTCAGCTAAAAAAAAAAGACTTCTTGCAGGTTTTATGGGATTTTAAAAAGTGAGAGACAAAGGGATATAATGCAATGTAGAAAGCAAAGTCGCGACGTATTGGTCAGATATGTTGGGACATGAATAGTCATAGACATGTTGAATACTGTCAGTCAGCTCTTGAGAACGTCATTTACTCGTTTTCCCTTTGTCATGTGGCTACATCCAGTCCTTCAAAAGCATTCTTCTCTACAGTTGATTTGTTTTTATGCCTCCGCGCCAGCGATAGCCGTGGTTTGAGGCATCATGTTTTCGGGTTGTCCTTCAGTCCGACCCATTCTCATGAACGCGATATCTCAGGAACGCTCGGAGGGAATTTCTTCAAATTTGGCACAAACGTCCACTTGGACTCAAGGATCAACTGATTAGATTTTAGTGTTTAGTTAAGGTCAAGGTCACTGTGACCTCAAGTTTTTTGGCCATAATTCAAGAATTCATGTGCTAATTATGACAATTTCATACACCTCTTACAGGATAAAATGATGAAGTGATGACATTTTGGACAGACATGGATGTAAACTGCAACTTGACTGGTTGGCGGAGGTATAAAAATACGAGGTTATTGTTGTAGTATACAGTAGTAATAAGATGTGGACGTAGTCACCATGATATCTGCCGTTGTGGACTGCCGTTTGGAATCCTAGAGTTCGGCATTTGGCCCTTGCATTATTGGTTTTTGGTCATCACCATCTTGGCTTTTTGCAACCAGAAGTAACGCTGAATAAGACTTTTTTAGGCGACCAAAAAGTTATACTTAACTTTCATGAACTGAAAACACACCGTGAAAGGGTTAAGTCGGACAACTCCCAGACCGGACAACGCCGTGGTAGCAGATTGTCAATCACAAGGTAGCCACGCTCCAAATCATCCCCTGCTTTATGGTCTATTTGACTTTAAATGGGACCATAATTTACTAAATGAACATCATGCTGTATTGAAGAAGACTTGAAACTAGCGACTGAGACCATAAACTCATGTTTACAATGTTTACTGAGGTCATAAATCAAGTGAGAAGTAGGCTCATTTTCTCATAGACTTCTATACAATCAGACTTATTTTTGCAACCAGAGGAGTCGCCCCCTGCTGGCTATTAGAAAGAATGCAAGTTTAAGGCACTTCAGCGTTGGCTTCACTTCTCAGACCCTGAGGTAGCCTACTGATCCTTGCTTTGCAAATTTGCCTTGGAAGCCATTAATCATCTGGATCTCCCACATAATGAGCGTTATGCGAGCATTTATGGTGGATAATGAAGCAGTCACTGTTCAGAGCTTGGTTGCAGACATAAAGTCTTTGCTGATTGTTTCTTATTGAGTTATTTGCCCAAGAAAGTAGGTATCCAAGTATTTCCTAACTCTCAGCATGTCATTGTATAGATCTGTTATAATAACAGAAGATCCATGTTATAGTGAATACTGAAATGTGTTTCCTAACCTCTTAACCCATCACAGCCTTTAGTCTTTCATTTTGCCATTTACAATTTTTTTTGCAAAATCTGTAATTCTACATTAATATTGTTTTTCTTTCAGGAGATTCAGACGGTCTGACCAGAACGAGGTCCTCAGAGAAACATGTTATTTGTAGACCCCCTGTCAGGCCTCCTGAGCCCCCCTCCAGATACCCCGCTCCACAAAAGAGCCCGATTGCAGCCAGCAGCGAGAGCACAGCCACATCCTAGTAAGTACTCCAAAAGTCCAAGAGAGGTCCAATAAAAATTCAACTATAGATCTTCTGTTTTTATTAAAAACAATAGAACTCACAATTTAGGCAACCTTGAAATAATGCCAGACGTGCAAAGTGTCAGAATCAGCAGCCTTCAAGGTATTAGTAGCTTTGATTATCAAAACTGTCAAGAGCTGCCAAAAGCAACCGAGGTGACGATTACTTTTTAGATTCTGTTATCCCAAAGATTTGTAAAAATATACTAATAATATGATACAATAATACAATTTGAATACTATATTGATTATGATACTATAATCAATATAATTATGTTAACAATGGACTACTTGCATGTGAACGGGGTCGCTTGTAGTGATGAACCCACAGAGAATTATCACCTGATTCTGCAGATTTCTTCTCAGCTCTTCGGAGCATTTTACCATCTTTCAGCTCATTGTTTTGGTTTTACGGGCCACAACTTTTCAGCGGTAAAAGCTAAAAAAAAACACTGTACACTACCTTACTACAGCAGCTAGCTGGTGAACATGATTTAGCATTTAGCAACTCAAGAACTAGATATTTCCCTCACGAGGTGGTAGAGACCAAAAACAGAGCTAAAAGAGAGTGAGTATTGCACTTCAATACACTAGGTGGCTAAAAACAGGACTCAAAATAAATGCTAATGTAAATAAGGTTGCTAACAAGTTCACCATATCAACTTAAAAGGCGACCTTATGTCAACAAAAGAAATCAGGTTACAGTTTTAAGTTATTTATCTTGTTATATATCTTGTAATGTTGTTTTTTCTTGTGGTAATGGATTCATTAGCTTTTATTTTGACACAAAAAAAGCCTTTTTAACAAGATAGTTATCAGTTATCACAAGAAAACCTATATGTTATCTTGAGCTAACGAGCTAATTAACTTGATCTAAGGGACATTTTGACTTGTTCTAATAGGAAAAGCACAGGTGCAACTGATAACATTAACAATGCCTCTGTTCCATTAAGTGTCTCAGTAAGCTGTTCCAGTGAGCCAGCATGCACAATATCAGAGAACTGGAGCACCTGCGTTACATTACATTTATTTAGCTGCCGCTTTTATCCAAAGCGACTTACAATAAGTGCGATCAACCATGTTGGTACCCCAAGAAGTGCAAGAATCATGCATCAGTTTCATCAAATATGCTGATCTACTTCCAGTGCTACATTTATAGACATTGGAGATAGAGAGAGAGAGAAAGAGGTGAGAGTATTGTTATGGGCCAAGGTGCAGTCTGAACAGATGAGTTTCAGTCTATGGCCCTGTTCAGACCTGGTATTAACATGCGTCCTCAGCTCTAAGTACGTCTGTTCACACTTGGCATTAGAATGCGTCTCCACATGCGTCTTCAGTGACCACTTGTGATCCGATCTCACTTCCTCGCTCTATATGCAAATAAACACATAGTAATACATCAGCTGTTGTGACGTAATATTACACGAATGTCAGTAGTAATATCCTACATAGTCGTGAATTCTGGTACATTGCTCTCCGAATGCCCTTCTAGTTACTATAATGTTTTTAGTTACCTTAGCTTTTCCTGTTATAACATACAACTACCAAATAATACGTGATGACTGTTGGATCACAAAGGATCTAATGAAGAATCTCACATACATGTTTATCTACAATATCAACATGTCGTTTTTCTTCTTTTTCTGCAGTGTTGCCTCTAAAGCAAAGTTTTTTGAGAATGCCTCCAGGAACGTTGGCAGGTATGTAAAAGTGCTCCAGTTTTTCCTTTTCTTTAGTTCAGGACACTAATCAGATGTGCGTGTTTTTACAGTACAGTAGATGAAAGCTAATAAAAACATCACAGAAGATTAAAGTTAGACTTTTCCTTCTGATGACGCAGTTATGGAAACACATCTCCGCTTTTATGATCTGCTTGGATGGTTCAAGTTAAGGTCCCTGCTGCCCTCCCTGCACACGCAGTGATAACGGCTGTAAACGAAGAATGCCTGAGTGGGAAGAGTTTGTGGGAGTTTTATCAAAAGAGTTCATCTTTTTCTTCATCGTAATCTCCTAGTTTATATTTAGATATATTTAGATCTAATAATCAGTTGTTAGCCTCTGAAGATAATTACAGGTGGTTCACAGACAACCAATACTCAATACTTTATCAGACTCATCTCGCACAGTGTGAGATGCAATGAACCAAGATGCAAGATCTCTATTATTACACAGCATATATGGGCCTTAAAGGTGCAGTCAGCGACTCTAATCCAAAACACTTTGTGTCAAATTCAGCGAATATCTGCTTGTGGTCCTCTAGCTGTCCGTTCTGTGTGCTCTGAGAAAAAATCTGGTGTTCATACACAGCCCTGCCTCTGTAAACGGGAAACAAACAAAGTGGCTTAGATCGAGCCACACAACACTATTCCAGCCAATCAGCAACAGGGGGTGTTCTTACACAGGACAGGGGAAAGGCCATGGATGTAAGAAGAGAAAGCAGAAATGTGCGGTGAAATCTTTGCCTGGGTAGGCAGTGACCTATCAATGTGGCACATACACCGATCAGCCATAACATTAAGACCACTGACAGGTGAAGTGAATAACATTGATTATCTCGTTACCATGGCACCTGGCAGTGGGTGGGATATATTATACGGCAAGTGAACATTTTGAACTTTGAACTTTGTGTTGGAAGCAGAAAAATGGGCAAGCGTAAGGATCTGGGCGACTTTGACAAGGGCCAAATTGTGATGGCTAGACGACTGGGTCAGAGCATCTCCAGAACTGCAGCTCTTGTGGGATGTTCCCGGGTTGCTCAGTCAGGACTTACCAAAAGTGTTCCGAGGAAGGAAAACAGGTGAACCGGCAACAGGATCAGACCCGAGGCTCATTGATTCACATGGGGAGCGAAGGCTGGCCCGTGTTGTCCGATCCAATAGAAGAGCTACTGGAGCTCAAATTGCTGAAAAAGTAATGCTGGTTCCGATAGAAAGGTGTCAGAACACACAGTGCATCGTAGTTTGTTGCGTATGGGGCTTCGTAACTGCAGAACGGTCAGGGTGTCCATGCTGTCCTAATGTTATGGCTGATCGGTGTATGTTTACATTATGCATAGATAAAATATAGTCTACATTAATTAGGCAGACATACAACACAAACGCCCCGAGATGAAGAGAGTGCTTGGTGTCAGCGCACCAGTAGCTTATTCACTCCTACAAAATGCACAAAAGTGCACCCACAATCAATAAGCGTCTGGTGACGGCACACCAGGGTAAAGAAAAAGAGAGAGAGAGCTTGGTGTCAGCGCACCAGTAGAAAATAGCTTATTCACTCCAAAGCGCAAAAGCGTTCCCACACACAATGAGCATCTGATGATGGCGCACCATTAGAAAGAATAAAACAGAAATATTGGTGTCAGCACACCAGTAGAAAACAGCTCATCCACTCCTACCAAAAGTGCACACCCTAGACTGTATATAAAGATGGACAACATGACAGCTCCCCAAAAGTGAAGCCAAAACATTTTGATCGCCCTCTGGTGTTTGGCTGCAGTATAGGTCATATATCCCGCCCCATCCATGTTAGTGGATGGGACATGGGCCAAACTTAAAAGTCAAAGTAGATGTCAAATACCTTTTTTTTCCAAAGTATGTTTTTGTCATTTTAGGAAGTTCTTATCACATTGATGTATGTTCAAGTGTTAATTTTACTGATACGTTTTGTTTTAATTAGTTATTTGATGCTATAAAAGGGGCTGAGACGTCATGATTGGCAGCTGTGAGTCTCTCTTGCTGACAAACTGCGGCCGTGCTCAGCTCACAATTGGTTTGGACGGTTGACCTCGATACCGAGATACCGATACTGAGCGTCTGGTGACGGCGCACCAGGGTAAAGAAAAAGCTTGGTGTCAGTGCACCAGTAGAAAACAGACAACATAAAATAAATTAGGCTATATATACATTGGGGCTGTAACGTCATCATATAATGTCGTCAGCCTAAACAAATGGGGTAAATATTATTGTGTTATTGCGACTAGACCGCCCCTTTGTGTGGGGCGAGCCGGAGATCAAACACTTTTTGACCGCAGTGTAAATGTTGCTTTTGAAAGGCTAAATGCCAACAAATATGGACTGAAGCCAGACATTGTTGGATAAAAACATGATGTGAATTTTGGAAATGATTACATCCATCTTTTTTCAGTAAATTTTGACTTTTGGAATTACAGCGACAAGGAGGTGTGTGTTAGGTGTGTGTGAAAGAGAGATAAGGTGGATTTTCACACAATGTTTCTATAAGTTATTAATAATAATAATTAGAATATCAACATTAAGAATGAAACTTCAAACTATTTGTACAGCCCTATTATATATAGACCTAATTTTATTGATTCAAAGGAGGCACATACTTTATTTGTAGATGAAGTCCATGCGCCTATCCCTCTGGACAAAGATGTCAATGACTTTGATGTAAAAGTCCTCCTTGTTTGATGTATTACAGGTTTCATAGTCTCTCCTTTTCAATGGAAACATGAGCCAAGGACAAAAGCCTGTTCTGCTCCAGTCTGTTACAGCTGTAGGTCTTTATGCACTTTAATGCTTTAACCACAGCAGATGCGGTTGGTAGAAGGTGTTTTGTGGCCTTTTATAGTCTCCTATAAACAATAATCTTATTGTCTGTCAAAAAAGTAAGCAGCTGCGTCATTCTTTGGACTTGAACAGTATAACCAGATCAAAGAATTTTGCATATCTGGACAGGCTCTTCAATTTGTGATCATCAAATTTAGCTGACATCTCAACATCAACCCAAGCCAAGGAAATCAAACTCCTCCAGACTGTCAAACGGGGTTTTCATTTGTTCAGTGATGTTGTCAAGACCGTTATAGAATATTCTTTTCTTTTTTACCAGTTTTAGTTCTTCACTTTCCTGTTCAAAACGATCATAAAGATGGTCAAACTGCTGTCTCTTACACCACAGAGCATATGCAGATGTCATAGCCTTGGTTTTTCAAGACCAAGGAGCTGTTTGTCACCCACATTCATTACAACAAAGGTGCTTGTGTCGTATATTATATGACTCCAGATAACCTCGACAACAGCTTCAATTAAATCATGCTGTATCCGATTTTAAGTGCAGGTAAACATGTTTGAAGAGCTTTAATGTGTGGCTAACTTGTCATCTTTTTCTGCCAACACATGCAACAGCACAATATCATTTCCGTGACTGGCAGAGCTAACTGCTCTCGTCGCTCTTGCTTGATGAGGTACTGAAAATACCCAATAAAAGATTTGGAAATGGACCTTGTAAAATCTTGCGTAATAAGTTTTAACTGGAATTCTACCCTCAACAGGGAGACAATTCAACTCTTTAAAATGGTTTTGGGCTAATATGCGCTCTTGGATTGTAATTAAGGATGATGATTAGTTTGTTCTGAGTATTTTTAAGCTTCCTATCTGTTATTAGTATTTGTTTGGGTGTTGAGTTCAAAGAAGCTAGCTGCAGACTCCACCTTTAAGGCAGATCATGGGTGGTCTCGTGGTTGAGCTGAAGCCATAAAATGGATTTGTAATTTACCTTTTTTTCTCTTCTAATTTAGTCCACCGGCCTCACCGTCAGCAACAAGAAGGTCAACTGTAAAAAAAGAGGTGAGATTTACAGTGATTGTGGAAGATTTAACAACATTAAAATACTGGATAAATTGCAAAGTACTTGTGTAATAAACTGTTTTTAATGTGTCTATTTTCATCTTTGAGGGAGACTGTTTGTTTTGTTTCCTCAGAATTAATGTGACCACCACATCATGTTAGCTCTACATGGTCTGCTGGGTGCTGATCCAGCTGGAGGGAGTCACCGTCAATGATCTTATCGGACAGACTGAACAAGTGGCTCTCAGTAGAACTGAATGGATGTATTTGATTCCATTTGGTTTTTAATCATAAGAATGATGTTGTAAGGCAACACGGTAGCAGATGGACTTTTGAATGAGGTCGCAAAGTAGCTAATTGTCTCAGTGTTTGATTATTCCAAAGTTTGGATGGAGTAACAGTACTATTTCCCCCTTGTTTCATGCCAATTGACAATTTTGTCAAATAATATTACAACATTTAGTCTCTTTAAGGTGTTAAAACATTTGAATGGCCAATTTTATTTGAGGGAACTAACTACCATAACTGGTTATAACAGCTTATTTAAATCTCTTCTACACTCGTAACACTTGTTTTTAGCATTGTAAAATAGATCTCCCAAAGAAGACTAATTGATTAAATAGGTTTAATCATTACTGATTTGTCTTAATATTCAAGGAGCTGTATGAAGGAAATTAATTTTAAGCTACATCTATGGATTAAATTTTTCTGTGGAAGTTGTTTTAGTCGGTCCGTTCAAAAAGAATATTTAGATCAAAATTTGAATCATGTTTGTCAGTTGAGACATAACTTGTCATTCAGCCTTAAGTCACTTTTTTAAGAGGCATTACAAAAGTATTTTGCTACACAATGTAAGCCAGCATTCCAGTCAGTGTGGTTTGAATTTACATAGTGAGTATAATGTTAGATTAATAGGGAATTATTAAAACTAGATTCAATAGTGTACATTCCCTCACTTCTTACCTGATGTAGGTAGGTCAGGTCGCACAGAAGAATCCTCAAAGTTTACATGAATTTGGTGCACCTCAAATGAATAATTGGGATTAAAAAAGCAGGTCAGGTAAAGTGATTGTTACAATATTGTATATGAAAATAACACTCCATTGTTTTGTTTTATTTCTTTATTCTTAAAATAGTTATGGTATTTTTATTTTATTTTTTAAACCCGACTTGAAAATTCTGGTTGTTGTCTGTTTGGATCTGTTTTCAGGATGGAAAATAAACGCAAAAAAAAGCTCTTAACATGGCTCGTGAATATTTCTTAAAATGTAGTTGTGTGTTTCCATTCACTTAGATAAAAAGAAAAGGACTGTCTCCTTAAAGGGACTTCTATATTATCCTGTAAAGAGTATGAGTTGATATTTTTTTTGTTTGAAAACCAGACTAATTGTTCTGTTATCACATTTTTTATCCAACAAATTGAAATCACCAACTTTCAGAGAAGGCACGGAAGCTGCAGTCAACGAAAATTGTCAGTAAAGGACTGGGAATCTGTAAACTAGTATATTCTAATTTTATACTTTCTAGTAAAATCTTCAAAGGATTACAAGTGTCCATCTGAATTCAATAAATCATAGACAAACGTTAAACCATTGTCATACCAATCAGCTTTAAAAATGGCTTTTCTAACCCTGTTCCGTTAGAAATCACTCATAAAATCTATTTCACATTTGCACTAAATTAATAACTTTTTTTTATTGTTAAGTGTTCTCTCTGGGGAGATTGCAGAGCAGTTAACTGTTTCTTAGTCTGTAATATAACTTTGTGCCAGACTCATTTATGCCATCAAAGTGAACCAGACAACACATGTAAAAATGCGAAAAATTGGGGTTTTGTGAGCTTATCTTTTTGTTCAGTTCAAATTAAAGCTATTATGTTTGTACAAACTGAAAGTGCAAGATGAATTTGCAAGTATCAATTCAATTTATTTATATAGAGTCAAATCATAACAGAATCTCAAGACATGTAAAAAAATTAAAGCAGAATGTTATCATCTTAGTACAGCTTAAATTTACTGTGAGGAATTTTTAACTGGATATGAGACAGTCTCACTTTAATACTGATGCCTCTATATGACCTACATATGTAAACAAGACCATCAAGGAGGAGATTGGCTATTTCTATATAGTTATTCTTAATGCTTGTCATCGGTGCCACCGGGTCGGATTCCGTGAGAAATCTGATGAAATCATGCAGGTTCATCAGAAACTCCTTAGGCTCAGACTCCAGCGAGGCCTCCAGCAGCAACCAGCCCGCCGTTGACAGAACCAGATCCGGCTTCGCTGCTGCCTTCGACCTGCAGTCTGAGCTCCGGTGGGAGGTGGAGAGCTCCGCGCCCGGCAGCTGCGGCTCATCCTCCAGCCAGGAGCAGAGCTTCGCCTTGTCGCTCCGCCGGTCCCTGCTGGGAGCCAACACCGACGACACGCTGCTGGAGGCCCAGGCCACATGGGCCCACTGAACTGAAAGGAGACACGGGAGAACCAGGACTGCGCGGGGCACACTGTCAGACACTGCTGCAGTAAAATGAGGTTTTCCAAAGGGACTCTAGTGCTCAGAAACACAGAGACCGCCAAAATGAACAAAAATGAATGTTCCTCTTTAATGTTAGAAACATTTTAATGTAATGAAAAAAGAACAACTCTGAGATTTGTCTGGCCAGATTAAAGATAACATCAAATGTTTTACTCATGTTTACGACCACTGGCTTTAAATAGACGACATTTATGGTGGTGAATTTTTGTGACAAAGAAATTGCTTGAAATGTCTTTCTATTGATCTGGTTTGTGGTGAAATTTAAAAATTTGCTGACATTAACTCGGGAAAAAACTTCGGAAATTTGTGTTTGGTTGATTTTTTCTCTGTTGTTACAATGCTAATTGTCATTGTATTTTACATCGTTGGAAAGCCTGTTTATTTACCTTCACAATGATGTCCAACTTGTAAGGATCATGCATTTGTGGGATGAGCAGCACAGCGGATTATGTGGGTAGCGCCTAAGTAAAATATGCCAAAATTCTCTGCCAATGGTAAACAGTGTATTCTCCTGTTGGTATTGACTCTTGTTTTGAGTTGTTTGGTGGATTGGATGATTGAACTCTCTATCAGTAATAAGGAACAAACAAGACATGCTGGCAATTTTACACTTTATTCATTTAATACACCATCAGGAGCCTCAGTAGCGGGTGGAAGATCCATACGCAGCCACAACAGCCTGGCACCTCCTCCTCATGCTGGTCACCAACCTGCTCACACGTTGCTGTGGGATGGCGTTCCATTCCTCAACTTGGATTCAACTTGGTATTGCAGAACAACTTGCCCTATCACACAGGCCTGATCTAGATTAGACAAACGTGGCATGCCGATGCTTGGAGCAGACACCAAATGATCACTTTAGTAGGGTGCAGCACCCAGCAGGCCCCATGCACATCAGGCACCTGATTGGCAGCACCTGGAGCTCAAAGCAAGAGTCAATTCCAACAGGAGAATACACTGTTTAGCATTGGCAGAGAATTTTGGCAAATCTTACTTGGGCGCTACCCACATAATCAGCTGTGCTGCTCATCCCACAAATGCATGATCCTTACAAGTTGGACATCATTGTGAAGGTAAATAAACAGGCTTTCCAACGATGTAAATTGTAACAACAGAGAAATAATCGACTAAACACAAATTTCCAAACTTTTTTTCCAAGTTTATTTGTACTTTAAAAACATCCAGTCAGAAGCATGTAGGGGGAAATGATGGGGCCCAACAATGAACCCTGTGGGATCCCAAACAAAAATGTCCGCAAAGAATGAACTGTTGCCTACCTTACGTTTGCTGAACATGTCTGATTGGAAAGATGTCCCAGGTTTGATATCATTTTTCATCTCTGCCATGACATTTTATAACTTCCCAAAAGAAGACTAAGGGCTGAACTAGCAGCTCTGCAAGGCTGTAAACAGGCACAGCAGTGCTTTGAGCGAAACGTGTGCTAACATGTTCATGATGATGAACATGATGATGTTGCTAATGTTAAGCAGGTAATATGTTTATAATGTTCACCATCTTAGTTTAGCTGGTTAACATTCTAATTTAGTCAAAAATTAAGTATTGGGCACATTGAAATTTTGACCTTATGATGATGTCAAATAAAAAGTCAGGGGATCACAAAAGTCATTTCACAGTCATTAGGAACATAAATACATGTAGTAAAATCTTCACAGCAACCCAAACCACAGTCGTCACCACAAATGTCAACCTGCTGGTGGCACTAGGGGAAACGTCAGCGGATCACTAAAGTCAGACGGCTTTATTCTGTGGGGACAATGAACGTCTGTACAAAATTTCACGGCAATCCATTCAGTTGTTGTTCAGTCTGGACCACAGACATTGCCATCCCTAGAGTGCATGCTGCTAGTAATAAAAAAGTTTGTATAATAAATTTCTTTTATGTTCAGTTCTCTCTGTGTCCCCCTCCAGTCCAAACCCCGTGGTGTTGAATACTTGAGCAAACCTCATAGAGCCATCTGGCTATGACTGTGATCCTTTCTAAAAAACCAACCATGTTTTGAGGAGCATGATTAGTCAAGTTTTACCTTTATTCACTTCCATTCAAATATCATGTCTGAACAGGAAATACATACAATTTAAAGAGGCAAGATATTCTCAAAAGGCAAGTTGAGTTAAACTGTTAAAGCAGCAGTAGGCATCATCATTGGGCAAATGAATGTACGCTACCCAAATAGTTAATAGTACAGTTTAAATTAAAGCGGCAGTAGGCAGAATATTTTCGGCATCATTGGGCAAAAATTCCATAATAACCTTTCAGCATATTGTAATTCATGTGTTCTGAGAGAAAACTAAACTTCTGCACCTCCTCATGGCTCTGTTTTCAGGCTTTAGAAACTCTAGCCCGTAACAGTAGACTTTGGACAATCACAGGTCATTTCAGAGAGAGAGCGTTCCTATTGGCTGTTCATTCAACGGAGGCAGCTGTCAATCACTCACAATCTCCGATCAAACGGTCAAACTAGGCAGCGCCGATTAAATATGAATCAATACTCTGTTACTGTAATGCCTATTTCTCTCCTCAAATGTTTTCAGAAGAATCTTGTAATGTACTGTTTCGCTGTAAAATTAGATAGTTTGCTGGTTGGCGCTGCTTGGTATTTCCTCAGCTGATCTCAACATGGCTGCCGGGTCCCAAACTCTCTCATTTTACAGCTAAACAGTACTAGTTTGACCGTTTGATCGGAGTTTGCTAGTGATTGTCAGCTGCTCAGAGACGGCAGGCTCCAGCTCGGCTCTGATTGGTTGTTTTCCTCCGGTCTGTGAAATCTTGCAGATGCCATTAGGAGCACCGAAGGACACCGGAGGACACGGAGACACATCTTTTTTTTTAGATTACCTGTCTCATGCACTACTGTCAGGTATAGTGACCGTTTTATAAAAATAACTTTTTTTAAATCATATTTGCTACAATTCTACCCACTGATGCTTTAAGACGGTTAACTTTCCCACCTGAAACATTCCAAACGAAACAGAGGAACACAACCGTTCATAGCATTATGCACACAGCGGTTCAGTATAATAACCTCCATCTGTTATATAAACATGTAGTCGGACACTTTATTTATTTTGCCATCCACTCCTCCCGCCACATTCCAACCTTCACTACCAGTCAGAGCCACGTTGAAATCTGCGGATCTGTACCTCAATTTCTAACCGTGACTGTACCAGCCTCTGCACTGGAATTGGTGGTTGGTTGGCCCACATCAGGGACCAGTGGAAAATCCCTTGTAGCATTCGTGCCAATTCATACGACCTTGAGCTTCAGTAAACGAATATGCAGCCAGGTGCGAGACTTTCAAATAAGGGGAGCACGCACACGAGAACAAAAGAATGTATGTTCACACACGGTTCACTGGATGGCCAAGCTGAATTAAACATGTATTTATGATAACCTATTTTACTTTGGAAATGTACCGTCTGATACTCATTCAATTTTTTTTCTACTTTTTAGTTAACAACATCATGCTTACCAGCTATCTAAGCTTTAGATAGCTGGTAAGCATGAGTTTCGTCCCTCCCCACTGGATTGCTGTAAATATCATTTTTTAACACATTTCCTACCATTGGAAAATACCTCCGGTGTACACTATATTTATAATGTCACTCGACACACTGTCTATACTACAACTCGTCAACTATGCTAGCCAAGACAATGAGCTTGACCCGAAGGGCGATGCGGCCTATGAGCCTACTGACAACGAAGTCCCACATGTGCAGCAAGACAAATGAATTGTGGACACTGTCACTGCTAATATAGAGAAGATGCTGGACAGTAAACTAGCTAACATAATTAAAACAGTTAGCGAAGTCTCGGAGAAACTCGACAACTTAATTGAGAGAATGGGGACAGTAGAGCAGCGGGGTTCAGATTGGAGGACGTGTCGGCTACAACTACACCCCGGGTGGGAGCTCTGGAGGTCCAGCTAAAGAAGGCATTAGATCGCCTGGAAAGTTTTGAAAACCAAAGTCGACGGCAGAACGTGAGAGTTGTCGGACTGAAAGAAGGTACGGAGGGCAAAACACCGGTCGATTTCTTTGAAAAATGGATACCAGATGTGCTGAATATGCAAAAGGATCGACTCAAGTTTGAGAGAGCACACCGTACGGGACCGGCAGTGAGATTCGCCGGCAAGGAGGGTCCGAGAGCCGTCCTGGTGAGGCTGCACAGCTACACTGACAAACAGAAAATTCTGTATGCAGCAAGAAACCGAGGCACGATAAATATCGGAGGTGGAAATGTGTCCTTCTATCAGGATTTCTCCACAGAAGTCGTGAGGAAGAGGAAGGAGTCGGCAAACGCTCGAAAATGACTGAGAGAAGCCGGGATAAAGTACTCCTTCTTGTACCCTGCTGTCATCAGAATCTTTCACCCAAACGGCACCAGCTCCTCCTTCGCATCTACGGATGAAATCAATGGCTATATCAGTAAGCTGCCCGCATCAAAATAAACCTCTGGCTTGAGGTTAGATAGAACGGGACTGCTTCCATATGTATATGGAATATTCAGGGTTCTAATAATGTGGTGAAGAGGAAATCTGTCCTGAACTCCCTTAAAAAAGATAAGATTCAAATACCTTTTTTACAGGAAATGCATTTAAATGATGAGGAGCACAAAAAGTATCTCAGGGAATGGGTTGGTCAGATTTTCTTCTCATCACACTCAACAAGTAAAAGGGGTGTGATATACTGATACACAAAAATCTCCCATTTACTGTCACGGCTTCCTGTAAAGACACTGAAGGAAGATACGTCCTAGTTAAAGGGCTGCTACATGGTGAAAATATTTTGTTAGGAAATGTGCCCCTAATGTCCAAGATGAAGCATTTTATGCATCCTTATTTAGTCAACTAGCTGATATGGATTAATATGATAATAGGGGGTGACTTTAATTTTCTGCGTTATGCCCAATGATGGACAGACTTTCCTCTCAGACAATTCAATCCAAAAATGCCAAGGCTATCTTAAATATGAATAAGGAATTTGATCTTTTGGACTTATGGAGACATTACAACCCACTTTCAAAGCAATATACATTTCACTCTCAGCCTCATTTGTCAGCATCACGCATTGACTACATTGCTCTTTCTAGATGTCTTACTCATTTAGTTGAACGTGTAGATATAGGCCATATTGCCCTTTCGGACCATGCTCCTTTTGTTATGTCCATTCAACCTCTTAGACCTAATGAACGATCACTCTCTTGGAGAATGAATACAACGTTGCTTATGGATGAGAAATTTATTACATTTTTAAATGATCATACAGATTTATTTTTAGAATTCAATGATAAGGATGGAGCTGACCCAAGAATTGTGTGGGATACTTATAAGGCTTATATGAGGGGCATGATTATTTCATATACAAGTCAAAAGAAAAAGGAGCAAATAGCAAAGCAACTGGAAATTGAAAAGAAAAGAAAACAATTAGAGGGGACCTACTATGCAACAAAATTAGATGTGACCCTAATTGAACTTAAAGTAACTAGAACAGCACTGAATAATTTGATAGATAGAAAAGCAGAAAAGGATATTCTATTTGCTAAACAAAATTTTTTTGAATTGGCCAACAAACCAAATCGCCTTTTAGCACGGCTGGCAAGGAATGCCCCTGTAAAGTCCTTTATCTCAGCTATAGAGGATGAGAATAACCAAAGGCAATTAAATAATCGCCAGATCAATGAGAGCTTCACAAGATTCTATGCAAACCTATATAGTTCAGAGATTGACCTGGAGAGGCTCAGGACAGTTTGCTTCTTAAATAACTTAACTTTTCCACAGATACCAGAGGATCAAGCAAATGTATTGGAGTCCCCTATTTCCCAATTAGAAGAAGATAAAGCTATTTCCACACTCCAATCAGGGAAATGTCCAGGAGAGGATGGCTTCCCAGTCGAGTTTTTTAAAGTGATGAAGGGGAAAATTAATAATCTCTTACTATGGGTTTTTAATGAATCTTTTGAGGACTCCAAACTCCCAGAATCAATGTATAGGGCCATTAAACACTAATAGCAAAGAAAAATAGGAACACAGAGCTATGTTCTTCCTATAGGCCAATTAGCCTTCTTGGAGAGGACAATAAAATACTATCTAAGAGACTGGCTCTCAGGTTAGAGCAGGTTTTGACCTCCATTGTGGATGCAGACCAGAAAGGTTTTATTAAGGGTCGAAACTCCTATCACAACACAAGACGCCTATTCAACATTATTCATTATCTTAACTTCTGTCAAACACCAGGTGCTGTTGTTTCTATGGACGCCGAAAAGGCATTTGATAGATTGAATGGGAATATATGTTGGAAGTAATGAAGAAATTCGGTATGGGATCAAATTTTCTGGGATGGATTAGACTCTTGTATAAGTCAGCTTACGCCTTGGTTCTGACAAATGGTCTGTTATCTGCTCCATTTAAATTAACAAGAGGCACAGCTCAAGGAAGCCAGCTTTCTCCTGTCTTATTTGTTTTGGCTATAGAGCCCTTAGCAATGGCTATCAGACAAAACCCAAATATTCAGGGAGTAAAATTGTATTATACGCTGATGATATCTTTTGACATTAACAGACCCCACTAAATCATTGCCAGCTTTAACTGAGTGTATCACAAAATTTGGCCGAATATATTGGTATAAAGTCAATTTTGATAAATCAGAAATAATGGCCTTGGATGACAGCGGAAATACTGAAACGACCTATGTCAAGTCTTTTCGTTGGGCTCCATCAGGAATTAATTATTTAGGAATTAAAGTTACCCCCAAAATGAATCAGCTATATGCAGAAAATATTAATCCCTTGATAAAGATTCTCAAAGACACCTTGACAAGGTGGGAGAGCCTCCCTATATAATTTCTTGGCAGAATTAACCTTATTAAAATGACAGTCCTTCCAAAAATATTATATCCTACATCTATGCTGTTTTTGATTCTAAAATCAAATGACATTAAGGTTATCAATAAAGCAATGTCAGACTTTATCTGGGCCGGCAGGAAATCCAAAGTCAAACTAGAGACATTACATTTGCCAAAAGAACAAGGTGGGTGGGGTTTACCAAATATAGAATACTATATATTGTCCATGCAGGCCAGGGTTATTTACTCCTGGGTGAATGAGTATTCAGATTCCCCTTGGCTTGATTTGGAGTCAGTGATCTGTAAACCCTTTTCTCCTGTGAACCTGTTGGGTAAGCCCCTGAATGAATTACCACACATTGCTAAGAACAATCCTTTGATAACGAATGTAATGTGGACATGGAAAAATTAAAGAAAATATTTAAAAACACCCACCCACTTAATGTTCTAACGACACTGGTAGATAACCCAGAGCTTTCGTCGCAGGGAACTGGACCAAATTGTACACTCTGGCAAAGAGCAGGCATTACTAGAGTTTACGATCTCTTTGAGAATGGGAGATTTAAGACATTTGAATCACTGAAAGTTCAATACCATATATCAGACAAAGATTTCTACAAATACTTAAAGGTCAGACATTATGTCTATAAGAAAGCCAACTAGCTGGAATTCTCAAATGACACTCACATGCTAGAGATGTTTCTTATGGACCGCAAAGGGCGAAAGCACTTTATATCTAAGTTTTATTCAGAATTATTGAGTTTGAACTTGAACAAACTTGCATGGTTAAGAACATCTTGGTGTACATTGCTCAACTGTGTGATGGATAATGATGTGTGGGATAAGATCCTGCTGTTGCCTTCCAGAATTTCAATCTGTAATAGATATAAAGAGTTACAATATAATATCCTACATAATATTTATATATCTATATATATATATATATACCATATAAGGCTGGAGTATCACCAAATTGTTTTAAAATGTAAAACTCATGTGGGTACTAAGCTGCATTGCTTGTGGGAATGCAACAAAATTCCGTTATTCTGGAAGGCAATATGCGCTAACATTAGTACAGCAATAGGTCAACAGGTGTCAGCAAACCCACTTCTATGTCTGCTCGGAAGTGTCCCAGACTCTCTAAAACAATATGAAGACAAATTGAGACGTATCGATGGAAGGACTCATCTTTTTCTGCAGAAATGGAAGAACCCACTGGAATCTCTTGGAGTTCAATATAATCTGGACTTAAATTGATAATAACTGTGGACAAATGTTTGAATCGGGGACAGTGGGCGTGAATCAGATACACATACACAATTATGGACTTCATCTCTATCATTTAATTTCACCATACTTTCTTCTATATAAGTGCAGTGCCTCAATTTTATTTATGCTTTATCTTTTTTTTAAATGTATTTATTATTCTTATTTCTCTTTTATGGACCAGTCTTGTAACGTTATTGTATCATTGTATTGCGGTTTGTATGTTTGTTTGTGTTTGTCTTTAAAATAAAAAGTTGAAAAAAAAAAAAAAAAAAAAAGAGTCAGAATTATTTTATTTTGGCTTTAAAAGATGATGCAGCTTTAAACATTTTGAAAAACACACATATTGAAAAACACATCACAAAAGGTAAAAATCATACAAGAGATGACTTTAAAAGTCAAGTGTTAGACACCAAAACAGACATTAAACTAATCAATATATACAGTTACTGTATCAAGTACAAAGAACCAGGTTAATATGCAGTACATTGGGCACATACCAGCTATTGTCCATTGACATAATACAAACACTGTAGCCTAACTGTGATTAAATCATATTAGTATTAAAAATGTACAGGGCAACTAGGTGGCTCATTGAGGTGCATGACCCACTGGCCTCAAATTCCCCATGTATAATGCATAATAAAGTTAAAACAGCATACAAAAATGACAACATTATTGAGAACCAACGTTAATTTCAACGATAAAGAGTAACACAATTTTAACTGCAACAATAGTCTTACAATATAGTGCATTCAGGAAATGTAAGAAGGCATCTATTTCTGAATGTTTTTATTTGATCAAAGCTTAAAAGGGACAGTGTGTTGGATTTAGTGACATCTAGTGGTGAGATTGCAGATTGCATCCAACCTCCGCTCACTCCTCCCTTTCACGAGCATGTCGGAGAACTACGGCGGCCTTTGGGTAACATAAAAGAAGACTTGCTCTAGAGCCAGTGTTTGGTTTGTCCGTTCTGGCAGTCGATTAGACTGTTGTGAGGCTATTAACTAGGCATTATCAGTCGCTATAAGCACCATAGATGTAGGTCAATAGGGGCCTACAACACCCACTAGTAGGTTTTATCATCTATTCACATGATAGATCACCAAAAGAAGGTATAAAAGAACACGACAGCGACCTCTAGTGACTGTAGTAATTATTACAGGAGCAGAAGCGGAAGTCAGGTGCTGTAGTATAGTCAGTGTGAAACTCCATGAGGGAAGGAGGTCGGGGACACACAGGACTTTTACCCAGGAGACCAGAGTTCACATCCCGAGACTTACTTAAGGTGGGCTGTTAAGGAGGACCAGCTATTGTCCTTTAAGTGACAAGACGCTCCTCTGAGTTTTGCTCAGCTTTTTAGCTATTATTTAATATTTCTATTTTTTAATAAACTGTTAACCGATAGCGTTAATCGGTTAAAATTCTTAATGTTGGTTAACGGTCAAATGCTTAATTATTAACATCCCTAACACTAATGAAAACATAGCTATGAATATTATATTCCATTTCTGCTAATAGATCCCCCTAAATCCTACACACTGCTCCTTTAAGCATTAAGTGCTTACTTGAAATACCGATTAGACTTCTGTGTAGTTTCAACCTCACACTGAACTGCTGCTTCCTCAAATGACAGCAGACACATTTATTCAAGTGTGAGGGCTATAATTAGCTGTTGTGGTGGGGTTAAGTCTCATAGATCACCTGAACTTGTCCATAGATATGCTGGATTCCATTTCCTGTTCACATAGCAAATATTGTATTAAAAGACAAGATGAAAACATGAAGACATTCATTTGTGCAGATGAAGTAAAATACTCTACAAACGCTGAACTGAAGTTTATGAATGAATCAGTTACAAAACATGGTGAAACTGACTGTTGTAGTCAACTTATCACTGTCCACTGTACAACAAAATGGTATCATGCCTTCTGACAGATGTCCCATGCATTGAGCAATGATGACGCTATCTGTCAGTATACAATAAACGGGTACATGGAGCGATGCATGGATGTGTCCATGCATTGCTTTGTGTAAAGCTAAAAACTATGCATACGGTTATACAAACACATGATGCATGCATCTACAAGCTTGTGAAAGACATGTGTTGGATTGTTAAAAAGTGTTGAATTTACAGAGTTATAAAAAAATGTGTTATAGAATGTACCACAGAAGTGAATTTTTAGTTTGGTTTGTGTTGGATTGTGCTTAGGGCTGGGCGATAATTCAATATGATAATTTATCATCTTTCAATGGAATCGTATCGTGATGAAATCATACATTGAGATATCGTGATACACAAATATGTCGTCTAAATTGATAGTAACAAGCACATACTAACTCAAATTTCTCAAAAATTCGGATCAAAACGTTAAATCAAACTATTGTCTTAATGTGATTACTCTATATTTGTGTGCATGCATGTACATTTAGTCAGTGTATAGCTGGAAATTAGGGCAGTCAAAATCAATGCGATAACGCGTTAACGCAAAATTGTTTTAACGCCTCTAATTTCTTTAATGCATTAACGCAATCAAACTTTCAGAGGTCTTAAAGCTAGAGTGAAGATACTGGTATCAACTAGAATCAACTAAAAAACCTAAGGAATCCATTGGGACCAACCATGTCATATTAGCTTGTCGCAAAGGAGGTTAACTAATGCTCCAAACCTGTGCTAAATTGTAGCGAGGAAAAACTGTCATGGCCATTTTCAAAGGGGTCCCTTGACCTCTGACCTCAAGATATGTGAATGAAAATGGGTTCTATTGGTACCCACCCAAGTCTCTCCTTTACAGACATGCCCACTTTATGATAATCCCATGCAGTTTGGGGCAAGTCATAGTCAAGTCAGCACACTGACAGCCTGTTGAGCTTGAGTTTGCCATGTTATGATTTGAACATATTGTTTTATGCTAAATTCAGTACCTGTGAGGGTTTCTGGACAATATTTGTCATTGTTTTGTGTTGTTAACTGATTTCCAATAATAAATATATACATCCATTTGCATAAAGCAAGCATATTTGCCCACTCCCATGTTAACAAGAGTATTAAATACTTGACAAATCTCCCTTTAAGGTACATTTTGAACAGATAAAAAATTTGAGATTAATTTGCGATTAAATATTTTAATCAATTGCCCCAAGAAACCATATCAAGATATCGTGATACACAATTATGTCGTCTAAATTGATAATAACAAGCACATACTAACTCAAATTTCTCAGAAAATCTAATCAAACTCAATTAAATCAATCTCCTAATCTGATTACTCTGTATCTGTGTGCATGTATGTTAACATAGTCAGTGTATAGCTGGAAATATTCATTTTTTTCCTATATTATTTCACTTAAAACTGTTCATTTTTGCACTAAACTTCTCAATTAAATGTCTTTGTCAAGTATTTAATTCACACAGGAGTATACAAAAATAGGCTTTACCATGTGGTTATCTCATATAAACTATTTATTCATTGAATTACCAGAAAACATGTTATATCGTGATATATATTGAGTTATTGAGATATGAAGATTTTGGCAATATCGCCCAGCCCTAATTGTGATAAAAACGTTGATCTGCTACACTTCTAGTTCATTTACTGAAAGAAACTATTTCAGTGTAATGTACGCTCTGCATCAAGTAGACCAAGCTGTATGTACAAAGTGTCTTGTGTTTCACCACCTTGGTTTATGTTTTTTTAGATAAAATACAAAAACTTGATAATTGTATTCGACTCAATGAATGAATACTTTTCAACATACTTTTCACTCAAGTGTCTTTGATCAGTTATCTTCAAGGCATTCCACAGATTTTTTTCTTGGTTTTCATCTCTGAGCCTTGGCAGGGCCAGTCAAGGACTTTCACATTCTACATCTGAAGCCCTTCCAGTTATAAATTGGCTGTAAGTTTCTATTTGTTGTCCTGTTGGAACATGACTGCCCTAATCGCTGGTTCTCGTTCAGTGTTTGCCTGTATTTGGTGCCATGCGCTCGTCCTCGTGTCCCTACAAGTCTCCCAGTCTCTGCTGCTGCAACCCGCCGCACACAGCACGACGCTGTCAACACCATATTGTTGTCCATTAGGGATGGTGTACTCTGCTATAATGCACAGCAAGTGCTGATAGCTTAGTTTTATCAATGAATATTTTGCCTTTATGCTTTTAGTGAATGCAAAAATAAACTGAAGGGGAGTTTGATACTTTCTAAAGGCACTATATCTGAACAGACATAGTTTGGCATGCAGAAAAAGAGCATGATATCTCTGTGGCAACTTCTTCAAAGTTGCATTATGAATATTTTTATCAATAATTTTGTAGCAGTGTAGTGAAGAAATAAAGTCAATCAAAACTTCTTAACAAACTACAATTTTCTCCAATTTCCCTTGCCAAGTACCTGCTTTAACAAGTTCACCCACTACATATTTAAGTCAGTGCTTTAAAATTAGTAAGATATAGAAAACAGCCCTACGCGTTTGCTGCCAAAGTGATGAGAAAAGGTTTTAAGTAAAGACCGAAAATGACCTGTCATGACCTGTCATCTTGTTCCGCTGTGCTTCCAAATAGAGAAAGGAAATACGCCTTTGGCGTTATTATTAGGAATTGTGATTTTAAGCGAATACTGGATGAACACAGTCTTGCATAAATAGTTTTTACTGTCAGATAAAAACAAATATACTACCGCTACCTTCAATTGCTGTCAGTTAAATGTTCAGTAAATACAACTGGGAGGGAATTTTCTGCAACCTTAGTTGTTGAAAGGCATGTGAGCCCAAGAGGTAGTAACAATGATGTAATTGGTCATTACATTGTCGGATTTCCATATCAGCAACTAATACTCGACTTGAAATTTCACTGTTCAGTTTCTGATTAAAGGAGCCGTGTGTAGGATTTAGTGCCATCTAGTGGTAAGGTGCAGATTGCAACCAACTGAATACCCCTCCGCTCATTCATTCCTCCCTTTCCAAAGTGTGTCGGAGAACTATGGTGGCAGTCAGGTAACGTGAAAACGTGAAAGGCTCTCTCTAGATCCAGTGTTTGATTTGTCCGTTGTCCGAGCAACATGGCGGACTATGTGAAGAGGACCCGCTCCCTATGTAGATATGAAGGGCTCATTCTAAGCTAACAAAAACACAACGATTCTTAGTTTCAGGTGATTATACACTAATGAAAATATAGTTATGAATATTATATTGCATTTCTGCTGATAGATCCCTCGGAATGTTACACATTGTTCTTTTAAGACATCATATATCCCCGTAGACTTTATCGTTAATTATTACACGGCTTTGTTGCATACTCAATTGTGATTGTTCAAACACGGCGCTCTAAAGTCTGTTATTTCTTCATAGCAGAACGTTGTCATGCATAACAGATCGTTGCTATGGACACAGTTCTGATCTCAGAGTCTGGAGGACCATTTTTTTTGTCAAATTATTGATTTCTTAAGTAAGTAGCCGTGTGATAAGCGGGATAATGTACAGCTAGCGGGTCATTGTTGTGGGAAAAAAACAACCTTCAGGACAATGCAAGACCCCCCGCAACGAATGGCCGGCTTGCTGTACATTATCCCTTATTTATCCACCTGCAGCACTAGAACTACTGTACATTCACACAGACAGACAATCTAATATTTTAGCTTCACTGTACACAATGCATGATGTAGCACATAATGTTGTGTGTTTGGAATACTTGGCTGCCATATCTGCACTGATTGTCACAGCATTGGATTTTTGCCCATTTGTTACAAAGTTTAATAAAAAATGTGTAAAAAGTTACATTTTTAAAACGATCTGCATTTCTGATTTGAAGGCTCTTAAGCACTTAAACGCCTCCCAAGTTGTATTGACCACTCTCGATTTCACAAGCAGGAACTTAGTAGGTGCACCTGAAGGCAGCACTTAGAAAAACAGATTTTGGGAAGTTGATGGGAAACAAGTATTTGTTTATTTCTGTGATCCAATTCTCATCTGCTCTTTGGGCTGTCTGTTTTTTTGTATTTATGAATACTTTGTCAAGTTTATGTATAATGAAGGTCACATGCAAAACTTGCAAAAAATGTTTTTAACCCTGCTACTTTTAGGCTGCTGTAATCATGATTTACAGACTTACTGCGTATGTAAAGTAGCATCTCTGCTCCGGCTGAAAACACAAACTGTCCACTCAGAAATAGCAGAGCTGTCAACAGGTGACGCCTTGCAACGCTTCAGATAAAAGCTTTAACAGTTCTGAACAAACAATCTCAATTATGGCTAAAAGGAACAAAAAAAAACTTGAGCAACAAAATAATGATTACAGGACAGGGCTAAGAGCTATTAGACTGAAGATGTAGGGAAACAGTACCTTTGTTTAAAGTTTATGGAGGCAGCAGATGAGTCACTTTCTGATAAATAAAAAAAATCCTTCTACTCGTGAAACAAGATGGGTTTAGCCAAACCTGCCAGGATCTTCGGTACATGTACTGAGATTATTTCTCCAATCATCTCTGGGAAGCTGACCTTCGTGGGGAGCGACTGAGCCTGGACAAAAAGGTCAAATGTAAACTGATGGAGCTTCTTTACCGTCTGAAACAGAAGAAACACAAATAAATTATATCATTTGAATAAAATTTACTGCCTCATGAAAAGAATATGTTACACCCAACTAACATAAAAATTTGAGGTTTGGAGAGCTCTGAATCATAGTAAACTCATCCATTAGGCTTTTTCTTCTGTAGTTAAATTTATAAGGTGCCAGGGTCTGCTTGTACTGGCTTGAATGCTGCATTTTTCATGGGCTATTAAAAAAAAACAAAGCACCCGATGTGATTTAATTGCATGCATTGCCAAGAAATGTTTTAAGCAAATCAGTAGGATTACTCTTGCTTTAGACGTTTTTCCCTGCTTGTCTAATTCGGTCGAATGCAAATGTCTTTCACAAATTCCATACCTTTACCTTCTGTTGGGGAGAGAACACGTGTGCATGTAACAACAGTTAAAGAGGACCTATTATGCTTATTTTCAGGTGCATACTTGTATTTTGGGTTTCTACTAAAACATGTTTACATGATTTAATGTTAAAAAAAACGCTTTATTTTTCTCATCCCGGCTGTTCTGCAGCACCTCTTTTCACCCTCTGTCTGAAATGCTCTGTTTAAGCTCCTCCCCCCGCCTCCCGAAAAGCCCAGTCTGCTCTGATTGGTCCCAATCACTGTTGTGATTGGTCAACCAAACCAAACTCTTCAGATTCCGCTCCAGCTCCGCTCTAACTAGCTTTGTTTGAGGGCGTGCCAAACTAGCCGTTAGGCAGGTATTATGCAAATGTGTTACTTGGTGACATCACCACGTTACAGAATAAAAGGCAGGACTTCAAGCAAGGCATTTCAGGCAGTTCAGGAGCAGTGTTTCTGTGGGGGAGAGTAAATCCCTTTGGACTTCGGGCATTGTAACTTTGCAGACCTTTTACATGCACAAAAAACTATATAACACACTAAAGGAAAGGGGAAAAGCACAAAAGCATAATAGGTAACTTGAAATCATTAGAAGCAGTGCATCTCACCATCTGGAGAGAGTCCAGGAGTCGGGTGAGCTGGTAGAACCTCTGAGGACAGCTGGTCGCCATTCGATAGTTAATGAGGCGGTCGAGTTCGTTGATGTAGGTGAGACGCAATTCATCGAAGTACTTCTGACTCTTCAGACCCTCAACTGGCACTAGTGTAAAAACAGAAAAAAACTGTTTTGACTACCTGTCTCTCTCCTGCACACCTACTTCTGGGATAAAGTAGAGCAGTTTGTTTTGACATTTTGATGCTTGGTACACAGGACAGTGCTTACTAATGCTGAAGAGGAGCAAGGCCTTCATGCAGAGGAACTCTTCCTGAGTGATCTGCAGCAGCAGGAACTCCTGCGAAAGATGTCTCATCCGTATGCAGTGCTCATACATGGTGGAAATGTGCATCCGATGTCTGCAAAAAGGTCAGGATGAGAACGGTGAAACAATGGAAATGTTCAAATTGCAAGAGGCGAAGGAACAAATTGCTCTACACCTCGGACATTTATTCTGTAATGAATAACTGCTGAAGAGGAAAGGAATGTCAGAGGTTAGATCGGTATATCTATTAATGGTGTAATGGGGGCATTGACAGGGAATTATCTTTATAACAATACTGCTGTGTGACCTTTGAAATTTGGAGTAAGATGTTAAAAATGCAGAGCTCCGTTAAGCTAGAATCTCTACTTTATCGATTGGCTATAAAGTTAAGAAAAACATTTTAGTCATTCATATTGTAATATAATAAGAGATGATTGGATATTCCATGTTCATCATGCCTGAATAATCTTCAGTTATTTCAACACGCATGGGAGTGGGAGAACAGGCGTCATGATCAACATTTGCTATCTCTATGCAGTCTGATGAAATGATTCAGCCTTTCTTATGACTGACGAGAGAGACGCTTTGTAACATATTATTATTCTGTCGAGATAGAAATGAAATAGAGTTAAATAGAGCTGATTGTTCTCCATCCCTCTGCAAATGGATGCAGAGTTTCCGATATGTGGGTGTATAAATGTATAGCATAGACAGACCAGTGTATAATCCAATTGTTGCAAATTTTCTGGAAAAGTCCATCTAAGCCAACTTTGCAAGGATGGTGATGATGGAGATGGTTTGCCGTCGGGGGATGATGATGTTGCTGACACCAACCTCCAAGCACTGATCAGAACTACTGTATACTGAGCTGCTGCATCTGCTTTTCTGCCTTGAAATTTCATCAAGTCAATGTATAACGACTCATACAGCAGTCAGGTTAAAATGACAACCGACGCACCTAAAACAACCAAACTGTATGCAAAATGTAAGCCTGCTGGTTAGTTTAACATTTTGGGAATATGTTTATTAACTTTCTTGCCGAGAGTTAGATGAGAAGATTGATACCACTCACATGTCTGTCTGGCAAATATACGGCTAAGACCTAAGGCCTAAGGCTTAGCTTAGCGTAAAGACTGGAAACAGCTAGCCTGGCCAATGCAGAAGTGCCTTAAAATTGCATTATTTCTAATAGCCAGTAGGGGGCGACTCCTCTGGTTGTAAAAAGAAGTCTGATTGTATAGAAGTCTATAAGAAAATGACTCTACTTCTCACTTGACTTATTACCTCAGTAAACATTGTAAACATGAGTTTATGGTCTCAATTGCTAGTTTAAAATTAATTGAATCGTTTAAAGAAGATATGTCTTTCAAGAGCAGTAATAAATAGTCCTAATTTAAATGAAGGGAATAAAAGTCTAGTAGTGACTTAATGTTTCCACACTTCACTTCCACTGTCATTGATTTGGTGAAATATGGCACTGTTGCACAGGCATCTTCTAAGTATTTCCACTGGCACCACAACATGAGCTGCTCAGTCACAATCTTCTGAGATTCAAAAAGTCTGGAAAATCATTCCTGTTGCTTTTCATGCTATTTTCTTGCAAAGTGAAAAACATCACAACGAGTAAAATTAATTGTCCAGCATGCATTCGTTCAGATAAAGATGAAAATGCATGTTGTTGCATGTCAACCCTCTTTGCCTTCTTATGTTTCCTGTTGCTCTCTGTTCTCAACTATCCAATAAAGCCAAATGGCATGTTCTTAAGCACACTGAACATTGAGCCTCGTATGTCAATTCACAATAGAACCAACATGAAAACATCAACTCTTTTGTCTTAACCAGTGGGCAACCTCCAGGTCTGACAGGTGAAGCCAATGCAGAAGTGCCTTAAACTTGCATTCTTTCTAATAGCCAGCAGGGGGCGACTCTTCTGGTTGCAAAAAGAAGTCTGATTATATAGAAGTCTATGAGAAAATGACCCTACTTCTCACTTGATTTATTACCTCAGTAAACATTGTAAACATGAGTTTATGGTCTCAAACGCTAGTTTCAAGTCTTCTTCAATACAGCATGATGTTCATTTAGTAAATTATGGTCCCATTTAGAGTCAAATAGACCATAAAGCAGGGTATGCTTTAGGGCGTGGCAACCTTGTGATTGACAGGTTGCTACCACGGCGTTGTCCGGTCTGGAAGTCGTCCATGTTTTTATCTTAGAACTTTAACTCTTTCACAGTCTGTTTTCAGTTCATGAAAGTTAATTGTAAGATTCTAAAATGTCTTATTCAGCGTTTGGTTGTACTTAGCTCCACCTCTCGTGTCACTTCTGGTTGCAAAAAAACAAGATGGCAACGACCAAAAACCAAAATGCCCAACTCGAGGCTTCAAAACCGTAGTCCACAAACCAATGGGTGACGTTACGGTGACTACGTCCACTTATATTCAGTCTACGATCTAGCCTTTGGCAAGAAAACATATAAGAATATTTACCAAAAGGTCAAACTACTGCTTTAAATCAGTTATACCAACAGCTAAAAATGTCTACATAACAATCTGCTTCTGTATACAAACCTACACAACCATAGATTCAATATCTCTATCAACTGTCTTATGAGATAAAGTATCATGGCAGATATCTGTTCTTTAACCTGAAAATATATCTTTTTATAATAATTAAAGTAAACCAGAAACCATACGCCTGATGTAATTATGGCGGGGTTTTCTAAAGGTGAGGTATATAAGTACACCTGCACTTTTAGTTCAGTGAAAAAGCCCAACAATCTTTCAGTCACTCCTTAATTCAGTCCCCAATTATGATGACTGTACCGTTTTTTTTTTCAATTCAATGACCTACAGGAAATGCATTAGTATAAACATGAAGTAATAACCACAGCTTAAACTATAAAGTTCACTGATTGTTGCAGGAGTTAACCTAAACAGTGAGTAAATCTGGGCTTCATGATGTTGAAATTATTAAATGTTGATGCCACCTGCCAGGACTGACACATCCATACACTGCGTTTCCACAGTTTGTTAAAACCTTGCTGCATTATGATTGTGATGTCAAGGAGAGTAAAAACAGTAAAAAGGAAAAGAAAATGTCACACCAATGGACCTCCCTCATTTATTCAGTGAGACAGTTTCAGTTTAGTGGACCAAACAATAGCTAAAGAGCTGTCTAATAGCTAAATTCTACATATAATTAAATGTAAATAGCTCAATGAACTTTCTATTTTGTAAGTTGGGCTTTTGTGATTCACTTATGAATAGTGCTATCAATGTGAGACTATTAACTATTCAAGCATTTAGCTATTTCTCCTATTTCCTAACACTTGGCTACGTGGATAATTTGAACTACTACTTTATTTAAAGCTTTATTTATTCAGTGCAGGTTTGCTGAGCAAGATCCTGCCTCACACTCACTCACACAGTTACACAATCATAACTGGGAGCTGCCCAGTCTGACCATTACTGTCCGTCTGTCACTGACTAGCTTCAAATGAGCAGTTTAGTTTTTTTTGCTCATTTACTTCCCTGCCAGTTCAAGATCGAGCCAGCTACTAACCTTTTAATTATATTCATAAATACAAATTCTTATTGGGAGATACTACAACATACTGCTACTGTAGTTTGCATAAAAACAGAATATAGCAAGAGACAGGTGGTATATGGTATAGGATTACATAAATTTTCTCTAAATGTGACAGACCTATCTAACTTTATCATGATGGGTTTTTCTGCCTTTTAATTAGGGCTGTCAAAGTTAACGTGATAATAATGCATTAACGCAAATACGATTTACACTACTTTCTTTAATGCATTAACACAACTTGCGATTTTAAGGTTGTAGTTGGCTCAGTTTTAAAGCTAAGATGAAGATACTGGCATCATATGAAACTAGACCTGTGGAATCCATTGGTAAAACAACTGTCATACTAGTTTGTCGGGAAGGAGGTTAAATGATGCTCCAAACTTACGGTAAATTTTGGCGAGGAAAAACTGTCATGGCCATTTTCAAAGGGGTCCCTTGACCTCTGAACTCAAGATATGTGAATGAAAATGGATTCTATGGGTACCCACGAGTCTCCCCTTTACAGACATGCCCATATTATGATAATCCCGTACAGTTTTGGGCAAGTCATAGTCAAGTCAGCACACTGACACACTGACAACTTTTGTTGCCTGTTGCAGTGCCTGTGAGGGTTTCTGGACAATATTATCAGTGTTTTGTGTTGTTAATTGATTTCCAGTAATAATATATACATACATCTGCATAACGCAAGCATATTTGCCCACTCCCATGTTGATAAGAGTATAAAATACTTGACCAATCTCCTTTTAAGGTACATTTTGAACAGATCAAAAATGTGCGATTAACTATGGACAATCATGTGATAAATAGTGATTACATATTCTAATCGATTGACAGCCCTATTAAAAAATCCTTCATACTGTATATCATCAGTTTGCACTAGACACTGATACATTAGTTTTGAAAGAAATAATCATTGATTTAGATTTTTTTTTTTTAGATCAACTTATATTTTCTACTTCCACAAATCTATGGAAGTAAACATTTGATGGGACCATTAATATTCCTCACGAACACTCACACAGACATAACCACTGTTGTCTGTCCTGAGTAATATTCAGACCTGAATCAGCTCCACCACGGCCGTGAGAGTTTGAATGCTGGAAACTAATGTTCCTCACTTTAATCTCACAGTAACAAAAGAACACCTAAGGAGCAAATTGGATGAACATGGTCCTAAAAAGCCTGCAAAAATTTGTAGAGATGTCTTTGTGTTTGGAGAGATGGAGAGAGAATGAGATGAAGATGGAGAGAAACTGATGACTGTATTATGTACGATGGCACCAGCTTACTCACTGGGGATGATCTCTATATATGATGAGGAGCGCAGCGTGTCGGTCACCCCCTGATGAAATCATTTTAGAGAACACAATAGAACTCAAGAATTTAGAGCCGTACATACTCGTTGAACACGAGATCCGGGGCGAAGTAAAGCATCCTGCCGTTGACGTTCTTATAGGACCTCCATACCAGGGCGAACACCATTACCCCCATCCATGATTGTTGAATGACAGTCATTTGGTCGTCCACGTGAAGATTTCTAAAACCTAAGGATAAAGATTCAACATCATTAAATACAACACTGTGACATATTTTGTACTTGAAGAACCACTAATTCTTGTACATTTTACATTACCAGAACATTCTTATTAAATTGGTACTCCACCCAAAATCTTTTGAGTGTCAAACAACTCATTTTAAATACACTGATGGAACCGTTTTTAATTGGTTTGCCTCCTGCTGTATATCTCTGGCAGAGAGTTCTTTATCTCTACAGGTGATAATTTCTCCAAAAACGGTAAAATAACAGTTTTAGGGCCGTTATTTTTTAATCTATATATGATACGTCCTGGTAGTGTCATCAGGAGGCCCAACACCTCTTGTAATGACACAGGACAAACCGATGATCTTTTAATCAACCCCCTTAAAATGTATTGGTTTGTCTGAATTACAAATGATACATTGAGAATTATTTCTGTG
Organism: Sebastes fasciatus; assembly: GCF_043250625.1. Taxonomy (NCBI): domain Eukaryota; kingdom Metazoa; phylum Chordata; class Actinopteri; order Perciformes; family Sebastidae; genus Sebastes; species Sebastes fasciatus. The sequence goes on along the minus strand of NC_133810.1, from coordinate 21,934,700 downwards.
TAATATAATAATTATTTTAAAAGACTGGTTGTCAGAACTAGCTATTTTAAAGTGATATTGTTTTAATGTTAGAAAATAATTTTGTAATAGGTATAAATAACTGAAATATGCTGTTTTTGTAAGAATTCAACACCCATGCTCTGGAAGCTCCAAGTTTACACAGGTGAGAAATATTGCCCTAATGACGACACAATTGTCTTATAATTGGCTACAAACCTGTGAATTGTGTTCTGTGAAATAACCTCCAAAGTTTAAGTACCAGGGGTCAGAATGTGAATCTGAAGAAAAGCTGTGAAACTGAAGAGCATTCAAGGGAAGTTAGAGACATGTACAAAAGAGGAAAAGGCTACAAATAATATCCATGTGTCTGGATATCCCAGGGATCGCTGTTGGATCAATAGCCAGGAAATGGACGCTGCATCATACTGTACCAGCAAGGCACTGCCTAGACAAGGCTGTCCCTCAAAACTCAGCATCCGACGGGAAGGAGACTTGTGAGGGAAGCCACCAACAATCACTCTGAAGGAGCTCAGTGACTGAGAGTGAAGTGAAGGTGCTCAACCATATCAAGAGCTTTGCATAAAAGTGGCCTGTATGGGAGGGTGGCTAGAAAAAAGCCATTACTCAAGAAAAAACATATCAAAGCACAAGTGACTCCGCTAAGGATGCTGTTCTGCTGCAGGATCTGCTGCAGTCCGCTAAAAAACTGAAGCTTGGGAGAAAGATCACCTTTGAGCAGTGGTTAAACAACAAAAAATGTTCCGCAAAGGCCAGATCTCAAACTGATCGAGAATCTGTGGCACTGTTTGAAAATGATGGTCCACAAGCGTCATCCAGCCAACCTGAACAACCTGGAGCACACCGGCCAGGAAGAATCACTTGCAAACAGTGTGCAAAGCCGGTAGATATTTACTCCCAATGACTTAAAGCTGTTATTGCAGCAAAAGGTGGCTCTACCGAGTACTAATGTGTAGGGGTTGAATACTCGTGCAAGTTTTTAATTTTCTTTAAAAGGTCTGCTGACAAACATATTTTTTTCTTTAATTTGTATCATTTTGGCTTTGAAAAATCACTGATAGAGTATATGGGTTTGCAAAAAATAAACTGAATGGAAAAATATGTGTAGGTATCATTTGTAATCCAAACAAAAAAAAAATCTTAACCGATAACCGACCCTTGTTAACCGATTATTAACCAATAACCGACAAGATTAGTGCCTCGCATGCAGCGGTTTACCAGCTGCAGTGATTTACGATAGCGATTGTCTGACAAACAGTGTGTGTTTTTGTGCTACGTGAGCAGCTGTAGCTCTGCTGGTAGCTTCGTGCTCACCGCCGCTCTGTCATTGCAGCGTAACTTTTGCGAGTGTCCGATAGGCCGTGTGTGTGTTGCGGCGGGGAGTGTGTGTTTGTCGGTGGCGTTATAAATGTGAAGGTGTAGCAGACAGTGTGTGTACAGTTTATTTGTCGGTGGATAAATTCTACGAGGCTACAACTCGCTCTGCCAAAGCGAGCCAGAGACTGGAGCCAACTTCCTGTATCTTGCAACGCCGGCTCAGTCTCTCTTAAGGTGGACCAGCTTTACTCCTTAAAGAGACGAGCCGCTCCTCTAAGTCTTTCTCAGCTTTTTAATTAATTATTAATATTTCTTTTAACTATTTAACCGATAGCGTTAATTGGTTAAAATGCTTAATGTCGGTTAGCAGTTAAACGGTTAATTATTAATATCCCTACCCAGCACCAAACGGCAGACAGACTAGCAGCAACTAGCTGGTGAACACAGCGAAGCATTTAGCAACTAAAGAGACCGACATTAAAAATCAGCACTGTCAACACAACACTGATTCAAAAACTTCAACTAGTGTCCTACCTGGCAATCCTTTTGCCCATTTGACCACTTTGACCAGTTGTCTCTCTCCCAACTCGTTGAGGCTGGTGAGCAGCGTGGCGGCTGAGTCTGGCTCGCCGTAGTCGTGGCCTGCATTCACCACCTCGGGTTCAATGGACTCCAGGATGTTGAGGAAGACCAGTTGGGAGTTGAAGTTCAGGCCTGATTTAGGAGAGATGTTCTGGATGACCTCTGAAGGGTCCTGAAAAGGAGGATCCTCTTCAGGGTTCTTCTGTTGTCCAATCTTCTTCAGTTTACGTGCTACAAACAAAAGCAGGCAATTAAGAATCAGTTCATTTATTATTTATTATGTTTAAGCTATTTCATCACACAACCAGTGTTGTGCAAGCCTGCTCTTCAATGTCCAACCTAATAATTTAAGTGTCAAATTATTTTGTATATTTTGACACATAATTTGCATGTGTCAAATTAAACTAAATTACATATTTGTCTGATTTTGACTGACAAATCCAGCTGTCCTTGCTCTAAAACAGGCGTTCTCAAAGCTTTGATGACTGAATGCCAATTTAGAGTCAACATGAGAAAATCAATGAATTACAACCTCTTAAATCACCATTGCTAGATAGCACATTCTGCACCTACACTATACATACTATGGGTAGCTGTTTTGTCTCTAGGACATTAGAGTGTCCTCAGATTTAAAAATAGGATGGGTAATCTTGAGAAACTAGCAAGAGTAAGGTAGATCTCAACCAAAGAACTGAGCCCAGTGTTGCCAACTCTTTTCCAATGATAGTAGCGAGCAGCACTAGCTCCAAAGGACCCTAAATCTAGCAAGAAAGTCGCCGGGTTGGCAACACTGCACGGGCCGAATGAAATGATTGCACAGGCTTATTACAGTCCCACAACAGCCACATATTTTTTTCCCCTTTTTTTGTCAGAGCATTTGATGTTTTGATTGCTGTCGGGATGTAATGAGAATTTCTATAAATGGAGCAACAAATGTATTTGAACAGTACTACCAACCCTACCTTTAATGTAATTCTACTTTCCAAATCATCTGCTAGAAATGTCTCATACTGCAACTGTGGGTTTTAAGTAACCTTTTCAGGGAAATCAATTTTACCCAACAATACTTGGACTGACCTACTAATAGCGTTGAAGATATTAAATCATATTCTATTTGAGAGAAAACTCTCTAAACAGATGAGCCTCATCTGGTGGAAAGGTCCGTGGTCATCATGTATGAGAACTCACTGGTGATGTAGATGTATAAATTATGTTTTCACCCATTATTAAATTATTTTCTGCCAAGAAGGTTTTGCAGAATGTAGAAAATATATCATTGTACTAGACCACTCACTAAATCATGCATATTTGCATTACATTTGTGTTTCCTTACACACTGCAAAGCATATAGGGATTAAGAGACAACAAAAGGCCAAAAATTACAAATGCTGTATGTTTAAAAAAAAAAAACCTTGCCCATCTTGAGCAATGACAAAGCTGCAATTTCCCCACAAATGCTGAAACTCGTGAGGCAGCTGCTCCATATGACAACCTGCACTTACAAACTAAATTGGAGGCAAGTCTTTGATTTGGTGGAGTAGACTGCCATGCAGAGTAAGTAGTAATACAACAAGAATGGCATTATTATGTTCAGCTAAACAGCAGCCAAATGCATTTGCTTCTATAACAGTCGGGTTTAAGACCTCCAACCATTCCCTGCAGTCAATAAGTGACTGTTTTATTTCCACAAGTTAAAGAGCTGTGAACAGTTAAGCTTCGGCTCAGCCTGTTATTTCAGGATGACAGCTGTGCTGGAGAGTGAGTGACGGACAGATTGACTATGTGCTAAGTGTATTGAAGCTTCACCCGATTCGACTGTTATCAGGCCATTAAATAGGCATTACCGGTCGTTATAAGCAACATAGATGTGGGTCAGTAGGGGCCTCCTACATTGTAAAAGTAAAACTGAATGAAGCGTTATGTTTTGAACACAAACAAAAAGGCTTCTTTAGGTTTAGACAACAAAACCACTTGGTTAAGTTAAGGGAAAAACAGTGTTTTGGCTTAAAATAACTACGTTTAAAAAGTTAAAGTGAAACTTAACGCTTGTGAACACAAACTTTCATAAGGGATGCGAACCCCTATCTCTTGGGTGAAAACCCTGTGTTTTGCATCCTATCCATCGACCTCCACCACACATGGAGTTTCACACTGTCTATTCTACAGCGTCTGACTTCTGCTCCTCTCGTAATTACTACGATCACTAGAGGTCACTATCATGTTCCTTTATTTCTTCTTTCGGTGATCTGCCATGTGAATAGATGATAAAACCTGATATTGGGTGTAGTAGGCCCCTATTGACCCACATCTTTGGTGCTTATAGCGACCGATAACACCTATTCAATAGCCTGACAACAGCCTAATCGGCTGGAAGAACAGATATTTCTGTTTTTCACCTACGTCTAACTTTGTTACAAGACAGATATACTCTTTAAAAAAGTGTCATTAATTAATTTAACAATCTGTTTTAGCTTTAAAAGGTAATAAAACTCAGAGAATCAACATATGAAGCGACGTATCATTTCTTTAATCAATTGTCACTGTTGACTGGCAGTAAAAACTGCATTGATTGTAATGCAATTGCCTCTTGCAGCTTCTGTGTGTAAGAATGTCTCATTAATACCGCAGCCTGGCTTTCCAGTTCAGTTGGATAAATATTGAATTGCCAGTTATAGACACAACTTAAGTCTCTCTCAAAAGCAGCGGGGTTGAAAGACAATTGTAGATTATATAAGAAGGATAATTGGCAAGTCTCACATCTCAATGTCTGATCCGATCACAAACATTTCAAATAAAAATGGTTAATTAAAAAATTCCTCTCCGGGATTCTCGATTGTGACACAGGCAGGCATCTGATCTTTGCAGAGCACAGGGTAAATAGTTTGGGTTGAGCTAACCTTAAGATCCCCATGCTTCAGTTGAAGCCAATGCAAACAGGAGGTTGACATCCAAACGACAGATTCGAGCACGGCCTTTGTTATACTCACTGATTACAATGAATTAGTCAAGATGTTGTCAACGATCTGCATACGTTGGCTGACCAGTACACTAAGCTGCGGCGTCAATATCAGACTGTTTCCAGCTAAAACTGACCTCCAGTGAATAAGCTGCAGACGTATCCGTTACAAGCCCATTTTCACTCGTATCAAATTGCACATGTAAAATTTATTGGACATTTCCCCTTCAATATACTCACATTTTTGGTCCACTTCCCCCTATGCCATTACCCGTCTCATCACCATTATAATCACCATCTTTATCCTAACTATCTTCTCAGGTTGCCAGGTGTGACTTGATTGCACAAAAAAACACAGTCAGGTCAGTTTAGCACTTTTTCCTCCTCTTGAAATGTCTTTTTGTAATGTGTGCCTTTGCAGATCCCACTTTACTCTCACTTTGGTGTCCAGGTTGGAGAAGTCATTACATCATTAGCTCACCGATGTAAGTCGTGTTTCTGGAAGGAAGAGTCTGACTCGAAGAGAGAGAGAAGTGACAGGTCTGATAAAACCCTTCCATAAAGTCCCTCTGTCACTTTCTTCTTCTTAAACTAGCCCTGTCTCCTTGATGTTATGGATATATTAATGTTAATACTTTGAATGCCAAGGCAAGGATAGTTTCTATCAAATAACCTGAATCAGGGCTGGAAATGCAACAAAAAAAACCCTGTTTAATTATCACTTCAAACTAAATATCAAAGGCCAGAATATTTACTTGGAATCACACATTGTAGTTTCTCTGAAAAATGCAAAACCACTTATTACTTAACTCCAGTGACATATTTATAAAAAGCCAGTCCCATTATCTCTAAATTATGGTTATACTTTGTTCAACTTGACACACAGACATAACCATTAACTAGGACCACACTGTTGATATTGTATTTTTCAGCCCCGAGTTATTGTTATTACATCAAAACTACTGTGCTGTACTGGATGGGGTTTTATGTGAGAAATGACTGTATATGAAGTAGAATTCTGAACAATATTCCCATAGAAAGAGGTTGAATTTCAGTATTATTTAAAGGTAATTAAAATAATATCCTAATACTACCTCATGATTTAAGGGTTATTACTCTATTATTACTCCACTGTTACTGTCTTTCATCAAAACACCCCCTTTTCCCCATTATTACTACATAATTGCAAATATTTTACACATTACATTTAAAGGAGACCTATTATGCTTTTGTGCTTTTTCCCTTTCCTTTAGTGTATTATATATTTTTTTGTGCATGTAAAAGGTCTGCAAAGTTACAAAGCCCAAAGTCCATAAATTCCCTCCTTTTCTTCCGTAACCTGGTGATGTCACCAAGTAACACATTTGCATAATACCTGCCTAGCGGCTAGTTTAGCACAGCCTCAAACTAAGTTAGTTAGAGCAGAGCTGGAGCGGAGTCTGAAGAGTTTGGTTCGATTGACCAATCACAAGCATGTAATCATGTTCTAGTAGAAACCCAAAATACAAGTATGCACCTGAAAATAGGCATAATAGGTCCTCTTTAACAGATAACATCAGACTGGCTGATTATTAACAGCCTGTTATTATGCTGAAGCTGAGACAATTATGTGATTAATCAATTCGTTGACTGACAGAAAATTAATTGCTAACTATTTTGATGATCATATCAGTGTCTCAGTCATGTCTAAAGAAAATATGCCAAAGATCGTCTGGTTCCAGCTTCGCCAATGTGAGGATTTGCAGCGGTTTTATATCATTGTAAACTCTTTGAGTGTTGATCGTTTTTAAATCGATTAATCAAAAAAATTTAAATAATTATTTGCAGTCCTGCCCTATATTACACATGTATTACCTTGTTATTGCAGAGATGCCCCTCTCCCTTACTTTGCATTAACTTCCCTAATACTACCTTAAAGTTTAATTTTCAATATTGCCAATATATTCTCAGTGCATATTGTCAAGATTTGACCTTGTTATTACCTCTGTAAATCATCATCCCATTATTATGGGCTTGAAGAGCTACAGTATGGTCATTCATTCACCGTTTCATGAAAATAACTTTATGAATAAGTAATATATTTAAACTTAAAATGGAATGATGCCAGGACAGTTCTACATCACTGCACTGCCTTTTTTCCATTAAGAAGTTGGAGGAGAATACCAGCGTGCATCAATCATTAACTAACTCTGACTCAAAGCGGTTATGGACGCATGTCAAAGTGTTCACTTTGGTTTAAAGACACAATTTGTTCTAGAAGTCTCATGGAAGTCACAGGTTGAGGTTGTGAACTATAAAAAGGATTTTATTATGATAAAAAATCTGTGAGATATATTTGTATTTCAACATAAGAAGTATGTAAGTGCAGATGTTCAGTGAGCTTCCTTCAGGTTGAAACAGCTATCATCATGGTTTGGCAACGGCAGCCTCCCTGCTCGGCTTCTATTTGCAAATGTAATTAACATTCCAGGAATAATAGGGAATTCAAATTATAAAAATGAAACCTTTGAGCAACTTACAATAATTATGCTTTTCAATCTTGAACAGATGCCAAACTCAACAAACGCAATATTCTGAGATTTCATCTTCTTCTTCAGACCTTCCAAACTACAAAGACTGAAACAAATAACAAATCTTAATGACAAAGTTTATTATTTAATTGATATAACTGCAAATATATTAGCAAATTTGTAATAAATCAATCAAAATCAAATGAGACAAACCAGAAACCTCTTTTTCTTACAGTATTTTATGACTCTGCTGTTTTATTTAAATATTTTGAGTAAAAACCCTCTGGGATAATAAGTCTAATTTTTCTGCCTCCACTTCTACAAATGATTGTCATAAATTTTCCTGTGAAATGCCGCGAGTGAATTACATGTCCAGGATGAGAACGTATAAGTGAAAGGAGCCTCTTTTTAGCCACAACTAGAAAAGGTGTGCCTTTTTACTTACAATCGCAGCATTAGATCACATTTTCCCTCCATGGGTTTGTCAGTGACTGGTGGCAAAATTACCAGCATGTCTGCTGCTTTAATTCACATGTCTCATGTCAGCTTTGTGCCTCCAGTACAATTTTCACCGTTAACAGAATGAGAAAATGGAAGAGAGTGAAAATTGAACACAAGACTAAAATTAGTCTACTACATGTCAATCTTTACAGCCTGATATGACGAGCAGGTCTGGGTAACGGTAAGGAGAAGTGAATGGAATAGGTCTAAATTGCATGGCAGCTCAGTCAGGGGCTTGATTATCAGTAACATCCCCTATTGTGATGATGCTGCAATTGAAGAGAGCCAGCTAAGATGTGCAGTGCAGAGAGAATAAAGTACTTGGTCTTGGGAAACCATTAATAGTTTCACTTTTAGGGACTCTCACTTTTTCTAGTGTGTTTTGTTCATCCACTATGTAGTGCACAGGGTTTGTTATAGTCCATACTGCACAGATGTATATTTAAATGCATATTCCTACTGTACACATCCTATGTCTGAAGTGAAATACAACTGATAACATATATTGCTAATAAAATCGTCAGAGGTTAATAACACTATAATAAACCGAAACAATAAAATAAAAAATAAACGATAATTGTTTCTTCTAAAGGCAGATTTTAGTACATTAATCCATCCTACCTCCGAGAGTCATCCCAGCTTCGAAACACCTCTTCAGCCGACAAGACGGACAGTTCTTTCTTCTTAGCTTATCAATGGTGCAGTCGTTTTTGCTTGCGCACAGGTATTTCTGTTTGCCTGCTTGGACAAAGAAACAGAGGTTGTAGATAAACAATCTGTTGAATGATAGAAAAACACTGGATGTACAGAATCTGTATTCCAACTGAAATAAAAAAAAAACAGGCGCTTGGGAACGTTTTCGCCGCGCCCTCGCGCCGCGAAAACGTTCCCAAGCGCCTATTTTTCGGGCCGTGAAAGTTGAAAATAGTTCAACCTTTGGAACGCTGCAGCGTGCATCACATGTCATGTGACAAGGAACAAACAATCAAAGCCGGCAGATATCTTTTCTTTCTTCCGTAAATATCAATCTATGGTAAATATATGGAGAAGTTAATTACTTAATTGCAGAGCTACCCAGAGCTTTATGATCTGCCCCACAGACTATTTTACCTGCTTCACCCTGTCCGACCGAGGACGTCACAACATCCGGTTGAAAGGTCAGTCACATTGACACAGAAATCAAGTGTAAAGCTCCTGTGAAGGATTTACGGTGCGGGGAAAAGCATTTATCTTTGTTTTGATTGTGTTTAGTTTAGTCAGTCGGGCTTCCTGCTAAATTACCGCAACTTCATCATCATTGTCATCGCAGCACGCAGGTTGTGGTTGCTAAGAAACGGCAGGCATGACAGGGGCGTAACCTCCCAAGCACCTTGGAAAGAAAAAAAAAACGCCACAGTTGGCACGTTTTTCTGCTCTATGCGCCTCGCGTTTTTACATATATATCCTGAAAGTAATGCATGAGACAGGTAATTTAAAAAAAATCATGTGCCTCTGTGTCCTCCGGTGCTCCTAATGGCACCTACAAGATTTCACAGACCAGAGGAAAACAAGCAGTAAGAGCCGAGCTATAGTCTGCCATCTCTAAGCAGCTGACTGTTCAGATGTAAAATGAGAACGTTTGTGACCTGGTAGCCATGTAGAGATCAATTGAGGAAATACCAAGCACCGCCCACCAGTCAAGGCAAACTTTCTCATTTTACAGCTAAACAGTACAATACAAGATGTTTCTGAAAACATTTGAGGCGAGAAATAGGCATTACAGTAACAGAATATTGAGTCATATTTGATCAGCGCTGCCTAGTTTGACCGTTTCATCGGAGTTCGTGAATGAGTGACAGCTGCCTCTGTTGAATGAACAGCCAATTGGAACGCTCTCTGAAATGACCTGTGATTGGCCACAGTCTCCCACACATGCTAGATTTTATAAAAAGCCTGAAAACAGAGCCATGAGGAGGTGTAGAAGTCTAGTTTTCACTCAGAAAACTTGAATTACAATATGCTGAAAGGTTATTATGGAATTTTTGCCCAATGATGCCGAAAATATTCTGCCTACTGCTGCTTTAATTTAAACTGTACTATTAACTATTTGGGTAGCGTACAGTTCATAGTTTGTATTAAGGTAATATTAGCACTCATTCTGTGGTTGCTTAGCAGCAATCTAAAAAAAATCATCATGATCGTCTAATCAGGCCAAAAAAAAGGAAGTCGGTGCGCCTCGTGTTTTTCACCTGCAAAACACGCTCTGTGTGATTACTCTAGCTGTTGAATACTGGCATCAAAGTGGGAAAAACTCAGGACTCGAGGGACATCAGTTTAGGTTGTACCTTCTGCAGCTCTTTTGAAGAAAACCTTGCAGCTGCCACAGGTGAGCGCACCGTAATGGCAGCCAGATGCTTCGTCTGAACAGATCAGGCACGTCCTCTGTGGTGGAAAGAAGAACTCCATTGGGAACATGTGCTCTCTGCCAGCCTCGAACCTGCAGCCAAACATATGAAACAGGACTTCTATAAACATTTCATTATATCTGTATAATATCATTATCATTTCTTTACATTAGAAGCCGTTGTTCATGTTCCCCAGCTTGGATGTATCAATTGGGTCACAGCACACACACTATTTTATTGTGCATTGTTTTGGTGTTTCTGGTTTTATTAACTTGTGAAACTAATAGCCCACTTTAGGACCAAAAAAACCTAGCCTTATCTCATATACCACAGCATGTCCATACACTAATTGCTTTTTCCTTGTTAAATACTGTCCAAACTGTAACAACAGAACAGTTTCGGTTCACTCCCCAGACCTCTGCTACGGCCTCTCGGTGTGCAATTTTTAAGGAGGACAGAGAGTGTGATGGCTGAGGATGTTGTGGGAAAGATTTCAGCGGCAATAACGCAGCCAAGGAGGTGGGAGGTGGGGGGGGCACGATGGGCGCCCAGCTTCAGCCTTGAACACGGAGAGATTGGAAAAGGTTCAGACATAACGTTGCCTCAGTGACGTGCAACTTTAGATATCAAGGTTCGCTGTAACAGAGACAAGGATGAAGCTCAACTGTGTCCTCATTTACTTTAGGTGACAGAGGACATTAGGACAAAAATAATTCAGACAAATGGGGAAACTGATGATACAAAATGAAAATGAATCATACTGCATATTTATATATTATTATAAAATAATGGAGATCTTACATTCAATATCAGACGGATTTCATTCATAACACTCACAAAACTCCCTTAGACTGCAGACTGACGTCGAGTCTTAGACTAGTGTGAGGTCAGAGATCAATAAACCTTAAAATATGCATGTCAAGATCTACATGGCAATGCTCTGAAACTCTTTATTGGTAAAAGATGAGTGGTAATCCATGTTTACTGACTTTCTGAATTTTTCTTGAATAAAGCCTGATAGAACACATGGTGATATTTTTCATAGTATAAAAAGGGTAAAGGGTTATCTTTTAATTAAAAAAAAAAAAGATCATCAGCAGCATTATTCAGGTGGAGATGGATGGTATAAATATTATTCGTTATTCAATAAACAACATTTCCAAATTTGTAGTGTATTGTAGTTTTATCATATTAACAGCTGTATATTTTAATTACACTGTACATGTAAAAGCCCAACTGGGGACAAGAGTTGAAAATTAGCAATAGCTATAAACTCTCTGTGCAGCACATCAGTTTCATGCCCTGTATTGGAAATATGTTAAATTGCGTCGTCCCTATCAAATAAAAATCAAATTAAATGAATTATCCCATTAAACTTGAGTCCAGTCCAGAGGATGCAACACACTAATGAATGGTGAAAATAAATGTGTAAAAGTGCTGTAATTAAAGCTTTAAATAAGCCAGGGTGACTTTCAATGTCTGTTGTTATTAGTTTCATTCCAGGTTGCATAGTACAAGAAAACAGTCTGTATCTACACGTGTGGTATTCATGTGTAGAGGATGTAAGACCAACCAGTCCTTTACCAGCATAAAAGAGATCAAAGATCCTGGTGTAGTATCAAGAGCAGTGTTTAACAGACTGTCTCACTCCATATAGTTTTACTGATACTTTACTTTTTAAATGGGATATCTCATTCTCTGTCAGGGCTTGGGGAAGATTTAACCTTCACTCTTCTTCTTTTCGGCTTGTGAGGTGAGGTTATAAGATTTTTTGACATACTGGCTTGAATACTGAATTTTCTGTCATCTATTAAATGATCAGATTTGACTTTAGGTATACTGTATCGTATAGTGGCTGATTTGCTTATTTTAATTTGCTTTAAATTATCATATTCACTCACACCTTTGGAATGCAAGACACACTAGATATATCGTATGCGTGTATAGATTTCAACAGGAAGTATTGTATTACAAAAATATAAATTCATAAGATGCACAAGACAAAATTGAATACTTTGCATATATATATATATATATATATATATATATATATATATATTCACTGACCCTATACAGATGAATGTGTTCTATTACATTATACTGGTACTTAACCATTTTGAGTGAAACATCTCCACAATTTCCTAATTTACATAAAAAGAGTGGTCTTCTATATTCTAAAGTTTCTTAACTAGGTCAGTAAAATGTAATTTAAGCCATTGTCCATGCACAATGCTGTTTGATTAATGCAGCAGAGAAGTGGGATTATTCCCACTTCAGTGTGTTCTACTGTATGTATGCAATAGCAGTATTTTTCTATAATGAACTTTATGATAATAAAGCACTTTTCAAAACAGTTACAAAGTGCTTCACATGGTTGAACCAGGATTAAAACATCTCTGGACTGCAATGAAATAAAATCAGACAATAAAAAAAAATACTAAAATAAAATTAGATAAAATAACCAGCAATAATATGAGATAAAAACAACAATGTTAAAACAGATAAGACATGTTGGAAATATAGATGTGAGCTAGGATTATTAAAAAAGCTTCTTTTTTTTTAAAGATAAAGTTTTGAGAAAAAGATGTCAGTGATTGTGCAGCCTCAGATCTTCAGAGCTGAGGGGCCCCAACTACTAAAGCCTCTTTTAGTCTTGGACTAGGACTTAGGAAGAGCCAGCAGAGCCCTGCCTGAGGACACGATGATGCTGCAATTGATGATTAAACATGTAAATATCAATGAGCTGTTTGAAATACCTGCTTCCTTGCACAGATTTGCTTCAGCTTGTTTGATTTTCATTCATTATGCATAGTCTGTATTATTTGCTAAATTAATGTGCATCCATGAACATTTTGAAAGGTTGAAGTAAGTTTGTGAGTCTGGAAACTGTGTATACAGTGTTGTTTGCTTAAGCTAAATAGTTAAAGAAACATCTGTTTCCACTCATTGGAGAGGTAACGGCATGCAGTGCGCCAATATTAGCACCTTTCTTGACTGAATTCCTCTACTATACAATTCTCTCGCTGCACTGCGCTCACTGGTCACGGGTAAGTGGCGTGCGTTGCTCCCAGTCCAATCTGGATATAATTCATCGGAGGCACACAGGGTCCACTTCTCATTCTGCTCTCTTTACTAAAGCCCCTGTGAGTCTTAAAATATGGTTGGTTAAAGATAAATTCATCACTTCTGTCTGTTTGTGTGACAGTTATAATAAAAAGTTTATGTACAGCACATGCCACCAAAGCAATCCTACTAAAAAGTCTTTTGTAGAACAATTCCAGGAAATAACATCTGTCTGAGACTGGAATCCTTATTTGTGGCCTACAGATGGTAGAAAGGCCGGAGTGGCCGGTCCATCAGCCAACACGCCATATACCCGCAGCCAGCTGTGCCAGTTGTTTACTAAAGTTAAAGCAGCAAATAGCACACTCTGAAAATACTCCACTACAAGTGAACATCATGTATTCAAAATCTTACTTAAAGCAGTAGTGGATAGAAATGGAGCAAATATGATTAAAAAAAAGTTATTCTTATAAAACGGTTGCTATATCCTGACAGTAGTGCATGAGACAGGTAATCTGAAAAAAAAATCATGTGTCTCTGTGTCATCCGATGCTCCTAATGGCATCTGCAAGATTTCATAAACCGGAGGAAAACAACCAATCAGAGCCGAGCTGGAGCCTGCCGTCTCTGAGCAGCTGTCAATCACTCACAAACTCCGGTCAATCAGTCAAATTAGGCAGCGCTGATCAAATATGAATCAATGTTCTGTTACTGTAATGCCTATTTCTCGCCTCAAATGTTTTCAGAAACATCTTGTAGTGTACTGTTTAGCTGTAAAATGCGAAAGTTTGTGACCCGGCAGCCATGTTGAGATCAGTTGAGGAAATACCAAGCACCGACCACCAGCTGGAGCACAGCCAATAGGAACACTCTCTCTCTGAAATGACCTGTGATCGGCCAAAGTCTGCCGTCATGGGCTAGATTTTTTTAAAGCCTGAAAACAGAGCCATGAGGAGGTGCAGGAGTCTAGTTATCTCTCAGAACACTTGAATTACAATATGCTGAAAGGTTATTATGGAATTTTTGCCAAATGATGCCAGAAATATTCTGCCTACTGAAGCTTTAAGTAAAAGTATGTAATTATTATCAGCAAAATTGACTTAAAGTATCAAAAGAAGTACTCATTCTGCAGTAAAATGTTCCCCTTCAGTGTTTTACTATTATATATAATGATTTTTTGGAATTAATATTACTGCTGCATTAATGTGTACGTTGTACACATGTTTAAGGTTGTGCTAATTTTAACTGGGTAATTTTAATCTACAGCAATGCCTCATTCTATAAAATCATCATATGGTTGTAGTATAAATGTCCTGTGAGACCCAACGCATCTCTAGAGATGAAGTAGAGTAGAAGTCCATCCATCCATCCATCTGCAACCGCTTATCCCGTTAGGGGTCGCGGGGGGGCTGGAGCCGATCCCAGCCGACATTGGGCAGGGTACACCCTGGACAGGTCGCCAGTCCATCGCAGGGCTGACACATAGACAGACAACCATTCACGCTCACACTCACACCTACGGGCAATTTAGAGTCCACAATTAACCTAACTTTGGACTGTGGGAGGAAACCGGAGTACCCGGAGAAAACCCACGCTAACACGGGGAGAACATGCAAACTCCACACAGAAGGGTCCCAAGCCGGATTCGAACCTGCAACCCTCTAGCTGTGAGGCGCCAGTGCTAACCACTGCACCACCGTGCAGTTAGAGTAGAAGTATAAGATGGAAATACTCAAGTAAACAATAAGCACCTCGAATGTACAGTATTTGATTAAATATAGTTACATTCCACCACTGCCAAAATGTGTAAAACCCATTGATGTTTTTCTCAGATGGCACCTTACTCTGTAGTGAACTACATACTGTTGATATTCCACATTTAGACCAGATGAAACTGCAACACATTCATCTACTGCACTGATTTTTTAAATAAAAATAATACTGAGTAACTCAGCAGCAGTGTCACATCGTTTGCCTCAGCTGTTTCTATTTTGCACGGTCTGTCCCTCATTCCCCTTCTCCAGCCATGTCTCACTTCACCCATGCATTACTTAACTACTCTGTCACCTGACTTACTTTCCTCATTCCACACTTACAGTATTTAGACCGTGTCCATGTCCTCCTGCTCAGGGTCAGATTGTCAATGTTGCTTCATGCCTTTGCTTTATTTTGCCCTTGTCTGCCTCGTACACACCCCGAGACGAGCAGAAACAAGACGCAAAGCAACAGGTGCTCATTAATGGCAGATGAGATATTTGACAATCAATGTAAGGTGTTCACGCACATCCAAAACCGCAGTAGGCCGGTGCTGGACCAGACCAGTAGAAGACAGCAATGAAAAACGTAGAAGAAGGTCCCCACACTGTAGCTCCCTTAGAGTACAAGTTATTGGCACATCTTTGTAAGTGACGTAAGCCCAAGCTCTTCTTCAGACTTAATAAACCCATACAGAGATGCCAGAGGAGATATTTGAGCCATTTAGTGATAGCATCAGACCATCACACAAATAGCTAAATGAAGGGTGAGTGAGTTTACAGTAGTCTATGATTTTTTTTCCCAATCTGTATTTAATTTTTTGAATCATAGAAAAACTGATTGTAGTTGCAATCATTAGATGATAATCACTGTTTCAGCTCACTCCTCTGACTGGGCCACTAACAAAGGAATTTCAAAATGGATCTGCCTAAATGCCGGGGGGGGTTGTTGTCTTATTGAATCATTATCATGCATCATGTATGTATGGTAATGAGCCGTGTTTCAATCAGTTAAAAGACAGTCTAAATGGAAAAAATGGGGGATAAAATCCAAACAGCTGTATGATATTTAAATACACATTACTGTACCTATGGGACTAACTCCGATTAGGGAAATGCAATCCCTGTAGAGAAATGTTTCTGCGTAACTTTGCTGAGTAAAACTCAAATCAGGAGCCAGATCAAAGACCATGCTCTGGTTTTTACGCAGCAACATTATCCAGATAATTCAGTAAGGTGTTAAGCAGGAGGAGAGCTGGATCTTTCAGTACTCCAGTGACTTTATGCACATTGGTGACATTGTGCTTACCTAGAAGTCTAAACAGACCAAGGTCTGGCTTAGGACCTCTGTCACAGATCCGTCATCTCTCTCTCTCTCTCTCTCTCTCTCTCTCTCCCATTGTTTCCTGTCCCCTACTGTCCAAACATTCAATAAAGGCAAATTACCATAAAAAATGAAACCAGTATGTACCTTTTGCCATGTATGTTTAGACCTCTACATCTTCCTGATTCAAAGCAGATGAGGTTAGATCACAGCTCGGCAGGTCGGCCAAACCATGCTGCTGCTGTACCTCCACGTGTTTGGGAGCAGCTCCTTGTTTGACATTTCGCAGCTGGTTTCACTGTCCTCACATTTAAGAACACCACTGAACTCAAGTCTTATGACTGGTAAACAGATGACAATTAGAAAATGGAAAACTGTAGAATGCCCGGGATTCCAAGACTGGATCTCTGACAGGGGCAAGGTGGCGGCTTTTGAGAGGATATCATGTAATCTATTAAATGAGGTAGAAAAATACAAGAATAAATAGGGAATGTTGCTGCGGTTTCACTCACTACAGGGGAACCAGTGAACACACCTTTCTTAGCATTAGGTTGAGTGATTTTGTTTAAGGGCCAGGCTCATAAAACACATGGGAGGCACTTTTATTGATATTTGTTTGCTACATAATGTTGTTATGTGTATTTGTGAACATACAAAGACATATTCTCTGTACTGTATACAGCTCTGATTGAGACAGTCATGATTGCAGGAGGGTGGATGTGGTGATGGCGCAGAGGGAGGAAACATTGTATGGACATCATATAAACATTCCTCTGATTAAGGACAACAAGCGGACAATAAGTTTTCATCTGACAAATTTACTTAACATGTCATGTTAATGCTGTTATTTTGATTTACCTTAGTTTATTGGTTATTTTGTTATTATCTGTTTGCTTTTATTTATCTTTTAGTATTAGTTAGTCCTCACCTATTTTATTTCATTTTTTTTGTTATTTTAGTATAATTTTTCTTTCTTCTGTCTGGCGTTGTTTAGGAATTGGTTTTGTGGCGTTGAAAATGTAAAGATTTGAAATTCAATTAACTGTATGTTATAAAACACCACTGCTTCATCTATATACCTTGCTTAGACGTTTCACCAGCCCAGTGAAATCACAGACTGTCTGAGAAAAGGCTTGATGACGTCAGCTGCATGAGACCTCAGTCTGAGGTACACATAGTACTTTGTCAGTCAACATGTCCACTATGTGTCCCTTGTATTCCTGGAGGCCATATTCACATTTGGCGAATCATGCAAATATAACTGTCGGACCAAACACTAAAAAAAGCATGTGAAAGCTTTATTATCAACAAGCGTCTGAAATTGTCACAGAACTATAAACGCTCGCCTCCACTTCAAAACAAATTAAAGTCAAACATTAGTTTGTCAAAATTCTATTCTGTGCCGTCACATCTGACCTCTTTATGAAATGAATCCAACAAATTCAGTGATAATATTCTCTTAAAGGAAAACTAGATTTATGCTTGCAAGCAAAGTCGTATATCAGAAGACAAAGAACACATTTCAGTGATACACATTTTGTTTTCACTGGGTGAAATCAGAAATATTTGTATTAAAGAATAGAATTTCTTCAGGTTCAAATGGATGTTATGAGCAGGTGCCTCAGACAAAACACTCAACACTATATTCATTTTATGTTTGATGAAAGATGCCAAACAAGTAAAAAATAAAATCTTGTAGATATTACTTTTCTTTTTTTTTTACAGCCATTAATAATGCACATTTTTATAATTGCTTTATAACTGGGGATTACTTTAATTAAAAGGAACATGTAATGGAAAAATGTATTTTAACAAGGATTGCTTCCCCTCTCATATAATCAGAAGGAGCTTCATTTTAAAACCGAGTCAGTCACATTTGATATATGAAAACATGAAATAAGCTCTAAGTTGCACATGCATCTAAAATGTCATGGATGTGAACCAGCCTAATATATTCCTACATCTGCTTCAAAATGCAGCACAACCTCAGATTGGTGAGCTTAAGTTTGCAAAGCCTTTATTGAAAGTAGCCTGATAATGTCATAAAATATTCTTTTGTCTATGCGGTAGAAAATGTGATTCTCCACCCCACTCCCCATCTGTTCACACTGACATTTGGTTTCTAACTGAAAGAAACAAATGTAGAATAGTTGTATTACTTGTCATTAAAAAAAAGAAAACACAAAGAACTTAAACTGCTGTCTGTAAGAAATAAATAAAAAAACAAAATGAGTGACTAAATCCATCCCAGATGAAGTTCTAGTGTTATGATTAAATGTTCACATTGTTTTGCCAAAAACAGGCCAGTAACTTCACAGATGACAGACTCTTGACACTCATGTCTGGGGTCAGATTAAGGTCACACTGTGGTCATACTGGAGACACGGAGCACTAAATTAGGATCAGGGTGTACATTGTGTTGCAATATCTTCTAGAAATCAAACTCACCCTTCTCTGCTCCCTAAACATTATTTCAGCTTCTTTACAACATGATGGATACCACACTGTTAAGAATTTCCCAGTAAAATAACTGTAAAGAACTGGCAGCAGGGTTGCCTTTATGTTACTTTAAAATTAACATTATTATACTGTCTGTGTATACTATACATCATTTTTTGCCTAGATGAATAGCAGGTTACAGACATAGGAATAGTCACACTAAAGACAATTAAAGGCACTTCTTAGGAAAAAGGCTATAATAGACTTGTTGACACTTTTCCCAAAAATGTATTTTCTATAGCTGGCTACAAGCACAGAATGCAAACCATAACAAAATGTGAGTGAAGAACAGTAAAGCTAATTCACTGATTTTCCAATCATGTACAATGTACAAGCCTCACATGTGCAGATCAGGTCCCAGAATTCAAAAAATACTGCATGAAACTGTTACTGATGATACTTTAGACAGTTGATCAGCAGTAAAGTGCTGTTTTTTAAGAATGCATTATAGTTCAGTTAAAAAACGGCCTATGAGCGTAATTTAACAGGTTTTCTTTTGTATTAAAAGTAAAGCACTGTTTTTAGCAATAACAGGTTAATACTGTTGAAATCCTGCTGTAAATTAACAGCAATTGTTTACAGTGCAGTTATTATTCGTTTCTATTATAAATATAAATCAATTTAAAAAGCTATACAAGAAAGATATTTTTGGGAGGTACATGGTTGAAGAAGAGTTGTGTTAAAGGTTGGTTATATACTTTTTAACTGCGGATGTATTTGTGGGTTGTAAATAAATGTGGGATGCTGTTCATATATTCAACTTGGGATGTAAATAAATCTGAGATAGTTTTTATATTATATTATCATTCTATGATATATGAGTTAATAGAGGAGAAGTGAGAAAGGGGTAGGGTAATATAAGTTTTTCTTCTACCTACTCCTTTTCGGACACTATAACTCTTGTTTTGTTTGTTATTATTTTGTATCTGTTTTTAGTTATTATATGTTCGAAATAAAGTCTTTCATTCATTCATTCATTCATATTATTATTATTATTATTATTATTATTATTGTGATTATTATTATTATTATTGTGATTATTATTATTATTATTATTATTATAACTGACCTGTTGTCATTGTAGGCGACATCCAGCCACTCTCCGACTTCAGCCTTCACGTAGTTAGAGTTGGGATAAGGCGGCCTCAGCATCCCGCCCGGGTACCACTGCTCAGGACGCATGACGCTCCGTTCATATGGATTACATATGAACGTGTTGGTGCCCGCGCTGTGCGCATTTACGCACTGCCTGGAGCCCCAGCACTGAGTGTTGCACTTGTCATTAAACGTGTAGTTACTGCCCCAAAACGCCCCGCTAGGTTCACCGTCCTCGCACTTCACTTTGACGCTGCTGTATTGTTCTGCGGGCTGGTAACCGCCGAACTTGTTCTCCATGACTTCCCCGAAGTCTCTCGCTTCCTCGGCGGGCTTGTTGTAGCCTCTGCATGGAGGTCGCTCCGCAGCCGGCTGGCTAAAGTGTGCCAGGTCGCCTGGCGCGGACGGGGCATAAGGGCACGAGGCAGCACGCGCTGTGTCCAGGTGATCTATGTCTTGTGGAGTTCTGTCGTCAGCCTCCTCGCACTGCGGGAAGTTGTGCTCGTCCGCGGACGTCCGAGTGGACGCAAGGTGTTGCAGACGCGCAGCAGTCTCGGAACTTTTGAACATTTCCACCAGTTGCTTGTGGCCGTCCCGGTCGGAGGAACACTTGTACTCGGAGTTGGCAGCACCCTGAGCTGCGGGACAGTTCAGTGACCCGGTTCCGGTTCCGACTCCAAACACATAGTCACCTCGCATTTGGTCACTTGCGACGCACGGTGTGAGCGCGGCGTCCATGTCGCTCGTGTCAGCGGACTCCGTGGCCAGTCCCAGAGACACGGACACGGCTTTGCACAGCTCCCGGGCTGTTTCCGAGATTGTGGCGCAGGCAGAAAAAGCTCGACCGTCGCCCACCCGGCAGTCAGCGTTTAACAGCTCCTCCTGAGCAGCAGCAGCTGTGTGACAGCGCCGTGTTTCCATGGCACGGGCCAGCGCGTTAATGTGTCCGGAGCCGTAAGTGTTTGCGTCTGCATTGTTGGCTTCTATCAGCTGTCCGACACCGTTTCCAGTTGAGTTTTTGGTCAAATAGAGGCGACTTTCTTCAGTTTTTAGCGCCATGCTGGGAGTGCACACACCGTCGCCCGTTGTGATTCTCTCCCCCCCTGGCCACATGTTGCTCCAAGATAACTGACGGTTAGTTTGGCTCATTTCCCAGAAAGTGTTTACTCGGTCAGGAGACCGAACTTTGCACGACAAAGGTCTCTGCAAGTCTCACGTTGTAAAAAAAAAAAAAGCGTGTTTTGGTAGAGGACAGGTCCTGAGGGAGCTCCAGGAGTCACTAACTCCTCCTAAACGGAGACTCTCAGTCAGAGGCGCTCACACTGGGTTTGATGAGAAGTAAAGCCTATCAGTAAAACACATTACCCCACTGAAAGAAAAGCAGGGCGCTGAGTGATTCATTTGTCAAATTTAACATTTTTAGATCTCTCTTATAGAGAGATGTGAGTTCGCCTTTATGAAGCTATTTCCGTTAGGCATCGGTCTGATATCCTATACACACAATCCAATCAAGAGAACACATGCAAATAGACACAACACAAGCAGATGAAGACAACTTCTTCATTGCAATTTGACAACACATGACAGCATTTAAAACCTCTTCAGCAACAGAGCTGTGCGCTCCACTCTCTGAGACAGATCAGGGATGCACCGCTATATTGGCTATACCGACTCAAATAGATTAATCGGATATCGGTGACAATGGGGCTGATCTATTCAGTTAAATTCTATGTTTCTATACTATGACGGAGTATTAGGGCCACATTGAGAACAAAACAAATCTCAAGAATTAAGTCATAATATTACAAGAATAAAGTCATAAGTTTAAGAGAAGAAAGTCGTAGTATCATGAGAAGAAAGTCATAATCATAAAAATGTGATAGGGTAGCACATCCCAGATTTGAAAATCAAGGAGGACAAAATGCTAACATTTCACTTGTTGGCTCACATCACAATAGATATACGCTTACGCGTTTCGGCACGGAGACTTCTTCAGGGCGTGTCATAAAATCATAGTATTATAAAGTAGTAATTTTAAGCATTATTTTAGAGGGGAAATAGAAATAGAGCAGCGTGCCGCCTGTGTGAAAATGCCGAACGTGGAGCATCTTGTGAAGTTGAAGTTACTTTAGTATAGGTTTCACAAATAATGAAATACTTAATATTTTGGCACATCAGCACCACATTATCATAAGTATCAGCAACTTGGAAAGATTGTGCAAAAAACTGTGTTTATTCCGGAAAAAAAAACACACGGACCTGGGGGAAATTGCCTCTTTTAAGGAGGAGGACATGACTTATTTCTCGTAAAGCTATGACTTTATTCTCGTAATGTTACGACTTTTTATTCTAGTTAACTTATGACTTTATCCTCATAATATTACGACTTTCTTTTCTCGTAAACCTATGACTTTATTCTCGTAATATTTTTACTTTATTCTCGAAATCTCCGATTTTTTTTCCTCAATGTGGCCCTAATACTCCGTCGTAATACACTATATACATTATATACTAGAATTTTAATTCCTGTTGAAGTTTTGACCAATTTGTTGCTGCATTAAAACGGTTTACACCCGAATTGTAATTCCTGTTAATTTTGAAGATTGTTGTTGGTGTACAATTTATTATTTCAATAAAAAAACAATTCACTAAATTTACGTTATGTTATCTATATATTTATTTGTTACATTTTGTTTTACAAAGTTAGGAAAGCGATGTTAAACACGTGATGTTGCCTTACACATAATAGAATGATGAGGCATACAGCTTATTAATTAAACACTGGTATCGGATCGGTACTCGGTATCGGCCGATACCCAAAGCCCAGGTATCGCTATCGGTATCGAGACTGAAAAATTTAGATCGGTGCATCCCTAAGACAGATGTAGCATGTTCAGTGTTTTTTTGTCGGAGCTCCTCAGTTAAAGAATTTTTGTTTCTGGAAAAACGTTTTGTGATTCTGATTCTTAAAGACGTCTAAATTATGTTCAGAGCACCCATCCGCTTTTAGAAGTTGTGGCACCTCTTTCCTTTTTTCCAGCCATGGCCACAAGGCCGAGGTTTTTCCAGAATAGCGTAATGCTTGTGAGATATTTTGGCTTTCCAAGTTGGAAATTTGGCCAGGAAAACTACTTGCTTGTTTATAACAGCAAGGTCGAGCCAGTTGAGGTAACTAAATGAGGTTCGCTCATCAGTCAGAATATCTCCTGGGACCGCTACTTGGACAGTATCCTCACATTTGTCACATTCAGAGCTCATGTCATCTGAGTTAATTTCCTTCTGCTTTTGAATGCTTCCTAAATGTCACAAGAACAAATTCCTCATCATCAGCCGGTCTCAGGTAGCCAGCACCTTCTTTTCCAGAGCTGCTGTCAGCAAAACCCTGCAGTAGTAAAGAAAATGCTGCTCTGCACTAAACCTGACACCCAGAGGTCTGTACTACGAAGCAGGATTTGGAGCTAGCGAGATAACTCCAGGGTTAACCCTGAGTTTTCCGTTCACTTCTTACCAGGGTAGATCGCAATGGTTACTTATGCTGAACACCTAACCTGCTCCGGAGCAGGTTATGTTTCAGATAAGAGATCAACTCGTTTGAAAGCACCGCCTACTGACCAATCAGAGCTCGGTGCACAGATCTTATGATAATATTGCACAAAGTTTAAAGTCATAATCCCGGCTAAAATCAACACAGTTTAAACTGACAAATAAAGGAAGGACAGCCGGATGTATGCTGTGGGTGCTTACCGCTTTGAATTATGTTCTTTTATTTATGCTTGCTCTCAAGTCCATTTCACACCGTGAAATCTTGCACTGTTGTGACACGATCGCGGTGACAAAATCTGTCCAAAGACAGTAGGGCTGCACAATTAATCGAATATTAATCGCGATCACATTTTGTCTTCCCACAGTTAAATGGACATGATCGACAGCGATATTGACGTTTAAAATACGTCAAATCAAGCGCTTCCTAATCTAGCAGCCAGCCACCAGGGAGTGATCAAGATGTTTTCACTTCGCTTTTGGGGAGCTGTAATGCTGCTGCATGCGCTCCTGAATGTTGCGGCTAAAGTCCAGAGCAGAAGAGAAACATACTGTATACTATTCGTTTTTCCCGTCACAACGGAAATGGACTAAATTCAGGCGAAGAAGAACCTTATTTTAAGTCTTTTTTCGGTGGTATTTCCCGCTACAAGCTCTCCAAGACCACATTTTGCCATGATAACTCACACAGACTCGCAAGGTGAAAACAATAACAGCATTGCTGCTGTGGCTGGTAATTTAGTCAGGATTTGATTTGTCCCGGGTCGTTAAGGAATGCCCTGGATCGGAAAGGATTTCTGCACTGACAATATCACATATGATGTAGCTCCTTCTGGCTGCACCATGAAACCAAATTTGAATATTATAGACGTATTGTGTATCCCTTCAGTCTTCACATTTCCCCAAAATTCAGACTGATGTGTTTTGTTTCTGTGGAAATGTTTGGATCTCGACTAAAATTTAAAGTTACCATCTCCAAGATCTCCGTTTCGTTCTCTTTGGCGACACTTATGGCAACAAGCAGTAATTGCAGGTGTGTTTTTGAATCTTACTTCCCATAGTTCGCCGCTTGTGATTTTTCCCGGGAATGTCACCACAGACACCCAGTTTGTAATACTGTAAATGTAAGGGCTTTCATCAGTGGTTCATAGGCGCAATTACTATTGTGTTACCTCATTCGGCGATACATAGTAACTTAACAGACATTTATTATTATTATGACAGAGAGATTATTACTCTAAAATAATGTTCTGTGATATGAAAAGTTTGATGATTTCAGAAACTGAAGCTGTAAAATGTAGGCTAAAGAAAACAAACGGTAGCAGACCTTTCTTTTTATTAAATAAGTAATTTTGAATTAACTACTAAACTGGAGAGTCTCCATCTCATGGTGTGTTCCCTGCGGTGTATAAATGTTTGTGCTTGTGAAACGTGGGAGGACTCGCTGGTCTGCAGCTCTTGGCAGCCATAGATGCCAGTCCAACCCAACCAAGAAACAAGTGAGCAGTCGGGCCACAGAACCACACACAGGCATGTTGGCTGATTGATGGCACTCTATACACGAGGGCGAGCTAAGGTGCCAACACTTGTTTCCCTTCTCTAAAGCGTACTGCTCGACACATTATGTCAACTGCTTGTTTCAAATGACATAATCACATCATGATTTAAACGCAACTGATGCTCACAGAAGCCAGAGGAGAAGTTGAAATCTAAACAACACACCTGTAAAGTTTTGTGACTGTATCTTGCACCGTTGGGACGCCATCACGTTGACAAAATCTGTCCACAGACAGAGAGATATAAACACCTGGCAAAGTACTCTAAACAGTTTCTGTGGTAGTTCCCACTACAGTAGTTGTCTCCAAGATCACATTTTGCCATGATGACTCACACACACAGACTCACAAGGTCAAACCAATACCAGCATCTCTGTCCCGGCTGGTCAAAAGACCAAAAACCTTCAAAAGGTTTTGTGTTTTTCAATTCCTCAAAGCTTCTCATATTTGTTTTTCAGCACAAACAGGAAGAGGGTTTGAGAGAAACTTTAGGATCACTACTCAAACTCAATAGAGCCATCAAATGATCAGAAACGAAACCAACTGCTGGGGGACAAAATAATGGAAACACCTTACAATGAATGAATTGAGTTCGAGATTGAGTACCTAATAACTCTGTCATGGACCAAAGTGCTGGTTAGATGGAGAACTGACCTGACTGCATCACTACTAGATGAGGAGGATCAAATGAAAGACGCTTTTGAGTTGCATTATGGGAAATATATGACAGAAGTTTTAGAGCATGACCTATTCTCTGGATATTTTAGCCTCTACTGCTTCAATTTTTACCATATTTTTATAAAATCGTCTCTAGCAAGTCCCCAAACTTATTGGAAGTACATAACTTACTTTACTCTTTAAACAGTGCGCTTTCAGAATTTTTTTTTTTTTTTAGAAACTAGCATGTTTATGTTTAGCTTGATAACTGCGTATTGATTTGTGATTTGGGAAATTGTATGTTTATGTGTGAAGATGTTGAGCTCCCATTTAGTCTGCACAAATTGGGCAGGTGAATAACAGGTGGCAGCATCAGCTAAAGTGAATGCTGCTTGGGTTGTTGATGGACAGTAAACGCCCACACACCTGCTGAACTACATCACCTGAGCCTCCTCTCATCCCCCAGTTAAAGGCCAAGATGACCCAAAGCCTTCATTTTAAGAGCTTTACAGTTTATATGTATTTACACTACAGTCCTGCCTCTAACATCATGCCTTTGATGCATGCAACGTGCATAAACTATATTTAGACTCAAAGCACTGCTCTAACATATATCACACATGATCATTTGTAGATTATAAGTAACAGTTCACTCTATCAAATGGCATTTTAACCTGGAAACATCTTTGATTGAATGAATAATCAATTATCCATCTCTATGATATTCCTCTTGCACAATCAGCTGGATTCTCTGTGAATTATGTTCTTATGCATATCTTTCACATACATTTTGGAAAAACGTAATGCCACCTGGATTCTGTTTTTTAAAAACAGCTGACCTCATATAGCCAGTCCAAAGACATTTATAGCACTATTATCCTCATAACAATCCTCGGCCCGCCGCTGAAGATACTGGCAGTATATGAAACTAAAAAAACGAAGGAATCGATTGGTACCAACCATGTTATGTTAGCTTGTCAGGGAATGAACGCTAAATAAGGCTCCAAATTTATGCAAAATTATGACGAGGAAAAACTGGTATGGCCATTTTCAAAGGGGTCCCTTGACCTCTGACCTCAAGATATGTGAATGAAAACTCTGAGATGAACAGAGTGAAAACTGTATCTTATTAGATAAAACAGCTGTTGACAAACTGCATAATTTGCAGTTGAAAAAAGGGAATAAATCGCAATATATCACAAGATATCTCATCGTAATACTCAGTATATCACAAAATGTTTAAAATTGCAATAAGATCGTATCGTGATAATATCATATTGTGGGTCTTCTGGTGATTCCCAATCCTACTATTCGGCAATGTTAAGGTATATAAGTAGTAGGGCTGTCAATCGATTAAAACATTCAATCACGATTAATCGCATGATGTCCATAGTTAATCACAATTAAACACATTTTGTATCTGATCAAATGTACCTTAAAAGGGAGATTTGTCAAGTATTTAATACTCTTATATGTTTGCTTTATGCAAATGTATGTATTTATTTATTATTGGGAATTAATAACACAAAACATTGACAAATATTGTCCAGAAACCCTCACATGTACTGCATTTAGCATAAAAAAATATGCTCAAATCATAACATGGCAAACTGCAGCCCAACAGGCAACAACAGCTGTCAGTGTGTCAGTCTGCTGACTTGACTATGACTTGCCCCAAACTGCATGTGATCATCATAAAGTGGGCATGTCTGTAAAGGGGAGACTCGTGGGTAACCATAACCATTTCTATTCACACATCTTGAGGTCAGAGGTCAAGGGACCCCTTTGAAAATGGCCATGGCAGTTTTTCCTCGCCAAAATGTAGCGTAAATTTGTAGCGTTATTTAGCCTGCTTTGCGAAAAGCTAGTATGACATGGTTGGTACCAATGAATTCCGTAGATTTTTCTAGTTTCTAGAAAGTATCTTCACTCTGGCTAGAAACCAACCTAACCAACAGCTGAGTACAGCACTCATGCCGCAGCCAGCGTTGTGTTCTGGAGACACAGTTTAACGACATCCAATGTTTAATTCAGGGTCCCGGGAGGAGACTACCAAATTTATTCATTTTCAATATTTTATTTTAGGAGAGTAAAATTTCCACAGTAGCAGCAACAGGTATCCCAGGAGTTTATGTTACCAAAATAATGCACGAAGGAAGTGATGTCTGCGTTGGTGACGTTGCAGGGTGTTCCGAATGGGGTAATTTTAACGAGGGAAGTTCCCCTGACCGACATTCCCAGAACGGGGAATAGGGAGTAGTGTTTATGTACGCTCTGGAACGGAGCGCAGCTTTAGTGTTTCAAGCCATTTGAAGGGTTCCACCAGCGATGAGAATCCTTGACATTTTATGGGAGCACTGCAGGACAAATGTCAGCATATTTTAAGAGACAAACAGCACCGGCACTGAGGCCCTGCACTTGTAGATACAGTTCATCTAGAACAACCACGGTGTCCGAGTGACAGAAGGCTGCCTCCCACAACGAGTCATCTTCTCCCAGCTGGCAATGGGTCAAATGGTCAGATAAGGGAGATATAAAAAAAAAAAAAAAACTCTGTGAAGGCCACCCTTAAAGATATGTTAAGATCAGTACTTAACCTTATGAGAAAAAAACAACCCTCAGATCTACTATCATGAGCATTCAGCACCAAGGACACAGCACGAGCAGAGAATGATAATAAGAAGAAGAAGAAGAAGAGGGTCTTTAAAATTGCGTCCGTGTGTAACTTGTTTGGTGCAATAAACTGCAGGTTGTGTCATTTTCATGTTATGTGGTAAAGTAGGCTCACTTTCAAAATGGTGGTCAAAACACTTTAGAATTAATACAGTAGCTACATATTTAGTCAGGGCCCTCTCTCTCTGAGATCTATGGTATGACAAACACAAAAAACTATTGAAATTGCCAATTTGAATCATCTAAAGATGTGGATAAAAGTATAACATTTTGAAATAAATATAGCCTAAGTAAAACTGCAACAGGGTGGTCTGATCATTGTGAGCAGGAAGCTGTTATAAAGTGCAGATGTTGTCATCCCAGACTGAGATGTCATAATCAGCGAAAGCTTACAACTAACAACGGTTTATAACAGAACAACTCATCATAAGAAATTAATTGAAAGCTAATTAAATCGTGTAAAGGTGCAGTGTGTAGGATTTAGCGGCATCTAGTGGTGTGGTTGCAGATTGCAACCAACTAAATACCCCTACGTTCTCTCCTCCCTGTCCAAGACTGTGGTAACCTGAGCCCCACAACGGGGCGATACACATTTTTTATATTTACATATATACACGCAAATACTATTTATTTATAGTTTCTGCAGCAGCAGAGGAAATTAAGCAACATCGTAAACATGGCTGACAGTGGAGTGTCGGAGAGTGTAACAGCTGGACTTTAGAACTGTTTCCAGGTATTTTGATTACTTTGCTGTCTCATTCAAAATGTTGCACTCATATTCCGTGTTTTGTGGTCTTTTGGTTTGGCTTATAGCAGAGGTAATTTCCCCCTATGCTAGTGCTGCTAACGGTAGCGCTGCTAGCAAGTCAACAGTACCACGGTACCGGTTTTACGCTAGATAGTAGTTTAACAGCAGGCATCATCGACACGTTATTGCATCGTGTTTTCGAGTTTTTCTTTAAATGAACAGAACAACTGCTTGAAGTTGTAACTGTGCTGTGCAGATGATGGTAGCCCACCAGTTCTCTGACTGGTGTCGTCACATTATGCAAACCTAAGTTCACTGAATAACCAACTAACAGCATCACCAAAACTCAAGGACTGGTATGTTCCTGAATTTTGCCACACTCTCATATAAGTCTATTTTTTTCCATTATACAACACTTGCCACGGAGGAGCTTACACGATTTGGGGAATATGCTTATTTGACATTTTCTTGCCAAACAGTTTACACATTGTGGGTCATGTGTATCAAAGCAGCCCCAACAGACTGCTCTGGAAATCACAATGCGAACGAAAAAAGGAGTTGTTGTTTTGTGTGTTTGTCTGTGGACCAAACAAAAATACCACTGACTCCAAGCATAACCACATTAACGACCATGAACTGCTTCAGACAAGCAACTCTAAAACACCTAACATCGGACTTAAAATTAGTTGAATCGTTTAAAGAAGATACGTCTTCCAAGAGCAGTAATAAATAGCCCTAATTTAAATGAGGGGAATAAAAGTCTAGTAGATACTTAATGTTTCCACACTTCACTTCCACTTTCATTGATTTGGTGAATTTGGCACTGTTGCACAGGCATCTTCTAAGTCTTTCCACTGGCACCCCAACATGAGCTGCTCAAACAGTCACAATCTTCTGAGATTCAAAAAGTCTGGAAAATCAATCCTGTTGCTTTTCATGCTATTTTCTTGCAAAGTGAAAAACATCACGAGTAAAATTAATTGTCCAGCATGCATTCGTTCAGATAAAGATGCAAATGCATGTTGCTCCATGTCAACCCTCTTTGCCTTCTTATGTTTCCTGTTGCTCTCTGTTCTCAACTATCCAATAAAGCCAAATGGCCTGTTCTTAAGCACACTGAACATTGAGCCTCGTATGTTAAATCACATTGAACCAATATGAAAACATCAACTCTTTTGTCTTAACCAGTGGACAACCTCCAGGTCTGACAAGTGAAGCCAATGCTGAAGTGCCTCAAACTTGCATTCTTTCTAATAACCATATATAATATATATATATATATATATTATATATATATATATATATAATATATATAATATATGGTCTTAAAGTGGCAGTAGGCAGTATATTTTTGGCATTCTAGGGCAAAAATTTCATAATAACATTTCAGCATATTGTATATTGTAATTCAAGTGATCTGAGAGAAAACTAGACTGCTGCACCTCCTCATGGCTCCGTTTTCAGGCTTTAACAAATCTAGTCCATGATGGGAGACTTTGACCAATCACAGGTCATTTCAGAGAGAGAGCATTCCTATTGACTGTGCTCCGGTCATGTGACCGGTATTTGGCATTCCTTCAAGCCATCTTAATCTGATCACAACATGACTGCCGGATCACAAACTTTCTCATTTTACAGCTAACCCGTGCACTACAAGATGATTCTGAAAACATTTGAGGCGAGAAATAGGCATTAACGTAACATAATATTGATTCATATTTGATCAGCGCTGCCTAGTTTGACAGTTTGGTCGGAGTTTGCGTGTGATTGACAGCTGGCTGTCATAAACAGCAGATGGACAGCAGACCTCAGATCAGCTCTGACTGCTTGTTTTCCTCCAGTATGTGAAATCTTGCAGATGCTGTTAGGAGCACCGGAGGACACAGACACACATGATTTTTTTCAGGTTACCTGTTTCATGTACTACTGTCAGGATATAGTGACCGTTTCATAAAAATAACTTTTTTTTAATTATATTTGCTCCAATCTCGCCTACTTCAGCTTTAACCAACTGAAAACAGATGCATCTCAGTCAATTAGTGGACATGAGTCTTGATTAAGTAGTTTGATTTATAATATGAAGAAATATATGAAGTCTTTTTTATAGATTATCAGTGAAGCAACATGGGGCCACTAAGTGTTTGGGTGTTACAGCATCAAAAACCATCACATGACCAGGCCTTGGCTTGTTACTAAGCAGTGCATGTAGGCCAAGGATCCCTCCTTTTGATGCACATTTACCTTGATGTTGTTCGGGACAACCATCTCTGCGGTGCAGCCTGCAGATAAACTGGTGCGACGCCCAGATCAGCCCATTAAGCCAGGAGGACAAGAGCAGAGGTCCTTTAGAAGCCAGTTGAAGGAGGTGTAACTGAGAAAAAAAAAAGTGGACTTATTTAAAATGATGACACATTTTTAACTTGAAACACTGTATTTTGTAGTAATAAAATAATGTGCGTCTCTCTAAAGTGCTTGTGTTTATTAATATTCTATTAGCAAAGACAGAAAATGATACACATATATTATCTTAAATGAACACTCTGCTAAAGATATCCAAGGTCTCCACAGTGATGGCATGGAGTCCAAACTGGGATCCCCCATGCTGTTTGTAACCTTGAATTTTTCACTTTCGCAGAATTCCCAGTTTTTCAGGAGAAGACAGTCTAATGTCTCAGCCTTGGCATTTTGCCTCCTAGAAACCTTGCTTTTTCCTCTCTGCCCTCCCACACATTCCTGCCCTCATCTACACCCTCTTCCAGCTCGTGGCTGAGGGTAATATTAGGCTTCATATACTATCAGAAAAAGTAATAGTGACAGTAAGTTGTTATTGTGAATTCTTGCTAAATATTTAAGCGGGGAGAGTGTCATTTGCCTGTTGGTTTTTTCACTGTGGAGCCTGCGAGGTTTAAGCCAGAGCAAACACAAATGGGACATTTTAATGTCACGGCACTGGAATACTTTCATTTAACCACGCAGGTTTCATTTCTAAAGTAAAAAAAGTCTTAACATTAGGAGGCAAATTAACAAGTCAATTTCATTGAGCACAGCTTATAAAATCTCTCACCAAAAAAAAACATTTTTACTGAATTATGAGTTTGGTAGACTCACATTTCAGTACTTCCCTCGTCTGGAAGTCAATGGGTTCTCAGAATGGGTTTTTGGTTAGATGCCTGAAATAAGGGATGTGGTTAACAAAAGCTTAAGGAATGTTCATGTTTTGTTTTATGACATAAAATATGACAGTAAATACCCAACTAGTGAAGTTTGAAGCTTTTACGTGTCTTTGAAAAGGCGGTTGCTAACAAATGAGACATTAAACGTCATCACGTTGACTCGTCTGTCTTTACATTCTTGTGTATACTCGCACTCAAGAGACCGTGGTTTAGTTCGTTTATAGCCTAACGTTAGCTTTTCACTGCTGACGATTGCATTTAGGCTTCAAAATTAAAGAAGTGGTGTTCATTCGTGAAGATTATCATTATTATTAAACTTTTGTTTGCCACAGATCTTATTTTCTGCAAAAATCCAAAACCCATTGGAAACATCTCATTGTATTTTTGTCTAGGGTACCCATGGCGATGCTAATGGTGCCTTCAAATGACACTCGTGAGCTCGTGGTTACAATATGGGAAGTTGTGTATACAATATGCTTGCCGTTCAAGTGGTTAAGTCGTGAGAACATCGCTGCTATGCAATGGCAATATCAACGTTACTGTCGGCGTCTAGAAGCCACCGAGGCTAACAATTTATTAGCTAGAAAGCGGGTAACGTAATGCAGGAAATACAAAGGTCTAATGACAGAGGATGAGGCAGTTGGTAATATCAACAATTTCCTCTGACATAAAATTAAAAAGAAAAACTCTATATTACTAAAATTACAATATATTATCTTATCATCCACCAAAAAATGTACTTCAATGATGTCCAACATGACACATCAGCAAACAAGTCACAACTCGTGAAGAAAATTTCCTCTTACGAGGTTGTGAATGCCACAAGAGGGGGCGTTCATATGGACTTTTCTCATGAACACGGTAAACAGGACCCCATTTGAAGGCAGCAAGACTTCCGGGTTGGCCTACAAATGTACGTCATCCCCGCAGCACTCTAGGGCAAGAAAAAAAAAGTACAAAATGCAGGTGTTAAATGTTGCAGTGGGCGTTCTTATCGGGGACATTTCTGTCTGGCAGTCATTCATGGCCTTCATAGTGCTTGCTCCTGCTGGAACAAAATACAGTCCTTCAATAGAGTGGACAAAAATGACCTAACAAGAAGTAAGGCTGTGTTGAAACTCATAATGTTATATTATAACACATAGGTTCATGCCACACCTGCTCAGCTGCTAATCTTACACAGTATGCAATTGTCTACGTCAAACAAACTGAATGGATGAGAAGGGAAGGATATGAAGGAGGCGCTGACATCTGTCCAACATGTGGTCTTTTTGGTGTAATGGCCAAAGTGGATACAGCAGGTCACATGATGTCCTTGGTCGATATACATCCACCTTTGTTATCGTCTTTACATGAGGTCAGGGATATTTTTGGACTTGATTGAATATGACGGAAGCTTTTGGAAACCTACTATGTTGTTTTTGTTGACAGTTTAACAGATGCATTTCTTCTATTCTCTGGTAACTTCTGAGGTTGTAGTATTGTGGTTTAATGTCACAGTAATTCTTTTAAAAGTTCATCGTTCCCTCTTGGTGAGCTTTTTCCATTGTAAGCAAATGCTGCCATTCACAAATGGTTTTCCTTGCCATATTAATTACTTTGCTGCTTTTGCAGTAACTAATACAAATGATTCTCTTTAAGGTGACAAGATTAGTTTCCTAAAATCCTAAATCCAACAAACAACTTATCTTTATTTGTTCATGATTAGGGATGCACCGATACCGATACTGGATCGGATATCGGCCGATACCGACTCAAATAGCTGGATCGGGTATCGGTGACAATGGGGCCAATCTATTCAATTAAATTCTATGTTTATATACAATATACATTATATACTGGAATTTTAATTCCTGTTGACCAATTTGTTGCTGCATTAAAAAGGTTTACACTTGAATTGTAATTCCTGTTGATTTTGAAGTTGCTGGTGCACGATTTATTATTTTAATAATAAATAACAATTCACTCAATTTATATCTATGTATTTATTTGTTATGTTTTGTTTTACAAAGTTAGGAAAGGAATGTTTAAGCCAAACCTGATGTTGCCTTACATATAAAAGAATGACCCCAGTCACTTCCACACAGTGATGCATACAGCATATTAATTAAACACTGGTATCAGATCGGTACTCGGTATCGGCCGATACTCAAAGCCCAGGTATCGCTATCGGGACTGAAAAAGTTGGATCGGTGCATCCCTATTCGTGATCATACTTGATACATACTAGTGGAGGTAAATTTATATTGCCAAAACCGCAAACATGTGCATTGAAAAATACCGCAATTCATAGAGCCATCGTTCATCTTACATGTAATTCAGGAAAAAAGCAAAGATCATTTTAAATATCTACTTATACAGCATCTCCTTGCTTACTCTTCATTCTCATATTGTAATTTCACATAGATTAAAGCCAAGTTGTAATATATGCTCAGGTATTATATCAGTCACACTTAAATATTGTAATAGTGTAATAATGGTTAAGCTGGGTTCATTTTTAGGTGTCTTTTGGTGACATATAAAGTACTAGTTTTTCATGCAATGTTATGTAAGTACAAGTAAATAAGTTGTGAGCTGGTGTTATGATGTGTTGTAATGGGATTTCATGCTGTCTGTTGATGTTGTTTTTGACTCTTTGAAAGACACAATTTGTTTAAAGCAGAAACCTAATCAAGTTAGTCGGACATTACATGTACTGTAATAGTAAACAACAGAGATACAATTCATAGCTGAGTATTTAGTTCTGCCCTGTTATAAAATACGAAAAGATACATTTTCTCATGTATGTTGACTAGTCTATCATTTAACCTATTGTTAGGCTGCTAGACTTGTTGGTTGTAAAGCCTTTCATGTTTTATGATAACTATAAAACAGTAAAATTATATTACATAACAGGTGCCAACTCTGCAGATCACTGAGTTTATGTTCCCAAGTCCAGCATGGCATGTCAAAACAAAGAAAATAATCGAAAAGTTTCTTTATTCTCATTCCTATCTAACATTTTCTAAATATTATCATATCCATTTTCGTCAGTACCTCAGTTTTTTCTTCTAACTCGAAATTTGTTTTCCTCAATCCAGATGTTCTTCTGCGCTAATGAAAAAAATCCTTCACAGCAGACAATACAAACTGCTCATCTACAAACATTATACAGGGTCAGTCATAATTGACTTTTAGTCCAGGTGATAGTGGTCAAACTGTGTATTCTCTACTCATTGTATGACACAAAGCTTTTCTTGCAACAGTGAAAACGAAAATAAACAGTACAGTATAGTATATACCATATCCGTTCAAAATTTTGACAGGCTCCAAATTTACCTAAACAATTATTATTGGCTGAAATAATGCAAGATATGACTGCATTTGATATTAGAGGTCTTGCCCGGGATAATCTACAGACTGTAGAAAAATGGTTAAATGGTTTGACTCATACTGTACACTTGCTTGCTTAAGCAAAAGCATTCCTAAACACACCTCTCGTTAAGAGTTAACATCTTTTCAATGAAGTGGTTTTCAAATATTGTCAATGAGAACAGTAACATTGGGAGAGTTTTCTCCACAACTTCAGTCCAATCTGACTTGGACCCCCTCCAGAAAAAGCCTGGTCTGCTCTGATTGGCTTGCGAGAAAAATATGGTGCACCTTTGCAAAGGTAGTTCTCAAGCCGTGACTTCAAGACCAGAAAAGACCAGGGTCTATAATACAGTATGTATCCGACTGCAATATACTGCATGTTCTAAGACCTGAGTTGTTGCATTTTAGCTAATTTACTTTTCAACCGCTCAGCGTTGTGGCAAAAGGCTGGTGTATAAGACAGGCAATTCCTGCATGATTACAGTTTTCGCTGTAACCACTGAACTGCACTTATTTAAGCTTTCATCACACTTAAAATGTCTCTGTCTCTCATTGTTCTTCCAAGTCTGACATCAACAGTATTACCTGTGTCTAATACCAGGACACATGTGTTCAGGCTGAATAAAAGGGCATTCAACAACCGTTCAAAGTCTATAATCTGAATTTGAAATGAGGTTAAGGTGAGTCACACAGTTGCTTTTCTCATTTGTCCATCGAACTGTCGATTACAGACATCAGAAAGGATTTAGTTTGTTAATGATGTTTAGAAATTACCCTGAAAGAAAAAAACATAATCTATTGCATCAATTAATATCCTTCTTGCGTGTTTTGCTGCAAACTTTGCAACTCATCCAGATAATAAGTCTAATTAATTTCCTGCTTCCCCAAAATACAAAGGTGTGCACTTTGTTGACTTCACAGAGGAGATGTGTTTGTAGCTGCTCTATCAAAGCTGTTTGGATCTTCAATTAGTTCACATCTGCTTCACATTTGTTCACAGTCAGTGAAAGCTCAAACTCTGAATTTAATTTACAACCCCTGGGTGTGTAGAGAGTTTTATGTAAATCAAGTACCTGTCAAATTATGATACAGTAAGTATAGTAAATATTGCAAGGAAACTGTTCTTATAAACTGTATGCTGATATGAGCAGTTTTGTCAGTGACATTTTGGTTATTCTTTTAGTCATTTGAAAATCATACATCTAATATATTCTCCAACTAAAGCAAACTGAGATTTTTTAGATTCTGTGATTCTTTTGCTAAGTTTTTTATTACTTTTTAACAAGTAATTTGATTTTTTTTTTTTTTCAGACGTAGTGCAAGAAATGTGGAAAGGGATATGAGCTAATGAAGTCTTAACACCTAAACATATCAAAAAAGGTCTATGTTGTACCAAAGTCAAATATGACATTAATTTTGCCTGAAAATTAAGTATGAGAAGGTCTACTGTTTTGTCAATCAACACGCAGTTTCATACTTAAAGTTCAAAAAATCGAGTTGAAATGCAGGGCAGGCACTTTGGCCTATATGTCACTTTTATCAGGATAATAAAATCACACTGTTGATGATGATGGATACAGCCTTCTTTCTTTCACATCTATCTAAGGAACTGAACAAACATGTTTGTACATTATATTATGGGAGGTTTTACTGGTCAATGAATGGTTGACAGGTTGATTACTATAAAATTAATACAGTGGAACTGCAAGTATGTCAGGAAACTAATTGTTTAATCCAATCTTCCATTTAGTGCCTAATGCTCCCACACAGCTCAACGTGGGTTTAACTGAGGGCCTCTTCACAAATATGATGCATTTAAATGCATTAAATCTGCAGTAGGCAGTATATGTTTGCCATCATTGGGCAAAAATTCCATAATAACCTTTCAGCATATTGTAATTTAAGTGTTCTGAAAGAAAACTAAACTTCTGCACCTCCTCATGGCTCTGTTTTCTGGCTTTAAAAAATCTATCCCGTGACGAAAGACTTTGGCCAATCACAGGTCATTTCAGAGAGAGACACTGGAGGACACAGAGGAACATGATTTCTTTTAGATTACCTGTTTCACGCACTGCTGGATGTAGTGACCGTTTTATAAAAATTACTTTTTTAAATCATATTTGCTCCATTTCTACCCACTGCAGCTTTAACTTTCTTTTGTATCTATTTCATCTTACTAGGGTCATTCAAAAACAAAACAAATCTAGGGTTACGCTAATTATTTCCCCTTCAATATAACATTATTTTACATTGGAACTGACTTGGTGCACCACGTCAATTAATTCTTTCGTTTTAGAGTTGGTTCAGACTTGTTAAAAAAGCCTAGTTGTTTTTGGAAAATCGTTACCAGAAAAGCACCATTTAAGACGTATTGTGGTAATAGAGGTATGCTTCGTTTCACAGGGATCATACGGAAAACTACAATTACTTTAGCACTAACTGTATCAGAGGCTATTCATCCTGCTCTTATTTATTGGCTGGACACAGTGCATTCATTAGTTATCGTCACCTTCGGGCAACTATTTAAACACCTATGTTTGGTTTAACAGAGTGATAAAATAAGGCAAACCACACCGCTTATATTTAGAAGACATCGGAGACTCCTATTAAACCATAAATAGCTGCTGGACTGGGACAAATAATCGGCCCTGGCAGTTTGGCCCAGACCAGCCCCATCACCAGCCATTTAAGCTGCGTGTACCACGTTTTGTTGAAGGCTCTGTTCAAGGAAATACCTTCAAATGTGGTTGTTTTGCATACTTGCCAACCAGAAGACCTCAAAATTAGGGGGGATTTCAAAACCACAGCGGAGGGTCTGGGGCTCCTCCCCCAGAAAAATTTGAGTTTCAGAGACTTTGTTTCCTGAATTCTGGTGACTTTAAAACAATAAACCCACGCAGCGCAAATACGCTAGCGCTGCGCCGTCATATATCACCACTATGAATCTCCCAGAGAACCTGATATAGAGAGGGCAGAGGAGAGTACTGGCAGCTTGCAAGAAGCTCCGGTACGCATGAAAAAGTCACGGTACGCCAAGGAGTAAAATGAGTATAATACTGCGTACCGCTACGTACAGGCCCACTTCGAGCAGTGCTCATCTCTCATGACATGTTGAGCCAGGCAGCTAGCCCATAACTGCTTACCGCAAACTCTACACTCCCTCCCTCATCTCTCTCCCTCTCCTCCTCACTGGCACAGAGCGATTGGGCCAGCCCAGTGTCAATTAAGGAAAAGAAATAGGCCGATTTACTTGTTTTATGGGCCAAAAAAAGAAGACATACATCGGCCCAAAAGGACGTCGGCCCACCGGGAAAATGCCCGGTATGCCAGATGACCATGGCTGCTGGAGAGCAATGTGTTAGCAGGTCATTTCAGAAAGGAAATGACCAAGAAAATGGAGTTAAATGTACTTGAGTACGCTACAAATCTGTCACAAGAGTTACTAAATACAACCCCCCCAACCTTTATAATTTTCTCAACAAAACACACCGAATTAAAATTGGGGCTCAGAGGTTGCCAAGGGCCATGGATATTGCCCGGGATTGTAGTAAATACAGCATTGTTTCAGAACTCTGAAAAAGCTCTTGTCTTGTTAGGGGCCCAACATTTCTCAAAGCAATCACACTGATTGTTGTACACTTGTCATTTTGTGATGCTTTTTTCCAAGGTCTAAATTGCAAGCTTTAGCTCCTAAACAAGTCAACTATATTTTCCATTTTTTGCTGAGCATTTTAGACTGCATGCTATACATTTTCAGATTTTTGGATGTAGTTTTCCCTTTTCCATTAATTTCCATAAGGTGTGACTAGGGATGTTAATAATTAACCGTTAACTGACATTAAGCATTTTAAACGACTAACGCTATCGGTTAAAACGGTTAAAAGAAATATTAATAATTAACTCAAAAGCTGAGCGGCTCGTCTCTTTAAGGAGAAAAGCTGGTCCAGCTTAGCAGCCCACCTTAAGAAGCGAAGCCGGAGTTGCAGGATACAGGAAGTTGGCTACGGTCTCTCTGGCTCGCTTGAGCGGAGCGGAGGAGTTGTAGTTTTGTAGCATTTATTCATCAACAAATAAACTGTACACACACTGCTAGACCTACGTTCACAGCTATAACGCAACCAACAACCTCACCCTCACCGCCGCCACACACACGGACACTCATTAAAGTTACGTCGTGTTGACAGACTGTATGTGTGTTGCGGCAGCGGCGAGCACAAAGCCACTGGCAATGCTAGAGCTGCTAACATAGCACAAATAAACACACTGTTTGTCAGACACTCGCTAAAGTTATGCCGGGCAGACAAAGTATCGTTACGCCGGGCAGACACACAGCTGACAACGTGCTAAACTAAACTAAATGTGTGGGGGAGAGTTACCGGGAAAGTGGCTGCATGTCCGCGACACTTAACGCAGCATCATGGCTGCTAAGTTAACGCTCCCGGACGGGTGAACTGGGGACTCACAAGTTGTCTGTTGTGCTCATACACTGCAGCTGGCCCACCGCTGCATGCGAAGCACAAATCTTGTCGGTTAACAGTTAAGAATTTTTTTTTCAAAATTAGCATCCCTAGGTGTGACATGGCAATACCGACCTCACTATGTTAATGTAACTAAAAATTAGTTTTGTAGGTATTTGGCTAGCATGGCTAAAAGTATTGGCTAGCATCATAGACTGTAAATAAGAAGTGGACGTAGCCATCATGACGTCACCCATTGGTTTGTGGACTGCTGTTTTAAAGCCTCAAGTTCGGCATTTGGCCCCCGCCATCTTAGGTTGTGGTCAGCCATCATGGGTTTTTGCAACCAGAAGTGACACGAGAGGGTGGAGCTAAGTACTGAAAGCACACTGTGAAAGGGTTAAAGTTCTAAGACAAAAACACAGAAAACTACCAGACCGGACAACGCCGTGATAGCAACCTGTCAAGGTAGCCATGCTCTAAAGCAGGGGTTCTCAACCTTTTGCAACTGAAGGCCCACTTGTGATTGTCAAAACATTTCCGAGGCACACCTTCCCAAATAAATGAGTAAAAAAACCTAACATGTTTATACAACAAATAATAAACTGGGCTGTAGATATGTGTTATGCCACTGTCAGCTGTAATGACCAAAATACATATTCTGCTTACCCTCATTGAGACACTTGGGCTTGCCTCTGGGAAATAATGAGATCAAGTCGTGGTGGGATGGGTGAGAGGCTGACAAGCAGAGTAGCATTCAAAGTTGCTTTCAGTTTGTTCCTTGCCTTTGATTTTGTGACAGTCACAATGGAAAACCCTGACTCACATAAATAGGTGGTGGTGAAAGGCAACAGAAATTTGATTGCCCGTTTTGACAGAGAGGGATATTGACTGGCAGCCAGTATCCAGAATGAAGCAAGGTCTGCTTGTGTGAGCTGAAGCTTCAGACTGCTGTCTGGTGATAGTTCCATCAGTTCATTTTCCAACACAGTGGAGAGAGCTATGTCTTCTGAAGCAGGATCCACAGAGAAAGGGTCCAAAATCCAAAGGTTTCCATCTCGTGCATCTTCTGGGAAGTAGTCTGTAAACGTTCCTGACAACTGAGTCAAATGCTGGGTTATAACACTGGATATGTTGACATGAGGAGTGGCTTCCAAAGTTTCACTTAGGAGTGAAAACACGTCAAATCGTCCCTCCTTGACTCTTCTGTTCCACAGAATAAGTTTTTTCTTGAAGCCCTCAATTTTGTCTAAAACCAAAAACACTGTGCTGTTTCTGCCTTGCATTGATATATTGAGCTGATTTAACTGGTCAAATATATCTGATAAGTAGGCCAGTTTTGCACAAAAGTTACCATCAGTGTAATGCTCAGCAAGAGGGGAGTGCTGCTCTTCCAGAAATGTGTGCACTTCTTCTCTCAGTTCAAAAAGGCGATTAAGCACACGTCCCCTTGAAAGCCACCTTACTTCACTGTGGTACAACAGCTGCAAATGATCTGCATCAAGTCTTTCACACAAAGCAGAAAAACACCTTGAGTTGAGTGCATTTTTCTTAATATAGTTAACAGTTTTCACAGCCACGTTCATGACTTCATGCAGTTCTTGTGACATCTGCTTTGTAGCTAGACTTTCCCGATGTAAGAAACAGTGCGTCCACTTGGCGTCTGGCGCCCTCTCCTGGATCTGTTTTACAACACCACGATGTCTTCCCGTCATTGATGCAGCGCCATCTGTGCAAACACCTGTACAGTATTTCCAATCAAGACCTTTTTCGGTGAAGTAATCATCAAGGCAGCGCATTACATTATCTGCCGTTGTTCTTGTTGGAAGCTCTTTGCAAAACAATAGATCCTCGTGAAGATTACTGTCCTTGCAGTATCTTACAAAAACTAACAATAAAGCGGCATTGCTAACGTCAGTCGACTCGTCCAGCTGTATGGCAAAGTATGGGCTTGCCTTTATTCCTTCCAGAAGTTGGCATTCGATGTCATCACTCATGTCAATAATTCTTCTGCTCACGGTGTCATTGGAGAGTGGTATTGACTGAATTTTGGTTGCAGCGGCTTCCCCCAGTAACTCTCGGCACATATCCACAGCGCTTGGCAAAATAAGCTCCTTTGCAATCGTAAAGGGTTTCTTGCTACGAGCTACACGAGCAGCAACCCTGTAGCTAGCTTTCAAAGTGGCTTTTGACTGAGTTGTTAATGTTGTGATGACTTTCTGTTGTGCCTGAAGCCCGTCCCTTTTCCTTAGGAAATATTCTTTTGGCTTCTCGACACATCCTGGGTGCTTTGTGTTTAAGTGTCTCTGGAGCTTCGATGGTTTTAGCGCCTCATTTGACAAGATTTCACCACATTCAACACATTGTGCCTTGGGCTCAGCATCAATGCCTGCCATTACGAATCCAAATTTAATGTATTCAGGGTCATATTTCCTCACCACACGCTTCGGAGCTTTTACTGGCGCAGGGTTGTCTCCCACATCACTTTTTCGCTTTAAAAACCGATCCATTTTGTCTCACTGCATCCGAGAACGTTAGCTAGCTAACAGTGGCAAACACGTTTGTCTCTACCTGATGATGTTTGGTGTTTTTACACAAGGCCTATTGAAGGAGGTTGGGTCACACTTAATCAACGCGCCTTCGGGTACCGCACATGCGCAGTAATATCTGCTCTGCACTCGCCGAAGTTGAGCCGATCGCAACGCACGACCGCAGCTCCAGTTACACTGCGCATGTGTTATACCCAATACAAGACCCGTGTCCGCCCGTGTCTCAGCCTCCTTCAATAGGCTTTGGTTTTACGGCAGCTGGCATCTTACCTCCTTTAGGTTTTACCTGTTCACTTTGCTAAATAATAATAAAAAAATAATCTAGTACCACTGCCTCCGCGGCCCACTAGATGGCGCTCTGCGGCCCACCGGTGGGCCGCAGCACACTGGTTGAGAATGGCTGCTCTAAAGCATACCCTTCTTTATCGTCTATTTTACTCTAAATGGGACCATAATTTACTAAATGAACATCATGCTGTATTGAAGAAGACTTGAAACTAGCGATTGAGACTAATGTTTACAATGTTTACTGAGGTAATAAATCAAGTGAGAAGTAGGGTCATTTTCTCATAGACTTCTATACAGTCAGACTTCTATTTGCAACCAGAGGAGTCGCCCCCTGCTGGCTAGTAGAAAGAACACAGGTTTAAGGCAACTCCGCATTGGCTTCACTTTTGAGACCTGGAGTTACCCACTGGCTAGCATGGCTAAAAATACATTCCAGTATGGTTTGCAAAATGGTTAGCGGTGATGTCAAGTGATTTGCACAGTAAATGGGCTAAAACATGCAAACCTGTATGGTCCTTTAAGTCATTAAATCACACTGTCAACTCTGGGTCACTTTGGTGGAGTAAAGCAACTGAGCCAATATAAGAATGTTGGCAAATGTTTAACTACAATGTGGGCCTATTTTTTTTTTTAGGAAAAGTATTTGGGATTTCTTTCACCTCCTGCAAC
The DNA here is from genome assembly GCF_043250625.1 of Sebastes fasciatus. Lineage (NCBI taxonomy): Eukaryota > Metazoa > Chordata > Actinopteri > Perciformes > Sebastidae > Sebastes > Sebastes fasciatus. Next base: position 21,891,033 of record NC_133810.1, on the reverse strand, counting down.
AGAAAAATATATTTTACAGTTTACTATTGGAGCATTTAAAGGTCTCCTTCAGGCTCAGTGAATGCACAGTATGTTACAAAATAGGGGTTTAAATCTATGATCAAGACTTAAAGGCTTGTTTTGACAGTAGCAGCCAACGTAAAGGAAAATCTCTCTAACTGGCAGCTTCATTCCAAGTTTTCTCTCTTTGACAGATATATAAACACCTTCACCTTTGCCAAACTTTGCTCAGATTGTCTCATGACCTTAAATACAACCTTGGCACTCAAAATGCAAAAGTATAATACAGTATTTAATACGCAAATGCTTTTGTGTTTTAATCAAATGGACCAAGTGACCAAATATTGTTCTTCATAAGAAGGAAGTCCAAAATGTAATATTGTTGCTTTTGTGTTGAGTCTTCTTACCATAGCAGCCCCTCTCCCTGTTGTCTTTTTTATACCTTTCAGACATACCTTACCCAAAATCATCTACTCAAACAAAAATGATCTTCCTCAATTAAGCCTCATTGCATGAGCTACGACTGAACATAATAATGATGTTCAGACAGTCACTGAAAAAGTAATTATGTGAGCTCAATGATGTTTTTATTTGAATTACTTTTTTAGTAGCAGGCAGGGAACAAGTAATCCTCCTCCAACCATGTTTCTACCTCAATTAACAATCTCCTCCAAAAGGATGCTTGGCTCCTCCAAGCACAAGTCAGAGTGACATTGAGAGTGCAACATCCACAATGAACGGGGTCACGCTGAACCACTGAGTAGGAAAGGCAGTGCACAGGGGGTTTGCTTTTCTGCAACATCAACTTATATGGCAAATTATTTGTGTTTCATTGAACCATTGCCTAAATAAGACAATGGAGAAAAAAGGAAATGTATCTCGCCAGCATGTTCAATACATTTTACAGGAGCATAAGTTAATCCTTGGCCAGGGTGTTTTCCAGTATGAAAATAAAGAAGGTGAGTCCTGTCCTTCTAACTACAGTATTGGTTAACGCAACACCACCTCACGCCTCGTCTGCAATACAACATGTAAATACATTAAGTTTCTGCTCCTCAAATACTCACTAGCGCACCAAATGTGTATTAATCCTTGGCTGAAAATAGTCCTCAACAAATGCACTGTTTAGTCCTGTCTGAGTAGCGTTTGGGCTGCACGGTGGTACAGTGGTTAGCACTGTCGCCTCACAGCAAGAGGGTCGCAGATTTGAATCTGGCTTGGGGCCCTTCTGTGTGGAGTTTGCATGTTCTCCCCCGTGTTAGCGTGGGTTTTCTCCGGTTTCCTCCCACAGTCCAAAGACATGCAGGTTAATTGTTGACTCTAAATTGCCCGTAGGTGTGAATGTGAGTGTGAATGGTTGTCTGTCTCTATGTCAGCCCTCTGATAGTCTGGTGACCTGTCCAGTGTGTACCCCGCCTTCGCCCAATGTCAGCTGGTATCGGCTCCAGCCCCACGATCATGAATAGGATAAGCGGTACAGATAATGGATGGATGGATGAGTAGCGTTTACAACAGTGACCAGCTGTTTCGGAAATTACTACCATTTTAAACAAGACTAAGAGTGTACAGCAATGCTAGCAGCTTTGTGTCGTGGACTGTAGTTAGGCACAGCTGTGCTTTGAGCTGAATGCTAATGTCGGCATGTTAACATGCTCACAATTACAATGTCAACATGCTGATGTTTCAGAGATATAAGGTTTATCATGTTCACCATTAGCACAAAACACAAAGTACAGCCAAGGTTGATGGAAATGTTATTCGCTTTGCAGGGATTTGGTCATAAACTAAAGTACTGTATTATATTTTCTTTTTTAACTGCTTGTGGCGCTAGAATGAAAGTAAAGGGATCACCAAAGTTATTCTAATTCATCTTGAGGATATGAATGTTTGAACCAAAGTGAAACATTATTGAGATATTCCACTCAAAGCCACAAATTTCAACCTCATGGTGGTATTACAGGAAAAGTCTTGAAATGTTGACTTGAGTGAATGTACTGCTGAGAGTTCACTTCACTCCTCAAATTAAGTTTTTAATGGAACATGATTAGCAAATTAGCAAACTTCCCAGCATGCGTTTAGGGTAAAAACTCCCTAGAAACCTTTGTTTCTTGAAGTTTAAAGAAAATACAGGATGGAAACTTGCAGTGTTTTTCATAAACATTAATCTAGGTCATGGCTGTTTCTTTTGATAATAATCAGAATGTTGTAAACCATGATTAAGATTAGTTTCCATGTTAGTCCCTGCCCCTACCGATATATGATTTTATAAACTTACTAGGAGCAGTTTTACGTGTTGTTTCTCTACCAGCACTTGTGTAAAAAGGTAGCAGCCACAGCTGTAAAGCCTTGGTGGCAAATGAAGAACTGACTTTTAAGCAATGAAAATGTCACTGCCATGAACTTGCAAGCGTCACGCTGTGTCAGTGCAATAAGCGGCACCAATCTGGTAAAATAAAGAAACAGTAATACAAGCATTACAATGGGAATGTCATATTCTTGCCTTTACTGCCATCTGTTTAAAGACAGTTATATCTGTCCAAAAGGTCAAAAGTTGAGACTTATAAGCAGTGGTCAACCCCCGAGTCTGAAAAGTGAAGCCAATGCGCAAGTGACTTAAACTTGCATTCTTTCTAATAGCCAGCAGGGGGCGACTCCTCTGGTTGCAAAAAGAAGTCTGATTGTATAGAAGTCTATGAGAAAATGACCCTACTTCTCACTTTATTTATTACCTCAGTAAACATTGTAAACATGAGTTTATGGTTTCAATCACTAGTTTCAAGTCTTATTATTTGAACATCATGCTCAATACAGCATGATGTTCATTTAGTCCCATTTAGAGTCAAATAGACCATAAAGAAGGGTGTGCTTTGTCCGGTCTGGGAGTTGTCTGTATTTTCATGTTACAACTTTAACTCTTTCACAGTGTGTTTTCAGTTCATGAAAGGTAATTACAACATTTTGGTCGCCTAAAAATGTCTTATTCAGAGTACGGTTTTATTTAGCTCCACCCTCCAGTGTTACTTCTGGTTGCAAAAAAACAACATGGCGACGGCCAAAAACCAAGCTGGTGATGGCCAAAATGCTGAACTCGAGGCTTCAAAACGGCAGTCCACAAACCGATGGGTGACGTCACGGTGACTACGTCCACTTCTTATATACAGTCTATGGTTAAATGCATGTTAGCGTTCAACAGAGGACCTTTTCTTTCTGATGTGACAATATGGTCAAACATATACAAAATGTTGATAAAACTGTATGCACATAATCTGCAACAATGGAAGCAAATTTAAATGAGGGTCAAAAAGGCATCTAACATCACTAGTCAAGACAAATTAGCTACGGTATGTTATTATGCATATGAGTATTTGAATGAATGAATTATGAAGGCTGTTTAACTCAGAGTGGTATCAATTTTCTAAATATTTGAAAAGGATATAAAACACAGAAGTTGTACTGGCGAAGGCACAGCTGTCCGCAAACACTGGGCACTTCTTCAATGTACTACACCAGAAACACCAAACAAGGGGTCATTTTGGACTACGCTACTGAAAATGACCTCATTTGTCATTTTGGTACAAGGACTTGTCAAACATTAGCAACCTTAGCAACCTAACTTGTTTTTATTTGGAGTATACTATGGTCAGCCAGAATTAGTCTCTCCTTAAAGCTGCCATGATTTATATTTTTATAACAATGACAATGTGAAAACAATGTAACAATGCTAAACAGAGCTAAAAGAGAGTGAATATTGGGCTTACAGCCATCAGGACACAAAAACAACTCGAATGATAATGTTGCTCTGTAACTAGCAGATTTTTGTTTACAGCTGCCCCTAAATGGCAAAAAAAAACAGTTATTGCAGGTTTAAAAGTAGCTTAGTCTCAATTGAACAGATAATAATTGGCGATATAAAGAGTTTTCTGTTATAAAGGCTTTATTTTCCTCACCAAAATCAACAAGTTAGAAGAACCAATATGCCAGTTTTGATCAACAGAATAGATATGGATCGATAGTGACTGAACGTTATTTTAATGCGTGAAATTAAAGGGACTGTTTGTAACTTTTTAAGTGTATAAATGTATCGGGTTGGGACACATGCTCGCTCGCGTGTGCGTGCTTGCGTGTAGCCGGAGGATCTCTGCTCCTCTGCCTGCTTGCCTTCACTCAGACAGAGCGCGCGTTCTCGTGTACTCGCTCCACCTCTACACGTGAACGCGCGCTCACTACACACTGCAGAAGAGTTAGTTTAGCTGTGAGAATATCTAGTGAATGTAAAGTGGACGTTTGTGCAGAAATAACTGCTGCAGCTCCTCCAGACCAACAGAGGTTTTCCGTGTCTTGTGAAGTGACGGGGCTCCGCAGCGAGACACCGGATGCCGGTATCACGGTTCACGTTTCTCTCTGCGGAGCCCCGTCACTTCACAAGACACGGAAAACCTCTCTGTTGGTGCGCGCTGTGTCAGTGAAGGCAAGCAGGCAGCGGAGGAGAGGCTCCGGTTGCCGGTGTCTCCCTGCGGGAGCAGGAGGGTTAGGCAGGAAAAGCCAACACTAAGATCAGATCTAAATCATGTTCATAGAGAGACCTTCGTCTGGTCAGCTAACATTACTGCCAAGCAGCTGAAATATAGAGTGATATTGTGGTTTTAGCTGACGTGTGTCGCCTCACTGTGTTGAGCGATGCTTGTTCATGTCTATTTAGAGCGAGCAAGCGCGAGCCCGACACTGACTTTCGTTGACTTAATGGCTGATTGTGTCCATTTACGGTTTGTTTGGTTCTTTAATCTTGTGGCTTCCTAGGAGTGTAGGTGTAGTGTTATGAGTCCCAGCATGCACTAGGGCAGCAGGTTTGTAGACATTGGTCAGTCTCTATTCATGCATTATTCTGTAATTGTATTAGCTGGTTAATTATGTTTTATTGTGTCATATAAGTGCCCAGTCCACATTGACTTAAAAGCAGGGAAGTACTCGTATATTTTACTTAAGGGGAACACCACCTAAATTAAGAATTCCAGTCTAGGAAAGTCCAATCAATACGTGTGAACATGGGAAACTCTCTCAAAACCAGAAACCAGAGAAGTAAGTCTCAAACTTGTGATGTCATAGGGTATAAAGTGTGGAGCTGCTCCATAGACAATGAATAGGAGACTGATTTTGTGAATACACAGAATGTTTGTTTTCTTTTTTATACCCAAATGAGTTTTATTCTACCTCCATATCAGCTTACGTTAGCTAACGTTAGCTAGCTCTGCTCAACTACATAAAAGCAGTCCTCTCTCTATCCCGCTGCGCTCCTCAAAGTTTTCAAACATGTAGAGCTGAATGACTCTCTGCAGTCACATACTGTCACCAACAACAGAAAGGCATCACTGACTGAAGGTCAAAGATGCAAAGTGAACGCAGAGGTCACCGCCAGCGTGTATACATCATGGATCATTTGCACCTGTTCACGTAACAACAGAGGTGTGTTTGATTTGCTCAGGTCACTCTGGGTACTCACCAGGAGGGCAGCTGCAGCTTAGAGGGTAGAGCAGGTTGTCCACCAATCGGAAGGTTGGTGGTTCGATTCCCCAGCTCCTCCGGGTCATATGTCGATGTGTCCTTGAACAAGACACTTAACCCCCAAATGGCTCCCGAAGGCATTGGTGTGTGAATGAGTATTTAGATTAGATCCTGATGGGCAAAACTGGCGCCTTAGCAGCCTCTGCCATCAGTGTGTGAATGCTGACATGTAGTGTAAAGCGCTTTGACTGGTTGGAAAACTAGAAAAGCGCTATATAAATGCAAGTCCATTTACCATTTTTTTTAAATTACGCCAGATACAGTAATGCTAATAATTACCATAGTCCCTCATGATGTGACCCTAAATTTATTTAATTGTTGTTTTTATTTTTGCGTTGTTCACTAAGTGTTATCCAGGTGAAACTGTATTTTCCTGCCTTTCAGCTAATCACTGAGGCACCTGTCTGGACAGGGAGCTCTCCTCTGACCTCCTGTGGCCGCTCACACACCTGCAACTTCTTCTCTGCTTTATTTCATTTGTTTAGCTCCATTCTCACAGTTTATCCGGACTTTTGTTTTTACTCTGTAGCGCTTGCGACTTGAAATGTAGTGAAGTACGACAGGCCTACTTGTGAAGTAAAAATTAGCCTACAGATTTTTATTTTACTCAAAAACTACAAGTAGGCCTACACAAAAAAATTTACACAGTGTACGTAGTCTACACAAAAAATTACAAGGACATCAAAGCTGGAGAAAGGTTGAATACAAACATTAAACAGATATGAATATAAAAGAGTCAAAAAAAATAATTGAAAAGAGTAAGACAATAGTGCAAATGGTACAAGAATAAATAGAGTAATTAATGTAATAGGTTACTTTATATACATGACGTAGGCGGATATGACAGTAGCCTATATACAATATACTGTATATATAGCATGCTTAGATTTATATTTTCTTTCTTTCTTATTTTTGCATTTTCTTAGTTAACATTTCAAACAAAGAAGGTTGTCCTCTACCTCAAGCTCTACAAATATCTGCCCCAAAAAAGTGTTTTTATAATCCGCCATCCAGAAGGACTCCTTAGAAATGAAGGACATTTTAGTAAAACAAGTAGTTCTTAAATCACCATTTAATGAAGTTGTGTTATAATGAACGTGTCCATTGTATGATGGGGTCTGCAGACGTTTCCTGACTCAGGAGGTGTACATGTTGGGTTTTCTTGTTTGGCTTGATTTTGCGTCACTGATACTAGACATTTTCTGTATGTTTGCTTGCTCTCACAGTCACGTAAAGTAGTGAACAAATGAACTTTTTGACCTGATGATAGAGTGGACTGGACTCTGACCTCTGACCTTGTATAAAACAAACTTGTAAAATTACAAGAAATGTTTACTGTCATTATAAGATGTGAATTAGTTAAAGAAACGGTGCCTCCATGGTATTTGTCAGCAACACTGTCTAACTTCTTCCACATAGGTCCTGACGGAGTTGACAAAGATAACACTTTGCTGTATATGCCTACCGTTTGTTTTTCATCTTATTAATTTCATCATTATTTTGGTTATTATATTTGAGTAACTTCAATTCACACTCCTGAAACTTTTCTCAGTAGACTTTTTTACACTGATACTGAAACACATTTTTTTTGTCCCATCGTAAATCTGTGATCCAAATTGGTCTCAACATCCCTGAATCTGCTGAGCAAGACCCCCCATTGTGGTTCCTCTGATTACGGTGCCACATTAGAATAAGGGTTGACAAGTCAGTATTGTATTATGTGTTTTTCATTTAGTAGCAAAATTCACCGAACATCATCACTAAAGAATTTCGCCTAAAACCACTCTCAAACCAGGATCAGATTAAATGTATCACATATCCAAATGAAAACCCCATTTTGCAGTGCAAAGTGTGCTTGAACCATAAAAAAAGATGTGGAGATGAAAGTTTGAATTCTCACAGACACTCCTCATGCTGCAAATTTTCATTTTCCTCTTTGTATATTTTATTCTATTTCAAATATATTTCAGACTTGTACAAATTACAGACGTTTGTGTGAGAGCAAAGAATATTTCAAACCTAAAAAACTGTTTTTTCTCTGAATGTCTTTCACCTCATTGTGAAGTTTAATCAATTTCTTGATCCTGCCAATATATCTTTATTTGAATATCTTTTTGCATTCAACCCAGGTTATCTGTTTGTTCATGTTTCAGGTGAAAGCTCCGATATCACTGACTGGATTTTGAGAGAATTCTGGAGAATGATGCATCTCTTCTCTGAATTGTGCTTCAGCAACGCCACTTTTCACATCAGAGATTGTCACCAATTCAGTCTGACACTTTTTAAAATTAGACCGAGTGTCAGCGGGGTGCTTCAGTTAGAGGTCAGGTCACAATGATCCACGTGTTAACACAGTATGGATTGTTATATTGAGCCACCTGGCTCACAAACTAAATGGTCTTCTTACAAACGTTTATTTTTAATCCTGTTGTTTGAATGGTTCATTTAGCTGTTTTTATTATGGAATACAATTTGTGTTGTATTTATTCATGGTTTTATTTTATGTATCTATTTTCTGTGTTTTGGGAGCACTGTAATTTCCATGTTTGTTTTTTTTAGTTGAATAAATTGAACCTTGAACCTGACTGACTGTGTCATTCATGGGGCACAACGTGTTTGCTATAGCCTTCATCTCATATGCACATGTTTACTAGGGCTGCAACTAACAATTATTTTCATTGTTGATTAATCTGTTGATTATTTTCTCAATTAACCGATAAGTTGTTTGGTCTGTAAAGTGATGAAAAATGTTGATCAGTGTTTCCCAAAGCTCAAGATGATGTCTTCAAATGTCCACAACTCAAAGATATTCAGTTTACTGTCAGGAAAGAAACCAGAAAATATTCACATATAAGAAGCTGGAATTTTGACTTTTTCTTTCTTTAGAAAAATACTCAAACCGATTAATTGATTATCAAAATAGTTGGCGATTAATTTAATAGTTGATTGATTAATTATTGCAGCTCTGTGTTTACATTGTATCTTCTCAATAATAAAACCTGCTTTCAGAGCATTCAATGTTGTCGTGTGTGTGTCTGAGGCATTTATCAAATATTGTAAAAGAATTTTGACACCTTATTTTCTGAAACACAGATGAGGAAATGCATATTCAAGGAACGCAGCAAATCAAAATGCATTCTTTCTTTAAGTAGAGCTTTGTACAGTATGGTGTGTGTTCCAGTTGTGTGTGTGTGTCCTGTACACTCCTGACCTCCATCTCATACAGGCTAGAGAGCCTCACTGTGCACTTTGCAATGTAACACAATACATTCTCAACCCTCACAGCCCTCATGTTGTTCAGTTATAAAACATTAGTCCCAAGTTCACATGTTTCTCTTTCCTCTAATTGATCCCATATGTACAGTATCTGCTATCTTTGGAACCTCACAACATCCCATGATTCTCATGTTACTGTGCTGAGCACAGCAGAACATCTTAAAACAATGATATTCCCCCTCTGTATTACGGCTTTAAAGAAATGGCTGGGAACAATTATGATGTGAAGTGTTGCTGTAGCTGTTACTGTGATCCTTTTCGCTGTTTAAATTAGACGACTACGTGTCTCAAATGCAAATAGCAGGCAGTTACTTAGCACCAACAATTGGGAGCTCTTATGAGGCATTTGACTGTTTTTCTTATGGATAAATGAATCACACCAAAAGTTTATTCGATCATGAGCGCAGACTCAAAACTTTAATGTGAAGTAATATAATGATGTGCATCAATGTGACGTCCACAGTCAAAGCCAGTACTGCCAGTTCCTAGCTACTTTACTGATGCATTGTACATTTTCTTGGTGTATATCACATGCTAACACAACAATATGACCTTTATTTTGGAATATATTTTGCAGTGTCTTACGGGAATTTCATCCCATGCATCTCTATGAAGAATAATTGGATGCAGCAGACCATACACTGTACATTACAAATAAAAGGAGGTATGAATACATTATGGTTTAGAAAATGTACAGTTTATACCTGTAGATAATTTTACCCACATACTTTAAATTAGTAAATAAATAATTTAACAAACATGTACATTCCTCTCACACCAACAGTTAACATCGATCTTAAAGATTAGATAGATAGATAGATTTGAGCCTTTTTTAAGAATAAATGTGTCGACAAACTGAATATGTTAGCATGAAATGTGTGTATTGTGTTCAATATCAGAGTCTTTAATGTGAAACTGGCCTCATGCTGGGCACAAAGAAAGAAATAGAGCAAAGAATAGAGCTCTACCACCACTTACTGGTAGAATTACAGCAACAGATGCAAGACAAAGGACAGGAAATATAGAAAAGCTAGAAGTGTGGTGGCAGCTTGAAACTAAATACTATATATAAATGAGTTTTAAAAATTTCCTACACACATCGCTGTCACAAGTGACCACATATCACCTTGAGAATAAGGGTGGGGTGAATTCAGCACAGACAACTTTGGCGTTAAAACTTGTAATGAAAAACGTGTGACAGTCTGAAACTGTACGTCTGACAGACAAGATTGACACTTTTTCTGCTATTCCCACTGACGTCAGTTGTATAGCAGGTGTGGTTTAGACTTCATTTTGGAAACAGCGTTGCAGTAACACCAATAAGTTCTGCGATGCACAATTTGGCAGCCTTATTGGAGGCCCGTTGCTCTTGTGCAATGAAATCAGCTGAGAACAACAAATTGCATTATCCAAATGAAGTCCTGCTCCAGACCAATGTTAATTTAAGAACATTTCCAACAGCCTTGGAGGCCAGACACGACTCGGCTACAGTGTAAAAAACATCTTGACATTTGTACAACCTTCAAAAAATGTTATCAGGAAATCAAAAAAGGGCAACATGATACGTTTTTTGGCTGCAAAGTTTAATGTGAAAATTCAAAAAGTCGATTAATGGAACTGTATATGGGAGTGCCCTAAATATGTAACACTGTGCAGATGAAGCATGACTGCACATCATCTGTCAAACAGGCATTTGTTCTTACACATACAGGCGATGCAACACAGGAAGAGGAAATGCAAGGCGGACTGATAAGTGTCGTCAGTCAGTTGGATGATAAGCTTCTATCTCCAGCAGTTTCAGAACACAAGTATAACCCTTTAGACATCACAGATCGGCCTGTAAAAACTGCACCTCATTGATCTTTATTATACACAGTTGATGCATTTGGGAAAATCATGTCATCATTCATAAATTCCCCCAAAAGATTGAGAGGACACATGAGGCGCTGTATATTTTATTGGGCAGACAGGTGGAATTGAAAGGGCACGTGATCCCACGTGTTGGCAGGGAAAAGACTTCCATCAAGGCGGATCAAAACAATTTAACAAGACAGTGAATGGGAACAATGAGGCAAATATCTAAAATGTTAACAGATGTACAGTCATATAAAACGCTGGTCATCCCTTCAGTCTTGTAGAAACTGGTCAGTTTTTCCACTACATGGATTTGTTCTTACACAAGACGTGTGTATGAATAAATGTAATATAATATGAAGAGTGCATTTTAATGTTTGCATCCCTGGCAACAGATCATTATCAAACCCAGAACACACATGAGCAGCATTTTTCATAACCTTATTTTAACCTCTGTAACTCTGTGAGCAAATTCTGTCAAAATACTTTTTTAAAAATAAAAAATAATCCATGAACACATAACAAAAAGACAAAATGATGAAATTGCAGAGCAGCCTTACCGGTCCTGCAAATAACAATATGTGGCATGTTTGCTAGAAGCCTTGAAATAGAGACTGAAAACCTAAATTGGGTTCAAGAGGTTAGGCTTTTTTTCGGTCAATAAATCTATTAACATACCTCTATTTTATTCAAACATCTCTGTTGGTTCATTAATTGCACTTATTTGGATTCTCAAGGGATAGAATTAACCTTTCTGTTCATTAAAACGATGATATGTATGAGAGTAATTTGCATGTGATTTTACTAAATAACTGACAGTTAAACAGATGATACGATCACTAAGCGTTCGTCTGTCTCCACTTTTACCACTTTAACCACGATAAACCTCCTATATCCTCAAAGGTTTCACAAGAAACGGGTTCCGAGCCTGTTGCCGTGGTGTTTTCAGTTTCCTTGGCGTTGTCGACAACCCTGTAGAGCTGGCTGGACAGTCCGTGGAGTAACCCAGGACGGGTTGCGTTTGTAGACAAGTGACACCTCACTTGGGGTATTTGACAAACTGACACTCAGGGATACAGAGTGTCCAACTCAGCTTGTCAAATACACTAAGTGGGGTGCCTGATCTCCCGAAGATGGCTCTGTGGAATAAATGAAGACACCGGTGCTACTCCAACCAAAGATTAAAAGACACAAAAACATGCACATATTTCACCATTATAAACAAGTAAGTTGTCTTTTTGTACACAACATTTTAGAAAGTAGATACCAATCTTGTTACCTCAGTGTTCGGATGTGTTGAGCAGATGAGTCCCGAGTGCAGCCCTGCTCTCTCTCTTACAAGAGTTCACAATGATGACACCGTGCACAAGACAACCCGTTTGACCATAGAGCGTCGGCGCTGCAAAGAGGAAGTCAAAACAAGGAAGATAACTGCAAAAGCTAGCTCTCAGGAAATATGTGGAAATAAAGTGTCAACATGTCATGGTTGTGAAATGCTGCTGAAGGCTTTCGTGGCTCGCAGCTTTAGAGATAATGGTTTTGCTGAGACATCTTCGACAGTTTCACGTATATCTGTTTTATTTTTCTGTATCACACCATTCTTGATGCAGTATCTCCATTAATGGCAATGTCTGCCTCTAATTTTGGACTCTTCCTGTGCTCACTGGCCATCATCTGCTCCTTCCTGCTTCAAGGACAAGCGTCAGCGTTTAGTCTACACTGCGGATTGGTAGTCTGTCTGTCAGTTTGCACCCCTGTGCAGAAAAGCTACAAGGATCAGATCAAAGAAAAGTAGTTGGTACCACCTTTTCCAAAAGTCGTCCCCTGGTGTAGGACATTGCTTTACTTTGACACAGAGCAACGCAACAACTTCCTGTCCACTAATCAGCCCACCCAGCACTCAGTCCATGCAACATATCTGGACTCCAAAATTCCAAGTAACACTAACAAATGTATTACTGGCCCATTTTTTTATTGCTACACTATTTAACATTACACACATGTTTTGTTGCAACGACCAGAATCTGCACAGAGCTGTGTAACTTCCTCATGTTCACTCTGGACTAACGCACCATGAGTCACTCGCTGGACTTCCCTCTGCAGCCACAACTCTACTGTATGTTTGAGCTTCCTTAACACACAACACTGAGTATACTGTATACCAACTGTTCAGAGTGGACGACAGGGTGGACCGTTGTTCTTGTGGATCACGCTCAGCTGAGTCAATGCACTTCAGTCTGATCAAAATGTTCCACAGATATCTTTGCAGCAGCGTGACGGGGGAGGAAACAACATCAAGGCCACCGGGGTGCAGCAGGGGAGAAATGGGCTGACTGTGGGGGCCAATAGGGGGGGAAAAGGACTAAACTGAACTTGTTCTTAGACTCCCACCCTGGCTGTGGTGGTGAGTGCAGTATGGGAAGCTATTATGCTGCATCATCACTCTCCCCCTCATCACATCGATGTATAACATCATGCACTTTAGAAGCGCCTATGACCAAACAAATGCCTCCATGTATATGGCACCTGCACCTCACACAGCCTAAGTCCGCCACTGCTGATACAGCTCTGTATGTGAACCACTTCCATTAAACCTGCAGTACGCAGAATGTTTTTGGCATCATTGGGCAAAAACTCCATAATAACCTTTCAGCATATTGTAATTCAAGTGCTTGGTATTTCCTCAACTGATCTCAACATGGCTGCCGGGTCACAAACTTTCTAATTTTTACAGCTAAACAGTACACTACAAGATGTTTCTGAAAATATTTTATGCAAGAAATAGGCATTACAGTAACAGAATATTGATTCATATTTGATCAGTGCTGCCTAGTTTGACCATTTGATCGGAGTTCGCGAGTGATTGACAGCTGCTCAGACACGGCAAGGCTCCAGCTTGGCTCTGATTGGTTGTTTTCCACCGGTCTGTGAAATCTTGCAGATGCCGTTAGGAGCACCGGAGGACACCAGAGGACACAGAAGCACGTGATTTTTTTCAGATTACCTGTCTCATTCACTACTGTCAGGACATAGTTTCCATTTTATAAAAATAACTTTTTTAATCATATTTGCTCCATTTCTACACACTGCAGCTTTTAATGCCAACATCTACAACATATAGTATCATGTGACTCATGCAGTAAAAACACAAACGTACAAGTGCATACCATCTACGTCAGTGCAGTGAATAGTCCTGGAAGATTTAGGCTACAGTAGATTTAGGAGTAACCTAAGTGGCGATGGCAGGAGTCTAGGGACATCAAGTTTCGGGCATGAGGCAACAGTCTTATTAGGGACAGTGAGCTAGCAGATTTCACCAAAAAAGGACTTTATTTTGACGTGTACTTCACCTTTAACTCCGTCAAGTGGTGGGTCTGTATAAATTACACAAATAGAGAAAGAGACACTATTTTGACATATTTAGTGTGTCAGAGTCATTCCAGCATGCACCATAGCAGGGCCCTGACCCACCTAAATGGAACAGGGCCATAAATAATGTTATAAATTACATCTGTGTTCACCCTGCAATGACATGTAAAAATGACTGCTGTGAAAAGGGTCTACGTACATGACAACTCCGATTCTCATTGGCTCTGAACAAAGTCAGATAATATTCAAACACAATACATCAGTTTATCACTGGAATCAGTCATACATTGAACTAAAGAACACATTATCAAACTGATAAACCTTGAAGAATAACTCACTTTAGACACAGTGATGATTCTCCTCCTGGTTATATGAGCACTGATTCAGAGCAGATTGAGCTCACCTTGGTCTAGCTGACTCCAGACAGCACAGGTGAACCTGTCGTATCGTATCGTATCGTATCGTATCGTATCGTATCGTATCGTATCGTATTGTATCGTATCGTATCGTATCGTATCTTATCATATTGTAGTATCGTAGTAGTGGTAGATCAGAAATCCTCAAATGAGTTGCTTAAAGGAATAGTTCAACTTTTTTTGGAAATATGCCTATTCGCTTTCTTGCAGAGAGTAGATGAAAAGGTTGATACCACTCTCTAATGTCTGTATGATACATATAAAGCTACAGCCAGTAGTCATAGCTTAGCTTAGAAGACTGGAAACAGGAGGACCAGCGACACATGCTCTGTCCAAACATAACAAAATCCACCAACCAGCACCTCTAAAGATTTGGTTGGAAAGGTACTGACATGATTTAAATATGCAGAGAGTGAAAAACATTTACATTGTTACAGATCGCCTATGAGTTCCCAGATTGCCCCCAAGGCACCATCGTGCTATGAACCACTTGATAGTCATATTTAAACCTTATTTTAATATTGAATACTTCTAATTTTTTTTCAAACAAAACGGCTTTAGCAAAGTCCACCCTTTTAAACATGTTCCCTCCTTAACTGTACACAGTTGGCAATTTCCATGCTGTTTCATGAGTCACCTGCTCTGTGGAAGAATTACGAATTCCAGTCATTAGACCAAACCCTAGTTTGGAAATATTTAGAACAAGATATTTGAGAATAAGGTATTACAGTAGGCCTAAAGGACTTAAAAGGCAATGGGGTGTAGTTATAGTTCTCATCTGACAACCTGAAGAAGAAGAACAAAGCAAGGGAATCTATTTACAGAGATCCTGACTCATGCTATGTGAACTGAGGTATATACTGTGACTTTAGTTCAGACAGTAAGACTCGTGGCAGCTTATCTCGAAGTGGCAGTTCGGAGTGTGAACCATTTCAACACCCTTTCAGACCACTAATACCACAAATATAGGGGAAGTGGAGTTGAAAAAACACCACCTCCCTTTGGTGTTGAGAAAGAGATGGCTGATTTTCATCAAGTCGTTCGACAAGAATTAACTGAATTTCCTATTGCAAAAATAGCTGAAAACTCTCAAGACTATCTTAAGGTGAAATATTTACTTACATAAATAATTGAATTAATGATTTATAATATTTAGCTACCACAAATAGAAATGAGGAGTGCTGAAATAAAAAAAAATTCTACTTTATTTTCCTTTCAATATAATGACAAAATGAGAGCAGAGAGTTTTAAATTGCAAATCAAACAGAGAGTTTCTTATTTGATTGCCTGTTTTGAGTCTTAAACCTGAATGCTCCATGTAGGATTTCACTAATGGAACAAATATGTGACATCGGAGTGTTTTTTCCAAGAGGAAAAAAAT
This sequence comes from Sebastes fasciatus, assembly GCF_043250625.1. Taxonomy (NCBI): domain Eukaryota; kingdom Metazoa; phylum Chordata; class Actinopteri; order Perciformes; family Sebastidae; genus Sebastes; species Sebastes fasciatus. Next base: position 21,875,178 of record NC_133810.1, on the reverse strand, counting down.
CATCTCTGGGAGATATTTCAGTACCGTTTACCATTTTAAAAATAATTTGCAGAACAATTTTTGATACATATTGAAGGTCTGGATGTCCTGTGATTGGGCTAGTTGCACATCACACACTCTTTTCTTTTTTAAAAAAAATATATATTTATTGTTATTGTTGTTATTATATACATCTTTTTTTAATTGTTTGTCATCACTATTATGTAGTCATATTATTTCTGTATATTAATCTTGTGTTCTCTATAACATTGTGCAATTTTAACACTATTTATATTGAGGCTTCAAATAAGCCCAGTGTGTATTTTGCCTCTTCCTGTGCTGTATATTATTTATTTATTGTTATGTTTGTGTAGTCTTACTTTGTGCAAAATAATAAAAGAAAAACATAGTTTTGAAATTCTATGTTCTGAGAACTTGCTTTGGTAAATTGGAGGAAAATTAACTTCAAAGTTGCATTTCTTTAAATCTTTAAACATACAGATGAGTTCACTATCAATTAACATGACATTTATATCTATGACAATCCAGGTATCATCAACCAAATGTTCATTGATGTGAATACATTTTCAAATTGTTCCCATGTCACTTTCATCAAAGACTGAGGGTAAACTGCCATCTTGTGGCTCATTGCAAGACTGCAACTAGACACACAACAGCAAGTGTCATGGGAACTTGGATTCAAGGCTGTTTAACGTAGTGGATCTGATGAGTGTGATTGCTGTAAACAATAAATTACATGTATGTCGTGATAAATTTAAAGAAATATGGAATATAAGGATGCTTATGATACACAACTAATTAAACTAGGTTGAAGTTATCACAGACATGGTAGTGTAGCGGAGTTAATGATTACACTTGCCATTACTAACTCTGTCTTAATATGTTTATATGTATGTACACTGAATGAATGTATTATATGTCATCTGTTTCAATATCGTGTTATTTACTTTATTATTTACTTTATTATTTAATTATTATTCATTTTATATATTATTTACTCTGATATCTGATTATAATGGAGGTTGCCATGGAGACCGTTGTGTGTACGTAGCATTAGCGCCCTCTACTGCGCCCCTGCAGACTTGACAGGTGCACCCCGCATCTCGTCAACAGTCTGCATGTGCCGTCTCCGTGGTAGGTTGACTTTGAATTAGCTCCGTAAATATAAAGAGCATAAGCCTTGTTTTTATGGGTAAAATTGTGTTTCTGTAAATTGTATGTCGAGCTAAGCTTCCAAGTACTAGAGAAAATGCTGAATGTTGATATTAGTTGCCTCTTTGATTGTGTGGAGCACTTTGTTGAACACGCCACGTTGTCGGTGACTTTGCTAGCTTAGTTAAAGCTAGCTGGCTAATCAACAACAACTTTAACTGATATCATTTTGTTTTAGCATCTTTGAGAAGCTTTGCCGCTGTGAGACTGACTGGGAGATCTAACATCATCTCTGTATTATCAGAATAAACGGCGAGTTGGAGCCAAAAGTGACGGTGTGTGGACATCATTAATAACACAACGCAAAGAGAGAGTACACAACTGCTACAGTAGCAGCAATAGTTATAATAGCAATAGTGAGGAAATAGTCAGGAGCAAAATGCATTTTAATTTGACTTTTATTCATTGGTGAAAGGAAGACTTGAAGCAGCAAGATCTGATGGGAAACCCGGGCAAGGCACTGTCTGTCACAATATTATGTTTCAGCCCTTTTTGATTCAAGACAAAATATTGAGTAGCATCTTTTAATACATTTCTTCTTCACACATGACGACTTGGGTTCAAATGACACTTGATTCGTAACAAAAGAAGGCTGTCGATACACGGTGCTTCAGGTAGAACATACAGTGCAGCATTATAAAAGTTATTGTCAAAGGCATGGAGCGGTATCCAAAATAGCAATGAATGCTTTTTTTTTTTTTTTTTTTATTATTATACATTTCATGGTACAAGAATTATCATACGCAGCAATGGGCAAGAATACTGTATACCAAAATGCATCTTGGTACAAATGACAAACATTCATTCAATAATAGAAAATAAAATAAAATAAAAACTAAAATACAGTTACTTTGAACTTGTAAAATTGTGTAAAACAAATCTTTCAAACGCTAATTTCTAATCTGAGAACAAGCAAAACCCTTTGCATGTCTGCACGCCAAAATATTGAACGATGACACAAGGAAGTTATGTGCAAAATGTTTTGGATTGGTTTAAAACCAACATACCATGAACAGAATTTCCTGCAGCGTCTGGCTTTTCATGTTTTGGGGTGTTGCTTGTTCCATCAGCTGTACTATCACAGCAGTGAGCTGTTCTATTAGTTTACAACAAAATACTGATTTAAAAACGCTGTTTTTTCGTGAACAAAAAACTGTTACCTTTGACAAGCACCGCCAGATTTATAATACAAAAATATCCTCAGTGGTGTCTGTTTTCCACCTTACATAATTCTATCACTTCTGAAAAATTCCAAATTCCAAAATACACAAATGTAATTAAATACATACAGAATATCAAAAATGCATGCATTGGAAATAGAGTCTGCCTTGACTCATTTAGCAAAGGTTTTCCAGTGCATGTTTAATGAAATTTTTTGAATCCGTGCATCAAATTCTAAAAAGATTTTGTGGAGAGAAAGTTTTCGCCTGTGAAGAAAACACATGAGCGAGCGTGTAAGATTAAACTACAACTTTTACCTTTACAGATGACTTTATTGGTATTTGTTCACCAACAAAAGCCACTTTGACATGTGACGACTACAGTGTAATTCATTCTGCTGTACTGGTTATATCAATGCGGAAAAAACTATTTTGATTATCAAATATCTTCACAGATGAGCAGAATTAAAAAATAAAAGCAGAGGAATAAAACTAAGGTAAAACTCTTAAAGATACAGTAAAGTCAACTTCAAATGTCGTATCAGTTTTTTAAATTGAATGCTGAATCGAAGACGATGGCACTGAATAACAGCAACCGCTTTGTAATGTAGTTGCAAACTGACTGGAAGGTGTTCAGAAATGTAAAAACAGACAAAAAATGTAAATGAAATTGATCTTTAATATCACTTCGTGATTGGGGCGTAAATACTGTATGATTCGTAACAGCAGGCAGAATACACTCAAATGATAAGCAAGTAAAAGTAAATTTTCAAAAATAATACTGCTCTATTAATGCTCCACATAGATTACAGTGCATTTGGCTTTAAAACTATGGGCAGCGGATTGTGGGAGAAATATTACTGTCTGAAAAATCCAGCTTGTTGCGAAGAACCGTTGCATGTGTACAGCAGAAATATTATATGTCTACAGGCACAGTTTTCAGTTTGTAATTTGGATTGGCCTCTGAGTATTTTATTTTGAAATCCTGATACAAAAACATGACAGAAATATATAAAGAAATTAAAAATGCTTACTCAATGTGTCGTGAAATGAGGCGAGAGCCCATTACTAAATATGCTACATAATGTACTATTAAAATACAGTATGTCCCTTTTCAACCAGTGACTTGCCTAAATTCAAAGTTAGGAATGATAACAAATGGGAGTTTTTCCAGATCCATATTTGTACATTGTGCTGTGCTTGTGCAACCATGTCATGTTGTGGATCTGATTTATTTGGGTACAGAGGAAAACAGCTTGTGTGAGGCAGGACTGCAGTCCAGGCAGAAAGGCAGACATGAATGCAATCACATGCACTCGAACTCGTCAATGCGCTGTTTGGTGTTTCCTGACCGGATCTGTCTGAGGGTCTTGTACTTGTCTCGTCCCGCCTTCATGTTCTCTGCGTGGATCATGTCGTTCACCGTTTTCTTGCTCTCGTCCCGAGCGTTGGCCAGCTCTGAGCTCAAAGCCTGGAAATACAGTCGTCGCAGCGTTAATACAGCTCACCGCAGGATGTTATTGTGAACATGTGAGACTCATTCTTATCCCTGAATGTGAAAAATTATTGTGAACTTTTTGGTAATTCGCACATTTTTTTAGGACTAACCATATCAGCTTAAAATGTAACAATCATCTGCTTCTCTTTATCTTCCTTTTCTCCAGTATCATCGAAATGGATTTACTCATCAATAACATCTGATGGATTCACCTTATCTTATATTAAGTGTCAACGCTTCAACACTGAAGCTGCAAACTGACAAATTGGGCAAAATTTTGGCGTGGAAAAACTGGCATGGCCATTTTCAAAGGGGTCCCATGACCTCTGACATCAAGATGTGTGAATGAAAATGGGCTCTATGGGTACCCACGAGTCTCCCCTTTACAGATATGTGCACTTTATGATGATCACATGCAGTTTTGGGCCATTCAATATTTAGTTACTTTTTTAGTTACTTAAAAATTGTGTATTTTAATATTTCTGCATACTGGGGTCTTGGAATTGCATAAATTGGGTATCACTGTAAAGCTGAGAGTCTTGTGGATCCAATGAGCCTAATTGTATTCATGTGTGATGATGTTAGTCCCCATAGTACTAATTTCATTGTAATGAGACCATTTTTGTTTTTTAAACTTGACATTGCTGTATAAAATGTCCTGTTGTGACCTCTAGGATAATCACAGCCTCATGAAACTTTACATCCACAAACTAGAGACCTAGGGCATTCAGAGGATGGATTTCCTAGCTAGATTGACAATAAGGGGGTTTTCTCAGCAGTTTCTAGAAAAGAAGTGCTCGCCATCCAATCTCCGAAAAATGTAATTCTTGCAGAATTCTCAGCATGGCTTTTTCTGTGGTGTTCCTCAAGGACTTTGTGTCTTAATGTGGTATTTTGGAGGGATTATTGATAATTTTAATCAATTCCTGAGTGGTAAAAAATGGTTAAATTTAGCACCAAATCTGTGTAACAAATGATATCAACCCAAATATTGCTGTAGCAACTTATGAGACATAATAGAGCATGGGGATGTTTATCATATACTTCTATCATCACGTTCTAAGCCCTGATACACTTTCAAAATGTATTTTAATGAATTCATTAATTAATGAATGAATTCATGTTTATTTCTGATTTATGACTAGAACAATTTGACACACAGTGCAGATCTGCATCTCTAATTAATCTTCAGGTTCCCAGCTTTCAGCTTCTATGTGACATATACTGTTGTACTTTTTATCTACCCCTGAACTTCCCCTGTTCCCCATCCCCAACACTCTAAAAAAAGGGGCTGGAATGGTAAGGGGTTAAAAAGCATGTGTGTGTCCTATAAGTTCTACAATACTACAATTAGCCTTTTGATCTATCGATCCAATAATTTATTGACGGATCAAATTTAACTTGATAGATGAGATACGAGCGAAGACTTACCAGTAGATGTTTCTGCAGACGCTCGTTCTTCTCAGCCTCGGTCATGCGATCCTCTTCGCTGCGGTCCTTGTATGTGGCGGCGTCTGTGAACTCGGCGCTGGCCTCGGCGCTGCTCTCGTCGTTCTCGTCGTGCTCGTTCTCTGCGTTGAGGGGCTCCTGGATGTGGGCCACCATCACTTTGTTTCTGAGCTCTTCTTTGGTCTTCTCCAGGTCCTCCTGCACCGTGGTGGCCTGAGGGAACAGAGAGCGCCAATGAGGCGATAATGAGGTGCATTGTATTTACAGGGCTCGCTGCAATTTGGACAGAGAAATAGAACTATTTCTACACTGGCAAACACAACACATTCACCCTGTAGGAAACATGAAAGTCGCACCAAGTTACATGACAATCCATCCCAGAGTTGTTGAGACATTTTTCTCTAAAAGCCGAAATCAACCTCATGGTGGTGCTGGAGAGTCTACTCAATCAACAGAAAATCAATTGACTCATCATTTCAGCTCTACGATACTGGCTGTGCAACTTAGTTTATATTATTTTAGACACTAAAAATGTATTTAAACAATTTATTAAAGACACAAATAATCCCCTTCAGCCATAGGACAACTTGCTACAAAATTCATTGAACAAGAATTAAAAAATAACTGACCAGATTAATATGTGTGTGTGTGTGCTATGAGCTGCTAGGAATAACAGCCGGTTATGAGTAAGTCAGACTGGAATTTCAACTGAAACTGAACTGTAAAAAATGCCAAAAATGCATGACGTGGAAACCACCAATTAGCACAGCAGTCGTCAGAATATCATAATGGTGCAACAGAGTTATGAGGAAGAGGATTTCCTTAACACAAAGACGGCCGTCACCACCACAAAACAGCATGAGTCACACTGCCCCAAAAAAAATGAAGGGGCTGGGCCGGGTTGGCCTGGCACACATGGTCTTTGCCAAAAAAGACATGAGGTGAGCTGTGAGCTTTCACCCCTCCCCTAGAAACACACAACAACGAGACCTCAGGAATGTCTGTCGTTGCTGTGTCACAAGGGAGGGACAACATGATCATCAGAATATCAGACTGATTATGTCATGTTATTTCTGCCATGTCCTCACAGCTCATTTTGAACATAGCTGATCACATAACACAGGTGCCATTAACCTGTATTTATGTTGTCTGATGACTTCCCAAGCAGAAAATATTGAGTGCAGCAACGCAGAAATTACTGTTTCCCTTAGTTAAATGTACAGTGTGTAGGATTTGGCGGCATTTAATGTTGTGGTGGTGGTTGCAACCAACTGAATATCCCTCCGCTCACTCCTGCCTTTCCAAGACTGAGGTAACATGAGCCACTGAGTAAAAACCTGTGGCCATCCTTACCATAATAACTCTAGATTAGAAGCAACGGTTTTGCACTCTGCAGCTCACGTTACTGCAGTTTCACAAGCGTGTTGGAGGACTAAGGTGGCCTTCAGGTCACGTATTAACGTGAAATGCTCTCAACATGATATGGAGAAACACAATATAAGCGATTATGGAATGGATAAAGAACCAGAGTGACCTGGCTGTCTGTCTGTCTCACTTTTCACCATGTGATGGCTATAGTGCATCATTTTAGTTTTTACCGACTGAAAGAGGGGAAAGAAGAAGAAATGTAGCGGTATATGTAAGTACCTATTAACGCTGCTATGGATGCAAGTCATTTGTGCATGTAAAAAGTCAAACAAACACTTTCTTTTCATGTCATCAGTTCTAAAGTTGAGCGTGATACAGTACTCTCCTTTGTGCTTTCATTTTCAAAAACTATAACTGCCACTGCAATCAAAGGAATAAAAAAAAGTCATAACTCAGATCGTACCTTATGTTGCCACTCCACTGCCTCCTCTTCCTTCTTTTTCTTGGCATCCTCCAGGAGGGAAATCTTCGAAGTCAGGTCAGCCAACTCTGTCGCCTAAAAGGACATTTTCCTTTAAATTCTCTTGATATTAACATTTGAAGCATCAGAAGAACACCCATTTTTTTCAGCCTACAAAGCCTTACATTTTCTAGTTTCAATGGTTAGACAAACAGTGTTTAACTGACCAGGTGTTCTTGGTTCTTCATTTGGTTCTCTGACTGCTGCAGCAGGGCCGATTTGGCGTCCTCGGCACCCTTCAGGTCGGCCTCCAGACGTCCAGCCTCTTCCTGAGCGCTCTTCCTCTCCACCTCAAGCTCCAGAGCCCTCTGTGTTTGCTCCTCCAACTCTGTGAGGACACATATTCACATACACAGAAGCACTTGGTCAGTGTTGTGAGGAAAAAAACATTGTCAGCATTCATTACAGTACATCGACAGGCTTTTCTTGAATACTGACGGGTCACTCACCTTGTTGGGCTTTTTTCGTCTGCTCCTCGATCTGCTTTAATCTCTCCATTAATTCCTCCTTTTCCTTTTCAATCTTTTCCTTTTCTTTTTCTGCGACTTCTCTTTTCCTCTTTTCATTCTCCAGAAGAGCTCTGATGGAAACGGAGACAACAATCATACAGTAATCATGATCTTTCGAGCAGATGATCACCATATTATACACAAGGCATTTACTAAATGGCTTCTAACATCAGAAATCATACAGTGTAGTTTCTGTCTGCAGCTTGTGACTCTTACCTCTCCATCTTCTTGTGATTCTTCTCCTCCCTAGCCTGAGCCTTCATCTGCTGCACTTCGATGGTGTCGGGTTTGCGGCGGCGCATGTACAGCTCGTGGTTGCCCATGCAAAGAGCCAGGATGCGCTTGTTGATGCGCAGTCTCGGAGCGTAGAATACAAAGTCCTAAAATGGCGACATTAGAGATTTCTATTAGGGAGTGACACATAGACAGATGATTTATCAATGTTAACACTGTTATTAAGGGTTAACCTACAGGTGCTTTCTTGTCGATTGGTTTAATGACAAACTTCTTGTCATTGAAGGAAATGTTCCTGATTTCACTCCAAGGAAATCCAATTTTGGGCGTCATTCTGTTGAAGACAATGCAAAAACCTTTGGGTCAGCTGCATTACATTGGACAGGAACTAGTCATTTTAATAATTATGCTGACCATGTGCATTCATGGCAATTTCACATTATTGTGAAATCACTTACTTGTCATTCTGTTCATAAATGTTGAGCCCCAAAGCGTCCACTCCCAACCACAGCTCTGTTCCCTTCTTATTCTTGATGTTGAAGTAGTTGACTCCGTACATCTCGAGATCTTGAGCGATCTTCAGGTACTCCATCATGGACTCCTCTCTGTGGACAATTAAGACGTCTTTAATTAGTGCTTCAGAGAAAGCGATTAAAGGCGCACACAAACAACTGAAATGTTGGAGCTTTGAGACTTTGAATCAGGAGCTCAAAAAGGCATGTAAAGTTCAAGCCTCATATACAATTCAATAGGGGTGTAACGATTCATCTACTACATCGATGTATTGATTTATATTCCTACGATACAACTACATCGATAGGCACTCGGCAAGTTTTCCTTCACGGGAGACGTATATCGATATAAAATCGATTTGAAACACAAATCGATTGTATCGATATTAAGGATTTGCACCTTGTCAGTCTAATGTAGTTTTAAAATGTTTTTCCAGATGTTTTCATGTATGAAAAAACCCCAAAAGAACACTGTAGGTGGACTATTTGATTACTATAAGCAGATTATTTAAAAAGCGTTTGTATAGGAATGATTATTGTCCCAAGCTGTTTGATCACTATCAGCTGTTGATCACTGTATTATTGCTCTACAGTTTATATTGTAAATGAGGACAGAAGCAGCAGGTTAAACCACTGTTCATTTAACTTGAATAGAAGTTGGTTTAATATATTTTTTGTTAAATATTGCATTGCCTTGTATCTTGAGAACTGAATCAGCAGGTCTTGCAGTTGCACTTTTTTTATTATTTTCAAATAAAAGGTGTATGTATTTGCCATTAATCGTTGTTTACTTGTTTATATCCATAATTAATTTATCCCTGATTCCCTTACAAGAAAAACGTTGAGGAATCCTAACCTCTATTGTCCAGTATCCAGCTATTTATTTCACAGTCACACTGACCGAATTTTTGGCAAAAAAAGTTACTGTATCGATTTCAAATCATTGAATCGTATCGTATCGTATCGCTCTAGATGAGCCAAATATCGTCCTGAATTGTATCGGAACCATGGAAATCGTATCGTATCGTATCATTGTAAAAACTTATTGTTACACCCCTATAATTCAATGTACACCCTTCAGTCCCTATTTTGGGCTAAGAGTGTGAAAGATTGTCTTGAAATAGCATCTTTTGAAAGAGCAAGTGGGCTCTTCTTCAATAGTTTGTGTGCACACGTGTGTCAGCTGTTACCTCATCATGCTCTTGTGTTCTTCGTGCCACACTTGAATCCTCTCCTCCCACTGGTCCTTGTTGAGTTTGTGCTGGTCCAGAACTCTGAGAACATGAGACATCCCAGTGTGAGGAGCCATGCAGAGAGACACGTCTCGTACAAAACACACTGGCTGAAAGGTGACTGACATTAACTGCCACGTTGAAGTGGCGATATATAAACCCGTGTTACCTCTGAGGGAGCAATTGTTCACTGGACAGATAGCCTGGCGTGTGCACTTCCTTGTTGTAGTCAGCATACTTGGCCTGAACCGCGTAGGAGGCCAGGAGAACCGCCGTCTCTGGAGGGCAGTAGATGTCGTCATTTAAGATCCCCTCCTTCACCTGCAGGAAGAAGAGCCGCTGCGTGGCGTCCTGGATTAACTCCTCCGTCACATCCTCGGGGAAGAACTTGGCACGGAACTTAAACAGCAGCGGGCTTTCCTTCCTCACATCCTGGGCTGTCACCTAAAATAAAGCGTGGCACGGGTGAGGGGTAGAGGTTACGTTTCTGTAAATAGACTTCAACTGTAAGTTCAGTTTTGACAAAGAAAAGCAAAACAGTGTATTAGAGGAGTTCACCTTCTTATTGAGCTTGAGCCATGTGGAGAAACCCTTTGTATCCTGGTATTGGAGTCCAAAGTACCAGACCTCTCGCAGCCCAATGGTCTTAACAACCTGAAAATATAAAAGCAGAAGTATTGTGTAATGTGCCTCCTCACCAGAACATTAGCACGCTCTGTTTTCTGAGACGTCTATGAACAGTGAACCACAGACAACAGGTGCCATTTGTCATGCTACTGTATGTTTGTTTCATACACTCTTACAAACACAAAAATTACAAAAACAAATAATTTTGACAATATAGCAGTGTTATATCCCATGTGTTTTTAAAATGGCAAATAAAATGCATTTGGACTAACAATGGCAATTGTTATGTTATTGGTGTTGTTATAGAACTATTGCAGTAATTAGTATGGTAGTTATACCGTAGTTTAAAATAAAGCATCATACCATTTATCTGCTGCTTATAACTTAATGTACAGTAATTTAGAGGGTTAAAATATTCCCATATCACACACAAAAACAAACACAATCCATAATTTGTGCTTCCAGAATACATTTGATTCAAAAGTCTGTTACTGTCATTGGATAGCACGTTAACACTCATTCGCTTTTCATACCTGGTCGAAGAGTTGCTTCCCTGTTGTATTTGGCTGAATGGCGAACTCCAGTTCAGCATCCATTGTAGTGACCCGTACACTAATCTGAGGAAAAACAGCACATTGGAAGAATGAGTGATTTGTTTCTTTTATCTAAATCGACATAGACAGCATTTTGGATAAATAAATATCTCATATATATCCTTGTGCTAAAATCAAAGTAGCAAAAAGGGGGCTTTATTATATTTCTTGATCATGATCAGAAGATTATTGGCTTTTGTGTCTCAAAGAAATTGATTCACGTTTAGCTTTTTGAGCTGTCAAAATTCACTGTTAAATTTAGGACTTCATTCAATCCATTTTCAAATGTCTCTCCATACACATCTAACATGGGAAATCTGTCTCAAAGTTAGGTCAACACTGACATATCATTTTGTGGAATCCTTGATGCTTTAACTGAAAAAAAAAAATCATCTTTCTTTACCATATATAGAATTTGAAAATGTCCCAATGTTGCCCCCCAGTGGTAGTATCAAAAAAGCAATCAACAGAATGCCACAAGAAAAAATAAGACTATATAATTACATATAATTCTACATATAGTGGTTCTTCAGCCAATTTTCAGTTAAGCTGCTGAGAATAAATGAATAAACCTGTCTGTGAACCACACCCACAACCCTCAGTGCACACACTCCACAGGCCACATGTGCCATCATCATATCATGAAAAATTGTATTTTGATAGATGTAGAATTCATGAAAGATCACGTCTCATGTGTGTGAAAAAACGTGCCAATCTGGCTCTGACTCAGTACAGAACTTATCTACAGGAAGTAACCACATCCTCTGGTGGCTGCGAGGCACTGCTGCTGAACGCTGAGCTCTCATGAGAGTCGCCTACATCCTGTCATGCATCAAGCAACCTGTCAGCTTTCTGCTAAGCTGCTAGTCTGCCGTGGCAGAATTTAACAAGGTTCATCCTTTTCAGGTAACATGCTTTGTTACAGCTGGTTATTTACCCAGTGAGGCACTTCTTATTTAAAGAGACTGGAAATGTTTGTCTATTGCAAAATGATATGTCAAAAGTTGAATGAATATATTTAACCTTAAAGCCCCCCTCCATAAGGTCGCCCAGAGAATAAATCCATTCTGTACTGAGTAAACTGACCATGTAGGCATTTCTCATTTTCTCTGTCCTCTTAGAGATGACGAAAACAGCAGCAAGCATGTCTATTGGGAAATAACTGTGCAGGCTGAGGCCCACGCCTGCCCTCAACAACAATGGTGTGCATTATTTCCCAGTTGTGGGGCTGATTAGAGTTGCGTTCTTTCCCATTCATGTCAGCAGGACCCCATTTACTGCTCAGGATACTTCACTTCCTGTCATCACCAGCAGAAAGAGTTATAGTGAAACATACAATCTGGGCCTATACGCTGAACTCCAACACTGATGCCTCAAGACATCTAGACATACCACTCTTTAAACTGACAATTATGAACTTTGATGAACATTTTTTTCATTAGTGTAAAGATAAGAGTTCAGTTCATGGCCACCCTGCTCGGGTTTCAGTGCTTTCATTTCCTGTGTCAGAACGGCTAATTCTGCATGAAAAGGGAACTGCACTCGTACAGTTTCTGCCTGGTTAGGGTGTGTCTCTCATGGCCAGAATTCAAAAGCACTTAACACACTATTATTAGCACATGCTCAAAAACAGCAGGCCCATGTGTCGAGTTTCCATGACCTGTTCTACCTTCTGTTTTTTTTATCACACCAACACTATGATCAACTTTTAACAAACTATACATTTAGAAGCATATCTAAATACCAACTCTGTTACACTGTTGTATTTAATTAACTTTTTTGACATGCTGTTGTTTAGTTGAATCACCTCTTTAATCTGTGAAGCTCTTTTCAAGAATTCTCCACTTCACTGCCTGAAACTTTGGGTTCATTTTAATAACTCCATTTGCTTTATCCTTACTCATACAGCTGTGTCCTATTACTTCTATTGACCGCACATCCATCAAGGTCTCTACTCCTCTTGTGTTAGTATAACTGGACTTTGAATTCTCAAACAATCTCGTCACCTCATAACTAATTCATTATCTAATTACTGATATTAAATCACATGAAATATAAAAATGATATGGTATAAAAGTGTATTGACTTATTATTTATATATAGTACTGAGTATTCAAATCAGATTCACATCTAGTTTCAAGAGAACTGCACTTTGGTTCTCACTTACAAAACATTATTGGCCAAGACTAGGAGTATAGCCGTGCTAGCAGCTCTGTGAGTCTGTACTTACGTACAGTGGTGCCTTGAACTAGCATCTGCATGCTAACATGCTCACAATGACAATGCTAACATGCTAATGTTTAGCAGGTATAGTGTTTACCATGTTCACCATCTTAGTTTAGCGAGTTAGCATGCTAACATCGGCTAATTAGCAACAAACACAGCTGAGACTGAATGCTATTAGTTTTGAAAGCATTTGGTCATAAACCACATTATTGGACAAAGGGATCACAGCAAGGTTATTACATTTCATCCTGTGGGGAACATGAATAGCTGTACCAAATTTCATGATGGCCCATAGTTGTTATTTCAGTCTGGACCAAAGTGGTGGAGCTATAAACCGTCCAACAGGCTGGCATTGCTATCTGCATCTATAGTGCCATGCCACAAGCATGGTTGAAATCCATATTATTTACAAATTTACCCAATAAGTTACACTTAATATTGGCTTAATTACAACTCATGTCACTATTAGTACAAGTTGCAATGCTGAAAACTCTAACTGATAAACTCAACTAGCCAATGGAGGGAAGGGTAAAACAGAAAATATGAGTTGTATGACTGAAAATATTGAAAGCTGCATTAAGCCCTTCAACAGAGACAAAGCCCACTAACTATCATTTGTCATAGTGGTCAAGTTTCTTTTTATAATGAAAATATATGAATATTAAACAATGGAGAAGTGAACCCAAAAGTGAACACACCCTAACCCCATGTTAGCTTGTTAGGAAGAGGAAGCAAAACTATTGACACTCAAAGAAAAGGTGTGATTTAAAGAGGTACAGCCCAGGGCAGACCCAATGATGTAAGTACAGGCTAGCATACTTTGTTCTTCACTGAGATCCCCTTTAAAAAAAATCACCATACATATTACAGAAAGGAAATTAACAGTAAAATGATTCACTGGGAGAACCTATGACATCCCAGCATTCAGTGAGTCATCATCCTTGCATTCCCACACCAGTGTTATCTCTGTGGGCTGTTTAAAACCAGAGTCCTTCCAACCAAAGCCAAGACAACACAGGAGATACCGCGGAGTGGTTTTAGGAGCAAGAGGGAACAAAACATGCTGACCAACTGCATCCTTATGTATGTGGATGGCAACAGAATCTCATCGCTGTGCACAATACTCCATACCATTTTATGTGTGACAAATATAACAAACGCGATTAACTCCTATACACGACGGTATACGACGGCTAAATCGGAGTCGTACTTCTGAATCATGACGTCCATAACAGTCATACAAGGTCAGCGACTATGCTGAACATCTCATTAACAATGGATCCACCCTAGTAACCACAGCAACCATGATACTGATATCTACCACTACCTGATTCATACCTTATCTGAATGTCAGAGGCCACAAAAATAAGATCTAGGTGGAACACCTGTATTCAAATGTGAATACAGAGTAAGTACAGTTAGTATTTGAAATCTACAGTCTAACCTTGTGACTACCGACAGCACACAGTCAACAGTTAATGCCAAGCTCAATATGAAGTGTGAAAATGTGACGGTGATGACCAAATCTGTGAGGCAGAGCACAATAGCCTTGTTATGTTATCGCTTGAAGCCAGTAATACAAGGGGAAATCATGTGAGAAGACTTGTGAGCAAGTCAACAAGCATGTTTACATCCTCTAAAGCCAATATACGAGGCAATATACTGAGTTTGCAGCGAGCCGACAGGAAAGCATCTATGCTACAAAAAACAATTAGGATCCTAGTGAGTAAAATCACGAGTGCTCTTATTTCAGTAGTGTGTTCTCATCCTGGATGCCTTGTAGCATTACACTGCAGAAACCCTACGGCTGAAGAGTACAAACTGGGCGACAGGAAGAGGGAGAACAGAGAAGAGGATGAGGTTTCTCTATACGCAGGGGACAGTAAACACAAGGGCAAAGGGTCTTTTAGAATGGGTTCCCATGACCATGTTTTTAAATTAATCAAATGTCACTACAAGAATTATAAACTGGCTTTCTAGTAGGGCTGTGCAGTATATTTTGGATATCGAAATATCGTGATATGGCATAAATGTTGTCTGTTCCTGGTTTTAAAGGGATGTAATTTTGTCTGTTCCTGGTTTTAAAGGAATGCAATTTTGTCTGTTCCTAGTTTTAAAGGGATGTAATTTTCTGAATTTACCAGACTGTTTTAGCTGTTATTTGCCTTTACCCACATTATTGCCGATTATTTATCAAAAATCTTATTGTGTAAATATTTTGTAAAAGCACCAATAATCAACCCTACGATATCATTGCAATATCGATATCGAGGTATTTGGTAAAAAATATTGTGATATTTGATTTTCTCCACACCACCCAGCCCGACTTTCGAGTTGTTTTGGATAAAAACAGCCATTGTGGTAAAGACTGCAGCTTCACTCTCTCCAATCACCTACATCATCATTTTATCACTCAGGTGCTACTACTACTTCTTGCCAAATTGACTACGTCGCCTGATCTTTCAAACACTTGTTCTGCTCTTGCTGCCTTTATTCTGATGACATATTGCCTTCATTTGACCCCTGTATTTTGTTTGCCAACTGTGCCAGCCGTCATGTTGCCAACTGTAAGCCTCCAACTGACCAAGTAAGGACTGCTTTATCCCTACTCGTTTCGTCTGCCAAGTCTGCTTTGGGGTTCAAATCCTGTGTTATATTGTTACAGCCATATACGCAAAAAATATGTAGACAACAAAAAGACTAGGAGGTACTAATGCTTGTCTGACTATGTTCTCCGATATACATTTTATATACAAATTATTTTCATGTACCTAATTCCATGCTTCCAGCATAGGTCAATCCCTAGAAGTTGTCAAAATTCCCGCAGCTCCATCAATATGACAGGACGACCACTGGTAACACTGACAGAGATTATGTACAGTACAGTTATCCTCCTGCTCTATTTGTTTGGTGTGTAGTAATAATTATGGACACGACGTTTACCACACAAGACGTCCACTAATACAAACCACAGGCACTTCTGTTTGCAGCTGACTAATGCTCACCGTAGTGCTTTGCTTACGCTATTCTTTTATTAAGTACACAGTTTGAACTTTGCTGGCTTGAAGGTTGTACTACACACTTTCATTACAACGAGGGATAAATAATCATAATATTAATCTCATATCATCGTAAGATCCAATTTGTAATAATATTTTAACGACTATAATGGTAGGTTATATTTTATACAGAACATTAGATGATCTAAACAGAATTATATGTATTGCAACAGCAGCTTTAGAAATAGACAAAAAGCAGAAGATAATAAGTGCATAAAAAGTATAAATAATAAATGAATAACAAGAAAGAACTTACAATCAGAAGTTTGATATTCTCATATTCTCCAAACAGAAAAAAATCAATAGGTATTTGTGTAAAGCTCCACAACTTTTGACTGAAGTTTGTCCAACACCTCTACCTCTACACGCTGTTAATCTGCTCTGCTATGTGTACTACAAACTCTTTTAATCCCCTACTTGCATACCGCTGGGTCTTTCCATTTTCTCCATAGCCACACTTGTTAAAAGTTTGGTGCTCCTAACAAGAAAACTGCATCTGTCGTCATCTTTCTACAGAACAGGCTAAAATGGTAAGTTAAGCTCAAGTTTTGTGTAATAATAATAGTTTCTGTGTCTGTATTTGTGGATAAAAAGGTGTTAACTGTTAATATGACTAACATTATTGGTTATATTGTTCAAAGAGCAAGTAGGAAAATAAGAGCGCAAGCTGTTACTGTTGTTAAGGCCCAATCAGAAATACAGTCAATGAACTGGAAAAATATATATTTTTGTTACAACATGGGGTCAGATTTTAGGATTAAAACCATAAATGTTTAGTGCTTGAGATAAAACTGGCCTATTTAAAATGTAAACGGTGGGTGCTTCCTTAAAAAAGAAGTTAATAAGCCATACCTACACATCACAGCAACATCTAAACAATCTAAATTCAAAAACTAATATCCACTAAAATGTAAAATAACACTGAGACCTACAGTAAGCACTGAACTTGTTGCGCTGCTGTAATGCAATCTAAAGTGGAGCATGGCATCTGAGGACCACGCTAGAGGAGAGCAGGCAGAACAGCTAGACCGTGATGTGAAAGTCCTTATAAGGCTGCAGGCAAGGAAATTACCAGAGAGGAACTGATGTAAGTGCAGAAACCTTGAGTCACAACATGACTTCCTTGGGAAACTCAAGCACTGCCAGGAGGAGTCCAGCAAAGGCAGAGTTTCTCAATAATTACTGCTTTCGTGAGACGTCAAGGTTGTTATAGTGAACTAAAACACTAAATAAAACACCAAAACAGTTGATGGAAAAACTGTTATGAAGGAATAGACTGAATTTAACTCCCTGAGCTGGCGACTACAAATCGGGGAAACAACTTTCACTGATGCAGAGTGAGCTTGGATCATTTGCTGAATCAGTGTCCAGCTTCCTCCTTTCATACGCCATTTCTGTCTACTGCATCTTCACATGGCGCCGCAAGCTTTACAAAAGGAAACAGACCACTGAGTGTTACAATAACAGGTTTCGGTTTTAACCATTTCATCACTGATATCACCATCCACCAGGTGCTGCGGCTTTGCCGCATCAGCACAAAGGAGACAAAATATACCTTCTCTTGGTGGCCCCTAGTTTATATGTTTAACGTTGGAAACACATCATATGCTGCTCATTAATATGAATATCATAAATATAAGCCTTATTGTCTAACATATCCCACAATACTTTTTGGTCATCATTCATCGTCCCTGTTTATTTTTTGAGAAAATATCGCTGCTTCCCTTGGACCATCTATTCTGTCTACTACTAGTTTCCTCTTTTCTAACTCTTCATTATGTACAGGCGAAGGTCTCTGCAACACAGCTGCACTCTCCCTGCAGTGTCCCTGTGCTAATGTGAACCCATCGTGACTGCCAAACAGATTCTTTAGAGGTCTTTCAGGTCCCCAGCTGTTACTTCAGTAGCTACATACTACAGGCTAGCACTCTGGTGTTGCTGAGGCTAACAGCATCCCTTCTGCAGAAATGTTGGCACTAAGGGTGACACTAAGCGAAGGACTAAAAAGACATATAAAGAGCATAGTAAACACTTGCAGTGAAAAAGATAAACAATGTTAATGCTTATGTTAATAAAGTCCCCCTACTACAAACAGGATACCAACTATGATGATCTATGATTCTGATCAATAATGTTTTACTGCTCAGATGTATTTTTGAACTTGAAAGTTTTTTCTTGTCTTGCGCTAAAAATTGCCCTTAAAATGTAACATATTTTATGACTAAATGTGCCAATTTATGGCTAATAACTAATCAATAATACCTATTTTTTAATTGCTCCAATAGCACAATTTGACCTTTATAAATTGGCCGTATAAAGCAAACTTTAAAATGCTGCTATGATTAGAGGAATTCCTTTCAGGAAGAGGAGTGTAGTGAACGCTCCAAGTATGCACTTTAAATGCCAGGATGCTACGACATTTTTTTCAGGTTGACAGCTGGAAAAAAAATCGAGGAAGTACTAGCAGAAACAACACTGCAGGAAGAAAGCAGCTACAGCCTTTGGTTCCATTTGTACTTCTGTTTGTAATTTGGAAGTGTAGGAGTTCACAATACAGGTTTAATGATATGTCAGCACAGCAGTGATAAAATACATATGTAAGCAAGTTTTTTTTTTTTTTTTTACAATTACATTCTAACTATGAGTTTGTATCACATTGCCCACAATGATATAATAAGGGGTAGAGATGCACCGATACCCGATCGGATATCAGGCTATACTGATTCAAATAGCTGGATCGGGTATCGGTGACAATGGGTCCGATCTATTAAATTCAATTCTATATTTCTATACAATAAACATTATATACTGGCATTTTTAAGTTTTGACCAATTTTATCTATGTATTCATTTTTGTTAAATTTTGTTTCACAAAGTTAGGAAAGCAATGTTTAAGTCAAGTCTGTTCCAGTCACTTCCACACAGTGAGGCATTCTGTTTTTTTAATCAAACACTGGTATTGGATCGGTACTCTGTATCGGTCGATACCCAAAGCCCAGGTATTGCATTAGTATCGGGAAAAAGTCGGATCGGTGCATCCCTAATAAGGGATAAATTATGAGTCTGAAGCAGGTACCCCAGGGTAGTGATGAACAACAAGATAATCTCATGCTGAAAAAATACTAATATAGTGATTTAATGAATTACAGTGCCATCTAAATGGTTTATCAGCTTCCTCTCATGGGTCATCCGTGACTCTTTTTGTAACATTCTGTTCCTTTTAATGCCAGAGTGGGCATGTGGGTATCACAGCTCTGAACAAACTGTAGATAAGAAGGACGTAACACAGGTTTCCGTTTATCTTCTTAATTCAAAAAGCATTATGCTGAATGAAAGCCCAACTCAAGCTTTCATAAGGGACACAGAGAAGAGATGGGTTATGCACCACTTTCACTTCTGATGAAGGCGTGAAACATTGGGGCTCTGCCTCCTCTAATGCTGTTTGAATAAAACAAAGAGTCCAGTCTGTGTGTGTGTGTGTGCGGCCATCCTTCTCTTTGTTCAGACTGGCTACAACCAGCACTAATCTATATGAAGCTTTGGGGTGCTTCTTCATCTGATATCACAGAGCAGAGCAACATTTGGTCCTCTTTTCTCCACAGTGGATAAGGCCTAATAGTTCTCCTAGTGCCTCCCCTTAGATGCCACCTCCCTGTTTTAAGTTTGCCTCCATTTGCTCCAGATTTGGGCAGCACAGCTGGCCCTGAATGACAGTTCAGATCCCTCCTGGTTAGAGCTGAGTGAGAAGGAGAGGAGGAGGCCTAGCTCGGTGGCTACTGCAGGCTGACTGCAGGCTCACTGCAGGCCACACAGCGGCTTCCTCTCACAGCCGAGTCCACAGACGTGATTTCAGGCTGTTCAGCTGTTCAGAGCAGCTCATAGAAACCTAATAACGTGCCGTGCTGAGCCACAAAGCCTGAATGAATTACCCGAGTAAAGGCGCTAATTTTAATGAACAAACAGGCGGGAGCGCGCACGCGCACCCATCTAACGGAAAGTACCCCAGTAGCTCATAGAGAGAGTCCGAAGGGATGAAAAGGGTGGTAACATACCGGTAAAATACCGGTTAAATACCGGGATACGTACCGGGGAGGCAGTTAGAGGTATTTTAAGGTTAATATTCAGAACCAGGGTCAAACAATGAGTCCAACATGGAGTTTAACAGAGATAATGTTGAGACAGAAATACGGTAGTTTTTACATGATAACGTTCATGCAGGTTTCATTCTTACCGTCTTCGGCATCTTTCCTTTCTTTTCCGTCCGGTTCAGCTTTTAAAAAGAGACTAAGTAGTTAAATGAGAGGACCGGTTAACGAGACGAGAGCAGCAGAAAACTTTTTCCCATCAGAACAACGGCGCCAATCTAACGGCTTCCGGTCTCGAGGACACAACCGTTACTTGGAGCTCGACCGCGAACAACTAGTTTCAACCGTACGCGCGTGAGAGTGTTTTTTTCTTTGTTTCGCCCTAAAGTGAAATGGACTGAGCTAGATTTCCTGCTAACGGTATCCCGGACTCTCTGCAAGACCACACCCAGGACGATGACAGGACAGCAACCAGCCAGACAGAGAGAGAGAGAGAGAGAGAGAGAGAGAAAGAGAGAGAGAGAGAAAGAGGGTTCAGGCCAGCAGACTCCGCCTGCAGCAGCAGCAGCCTCATCATCATCATGGCTGCCTGACTCTCAACTCCTAAATAAAGTTCAGCAGCATTCTCACTTTCAGACAGGACACACGCACAACACAGACACATGGGTAGCTCACAATAAGTACTCAATGTATCAGAATACTAGTCTACATACATCACATCAATACCATTAAAGCAGGCCTATCAAGAGGTGCATTTACACATTTTAAACACTAAACATTAAACCTGCAGTGTTTTTGGCATCATTGGAGAAACATTTCATAATAACCTTTCAGCATATATTTTATTTCAAATGTTCTGAGAGATAACTAGACTTCTGCACCTCCTCATGGCTCTGTTACTCTGGCTTTAAAAAAATCAAGCCTGTGACGGGAGACTTTGGTCAATCACAGGTCATTTCAGAGAGAGAGCGTTCCTATTGAGCGTTCCTATTGGCTGTGCTCCGTCTGGTGGGCGGTGCTTGGTATTTCAACTGATCTCAACATGGCTGCCAGGTCACAAACTCTCATTTTACAGCTAAACAGTACACTACAAGGGCGCCTGGGTTAGCTCAGTTGGTAGAGCGGGCGTCCATGTATTAAGGCTTGGTCCTGACCGCGGCGGCCCGGGTTCGAATCCGGCCTGTGGCCCTTTCCGCATCCACTCTCTCTCTCCCCCCTTTCACGACTCTATCCACTGTCCTGTCATAAAAATGGAAAATGCCCCCAAAAAAATAACTTAAAAAAACCCAAAAAACAGTACACTACAAGATGTTTCTGAAAACATTTGAGATGAGAAATAGGCATTACAGTAACAGAATATTGATTCATATTTCATCAGCGCTGCCTAGTTTAACCGTTTGATCGGAGTTGGCGAGTGATTGACAGCTGCTCAGAGGCGGCAGGCTCCAGCTCAGCTCTGATTGGTTGTTTTCCTCCTGTCTGTGAAATCTGTGAACACAGAGACATATAATTTTTTTCAGATTACCTGTCTCATGCACTGCTGTCAGGATATAGTGACCGTTTTATAAAGATAACTTTTTATTTATAATATTTGCTCCATTTCTTCCCACTGTAGCTTTAAAGGACCAGACTATTTTAATGGTCTGTGAAGTTTGCCAGTAACCAACACATACAATATATTAATAATCATAAAATGCCATTAAGTGGTTTAGAGCAGGGGTGTTCTCAAACTTTTTGGGGCCAGGGACCCATTCAGTTAAGAAAATGTTCCCAAGGACCCCCTCATAATCGTAACACTGATTGAGAAAAATGCTTCTAATGAGAGGTTGGTCTGCCAGTAACAAATGCTGTTGGGCAAATCATGACTACCACACTGTATGCTTGCAGCTGCTGGTCAGAGTGATTTACACAACTGTGCATATAGAGTAAGCCACATATGTGCCTTACAAAGTAAGTTTAAGGTTTTTAAGTTTAAATTATTAGCTGGTGGGAATATACTAAGGCTTTAAAGAGCCTCTCAGGACATGTTTTAAAAC
This sequence comes from Sebastes fasciatus, assembly GCF_043250625.1. NCBI lineage: Eukaryota > Metazoa > Chordata > Actinopteri > Perciformes > Sebastidae > Sebastes > Sebastes fasciatus. Next base: position 21,852,859 of record NC_133810.1, on the reverse strand, counting down.
ATATAAAATACTCCGCTTTGAATAATAATTTCTCTTTTTGGGTTTTCAACAACAAAAAAAACACCAACATTGAAAAATACTCTTTTTATTTTCCCAGTTTTCTTTGTTAGACATACACATTTATAGCCAACATTTCAAGTAATAGATCTTAAAAGCTTTCAGAAAATGAATATATGCATGACTGGCATAGTCTTAATAAATCCAAATATTTAAATTTACCAGTCTAAAGCTGACGTTCAGTGAGTGCTTTGACTTCAAAATAATGAATTTATTGCTGTGTGTCACAATCATATCAGAGTTTCTATTGGCCCATAGCTAATGTGGGTGGGAGTAATGGACACGATATGCTTGTTTTATTGGCACAAATGGTCTCCATCTGTAGATACTCACTGTTTACTGATACAGCACAATTTTATAATTTATAGCATATTATTTTGCGGACCCCCTGACAGAGTGCCCCGGACCTCATTCTGAGAATCACTGGTTTAGAGGAGGGTTTTTTCGGGATGAAAACCTACTACATAGTATGCTCTTAAACAGATTGAACTAATAGTGTACTTACGTACAGTACATGTAGCTTTAAATCTACAGGCATTTGCTTCAGCTTAAGTAGCCTACATATTTCCAAACAATATATTTATTTTTTATTTAAAATGATAGTGTATTATTTCTTAGGCTGCATACACCTCTGCACACCATACTACACAGTGCAAGTCTGTGCGTCTGACATTGATCATGTGCTCTCTTTCAGTTCTACACATAGAGAAAGTGAATGCATTGCAATAAGCAGTACAGTCCCATGGCCCCCATGGAGGGCATGTAGAGACAATTAACTGAGGTAACTTCACAGTTTCACTTCTGCAAAGTTGGGTTTTATTAGGTTGAATTAAAGTTATAAATAGGTCACTACCTCTAGCAGAAAGAGAACTCCAGAGAGGCCAAATCATCTGTGTTCAAACCACAAAAAAAGTTAAAGGCAGGGTCGGTGATCTTGTGAAACTACCGAAAAACCCAGCCTAACTCTTTTCCAAAGAAAGTAGGTAGCAGCAGTATCTCCAAGAATCGCTAAAGCAACACTGACAACCCGTCCCTTCAGGCCTCCATCCAAAGCCACTCCCCCACAATTATCATTAGTAAAATTTGCATATCATAACGAATAGAAAGGCAAACATGGCTATTATTAGTATTTACAGCTGTCAAGCTAGCAGCTTGTGGAAAACTCCGGTGACTCGCAATGAGTTCATGGGCAGAGTGCACTAAGCACACCGATCCTTTCATTCAGGCCAAATGAAATGATTGGATGGGTTTATTACAGTCCTGTGACAGCCACAGATACCGGCATTTGATTCATTATTTGCTATTGGGATGTAATGAGAATTTCAGCTAATATAACAAAAATGTTTCTGAAATCTTTACCAACTGTACCTTTAAATTTCAAGGGCCTAAGTGAAATGCTAAAAATAATTATGACGGTGTCAATGACAACCAACAAGTTACGTCACACATTCACAGTGGGAGCCTATCATAACATGACAAATTCATTCCAACAGACAACAGCTGTCAGTGTGTCAGTGTGCTGACTTGACTATGACTTGCCCCAAACTGCATGTGATTATCATAAAGTGGGCATGTCTGTAAAAGGGAGACTCGTGGGTACCCATAGAACCCATTTTCATTCACATATATGGAGGTCAGAGGTCAAGGGACGTATAACGTATTTTTGCCTTCTTCGCAAGAAGCTAGTATGACATGGTTATGCCAATGGATTCTTTAGGTTTTTGTAGTTTCATATGATACCAGTATCTTCACTCTAGCATTAAAACTGAGCCCGCTACAACCTAAAAATCGCAAGTTGTGTTAATGCGTTAAAGAAATTAGTGGCGTTAAATCGAATTTGCGTTATCGCGTTAACTTTGACATTCCTTGTATATCATTTTTTTATTTAATTTTTTTTATTTAACCTTTATTTATACAGGTAATCTCATTCTCAAGAGAGACCTGATTCCAGACAGGATATACAGGCTCTCTGTACAGGAACAACATAATGTAATGTGGTGGCGACAATCACTGTCATCACAAATATTACCAATTGTGTTGTAATGATGGAGAGGTGGAAAACAGTCAGGCGCCATTCCAGAAACGTCCAGCTGGGTTTGTGGTTACAAACCATTCCGGGACCACTTGTGTCCTGTAGAGGGATAAATATCATTCTGGGAAGTCCAGTGCCATCAGGAGAGAAATGCTTCTCTAAAGAGCAACCCCGATCCCTGAAATGAACCTGTCAGAGGTTCAACTGTGTCACAAAATGTTTTCCCTCAGGCCTCTTGACGTCTTTTGGTGTGCACCAAACAGAGCATGGTGACTCATCAAACCACACTTTTTTCCCACTGCTAAGTAAACCAAAATGTGTCTTCTTTGTACCGCTAAAAGTGTATTTTTGTGTGTGTAATACATGCTTGATATATAGCATCTGTTTGTGGATGAAAGTTTGTGGTCAACACGGTTAGTGTCTTGTTTTCTTTGCAGCTCAAATCATTACACATTTCCCTCCACAGCAGCCCCTAGCTTATGATGTCTTGACCTCTGCTTTCTTTCAGTAGTTGTATGCATGGCCTCCAACAAATGCATTACATTTTATTTACATATTTGAATGAATATTTCAAATCTAAATATATGCAAAAGAAAGCGAGCGTAATACTCGTAGAAGTAGAAATTCAACAACAGCATTCAAGGTTTAATCTCTAAAAGTGACTGACTTGAAAAAACAAACAATTACTACATGAAGGAGTCCCTGGAGACTGGCTGACGCTTTAATATTCCCAGAGAGAGCACAGCAGCAGCACAGAGACGTCACTGCGTTTGCATGTTGACTCATCCCTTACACTCCCAGGGCAGGATGACCTCCCACAGTCTCAGCTCACTCAATGAGCTGCTTGCTGCAGTGGAATCAAAGGCAAAGATGGTGTGTGTAGTTCTCCGAAATCAAGGTCGATGATGCTGACCAGACCTGGCTTTCTTTGTGTGTCAAAACTCTCCAGCTGTCCGATCCTCCTTTATCAAGATTACTGCGTGGGTTGCACCACAGTCTATACAGTCTGCCTTATATTCACGGTACACAGTACATGGTGTACAAAACAGCTGCTGATTCAACTTAGAAGTCAGCTGGGGACAAAAGGTCTCAGCAGCTGTAGCCTCTTTTTTATTGCATTAGTTTTAGCTACACATGCCATTTTAGTGTCTTTTTGTAATGTCAAATGATGAAAGTCTGGGTCTTAATGACACATTCCCTGAGCCATTACACCATTTAACCACCAGATAGTGTGCATGTGCTGTGTAACCTGTTGCAGCTGTGGTACACACAGACAGGTTGTGAAAGCATTAGATATGCATGAAACAAAGTGACTAACTTGTGAAGAATTATATAAGTTTCATAGAACTCAAGATGAATTTACATGTTATTACTTCAAAGGTTATGAAAACATTTATTTTATACATCCACACAAATGGCACAGAGGGAAAAAATTATCACGGCCCTGCTTGCATTTTGGCAAACATTAGCATCTTTTAGTGATGTTTGACTACATGTACAGTAGGACCAAGTTTACCATTTCGTTTCAGCAGGGCTTTGCTGTACTACTACCAAACCTCTGAGACCAGTACACCAAAATAGGCCATTACGTTCTTTGGAATCAATGTTCCTCATATACGTACCTTCCTCTAACAAACAATGGAGACTGTTTTCAATGAGCAACCAATTCAAGCCATCTATTCAGCTGTCATGGTTAAAGCATGGTGCTATTATTTCACTATGACTGAAGTGGATTCATCTAACTTTTCTCTGTTCTAGGCAGGGCCTGCTCTAGCCCTTTTGGTGTCCTATAGGCGAAATTCGGATTTGGAGCCCTGCAAACCGCAACACACATCAGACATCACAATGGTTTTAAGACAAAAATTCAGATTTTTATTTCCATAAATAACTGTATTTATCATACTTGGGCCCTGATATTGTTGTTGGCTTAAAATTGTTCAGTCAGTTTCACTACAAGAGTTAAAGGGGTAAAAAGTGTATACTAAAAGTGTAGGGCGGCTGTGGCTCAGAGCAGGTTGTCCACCAATCGGAAGGTCGGTGGTTCGATCCCCGGCTGCTCCGGGTCACATGTCGATGTGTCCTTGAGCAAGACACTTAACCCCAAATTGCTCCCAGATAGCATAGCCATCGGTGTGTGAATCAGTATTTAGATTAAATCCTGATGGGCAAAGTTGGCACCTTAGTAGCCTCTGCCATCAGTGTATGAATGTGTGTGTGAATGGGTGAATACTGACATGTAGTGGTCGGAAGACTAGAAAAGCGCTATATAAGTCCAAGTCCATTTACCATTTCTTTATTTGTTCATTTGTTAACTTGATGCAGAAAATGAGGAAGGGCATTTTTTTTTTTAGAGGGCGACCAGCACCCTCCAGAAGGTGGCGCCCTAGGCGACCGCCTAAATGGCCTATGCCTTAAGCCGGCCCTGGTTGTAGGCTAACTTATTCATCAAGTGTAATAATAATTGAATAGCTGGTACAGAAAAGGTTTGAATGCCAGGAGATGTTGCATACAGTGCTGAACAATGAGAGCTGCACATATTGATCAGTGAGCATTCTGAGATATACCACAATATTACATTTCTTCATTTCAAACCAATTTAATATGTCATTCTATTCAAGTAAATAACTACGGATGCCACACATAACTTTGAACATAGTGTGTTTTTGTAATCTATTTCCTGTCTCATTAAAAACAATAAAACACAGTTTGAACATCATTTTGCTTTATTTGTGGAGAGAAACACATTTTGTCATTAAGACTTACATTTTGTTTGAGCCCAGGGGCCCAAATAGTCTATTTTTGTATATTTTGGTCTATAAAAGCAATGCTATCCAGTCAGAGTGGATTACAATACTGCAGATCATCACAACACAAAACTTTATATTTCCCTTTTTTTTCATTGCAGACACATAGGTCTACTCAAACAGGAGACCTAAGAAAACAACCAAGTAATGTGATTTAAAATGTTTGTGTGACTTAACCTGAGTATTACACTGTATACATGTAGTCGTGTTCAAATATATGTGCCTCTTCTCGTTTGTACACCAACGATTCAAATTTTAAATGATATGGTTGCAGAAACTCCAAGACATCAATCAATTTGACCAGAACACTTTGTGTGTGTGTGTTTGTTTGAACCAATTATCATAACCGGTGCATAATGTGTGCACATCAAAAGATCACTTTGGTCTTGATCTAACAAATTAAGTTAATATTACATTTAAAATATCAGTTTTAACTTCTTGAAAATAGCACTAGTCTAATTTCCATAGGGCCAGCTAAAACCTACAGACTGTTCATTTCAAATGCAAACTGGCCTCAGACATAAATTATGAAATTACAATTGGTGAATAATTCAATAGTAAAAGAAGTCACAATTCAACACACCTCTGCTTTGTCAACATACAGGGTTAAGTCATTAAATCAACTGCCAAACACTCCAATAAAGTCCTGTTTTAAAAGGATCTGTATCTTGAGAGAGCATCAAACACAAATCTGCTACTGCCAAAGACAATTCTGTATTATGCTTTTAACCGCTTTTAACCGTCTGATGAGACACAGATTTGTGTTTGGTGTTAATTTCCTTTTAGTTTACATTATGTGGAAAATAAATCCTCTGAAACATAGAATTCATTGCATGACAACCCGTGTGTTGAATCACAACAAATTACGTTTAACAAAGCCACCCAGGAATAACTTTGGCAAGTTTTATTAGGCAAAATATATTCAAAAATATTGAAATTCCCATTAAAATAGCGTAAAGCGGACATGTCAATTCAGAGGAAATAGATGCACTTAACCGGGGTGCACGGGTTACAACACAGAAATTATTATCTAAGTATCTGAACAACTGAAGTAACTGTTACATTTACAGATCGCTTTCTATATATATACACACATACGTGTGACTATGTACAGAGAGGACATGATGCTTACTGCTGTACACAGGGTATCTGTGCACCGTTAAGTAGCGCGTAAATGTCCCTGTAAATTACTACTGTACCCAGTAAGAATTAGTACATACCAATGGGCTACTCCCAGTGACACACAGTGTCACAAACATTATGGCATTGATTTTTTTTTTCTCTAAATAAAACTATTTTCATATTATACATTTCATATTTTGTTACATTCAAGGTATAGATACAATTTGTATCAACAAGCAAAAGTCAATTCTAGACATTTGTGGCTTAGTTGTTTGCGGCACTTTCAAAGGGAGGGTGGGGACGCCGTACTGGCCTTTAGTGTAACCTTTTAAACAAAATACTCAACTGGTACATTGAAAGTCTTTTGGAGCGATAGTGAGTTTATTTTTAGCCAGGAAGTAGTCTATTGTCCAGCAAAAACACAAGTTTCTGGAAGTAGTTTTAGGAACAGGGACAAGGTTGAGCTATCTCTGATAAAGACAGAAAAATAAATGAAAGACGTAGCGACATGTCCCTACATGTCTCTTCCCTCTTTGTCCATGTGGGGAAAATGTCCAGATTGTGAAAGCAGTCTAACCTTTTGGATTCATTTCTAATCATTTTTAATTATTATCTTGATTTATCAATTAGTTGTTTGGTCTATAAAATGTCAGTAATGGTGAACTCAACATGACGTCCTCAAAACTCATAGGAGTATAGAAACCAGAACATATTCACATTTAAGGATCTGGAATCAGAGAAATTTAGTTTTTTTTCATAAAAAATGACTCAAACCGATTAATCGATTATCAAAATAGCTGGCGACTGATTTAATAGTTGACAGCTAATCGATTAATTGTTGCAGCTCTACAGTACTCTGAGTTCATCAGGGCAATAGACTATTCCAGTGTTTAGGTTAAAGAAGGATCTCACTATCACCAAGAAACATATTCCAATATTAACCATATTAAAGTCAAAACACTAGTGATGGTCATTTGGCCTCTCAATCAGCAACCATGTTGATGTTTAGTTTGAGAGTTATTTTTTTTTTATCAGTGACAGACTAGTACATCAGTTTTTTTTTTTGCACGGAGAACATTTCTTTTTTCTTTATCTATGACAGTTCAACAATCTCAAGGGAAAAGGATGGCACGCAAACTTTTAGCCAAATGCCAGAAACAACCTTGACAGCAGCCTTGCAATCTGATTGTTTCACATGAAGAAACATGTAGGCAGTTTGTTTCACCTTCTCATGAACAGACAGCCGGCCTTAGGTGGCCTCGTCTTTTTTCATGAAAAAACAAAGTCAGCAAAGCCCAATATTCATTTGGGCAAAACACATTCAAATGTTTTTTTTTAAACTTTTTTTTTCTCTTTACATCTGTTCATATACCACAATTGTACCTAAACATTATAAAGAAATAGATTTTTTTGAAGCACCACCAATGAGACAAAGTCAGGCTAGCATAATTAGCCCCGTTGAAGAGTAATACCACTCAGTTTAAAAATTCTCAGACAATTTTTTCTTTGCAATCATGAACACTTTCCTGACCCAAAGGACAAATATACAGGTCTGTGATGTCATCAAATCATAGTCTGATGCTTCTCCATTTACTTCAAATGGGAGCCCACATTTCTAGCTCACTTCCCTGTGTTTTTAATTATTTATTAAGATAATAAAACACCAACAAAATGAACTGCCACCTAATAGATTTTTGTTATTCGACTCACAATGGAGTCAAATAATCTGACATTAGGGGGGAGCTCCTCTCTATCACAGGCTTAACACACTATACTGTAAATCTGTAATGCTCATGCAATCCAATAGTAAGCCTAGGGGTACCATACCTGAATCCTGAAATTAAGTGGCATTTCCCTTTAAATGCACTCAAAGCATGATCTTGCTATTAGGGTTGGCTTTACATGTTACAACCTCTCTGCAATTGCAGGCTCAACATTTCATGTGGCACTTTGTCCTAAGGGTGGGAGTATAGAGAAAAAGCAATGGATCATTAAAGAGGACCTATTATGCTCATTTTCAGGTGCTTACTTGTATTTTGGTTTATACTAGATCATGTTTACATTCTTTAATGTTCAAAAAATGCTTTATTTTTCTCATACCGACTGTGCTGCAGCACCTCTTTTCACCCTCTGTCTGAAACGCTCTGTTTGAGCTCCTGCTCAAAAGTCTGCTCCGATTGGTGAGCTGCTCTTATTGGTCAGCTGGCTCACTCTGTTGTGATCAACCGAAACCAAACTCTTCGGAATCCACTCCAGCTCCACTCTAACTAGCTTTGTTTGAGGGAGGTGCCAAACTAGCCGCTAGGCAGGTATTAATTGTGTTAAGGGTCTGAAATTAGCACCCGCCAAATGCGGGTAAATTGTATGAAGTGGCGGGTAAAATTATCAGGCCATCCGTCATTTTGGCAGACCGGGAAAACGCTAAGGATGGGAATAGAGAACCGGTTCCTGTTAAGAACCGTTTCTTAGTTTTCGGATTCCTTGGAATCTCATGCCTCCGTGACTATTCATTGCTCGGTATTGATGCTTTCAGACAGTTACCCATGCACAATGACGCATACGCACGCTGTATCATGTTTCAGTTTGTTTAGGAACGGCGCCACAGTGGAGGGAAAAAAAAGCTGTGTTGAAATCAGCAGGAGGAGAGTTAGTAACGTACTGTGTAGGCTACAGTGCCCTCCCTGACCCGAGAAATAGGGCTCCCCCAGAAGTCACGGTGTAATTCGAACAATGTAATTTACCATGCATATGTTTTTTGTGTAAATTATATTGAACATTGAATGACATCAGATCTAAAACGTTATTCCTTCATTTAGCGCAGAGATTTCAAAAGTTAATTTCAGACCCTGATTGTGTTACTTGGTGACATCACTGTGTTACGGAAAAAAAGGCAGGACTTCAATCAAGGCGTTTCAGGCAGTTCAGGAGCAGTGTTTCTGTGGGGGAGAGTAACTCCCTTTGTCGTGGACCTTAGGCTTTGTAACTTTGCAGACCTTTTTACATGCATAAAAACTATATAACACACTAAAGAAAAGAGAAAAAGCACAAAAGCATAATAGGTCCTCTTTAAAATCGGGGTGTTGATCCTCTTGGGAGCATGAATGTGCTTAGCATTAGTTCATATTTCTTGTGAATAAGTGATAGGTTTGGCCTGATGACCTGGGGGGGGGGGGCCATACCAAATATCATTATTAGCATCCACCATTAGCACACTTGGGCCCCCACTCGTGGATAAATATAAAGGTCTAATCAAGATCACTGGCTCAACAACTGCCAGACAATCAACATATTGTAAAGAATATGGGCAAATCAAACCATATTTGTTTTGGGGTCCATAGGCACCCTTATGGACACCAATCTTCATTTTACTTTACTTCATCTGACTAAAGCTGCATCACGTAAAGCCATCCTATTAGCCCAATTTTCTAAATCTCAAGGTGCATAACGAGGATACACACAAAAAAGTACAAAGTTTTGCAATGCCATCTCCACGGTTCAACTGTACATAACTAACTTTAAGGTACTACATGTTACATGTAGGATTTTCACAAAATATATCACTACTAGATTAGACTCTTGCCAGTAACCACTGGTTTTTGGCAGGGAGAGACTTAAAACTAGAAAATTGAAAGCATCCTGAGAGCAATGTGCTGCAAGGCACAGCCAAATACTTCCACGATCCCTGGAGACTAGATGCAAGTATGCGTACTGTACATCTGTATACGAGCAATTCAGCCTCTCATAAAAGCCATACATTAAATTTCATCTTCAACATGCTTTCTAGCATTCCCTTCAATTTGTATACAATTATTGAAACCTCATACTCTACAAGATGTAACAAAATGAGTCCAATATTTAACTCACTCCTAGGCCTGACTGTATCAGCCAGATTATATCTGGCTATAATGAAACATCAGGTAAATATTCAGTCTTTTGCAAATTTCCTTGTGCAAACATTTAAACTGTGATGGTAAACACTGTTTCCATCTCTACTAGTAAATTTCTACGACTTGTCCCTACCTAAGTCACATCACAATCCCGGTGAAATGAATCCTCAAAGTTTCACTATGTTTACATGCACATAAGAAACCAGGTAACTGCCAGAAATCAGGTTAAGGCATGACATTTAGATACAATGCAATAGTCTGATTTCTATAAAACCAGTTTGCACACAGTTTTTCAGAAAGCAGATTACTCCCATCCCTCCATATTTTAAGTTTGCCATATTTTAAGAGTATCTAATATGTTATATAAGAAACTTGTTAAGTGATATGACACTGCCACATTTATATTTTTTTGATTGGAGCATTTGGGCTGGCAGTAAAGTGAGGATAATTTCTTTCTTTTAATGCTTTACATTGATAAAGGCTTCTTATTTCTCATGTATGCATCAGGAATCAGGTCATTGAGAAAAGCTGGAAATCATCAGACTGCTTAAGTGCATGTAAAAGTAGTCTCTGAAACAAAATGAACCCGTTCCTAAAAACACACTGCTCCACTGACAACTTGAAGAAGTCCATTAGAGCTACTGTTTGAAACAAAGATACTTTGAATATTTTCACATTGAAAAGAATCAGCACGACAAATTTGACCAATATATAAATAGGAAAATCTTGGACATAGCATCCAATAAACTCAGAAAGGTAACTATACAGTACACCATAGGAAATTATCCAAACACAGATGTTAGTTTATACTGTAATCTGATCGCTTCTGTGAACCAAAATGTAAAGTTATGAAGAATACTGACACTATATAAATTCTATCTTTTTTTGGCATTATTTAGCAGCTTATAAATGACTTTGAAATAATGGCTTTTGTGTGATTATATGTACATAGATAGGTGCACATGCATACAAGTCAAATCTCTTTTTTGGCTTGCTTTGTGCACTGTCAAATTCTACCAAAATAGTAGCTTTGTTAAGTGAGGCTGAGAAAATATATCTCTTTAGATACTGAGATAGTGCTTTACATTTGAAAATAGGAGGCTTCAATGACTAAGACTTTCATTGAAAACCAATCAGACAATGACTAAAGCGTGAGGTCATTCAGATATAAGGCCATTAAATGTCATAGTTCATGCTGTGAGGTATGTTACTACCCCCCTCTTACTTCTCTTCAAAATAAATGCACAAAAAAAGTCACAAGAATTATTTACAGCAGAGGCAGACCTAAGCAAGGTTATTTATAGTTCCACTGCACCAGAAACACTTCAGATGCTTTTCACAACACATTCACAGGACCTGAACAAGATCTTCATAAAAGCTACATTGTGTACAAATGTCGACGTACTCTTATGTCAGATTTAATAAGGCAAATGTGGGAGATGTTGCTGAGTTATTACTCCCCGTCTTGACTTCGTCGCCATGTAGTTAACCTGTTTATTGTTCCACTTAGCTCACATTGACTCACATAAGGACAAGATTCAGTATTACACTAGCTAGCTACATTAGTTGGGATTATAGAAATACGCTTATTTAAAAGTCTGTCTTTATTTTACAATAGCATTTTCCCAGTGACGCATCATCATCACGTCGTTATTTCACAATGACAAATTTTATTTCATGCAGTCAATTTTCACGACAATGGTGTTGTCACAGCCCTCTCACCTCTCCGCTAACCTCAAGCTAGCAAGCTCAACAACTGCTACCACATTTAGCCAATTAGCACCTTTTACCTGGAGCAACAACAACGGCAAAGTTATCAAGTTGGAGACTACTGCCGAGTACGTAGACCGTACATACACAGTAACTAAAGTTCTTTAAGCTTAGCTTAAACAAGACAGCTAATGCAACTTATTTAACCAGCTAGGCTGGCTAGTGAGCTCAGCGTCAAAGTGAAGAGCCAGTGTTAGCTAGCTCATGTTAGCTAGAGCGACCACAGAGACAGACTTGCAGGGTAAACACAGGTGTAATTGATACTATTAATTATGGTCCCGTTCTATTTAGTGTCACAGCCATTCCAGTGAGTCAGCATACACAATACCAGGGCCCTAGCCCACCTAAATGGAACGGGGCCATAATTAATGTTATTAATTACACCTGTGTTTACCCTGCAATGACATGTCAAAATGACTGCTGTGAGTGTGTCTCTTTAGAATCAAAACGCAGCTGAGGTTACTCTGAATTAACGACCTAACGGTAGCTGCTGCTGTTAACACCGGCTCTTCACTGAGTAATAAACCCTGCCCAGCTGGTTAGCCAGCTAGGCAGGGTTGGTATGTGCAGCCTTATTAAGCTAAATTAATAAAAGGAGAAGTTAGTTTCTGTGTCTATTTACAGCAGCAGCATCTAGTTGGTTAATTCAGAATAACTTTAGCATTGTTGTTTCTCTAACGTTAGCCAACGGGTGTTGACTAGCTAAATCTGTTAGCAGTTGTTAAACTTGCTAGCTTAAAAGGGACTGTTTGTAACTTTTTAAGCGTATAAATGTAGCGGGTCGGCACACATGCGCGTTCGCATATGCGCGCTCGCGTGTGGCTGGAGCCTCGTCTCCGCTGCCTGCTCTCCTTCACTCAGACAACGCGCGCGTCCTTGCTGTCTCGCTCCACCTCTAGACGTGAACGCGCGCTCACTACACACTGCAGAAGAGTTAGTTTAGCTCTGAGAATATCTAGTGAATGCACAGGGGACGTTTGTGCAGAAATAAATGCTGCAGCTCCTCCAGACCAACAGAGCTTTCCCGTGTCTTGTGAAGTGACGGAGCTCTTCAGAGAGTTACGTTGTCTTCTCGTTACCGACCGGGTGCCGGTGTCTCCTCTGCTCTGTCCGGCTGCGGGCGGAGAGAGTAGGGAGACACGCTGCAGAGCCCCGCTGCTTCAGCCTGCACTTAGGCAGGAAAAGCCAGCACTAGGATCAGATCTAAATCATGTTCATGGAGAAACCTTTGTATGGTCAGCTAACATTACTGCCAAGCAGCTGAAATATAGTGATATATTGTGGTTTTAGCTGACGTGTGTCGCCTCACTGTTTTGAGCGATGCTCGTTCAGGTATATTTAGAGCGAGCAAGCGCGAGCCCGACGCTGACTTTCGTTGATTTCACGGCCACAGGTGTCGCTGTTAAGAAGCATTTCTGAAAGTTACAAATAGTCCCTTTAAGACAGGCAGGGCAGATGGCATGTGATTGGCTGAAAGATGAGAGGGGGGTGACATCACCGCCGCTGTCGTGAAAAGTGACATTTTGAAATAAAAAGTGGCATTATGAAATGTGACAAAAAAGTTACAGGATATAAAGTGCCATTGTGGAAAATGTCATTATGAAAAAAAAAAAGATTTGGAAAAAAAAAAAGAAAGAATGAAATGTCTATGAAATAAATTTAACCCTGATAAAACACTGAAAATAACAATTACTTTTAATTACTTATCATTTTCATATAACATGTAATCAATTTTACTGTATATATATTTTCTAGAATTAATGATATTGAAGAAAGGTTCAGTTAATAATGGATATAGTACAAAGTGCTGCTATGCAGTTCCTGCTCAGGTAGTATGAATGTGTTATGAACCAGATTTCTAATAAGGTGTTACCTTATGTCAACTGCACCACACTTCATATAAAAACATAGCTTTCAAATGTGAAACATCTTACAATTCGAGATAAACTTATTAGACATACTTCCTCTTTGCTGATTACTTCTATGTCATCTCAGTGATGTAAAATCTGATTTCCCACCCGAGACATTTAAAAAAAACTCCTGAGGGCAAATGCTGCGTGTGCAGCAACATTTAACTAGTGCCTATCTTTGCAATCAAAATCTGTATTTCCCTTATCACATCGCTTTTGAATGTTTAATAAGATTAACTGCTTAATGGCATGACCTCAGTTTTGTAACAATGACGGCGGCAAGTTGTTGTGGATCTGTCAAATGAGGGTTCTTCTCCATTACTGAGTGGACTACGTAAGCAGGAAAGATGTTACAAAGGTTCCGATATGTTTGATACTGGTGGTCTGGGATGACATACCGCTCTTGATGTTCAATTGCAGATGGCATCTCCCATGGTGAGTTCCAGATTTGTTCCATTTTGTCTGGCATGCTTCGGACCATCACCCGCTCGCAACACGGCATCAGGCTGTTACTCAACGGATATGAATGATATCCATAGGACTCATTTCCGCAAGGCAGAGGGTCCCAGCTTGCATGCTGCTCGCGGCACAGTGGAGGTCGCCTCTGTCTCATCGGGTTGCTATCATATAGCCTTGAATCTGATATGCTGTCCATGCGAGTCATACCAAGAGACCGTGTGGGCTGTGAGGACAGAGGCGGGAGGACATTCTGAGTGAGGGGATAGTCTCCAGGACAGCTGGACCTGGCTCCCACTGCAACATGCTGGATATGCGGTGCTAGACGAGGTCCAGGCTGCTTGCGGGGGCCCTGCTTGGGTTCCTCAGGTCCATAACTCTGTACCCTAGACAGCGCTTCATGACGAAACCCATGGGAGAAAGCTTGCATCCTACCCTGTGCAGGAGACTGCTGCTGCCCCTTCATGCTCTCCTCTAAGCTACTGTCCACGGAGCTTGGGTACATTTCCCCATAAGAGGAGAATGAGTCACTGTTTGAGTGGCTGAGGCAGGACTCAGGGCAGTGGCTGGGATTTCTCTGATACACACCATGCTCGTGCTCCATGCTACAGAAACTGTCGACATTATGCATGCTGCCCATGCTCATAGTTGAAAAATCACTGTGCAGTGAATAATATCCATGGTCGCTAACTGAGTCATACTTTGGGAACTGTTCACCGTATGTAATAGAGGCGCCATGACTATTGGTAACCAAAATAGGAGGGTACTGTACACTAGACATGTGCTCCAGAGAACTGTGCGCGAACTGCAAAGAGCCTGGCACCGGGCTGCTGGCTGATCGTGTGTTCAAGGCCCCAGCTGCATGGCTCTTGACAGGCTGCATGGTGGGCACGCTGAGAGCAGACACAAGGGAAGGCACTGAATTCGTCTCAGACTTCCTAGCAACGGACAGTCCCTCTGGAGGCTCACAGGCCACCGAGCGAATACTGGGGTCAGATTGACGTTTGGGCGCCACACGTTTGACCTCAAAGTTGCCGTCCCCCTTTACAGTCACAGGACCGGTACCGCATTTAGCCAAAGCCCCCTCACTCATCGTCTTCACCGCGGACAGTTTGGCAAAAGCCCGTAGTTCATCAGCCACCGACCGCAGTGGCTGGTTGACACGCTCCGGATGATAGTACTTGCACTTGTGTCCATATGTGCACTTTTTCCCTTGTTTAAAGAAAGAGTGGATCAAGTCAAAAAAAATGTACACACTTAAATTATGCAGACAAAAATGCAACATCATTCAGTAGGGATGTAACGGTACACAAAATTCTGGGTTTGGTATGTACCTCGGTTCAGGGTTCAGGGTTCGGTACGTTTTTGGTATTCTTACTTTAACAGCTAAGGCATTCAAATACTTGCAAATTGTCAATAAAAGACAGATAAATAACAAAAATAACAGAAATGTCTGTATAATGTCATGTAAATGTTACCCAGTTTCCCCCCCGGGATCAATAAAGTCCTGTTGATATTTCCTGAACTGAAGTGTAGCTTTTTACAGGGCAGGCACAACAGACTGACTGGAATACACACGTGAAGGCACATTGTAGCGGGACTCAAAACACTTTGACCATATGCTTTAATTCTGTATTATTTACAATCGAGCCTGGTCGCATATGCAGCGATGGGAACGCTGTGGGGGAACAGACTCGCCGTGCAGTCTGTTGTTATTTTGCTCCGCTAATTGACACATTCAGATGATGCCGTCCTAAATTAAATGTTAGATGTAAATTAAATGAATCTGTGGAGTAATCCACAGATATACCCGACTTCAGCTCAACAGTATCGGCATACAATTTGACACAAAACGTTATCGAATTGAGCTTGATTAACCCGGCAAACTAACGTTACAGCGCTACTTCAGCTGATAGAGAACTGGGTAAAACTCGCGCTCCAGAAATTCTGTTCCGCGTGTGCGAGTAGTAGGAACACAAACAGGGCGTACCGCAATATTGTCGCGGACCAAACCAAACGTCCTGTACGGAACGGTTCAATGCAATTACAAGTATTGTTACAACCCTATCATTCAGACATTGATTTGAAAAGACAATTAGAGAACTTACCATAGGGGCAAGGTTGTTTTTTGTGCTCTGGAACGACAGGACGCTTGCGGAGGAAATTTTCTAAGCTTGGACCATGTCTTCCCAATGGATCGTCAGGCGGCATAAACCTATTAAAAATAGACATTCAAAAATGATTATTTTCAGCATGAAGAGTTTCTGCAACAAAACAGAATTAATAACTGATCTCCCTGATTTCCTATTAGCAGAGGTCATAATACAATCACAAAATAGATTTCACACAAATAATATTGAATAAATAACCATGTATAGTACTAACCAACTTTGATATAAAAAATATTATTGTATGTATGTATTGTAGTGGGGTAGACATCTCATCTTTTAATAAAGAGCCCTAAAGTGCATTTTACATAATTTGGCTGCCATAACAATGAATCATGGTTCCTTACTTGTCATTGACAAATGAGTACATCAGGAGACGCTCTTCTATGAACTTCTTCCACTCTGGCTTCTCATTTTGCAAGTCCCTGTAGTTGTCGTTCGACACAATAATTCCATCAGAATCAAAAGACAGCTTCACTATGAAGCGATCGTCATAGCACACCACCCTCCTGCCTTGAACTCTCCGAGATGGGGTGAAAACCAGGATCTTCTCTTTCTCCAGCTTGCGCAATATTTCTTGATCTGAAACAGAAGTTTCAGTTGTAATGTTGATTA
Source organism: Sebastes fasciatus (assembly GCF_043250625.1). Classification (NCBI taxonomy): domain Eukaryota; kingdom Metazoa; phylum Chordata; class Actinopteri; order Perciformes; family Sebastidae; genus Sebastes; species Sebastes fasciatus. The sequence continues at coordinate 21,836,038 of NC_133810.1, read as the reverse complement.
ATAGCTCATCACAATGCAATCGAAAACGACCACAATCTATATCACAATGTATTTTGTATATATGGCAATGGTATGCATTACGTTATATTATGGTAATTTATCAAGTATCGCGATATAATGTTTTTTGATGCTGTATCGATTCTCCAAAATGCGGTATCGATTTTTAAATGACCTCCTAAAAATCCGCCGGCCGCTATTCTGTCTTTTGGAGGTTGTAGCGGGCAGTTTTAAAGCTAGAGTGAAGGTACTGGCATTATATGAAACTAGAAAAGCCTACGGAATCCATTGGTACCATGTCATAATAAAAATTGTCATGGCCATTTTCAAAGGGGTCCCTTGACCTCTGACCTCCAGATATATGAATGAAAATGGGTTATATGGGTACCCACGAGTCTCCCCTTTACAGACATGCCCACTTTATGATAATCACATGCAGTTTTGGGGCAGAATCCATTCAGTTTGTTTGCATGCAGTACTAATGTGTTATTTTCACTTATTCTAAAAATGGTGTATCTGAATATTTCTGCATACTGGGGTCCCTAAAGAATTACATAATTATATAAATTGGGTATCACTGTAAAGCTGAGACTCTTGTGGACCCAATGAGTCCAATATTATTCATGTGTAATGATGTTTGTCCACATAGCAGCCATTTCACAGTGATTTTTTTTTATACATATGGTATGTATATGTTTTCCTAAATTTAGATTTAGTTTTCCTAAATTTAGATTTAAAAATCACAATATATCGCCTTGCTTACAGTGTCGCAATATATTGAATCGTTACCCCTGTATCATGATAAAGTATCGCACCGCCAGATTCTTGCCAATACACGGCCCTATTTCAAATAGCAACTGCCTTGCAAATAGCTATATTACCTGTGATGAGGGCGTCAGGCCGCGACTGTTCCTTTCTCCAGGCTGGGACAAACGCAGTGATGTCTTTGTGTCCTTTCTCCAAGAACCATTCAACAGCAAGTTGGATACCTCGACAAGAGAACACCTCTTTGTTTCCATGGCTAGAAAACAAAACAGTGTGGTACAAGGGCTAGATTTACCTCACGAGATGGACAGTCATTAGAGGCAAATGTTTCAGAACATAAGTACATTCCGCATGAAGCAAAATTAAATGCGAGTGTGTTTGTTAGTGTCTTACCTCATTGCCACATTTGAGCCATCAATGACGATGGGCCTGAGGTTATCATAGGTATCCACAGAGTCATCTTCCACTGACACCTCTGGACTAACAGTCTCTTTAACGCAGGGGGGCCGTGATGTTGATGTGGCCGTACTGCTGCAAGGTTGAATTTCAGGCTCTACTTTGTTTCCGAGCCTTACTAACTCAGCGAGAATGTCGTTGATAAGTGCAGCCGCCCCCAGCTTGTTGAGCACCGTCTCCACCTGCTCTCCCGAATAGCCCAACTTCAATGCAAATTCCATCTTAGTCTGGTACTCTCTGTCGCTTGCAGGCTTGATCCCCGGTCCCGCGCTGGTGTCATCCTCACGTAAATCTTGCGCATTGCTACTCTGGGAAAAGCTGGGCCGGTCGAGGCATGGAGAGCGACAGAGCTGTCGGTGGGGTTTCGCGACGCCCAAGGGCTCCCTCTTCTTACACCTGCTGCTGTTCACCTGAACCCTCTGGTGTTGCTGCTCTTCTGATTCGCTTTCCGAGCTGCTTCCATCCTCAGAATCATCACTGGCATGCTGGGCCTCGCTTGAGTCAATGTTCTCCTCCCTGCATGGGCGTTTTTCCATTTTGAGCTTCTCCACCATCGACCATACTGTCATCACGTTCGTCTTGACACCTCAGATTTCCACCCCATGCTTCCTCACCTCCACCGCAACCAGGGAATCATGCTGAATGCTGGACTTCAGCGCTACAGGCTCTTTGTGTAGAGCCAAAGTAACACGTGTGGGCAGGCAAACTCAAACTATTAAATCCTGAAAGAGAGCAAAAACACAATGAGTTTCAATTAGTAAAACGTGTTCAACTTTAAATTAACCCTAAGAAATCATTTGCCTCTGTTCTCATACATAGGCTTTATTTTGTTGGCCCAACCAAAAAATTATTTTGTATTTTTAAAAGACTGCTTTGAAAAGCAGTGGCGTATCAAAATAGAAGAGTCTACTAGAATGAAACATTTCTATGCAACAGTTTGTTAGCTTGTGAATTCAATCATCTTTTAATGCACCTTGGAGTAGGTCAACATAAAGCCGGTTCAATTGTAAGCATCTTATTCTCTCCATTTCAGCTCTCTGTCCAGACTAATGGTATGTGTCCACAGGGGCGTTTTTTATCGCGAGGGGACGCAACGCTTCCCAGCATTGGACGCTTGGTGGGCTGTCACTAGAAACAAGGCACTAGACTCCTGATTGCACGAACGCTCTCCCTCCGTGGGCTACTGCTCCCAGCTTTTAAACCGGAAACAGTATGGAGGCTCGTTTGGAAACTTTCTTCTTATTTCATGAAAATAGTTCACTGAAATGTGTTTCTGAGAACATTTGAGGCGAGAAATAATCCATGCAGTTGCTGAATCTGTCTTTATTTTGGATCGACAACGTTTATTTTAAAAGATTCTCGGGAGTTTCGAGAGGCAGCGAGTCGCGTCGGACGCCCGTGATTTGAATAAAGTAGACTAGCCCTCAACTTTATGCAAATGTGGAGCGGGCGTCGTGACGCTCCGTTTCTCGAATTGCGCCGCCACACTACCAGAATGCATTGCATGGCTGCTTACATAAACAATGAATGGGAAGCGTGGAAAGGACGGGGGCTGTGGACACGTACCATAAAACAGCACTTTCGCCCAAAATGAAGCTTTTCCAAAAACGGATTCAAGACTGTGTAAATCTTAAAACTTAGGGTTTGGTGTTTCAGTGTGCATGGAGTAAACGGAGCTTTTGCAAAGCGATTACCCACTAAGCCAGTGCAATGAGGGTCGGGGGCTGTGTGCCACAGTGCGAGTACAGTTAAGAGGACAACCTTTAGTCGCCTCTAACAGCAGAGCTGTTGTCATTAACCTGGATCTATGATGATTTTGTCAGACGACGTTGCGATGATAAAAAATTAGGATTTTATCACCGCCGTGAAGCAGCTTGAGAATGACTGCTGGTTAACATTTAATGTGTATTGGCCACGATTAAATAACCATTTCATAAGATACAACAAGAAAACAGACATATTTGTGAATGGCAACAACTATAATTGGATGCTAAGGTGGATGCAAGTTTTGAGCAGCGGCAGCAGCGACCGCAGGGGGTGCCAAAAAAAAACTGCAGCAGCCTGCGTCGGAAAAGCAGAAAGAGAATCAACTTTCAGAGAAACGCAACCCGATGTCATGCTGCGGTGGCCAATCACATAACCGGCAATCTAGAGCCAGCCATGAGGGAACTAAAGACGTCAGTTGTCACAATTAAGGGGCCATTTACGTGACGCTCCCACACAACTCTGTAGCGAATTGCCGCAACGCCTGATCTGGTACGAATGCAGCCTTGCAGTCTTCAGCTCCCTCACCTCCCCACCCACCACCCTACTTGTGGTAGACCAATAAATTCTCAACCTGTGGGAAACACTGCTATCTGGGGCAAGTGACGAAATCAGTCAGACAAACGAAACATATTAGTCACCTGCTCAAATAAACAAGTTACCAAAAAACCACTGCAGCGCAGGAAAAGGACTGCTCTGAATAGGAACATATGTATGTTCTCTCTGACCGACTGTGTTTTAGTGTTTGTCGTTCACAATCGCCAAGTTTAATCTTTTGATTCGTTTATTGGTGAAACTGGTTGGTTAAATTATCTGCAATAGTCTGGGTGATGTTTGCAGGGTATACGTTTTGTCTGACTCACTGTCACTTCTGTTCTGAAATGTTATATGTTATATGTCACACCTGTACCAATGAACAATGTACTTAAAGTTGTAAGCTGTAACTAACTGCACATTCAAACTATAGCAAAGCATCTACAGCACTGTTGCCCTGGTTGTAGCAGGTTTGCAGTGAGAAAGTTACCAACAAACCTGAACAGAATTGTGAATATTTACTAATGTTAGGTGGAAATAGCATCAGCATACTGTGAATATTACAGAAATTCACTTTGGTTCTTTTTCACAATAAACAAATACATGCATTGATAAAGAAAAACTGCCACTGAACTCCTCTTGCTTATAGGTGCAATATGGAAAAATATAGTTACAACAGACAGCCACCTGACTTCCCTGTCTCTCCAGCTAACTGCCGTTAAAATGAAAACCCCAGTGTTCCTGCACAAAACGTGTTAATGTGCTGCAGAACAAACCTCGCCTCCATGTGCACAAAAGCCTTACTGCTCTCGCAAGCAACACTGGAGCCAGACACACACATGGGGTGAGTGCATGAGTTAACATAACCTGAGACAAAGTGTGGGCCGAACAGCGTATCCCTGCGCCTCCAGCCCTCTGACGGACAATCTGAATTGAACTGAATTCCTCAGGGAACGAAGCCGTTTAAAGGTAAAGCAGAATATGACTTCAGGGGAGCCTGAACACTCTCAACAGCTCCAAGTGTACATTTTTACATATGGATATTGGTAATCGACTAATCTTAATAACAAGTGCATTAATGCACAGAAACACTCAACCACACTTTCCCCCAGTCTTGCAGAGAGCAGAATACAGCCAGCTTCGAGCTTCAAGAGGCGCAGCCCATGATGTGCGTTGCTTAGCAACACAGCCTTGTCATCAGCTAACTCCTTTTTACCAGTCACGACTAACACAAACACAGCTCATCATCTCTCTTCAGGCAGTCAGTAAATGCAGAACACTTACAGCTACACTACAACTCTACACTAAAACTCTTGAGGCAGTATATTTTGCAATAAAAAAAATTACATTACATAGCAACTACTATGTCACTGGCAACACCCTCATCAGGTAATACACAAGACTGATATTTATGGAAGACCCTGAAGGTTGATAGATATTCTGAGGGTCAATCTATGGCTACAAATGCATACCTTCATTCTTAAAGCATCAGTTGTGCACACTGTCTCACTGCTGATCACAACAAGGATTGAGAAGAAACTAAGGGTTGAACACTTGAAAGGAGAAAAAAGAGGGATGTTGAGGCACATTTGTAAAACTCACACATTCCACTGTCATTTAAGACATTTTACATTACTTGTATACATGTTTAAGGGAGCAGAGCTCTTCCAATCCCTTCCCTTCCACCTCCAGATTCACAGGCTTCGACTCAGCAAGGCCTCCAGACTATCTCTGCACATGTACAGACTCGTGTGGTTCGGTTTCATAGCAACAAGTGAAACAGGTCCCTGAAGCCGTCTTTTACATTGCTGACCCTACATAGTATCCAGTATGAAGAAGGGATAAACTGCAGTATATGGTCAGTGTTGCTTACATGTACCACTTGGCTGGTTAGATATCTTGAAATTAAGATTGACAAATTTAAGGCACCGCTGTACAAAAATGATCCGGCAGTTATTTTATATGAGACAGAAAAATGATAGAATGGTCTGTAAGTGTTGCTGTGATAGCACAAAGTGGAAAACACAATCAGTTCCCAGTACTCTGCATAAAGACAGTTTCAGCATGCTTAGCCACCACCACCTTTAAGAAGGCCCATCACTTCAAAACTACAAAACTGAGATGCTCTTGAACAGTGGCTACTGCAACACCTAATCAGTGTGAAGGGCATGTGAAGATTATCTGGGCCTAGAAATAACTTCTTCTTCTGAGCTGAAAAGCACAAAGACACACAAACATAAATGAGAGGTTATGACTATGCTTCAACATAACCAAGGGGACGTCATAGTAAACTGTCATCCAGGGCATGAAAAAAAAAACTAATATGATCTTATTTCCTTATTTACATTGATCAGATGATGGCACTATGCTCCCATCTCACTTTTAGACCACTGACAGCTCTACTGCTACAATAGGAAGACTGAATATTGGCTGATAATCATTACACTACACTTTTGTAGAGTTCACTGGTCATCTTACACACCAAAATCCCCCATATGCAACGGGTGACCTCTTCCAGTGTGTCACAAAGAAAGGCAGATGTGGCATTGTTAAAAAGTTTTTTTCTTTTTTTAAATCATATGGTCTAACTGTAAACGGCTTATGTTGCTGAACAAAACCCCCTAAAATATACATTCTGTGCATGCTTGGTTCATCATCTGCAGAGGGATTTTTAGCTGGTATCTTAGTAGACAGCCGTCTCCTGTACTCCTTATGTACACTTGCTATGGAAACGCACTGTAACAGTCATGCAGGAAGAAAGGTATCACTTGCAAGTCTTTTCAGTAATTTTTAAAAAGTATAAATTTAGCCAAATGCCATGTTAGAGTACTGGACACCTGGATCTTTGCATCTCTTAGTGTGTAGTTTCACAAACAGGCCAATCTCCCTCCGAAAAATCAGGATCATTGCCTTGCATCACAAACACATAAAATAAAGTTGCATCTATTCTATATAGTGTATGAACTAATTAATGCATGAATGAGGAAACAAATATCATGAATATGACTCCAGGTAACAACATGCTTCATACTTCCCCATTCTGTAAAGTATATTGCATGTCATAAACATTAAATTAAGTTCTAACTAACTTTGCTTATTTACTGTGAGCTCCTACTTAAATTCTTCCTCTTATCAAGTTGATTGGTGATTTTTTTAAGTAGAATTTCAACTTCTACAGACGCATCCAATTAATTATGTGTTTAACAGGTTGGAAACTAGAATAATTTCAAAGTAAAACCTGAAGAAATGGTCCCTTTAACAGGGGGATATTAACAGTAAGCAAAGAGAAAGTGAGGATTGAACTGAATGCTCATATTCAGCCAGTTTTACCTTGATTTAACAGCACACTACATGGATGTGCAACCAAAGCCAAACAGTGCATTGATCCCAATGACAGTAACATAGATTAAAGCTCCTGACCTGTTAAATGAACCTAGGTGGACTAGGTTATTGCATTCATGAGCTAACTAGTTGACACGTCAATAGAAAAGAACTGAAGTGCTTGATATCATTAGCATCAGCATCATGAGCTGAGAGGGATGAAATAGAGGAAGGTTAAACAAGATGACAGTAAAAGAGATAGAATACTTACAATACACGTTATAACATTACAGCTGCACACGACGTCACCTCTGTGATTTCATTTGGTTAGAGATAACCGGGTTGACATCCTTAGGCCCGAGTCGCGGTTAGCACACGCTAGCATGTTAGCCTGCTAGTGTACCGTTACTCTGCCAGCTGGAGAGTCAACATCTTAGCTACAGAAGCTAACCGGCCTACTTCGGTTCATCTGTTTTGGCACTGCATAGAGACTGACTAGATAGCTGTTATTGCAAGCTAACGCTGACTACCAAGCTTTAGTTAACGGTAGCTAACGTTACAGTGATGATAGCCAGCTCAGTGGCTCCTCAGGCTAACAGGAGTTAGCTTTAGCTGCTGAGCGGCTGCTAACAGAATACTAACGCGCTGGAACTTGAGATAAAGTTGACGATAATTTAATATTTCAGACGGAGGTGAAGCCACAGCAACACAACATTATTCTCTAGATAATGTGCACATGTATCAGTGCTGTCGTTGACTTGAGACGGTGCTCCTCTCACCTTGTTGCTGTCATCCTGCTCTGCTCTCCTCTCCTATCCTCGCCTGGAACACTTGTGTTTTGCTGCCATTGGCGCTGTCGCAGTTTGGTCCGGGTTGCCAGATATCGGGAGGGAAATAAGTAACCTAAGCGGCGAAAAGACACCGGGGTCACAACACCGTGACTTTCTCGTTACCGGCTACTTTATCAGAGGTTTCATCAACACGGGGCTTTTAGGATACTTTCGTTGTGACATTTCCCAGACCACTGAAAATAAATTAATTAATAAACTGAGTCTTGCAAACAAGCAAGGAAAGATTTGTCATAGATTCCAACTGAGGTACTTAAAATGGGAATAACTTGATTATGAGTAAATTCTAATTAAATAATACCTCAATAATAGTAATAATAATAGCACAATAGCTAAACCTATACCCTGTACTCTGAGTGACTTGCTCCAAACTACTAACTAATTCCCATTCAGTTTACAGATACAGAAGCTTGATCTAGCAGATCATAGTAGTCATATTAAAATAAATGATGCATATAATGCACATACAAGACAGGTGCCAGTGATTTCTAAATTGTGTGCTAGCAGCTTGGCATCCACTCCCAGCAATGACAGTCCTGGATTTGAACCAGACTATACACGTTTTTCTCAGGTGCTCTGGTATGGTGACCAGGTGTCACACACTGCACAGCATTTTTTATCCCAGTTGTTGTTGACCCACATATTGAGACAATGTCCCACATTTTCTTTGGCTCTAGTTTTTCAAAAGTCAAACCATTGCAGAACAGACGCTTTTTAAAAATCAGGTTTTTATCCAATGGCTGTGAAGAAAGCAGGGAAGGCTGTCATCACAGGGTTGTATTTCCTGTCAATCAAACTGCGCACACCTGGGTCAAGTGCAGGTTGACCTGTCGTCGTCTTTGCTATGCTATGCCGGGGAAAATTGCGAGTCACCACAAAGTCACAAACTACGCAGATTTAGGGGCAAATATGATGGAAAACTACCACAAAGAAAACGAAATGCAACTACAACAAAGGCTACTTAGAAGTGGGTGAAACTTGCAATTTTTTTGCAAACATTTCTAGTTATTTTTCAATTTCACATGGAAGGAATAGGACATGGAGCTAAAAAGTACATGTGAGTCTCACATGAAACATCTGGCTCAAAAAAATATATGCCGATCAATAGATGCATTCAGGTAAAGCATAGAGATGTTACGAGGTAAGGGGCAGAATAGAAATGTTTATTTTTTAAGTTTAAGGACCTCACAGCATTGGTAACATGTCCCACATTGTCCCACACAAACATTCTCTTTGTCCCACATATCATTTGTTGGGATTTGGTCACCCTATGCTCAGGTGAACTTGAAACTCTAAACTGCTTATAGGTGTCAGTGTGAATGTGTCTGCCCATGTTTAAGCGCTACAACAGATTTGTCAAGGTTTCCCTGTCTCAGCTCCCCCATAATGTGAACAAGTGAGAGAAAATGAAAAAAAAGAAAATGGAAAAAATGATGTCTTGTCGTATTTACTTTAGTATAAGGCAGTGTTCTACTCTGACAAAACAGTAACAGATTTTCAAGGGTAATCCCCTAATGTAACATGGCTGTAACTTAACAATAAAAAAATATCCAAAAGAAAACTCACACAAAAAATAATATTGCCAATTTGTAATAACCATTCTGAATACAATGTTACAGTGTACAAATAGCTGAGAATATAAATACAAATCATTTGACATTTGTTCAATACTACACTATAAAAAACTACATCATCTGACAGTTTAACCTCTGACTGATCACACATTAAATGCACAAGAAAATGATACCAGTTTATCTTTCGACATATCATTTCAAAATCAAACTACGTTTTCATTCCACAAGCGTACAGTAATGGAGCGCATCATTTCAGTAAGATTTTTAAACTTTACAGGTGGTCAAGCTGTTGGAAAATGGAAAACAACAGCCACGGTAAGGCCAAATCGGCTAAAGCAATCACACAGTAAATTTGAGACTATTAGGTACAGCTAGTTTCTTTTTCCTTGATTTGTTATCCTCTACCGTTTTATAGATATTTGAATCTGGCAACGTTTTATATAAAGCACTTTCATACACAGGGTAACTGCATGTGAAAAGTGCTATATTAAGCACAAGCCTTGTAAAGCTATCTACAGTGTGTAAATCAAGTGGCAGCTGAGGTTCCGTTGGTACATTTCCTATACATGCTTATCCTGAGGGGAAGAACTAGCTGTTAGATGTTTGGAGATTAAGCCAAACACAATAACAGCTTAATGTATTTCAAATAAACCCCATGAAGGTATCAGCAGACATGTTTGAGATTGTGGATTGAGCTACTCCTCCATGTGAAATGTGATATTCTCTTGTTGTTTCCTAAACCCAATCTGTCCTGAAATGTGGTAAACCAAGAAAACAGCTAGAAACAGTAAATTTGAGCATCATGACAGGCCAACATAAAGCTAACTGGAGTAAGCTTCTCTTTACTGGAGTAAATAGAGGCTGTGAAAAAGCAGTAAACACAAACATAAGCCGGCACTTAAAGCATAAGCATGTGTTTCGGGCCAATAGGCAAAGTAAGCAAGACTTGCCCTGTTTGGCTTTGCTATGGAAACCAGGCTAATGAATACCAATTAAATAAAAGTGTGGCATTACTACTGAGACCTGGACACTGAGGCTACATATGGGTATGAACATTATAGTAAAATTCAATAGCTTAATGAGATGAATCTGTGAGCATTTTCAGTGCAAATGAAACTATTTACTTGCTTAAAACACTTTCAACAGACTGAAATGGCCTGTGTGACACAAGCAACCGTTGCTGTGGAAATGCAGAAAATCTAGGGCTGCCCATAATACTATTTTTTTGGGCTTCGAAGCTTTGGTGAGAAATATTTGAAGGTATTCGCAGAGCAGGGTAGTGTGGCGCGGCAAGCTGACATGTTCTTCTGTCTGTCTGTCTCCATCTCCCTTGTTCAGTGCCTGTACACACACGCACCTCTACACAAAACAAACCATCTGAGAATAAGTAATAATAATTAAAGTTGAATATGAATAATGTTGTGGGATTATTCCTTATTTCATGAGCTATTTTGGTATTTATACTTTATTATTACACGGGTTTGTTGAATACTCGATTCTGATTGGTCAATCATGGCGTTCTACGGTCTGTTATTTCTTTATAGCAGACCGTTGCTATGGGCGCAGTTCTGATGTCGGACCGTTTTTGTGTCAAATTATTGATTTCTTAAGTAAATAGCCGTGTAATAAACGGGATAATGTACAGCTAGCGGGTCATTGTTGTGAAATAAACCCCTTCAGGACGATGACAGACCCCTTCGCTTTGCGTTCGGGTGAAGCATCGCCCTGTCGGGGTTTCTTTCATAACAATGACCGGCTCGCTGTACATTATCTCTTACTTATTACATACTTATATATATTTTTTAAAATCCGAAGCATACGAATAGTGATTTGGAGGTCAAATACCATGGCAACGGTCGAAGCTTCAAAGCTTTGACGCATTCGGGTCAGCCCTAAGAAAATCCCTTTTGACTTCCGAATGAGACAGCCATGTACTAGACACAGCATGATGGCACACTCTACATTTCAGAATAATTTCAAACTTCAATTCATGTCCCGTCTCTCACAGTGTACAACAACTTTTCAAATGAATCCGTTGTGCAAGTAAAAAATAAGCAACAATTACTCCTTTGGATGTAACATAAAATAAGCACTCATTAGCACATACTGTATACATGTGATTTCAATGCAGAGAGCCTTTCAATTAAAGGTCGCCTCGGGGAGGTTGTTGCAGGCCACATCCCTGGGTGAGGACGGCCATTTCATCTTTAGACACACCTGCGTTCAGAGGACTCCCAGTATGAGATGTCCCTTCCCTGTTAGCCACCGGTCTGCTTTTACCACACTGATTATAGGATTGCAAATTGGTGGCGGCTTTACAAAAAACCTCATCAACATCATCTGATTCGTCGTCCATCATTCCAGGATAAACGAAGGTGCTGTGAGGTAAATCTGACTGAGATGGAGGGTGATGCTGCCTGTTGTACAGCTCTGCATTCTGTGATATTAAATCTCTGTCTGACACCTTCGAGCAAAGTTGTGATTTACTGTTGGGGCAATCACTGCTGGACGAACTGGAAAATATTTTGCGCTTCACTTGGGATTGACTCTGAACTTTGTCAGTGAATCCCCCGTCTGTCAGAGGAAGGCTTAAAGACATTTCTGACCTTGTTTGCCACGATAAGGCCATAATGCTGCTACTGTCTCTAACCTCGGACGCAGACACGAGTACATTCTTTTTGTAATATGCTGAGGAATCTCTTTCAGAGTCCTGTTCGGTTTGAGGACGAGAAACGATAGCAGCTCTGTTCTCTCTGTATACGTCAGGCATCTTCAACTCAAGGCTTTCTGTGTCCAGAGACCTACTTCTCCTGTCCAGAGACAATGGATTAGGCATGGACTGACTGACTCTTGTAAGGCCTAGGTGCCGTGGCAGAGTAGCAATTGCCCATGTGTTACTGATCATGTTCTGCTCATACAGGTCTAACATTTGATAGTCACATTCAGCAAACGCATCTTTTTGTAAGTAGCTCTCTTCAAACTCCTGATAGGGCGATGAAATGTCCTCCTCCAGCTCCATGTGAATCTGCTCGTCGTATTCCCCCTCGTTATGCATATCCACTACATCAAATGTGACTATGGTAGGTAAGGCCTGCATGTTTGGGGTGAAGGCAGAGTTTGTCTCCAAATCGTCCGCGTTGTTGTGCAAGTTGCTCAGCATCTGAGATTGTTTTGTGTAGTCCACAAGTGCTTGAGAGAAACACACAGTTTGTCCATCATCCAAGTCATTGTTGTCATCTGGAGATGGAGAATTGATGTTTTTGTATGGTAAAGCCACAGGCTTGTTTTCCTCCAGATGTTGCTCTTTGGGTTCACAAAATGTTTCAAAATCGGGGTCGGATGTGCTTCCGAATGATACGCTGCTGTGCCTTTTCTCACAATCAGCATTTATGGATTTTGTTCTTTTTTCGGTGGAAGCATTTCCTTTTTCATCAAATACATCTGACGGGTTATTCTTGTTGCCCGATGCTTGTGATTTTGAATTCAAATTACAATTTTTATTTGTGCCGATTTCCTGCCGACTGACCGGATTTTGTGCCAACTCCGAGGATTTACCGCATGTGCTCGGCATCTCTAGAAAATCGCCAACTCTGTACAGTTCAGCACTTATTTGTAATCTATTCATGTCTGGAACGAAGACGGAATCTGTCACATCAACACATGGCTCACTTAAATACTCGCATTGTTTTGAACTGGGCAGCTTTGATTTGTTTTCATAATGTGGACTGATGAGGCTCTCGTCAGGTGCAAAAAGTTCATAGAGGGCATCGCCGCTGTAGCTGTCCCTGGGTAATCTCTCTGCCCTTAGTCTGTCAGCTTTTTCCTGTCCATCATCTGGCCCCGGGGTCGTTGAATCATAGTAGCCCTCGTCGCTGTTTGGAACTGATTCTTGATGCTCGCTTTGAGGAGTTAACACATCAGCAATTGAAGAAGTGTCCATGCCACTGGCTTGCTGTGCACTGTTACTGTTCAGCAAGTCCATATTGTGAGAACTTGACAGGTCAGCAGTCAAATCTGTGTGTTCTTGGTTGCAAGTACAGCAAATTTCCTCTGACACACTATTTCCCCAGAAATCACACTCCTCGTCCAGATCTTCGGGGGAGGCCATTTCTTCGCCGCCGCCCTGATACGTAAGATAACAAGAGGCCCTCTTTCCTCCATTCCTGCTCCTCTCTCCAGAAACCGTGCTCTCTGTGATGCTGTCGTCTTCTTGATCTGCAATAATGTCCCCGCAGCCAGTGAGCGAATCAAAGCTCTTCAATGACGCAACGTCTCCATAAATCAGGTTCAGCTGATCCGACGAGCCAGCAGGTGTTTCGGACTTCAACGCGGGCTCAGACATCGTCTGAAGTTTCAGACAAGGCTCGCTGTGTCCTCTGGAACTCTCCTTCAATTCGCTGGACATCACAGCCATCAGACTAATTTCCTCATCACAAATCTCATCGTCAAGCTCGGACTTTGGGCTGTCTTGCTCCACACTCTTCTCTGATGGCAGCTCAATACATTCAGCACCAATGGAAATATCACATACAACATCTGCAAAGTCAGGCACATCAGGTTCAGATCCCAGGCACTCTGTGACATACTGGTTGGCGTTGTCCGGGACAACAGGCACCTCTTTCTTGCAGCGAGGAGAGGACATTGCGATCATTTCGGTTTTATCCGATCCAGCATTTCTATGGTTTCTGTGATACTTAAAACTTTGAAAAAGACTCCTAAAACCCCTTTTCTGCCGGGTAAGAGTCAGTGATTTCTGGTCAGCAGCGTGGTGACTACATTCATTGTGGCAGCTACTGTGGAGCTCTCCAGCACAGTCCCTCTGGCCGCGGTACTCAAAATCTCCAGCTGAGGTGTAGCGACTGCTCAGATTGTCATCATGACTAACCTTACTTATCCCATCATGCGTTCTGCTTTTGTTGATTCCTTTCTTAGAAGACCACTTGTTCGGATTTTTACTCCTTCCTCCAAAGAAACTAGGCAAAATACAGATGCCTTTACGAACTCCGAAAAACGTCAGGGCAGTCCTCCGAAATTTTCCAGATTTCTGGGATTTCACCGCAGCGTTCATCGTTTCCGGCTGAGGCTCTTCCGTGATGTCATCGGGGCCACATGGGGAATTCTGTGCAGAGCCTGAAGCCAAACCCTTGGTGTCGCTCGGTAGCTCATCTACCTTACGAGAAGACATGGCTACCACGTTTACAAAAGCAGTCCAATGGAAGGTATAGTAGCTGAATCTTCTAAATCAGCCGATAGGATCATTGCAGAGAATGTGTCTTCCATCTGATATGAGCCCTGTAATGAGAAAGTTGAGACGAAAAATCAATGATCAATTGAAATGTAACATCTGCCACATTGATATGAAGCATTCACATTGCAGACTCTGAATATTTCCACTCATCGGTGTCCTCTGTATCACTGAGCCCATCAGCCTTTTTACTTTTGTCATCTACAGGTGTATTTTGACATACCAAGATGTAAGAAGACAATTTTGCTTCTTAGTGTGCTATAGGGTCAGCCTACTGGAGGTGAGAGTCATTGTTCTGTAAGCTAAAATTACTCAACCGTATATGCATAAAAAATAAATCTTTACTTCATATTTTTTGAACATGTTCTCAGAGTGGGAATTTGTAATAATTTCACCCGAACACAAACCCTGACTTTTCCGCCCCACTTACGATTGTTATGCCTCTGTGGTTTTTTGTTGTCTTGGTTGCTTTCTTTTTATTCTGTATTATTTTGCTGCATTTTTGACATAGTTTATTGCTGACTTAGATCTAAGGCTCACTCTCTATTAAGTAATTTGAGCCATTCTTTTGTGAAAAGGAAGAAAAGCCATATAAATAAATGTAAGAATGTTTATGCAATATTACTTCCACTTTGGCTTGGTGTCTGGTTAAAAGGTAAAACAAAAAAAAGCTGAAATTAGCTTAAACTCATTTACATCATCAATATAAAACTTATATGCCTAAGCAACTTAGTGCATTTATTTTTTCATTTTTACATATACACCCTATACTCATACTGAATGTATTGTCTTTGTATTGGATATTTGTGCGTTTTGTTTATATTTCTGCAAGTATGTTATGCATATATTGTGTTGTGGGAGGATAAAACTAAACTAAACCAATAAACATTATAGTAATGTATATCTTAACATAGGTGCATGCCAGAGAAATACAGACTACGGTAAAACTATTCAGTGCATTTATGTTTAATAGCACAATTAAATATAACCGTGACTGATTGAACGTTAATCAAAGATGAAATAAAACCCAAGATAGTGACTTGTATTGTGATGTAAAAGCCCAGGTGATAAAGCAACAGGCTACAACTGTAACGTCGCTCTGCCACAGTAATAAAGACCAGCAGTGGGTCACACATTCTCCAAAATGTGCTTTAAATGAGAGCCTTAGCAAAGAGAATAGGCTGTAGCCAACACTGAATTCACTTCAGCTAACAGACCAAGTCTGAGACGTCAGTTTCCATGTGAAACCAAACTAAATGGCACACTAGCTCCTGGAGCTAGCTGGGTTGTAACGTAAACAAACTTACCAACTAACGCCAGAATCCTGCAGCACGGAGCTGGAGCTGGTTCCTCAACCAGGAGACCTGGTTACCTCTCAAAGCATGCTTTCTGCTTTCTGCTTTCTGCTTTCTGCTAACGCCGACTCCAACTTTGGCTTACAGCATGTGTCGACTCGGGCCCAGGAGTAACGTTAGCTTTCACCACATACGGTTTCATTTGTTTGCAGCCACCGTTATCTAGCTAGCTACCGTTAGCTTTAGCTAACACCGTTAACCTCCACTCACCAGTGTTAGTGTCTGTACTGGGAGTGTGACAGTGTCTAGCGGTGGGACACGTTCAACCACACCGCAGCGAGACTGTGTGGTAGAAACACGTAGACCAGCTACACACCTGTCTGATTCATGTGTCTAGTTTAGCCATGCATGTCCATTATGCTGGAGATCATCACAAAAGCTCCAGCGTTTAAATGTTGGATGATGACTTCCTCTCCAGACTCACCTCATTTACCCAAAGCTCCTTGCGTGACGTAACCCTCCTCTCGGCGCACGCTAGTGACGCAACATGTGTGTAACGTGTATTTTATAACAATAATAATGGTGATAATGACAATAATAATAATATAACAATAATAACCATTATAACAATAATAAGAACAATACTAGTAATAATAATAATAATACAATTAGAAATATAATATATAGTCCGGAAAAAAACATAATTGCGTGCTTAATAAAATTTAACCCCACTATTATAAATAGATTTTTTTGAAACAAAGAAGTGGATGGAGAGTTCCTTCTATGCATTCCAAAATATGTGTTGCTATTTTATTTCTATTTTATTTCTACTTTTATCTATATGTTTAACACAATGTATTACATATTTTCCTCTATGGGAAAGGGAACCTTGATGAGGTGGGGTCTTTTTCATTTGTTTAGGTGTAATTAAATAATAATGTTGATTGGTGTGTCATCTGTTAATTAAGGAAAATGCCTTTACACATTTTTAAAAAATATATATAAACTTTATTTATACTTATCAGAGCATAGAAAATTGAAAATGCCAAGGGGGGGAGGGGACGGACGGACACATACACGACAAAAAGACATAATTAAATAAATAACCAAAACACAATAAATTAAAAATGTAAGGAAATGGGGTTGAAATGATATCTGTAGAGGAAATTATTTCAATATAATTTTTGACATTGTTCATAATGATGGTTTGCTTTTGTTGAATTTTGACTCATGGATGTGATGTTTAGCTGGAAGCAAAATAAGATTAGTCACAAAAAAGAGTCAGAGGCCTCCTCTCTCTTAAAATCAATAAAACCAAAGATAACATTTCCAAACCTCAAGGAGGTTTGTTGGGATGTACGGGAAAACAATGTCTATGACTTGTTTCCAGAATCTCTTGTAGTAATCACAGTACCAAAACAAGTGAAAAGATCTTCAATATGAAGGTCACAGAAGGAGCAGAAGAGGGAGATAGCTCAGGATGGATCATTTTGGTTTATGATATATAATGAGGGAGAGAAATATATATAAAAAATGTCATCATTAAAATATTTGTCTTATTTACACTCACAATTACTATACATACAGCAAGTCTCACATTTTTTTCTTTACAGTGAAGCAATGATTATGCCCTTTTCAGTATTTGGTAAAACATTATGCTACAGTAAAAATCCTCGTGATATAGTGCACAGTCTGGTATTATTTACAATATTGATCTACTGATAGAGAAAGGTTTACAGTGCAATTTTGTGTTTCCACCCCTCAGACAAGCATCTAACTTACTTACTCTTGTACTTTTATTTCAATACTGTTTTTCAAAGTGCTTTTAGATTGTTTTTGGTCCTCTTCATATATGTCCTCTTCGCTGGTGTTATTGTTGGTCTTCCTGATTTTTTTCAGCATGCATGTTCCATTTATGTTTTTGACTGCCGCACATCTGTCCACTCCATTTTTGTGCTTTGCAGCGCCTGAGTCTTCTTCTCATCCACCTGCACGTAATCCACTCTGTGGTCATCAACAAGATAGGGCTTCTGCTGGACATGGAGAGGGAGAGATGAGGAGACACTGAGTGATACGTTTCCAAAATGAACGTGGCTCTGCTTTACTTGTACGAACAATAATCATGTTGCATATTGTAATGATATACTCCTTCTCAGTGTGGGCTGGCTGAGCTGAAGTAAGTTTAAAAAAATGAGTAACCAATTTGAAATTTCTTTGGAATTACTGCCAAACTACCCAAATATTTAACTCAATCGTTATCAAAAAAGGCCTTTATTATAAACATTATTTAATAATGATATGCTAAAATAGCATAAAATTGTTAAAATAGGGCCCTTAGGCTTGAGAAGCGGCTGTGCGCTGCTCTTCATCGGAGGTGGAAAACCAAAACTAATAGAAGACAAATCTGATCAGGCACAAATCTCACCATTGTGTGACTTATTGTCTACACAAATGTAACCTGGTAGCTAATGTAATGATTCAGGGAGTTTTTTAAAGAAATTTCAAAGAAGTTATTTGATAATTATAATCCATTTACCAGCAGACATGGAAATAAAGCCTATCAATTCACTTTGTATTCTTTTCCTGGAAATATATTAAATAAATTACCAGCTATTTATTACTGCTTATTAGGAAATAGCGTAATATAATTATTAAATAATATTTATAATAGATATAAAATGATAATAATAAAATTCCAGAGGCAAGTCCCAAGTCAAGACAGCCAAACAAAGTAATTTTTGACACATTTTGAGGTAAATATTGGGGTAATTTGGCAGTAATTCCAAAGAAATTCCAAATAGGTTACTTTCTAATTATCACCTAATTACCATGAGATTTGCGGACCTGTAAAATAAAATGTTACCAAAATGTATTTTACAATGTCAAAGATCATTCATGTGTGGTGTTAGCTGTCCGTTCTCTCCTACATCAACAATGTCAGAGTATCAATATCCAGTTTAGAAAAATGAAGACCGTCCACAGAGGCTACAGTTGCACAGCGGAGTTTGTACTTAAATATGGAAGATATTATTTTAATTTCTGTCATTGATCTGATCAGAACATACCTTCTGCACAGGAGAGGGGGACGCAGAATTGAAATCCAGTGACAAATAGTCAAGGTTGGATCTTCTCGCCCAGGGTTGAATGGCTCCATCAAAGGTGAGAAAGAAACTTTGCCTTGACTCCTGTCAGAGAAAGAAATGGATGAAGTTCAATCATCACTGTTCCCAGGTAAAAATGATCTGAGATACCTTCAGTATAAGTTATTTTCACATGTGCTGCGTTATCAGTAAATCAATCATTAAATAAAAAGGTGGCCTTAGACTGTCCATTTTCAGATTGAGTTTAGAAAAAAAACAGGAAAATCCTAAAGTGCATCCACTTGCAGCCTGTCAGCATGTTTTTGTACAACAGGAGATACAGTACATGACTAATATGCTTCCCTCATGACTCTATGACTTTATTCCAGGAAAATCAATTAAATATGCACAATTTCCAGGAACAGCCTCATACAGCATCACACTTTTAAAAGGTCACTCCCTAGAAGGTCCTCAACGCGATTACAGTTTGCTGAGCAGAATATTTTAGAATCACGTAGTCACTACCCACACCTACATTTTTAGCTGTGCGGAGATTCAAGCGCATTTCTCTGCTCACAAACGGTCCTACAATTATAACAATGTCAGACTTTGTTCCTTGAGTGATTTCCAGAAATATCTAGAAATTTGTTTTGACTACATACAGTTGATAATAAAAAAAGTCAATAGTAAATTAAAGATTTCTGCCCACATGATGAATATTAAAACAGTTTTATATTGCAGTGTTTAGGCAGCAGATCTGCAATAATATCACCATATGATCACACACAGATTACATATTGTGGGGGGAAATGCAATCAAATTGTACGTGAAAAGTGGATGATTCATTATGTTGATACAAGCTACGTGACAAAGGGAGGTGAAAATATCTTTATGGTGCATTATAGGAAACACAGAAATGCACAGTAAAAAGGCCTCCTGTCTCTGAATTGAGTCAGGCTATACATTACATCGGTGCTGTAGACAAGACCACCTAAACCAAGACCAAGTCATGACCAAGACCAGAGTGTAACGAGACCGAGACGAGACAAGGCTTTTTGACGGGTTGAGACCAAGTCAAGACCAGACCAGTGTGAGTCCCACACAGCATGACACACTTAAGATAAAATGTGGAACATGCCTCAAATTGATCGAAAAGATCCACATTCCCATAAAAACACCCACAGAAAAAAAATGAAGACTCCTCTTCATTCACCTCTTTAATTGCCATATACACTGTGTGTGTGTATGTATATATAAGTGTACCATGATGTCTTGATAAAAGAATCAAACAGCATTGCAGAGGTGAATTTTATGTGTGGGAATGTTCCTTTGTTTTCTTTGAGCAATCACAGTAATGATGTTAACAAATAAATCAGACAATGCACAGGCAATTTAGTGATATCCACGCAGTCATGGTCTTGAAATAAAATCCACAGTCCTCTTTGTCTGGGACCGAGACAAGAACGAGTAAAAATGCGGTTAATTCCGAGACGAGTGGTCTTGAGACCGTTCTCGAGTACTACAACACTGCACTACATATGTATTGTTTTAAATGTGTTTAAGATTTACCATTGCAGTGCAGTTTGTGTCTTCATCTCTTGGATTGTCTCCGTTCTCAAGTCTTCTGTCAAGAGGTGAACAGTTCTCTGAAAAGCTGCAATTACACAATAAAAACAAGAATTTATGTCAGACTAGCAACCAGCTATGAAGTTTTACAAACAGAAACCAAGAAGCAAAACAGGATTTCTATCGATACCTTCAGATGCGGCATTATGCTAATAAAAAGATGAAAAAATATAACACAGCCAAGGACGGGTTTGATAGAAATCTTTAAAAAAGCATACAACTCAAATACTGTTAAAATCATTTAATGTATGTATAAAGGGCTATTAAATCTTAAAATACAACATTGTATAATAATTGTGTATAATAAAACAAAATGGAAGAAGGAAGTAGAGATAATCATATCTGAGGTAGAATGGACAACAATATGGTTGTATCAATGGAAATGTACCAGCTCCCAAAATTGGAGGGAGTTTATTTGGAAAAGTCTGATAAGGTATTTTGTTACACCTTCTCGGAAATCCCACTATGATGGTAATTTCCCAGCTTGCTGGAGAAATTGTGGAAAATGTAAATGCACATCAGTACCATGTTTTCTGGGATTGATCTGTTATTTAAGATTATTGGAAAGAGATTCATAATGCCTTACAAGATATTTTCAGATGTCATGTTCCCCTGGAGAGTATGACTTTATTTTTTGGACATATTCCTCAAGAATGGTTGAAAAGAGACAAATATTTATTAAATATATTGCTGGTAGCTGGTAAAAACATTGTTGCGAAGTGTCAATAAAAATATAATAAAAAGAAAAAAGAAACTGAGAAGCAGGATATTACCCTTGAGCTGCATATTTTTAACCAAGGTAAATATGAAATTTAAATTGTCATAATTTAAAAGGTTAAATCTGAATTTTAATGATAAAATGGCTGTCCCATAACTGACACACGTGAATTGAACCTGCTATTACACTTTGTGGATAAAGAGACTTTTTTTTCCTCTCACCATGATTCAGTCATTGCTCTGCTCAAAGGAAGATGAGTGGGGCACTCTGTGATTGTAGAGAGGCCTCTCAAGTCAAGAGGTGGAGGTCGAACTGTGAACCCAGAAAAGGACAAAGTTACTGGATCGGTTGTAATTCTGTAATGTGCAACGGAAAGGCCAGCTTTCAAAGGGTGACGCGTAGCAAAGATGATTGTGTGGAAAAAAAAATATGTGTATCTGATATCTGCGTGAATCCTGTACTGACATTTCCTTAGCACAGCCAGGCGGAGGACTGGTGTTTTCCACACAATGTCAAAATAAATGTAACATGAACCAATCAGGACTGTTATGACACACACCTCTCCTCAGGCGAGGCTTGAGATGCCGGTGAATTGGAGGCGGCGCGAGATCCCCGGGTTGACCCATCAGTCTGCTGAAAGTCGCGGGGGCCTCATCGTTGCAGTTTGGATTGAGGAAACTGAACTTCATGGGGCTCATGGGGATGTAGCCGTCGCATTCAATGGTGGCAAGGGAGGGAGACGGGGACGCCATGGGGACATATGACTCATCCTGGTAGCTCTGAACCTGTGTGGTATTTAAACAAAGCGGCTGAAACACAAAGCAACAGGAGGTCATCTTGACATTTTGGTACACATTCTTAGTACAACCCCTCGGGGTGCTAAAGTTGTACATTTTCTTCTTTCTTGTTGTAAAACTTTTTTTAAAAGAATAGTTCTACATTTTGATGAGTTAGATGAGAGGATCGATACCGCTCTCTACGTCTGTACGGTAAATATGAAGCTACACCAAGCGGCTACTTAGCACAAAGACTAGAAACAGTGGGAAACAGCTAGCCTGGCTTTGTCTAACGGTAACCAAGTCTGCCTACCAGCAGCTCTAAAGCTCACCAATTAACACGTTATGTCTTGTTTGTTTAATCTGTACAAAAACGAAAGCTGAAAGTCATGGGTGGTTATGTTTTGTTATGTGCTGGACTATTTCTTGGCCAGATTCACTGACTTCCCGGTGTGTCACTGTAAGGTTGCCGTGGCAACCAGCGAAGACTCCACGTAGTGATATTTTTATAACTAGGATGGCGAAGGCATGACCCGCCCTACTCTGCCTCTGATCTGAGCCTCTGACCCTGATATTCTTACCTTAACCCTAACCAATCTCACTCCTCATGCCTAAGCCTAACCAACCCAACCAACGGAGGCAACGAGTACGAGCCAATCAGAGGCAGCATAGGGCAGGTCATGACTTTGCCATCCTAAACCCTAAACAATGTCTCTCCTCATGCCTAAACCTAACCAATCCAACTAACAAAGGCAGCGAGTACTAGCCAATCAGAGGCAGAGTATGGTGGGCCATGCCTTCGCTATAGCAAGATTCATAATTGAGCATCCCGGCTGTAGCGTTACCACCAGCAGAAACTCTGGGAAGTTACTGTGCCTGTTTTACAGATTAAACAAATAGGATACTGTTTCCAGTCTTTGTGCTAAGCTAAGCTAACTGTCTCCTGACTGTGGCTTCATATTTAAGGGACAGAGTGATGAGTGGTATCAATCTTCTCATCTAATTCTCGCCAAGAAAGCGAATGAGCATATTTCCCTAAATGTCAAACTATTCCATAAGCATGAGGTTTTATTTCAGCAAGATCTTGATTGAGAAAATGTTTTGTTTTTTCTGCTGTTGATGATTCTCTTACCAGATTTAGACTCTGCCTCCTGTTCCTCGCAGATCTGCTATCAGCATCTCCTAAAAAAAAATTTATGATTGCATAATGACATTAGTTTCATTCTCGACCCTTACACTCAGCTATTGTCGACATTAATCCGTATGCTGCCCCATCATAATAGCACATAATAATAGTTTGTGTATTATGCATACTGTGAGACAGCCGTCCTATTGAGGACATACCTATTCTGAAGTGGTCCAGGCTTGACAAAGAGGTCCTCCGGAGACATAACGCAGCATTGTTTGTGAAATGCCGTGCACCTGTTGCCCGCGGCCTGTGAGCTCCTTCATCACTTTGCTGCTCTGACAAGTAATTAGACTTGGGTGGCAGCGGAGGAGCCGTGTGTCTGTCACTCGTCGCCTCGAACGACGCAGAAGAATACAGTTTGTCGAACTGGAAGACACTTGTGGCACAGTGACTCAGCGGAGAGGAAGAGGACGACGGCAAAGCCCCGGAGGTGCACGGAGCGCTGAAAGGAGGGTTGGTCAACCTTCCGTGGAGGAAAAGAGACGGACTGTGGCTGGCGTGGAAGATGGAGGACGAAGAGGAGTCGGTGAAAAGAGGCGAGGGGACGATGTCCTTGACAGCGTCGTCTGATGACTTCTGCTCCAGAGAGATCTCAGAGTTTGAACAGCTGTCGTATCTATGCAAAAAATGAAAACATCGTATTTGTTAAACATGAATTACTGCCATCATTTTGTCTTGTGTCAAAGGTTTTAACAGATTGTACATACCTACTAGTGCTCACACTGCCCGTCTCACACTGTGAGAGAAATAGGTAGTCCAGTGGGTGACCGGATTCTGGTTGGCTTGATACAGACACTCGATCAGAGCTGTCAGGTGACGGATGAAGGGGGGGAGGTGTGTGAGGAAAGCCTTCTTCTGAGCTCTCTGTTGAGAACAAGCAGAGACAGAGATCATGACGTTTCTGAAATGTTACAACCACTATAAGAACCATCATGCTGACACCAAGGGCCAGCTGAAACATGCAAACCATACACAAACAGAGGTTTCTCCCAGGAGACTGTACTCAAATTTACGATATGCTGTAAACGGAGCGGGTGAATTTGAAAAGACGAATGGTATTTTTTTTTTTGCAGGCACCTTGAAATTGGAGCCCCGTTCCCTCTTTTGTTTATATGTCCTCCAATCTTTTAGTCAGATTGGCTCTCGCTCAGAAATGTGTTTCATTCCATTTCACTCAAGGCCGCGGAGTCAAGGCTCTCGCTGCAGAAACCATGTTGGGGAGGGGGGGAGAAATCCCAAAGTCTTTGCATGTTCTCATGAAACATTTGCTACTCTTAATAGACGTCTGTGCTCTCCTGTGGGTGTAGAACAACCTTTTATATTCTTTTGCAAAAGTCATGAGGTGCCATCGCACAGAAGTCTTTTGAGATCCAGGCAGTCCTATTCTTTCAAAACCCTTGGTTGAAGCTACATTATCTGTATCACAGTGTTTATTGTGTGGAATCTAGTTTTGCATTATAATCGACTACTTGTGTGTGTTTTCCTGAGAGCATACATGATTTAAGGTAACATGCAGGGCAGCGTGTCAACAACATCTCCTTCACACAGATGACAGTGTTCCAACAGACGTCTCCTCACTAATTATCCCTGCTTTCACTGGAGGCAACAGTAAAGCAGAAGGTCAAAGCATCATCACCCTGACAATAGAGTGATAGAGTTGGTAATAAAAGCAACGCTTAGTGATAGAAAGATGACATTTAATTCTGTGCAGCCCCAAAGCATGTTCACGGAAGTGACACAAAGATCTCATTATTTATCTGTTCATTTGGATGGGACCTCAGCTCCCTGTTGATCTGCTGTTATCTCCTCTAATACAGCTGCAACGTGAGGCTGCGTGACAGGCAAGTAGCAACTTGCATCTTCAGTCTGATATGCGGTCACGTTTTGTCTACCTTGCTTGACTCATCTAAATTAATTTCCATTACAGAGGAGTTGTGTGAAAAACTGTAGTTAAAATATTTCTATATTTATAATGTTAATATTTTAAAATAATGCAATATTTACTTGTTGTTGTTGTTGCTGCTGCTGTAGAAAGACGACCAGATATGATTTGTATCAAAGGGTTTTAACCACATGACCACGTGACATTTTGTAGATTTGGGAGCTCACTTATTGAGAAATCTATCTGTAAAGTGCACAGCTCTGTATCAGGCACACTGTGCTAAAACAGATTTTTCAGCTGATAAAATGTTTGAAGCCTGGATCATTCAGATAGATGGTAAATTACTTACATTTTCCCTTAGGTGTTTTTAAATGTAGATAAAACACACCCCACTCTACCACTTTGTTGAAAATAATGCAAAACACTAGGACACCGTGGAAATATTCCAGATGTTTTGTGCATCATTTTATAAATGCTGCCTGAAACTGGTATCTTTAGAATCATTGGGAACTCCATTCAAATTAAAAATGTGTAAAAAAATGTAGTAATGAACAAACCTGTGAGTATGGCAGATTTACATATTCTCAGCTAAACCTGCATTGTACATTTTGTAGCAAGATATAACAAATTTGAGGACTTTAAAGGTGCTAAATGCGAGATTGGGAACATTTCTATTGCCTCCGCACATCTCTCAACATGGCGACGGCTGAACCGGCGGCTCGTGCAGAGTGTTCGCTGTTAGCTAGTCAGTGGGGCACATGCACTAACATGCACTAAAAGCATTCGCGGCCGGTCCGGCTATGTCAACAACGCGTGGAGAAGCTCGGATTACAACACAGAGAGGGAGAGCGACTTCATTCTCTGCTCAGGTAGACATTATTCCTCTATATCTTTACATAGCAAATAGATGTTAACTGCTATATTAATGCTCTGGATATCGTATAGAGCACCTTTAATGCTGAACAATGATGTGAGTCGTCGGTAAACTGCGCCCTTATGTCTGAACCCTGTCTTCTCTGTGAACCACTCTGCACCAAATAAACAGTTTGTGTTGACCTCATTCTAAAGGTTGATTTTCAGTTCGCCACTTCCTTTGTGGGGTTAAGTAACACCAGTTTCTTCTAGACCAGCAAGGTGAATCTACTGAACTGCAATAAGTGAACGGTATGACCTTCTGTTTTACACCATTATGTTGTGATTTTTAATGAGACGGGTATATTTTAAAAATTTTAAGCTTTAACACGACCACATTTTAAGCTAAATAGTAGTGTGTGTGTTTACCTGCATCCTCCGGGCTCCCAAACTGGCAAATTTGACTGATGCTACTGATCCAGCTGTTCATGTCCTCCTCAGTTTTGGCCACCAGGTAAAAAACACGAGATGAGGTCTTCACCACAAAGAGGTGCTTCCCATGGAAGTCTCGCTTTATCCTGAGCTGCCCGTTCAGCATTTCGACCTCACACTCTTTCAGGTCGATGGTGCGGATTGGCTTTTTGGAGCTATTGCTTTGATAGTACTCCAGCACATCAGGGTTGCCGCACATGCGACCTCTTCGAAGCACAAACCAGCGTTTCCTCCACGCCTGCAATAGAAAGGGAGCAAACAGTTCATTATGGAGTTAATTTTAAGTTTTAACTTTGTCCTTATACACTGTGTTTTATTATTCACAGTGCTGCATACAAATGCAGCCACCTAAAATTCCCCCTCCCAGCCGGTTCCCAGTCGGTTCTCCGGCCAATTCCCAGCCGCTGGGAGTCTCCCTCACCTCCTCCTGTTTTTTTGACAGGGTGTGTATTATAACAAATTCTTTAATTGTAACAGTTACATCTCCCTTTCCCCCACCACCACCACCACCATTTTAGTAGTCAGGACCAGTCATTGGAATCAGATCACAGCTCCTGCTACAACAGCTAATTTAGCAACTTTACACTTGTTTTTTTTGCTCTTGATATGGTCAGTAAGCGGAACTTCAACTCAAATTTCCCAGAAGTACAGAGAAGAGGAAGTTCACTGTATTTAGCAGAAAATGTCTAACACAACGAAAGAGTTATTTATACAGTACTTGGTCACTTCTTTTTTACTGAGGACTTTACTGAAAACCTAATACTGAAACTGTTAACAGATATTTACAGCCCTCACGGCATACAGGGAACCAGTCGTCAACCCAGTCGTGTAGGCGTCATAAAAATAGCAATGATTAAAACTAGTCATAAGAATAGTAATGCTGGATGCACCTTCTCACACTTGGTTTTGTGGCCGTGTGCATTGTCGGGTGGAGCCTCATCTGATATATCTTTGTGGTGTGAACTTGAAACAAAACTTTGTGTGTGCGTTCTGCATTTGGGTAATCAGCTCCTGCACAAGTCAGTTGGTAAGATGTGTTTATACCAGGAAATGGTTAGACACGCCACATTTACCGCCAACAACACTGCCAAGTTTCAGAGGAAACCGTAACTAAACAGATGGCTATTTGAATATGGAAAGTTGAGATCTGAAAAATAAATTGTTTCGTATATATATATACTGTAGGTGCTGGTGAATGTAGAAGCAGATCCATGTATTGATGCCGATACCGAGGTTTTTATTGTTGTTGTGATCTATTCCTTTTTGTGCAGAGAAACAACAACAAATTTATGAAACAACCTTTAATATAACTTTCTTTCACATTAAAAATATTGTTGTTTTTTTTCATTTTTAATAACTAACATTTAGCCGGAGCAAAATTGATGTGACACAACAGATAAACATCAGCCACTGCCTTCAGCGAATGCCATCTTATTTACAGATAGGCCGATGGCAGTCAACAAAGTGAACATCGGCCCATACCGATGTTCGGCCGATAAATCGGTGCATCCCTAGCTTCAAGAGGCTTCACTGTTTTCATCAGAGTGATCTTTTCTTTCTGTTACTTGCAGGCTGAAGCCCATACTTCCCCCCACGGTGCATATCATGCTTGTTTAATACAATAACATGGCTAACTAGGAAATCACAAAAAAAAACAAGCTGACGTTTGGCAAAAAAAATAAATCTTAACTAAGTTTTAACCAAAGCTTTCAACCATATATCATGGTCTTCCTCAGCAGTAATTGTCATTCTGTGTGTAACACAGGTGGTCAGCGGTGGTGGCAACTGAGCAAACGTAATCCACTGAGAAACACGGTGTGATGCTGGTAAATGGACTTTGAGTTGAGGTTGGGTTTTTTTGTGGTCAAAATTTCCAAGGTCAAAAATGAACATTCACGCTCAGGCTGAGGTTTATTTTCACAACACTCTGAAACAGAATAGGCCTTTTTTCACAGCAGGCATTTTGACTTATCATAGTAGGAAAAGCATAGGTGTAACTAATAACATTAACGATGACGCTGTTGTACTCAAGTGTCCCAGTGAGCAGTGACAGCGTGACAGTGAGCCAGAAGGAACAACACGAGGGCTTCGTCCGAATTTGCATACTATTCTTTACATATTGAATATGTGTACTATCGTTCAACATGCTTTTGTGTGTATAAGCAATAGCATGTATATTTTCAGAAGCACTGAGCAGTAATTTACGCCGTCACTTCCTGAGAGCCTCCTTGTGGTTGGAGATGTGTAACCATGGTAACCCGTTCCAACCTCATGTGAGAATCAAAGTCTGAATGAATTTAAAATACATATTACGCCTAACAAAGTGAAATCTTATACTTACAGTTAAATTGAAGAATTATTGATGTTACAGAGGTTTCCGTCAACTTCCTTTATGAACGTTGTCGTCACTACCGCATTGCATTGTGGGATATTTATGCCACCGTAGTTTATAGCGTTTACATACTGAAATATTATGCAATTTGCGTACTATTGGTTTCGGACATACTAAAATATGTCACATACTATGCACATACTAGCATACTAAAAAGCATGTCAGTATGGAATTACGGACGCTACCCCAGGATCCTGAAACTGAAGCAGCTAAATGGAATTCAGCCATCAGTGATTTTATTATTTACACCTGTGCTTTTCCTACTGTGACGTGTCAAAAATGTTTACAGGTTAAAATGTTGCCAATATCCATTCTCAAAAGTCTTAAAATTATAGTATCAACAATGCTTTGTGTGCAATATTAGATGTTTATATACAGTATCTAATTCATGAGATTTGCAATAGTTTCTCTCTCAGTACTTTCCTTCTTCCTGTGTGACCTTGAGGAACGGAAATTCTATACAAAAAAATATTGACAGAGA
This sequence comes from Sebastes fasciatus, assembly GCF_043250625.1. Taxonomy (NCBI): domain Eukaryota; kingdom Metazoa; phylum Chordata; class Actinopteri; order Perciformes; family Sebastidae; genus Sebastes; species Sebastes fasciatus. The sequence goes on along the minus strand of NC_133810.1, from coordinate 21,806,751 downwards.
GCTCTTATAATAAAATATATGTCCTCAAAGGCAGCAATCAAGGGATATGGCAATAATGTACTGTATATACTGTAGATATATGAATAGAAACAGGCCATCGCAGGCAGAACAGACTACCCAGGGTAGCCAGGCTGTGTTCACTTTATCATAACAGAGAGGTGGAGACAGAACCTCACTTCTTACTGTGCTGTGAGAAACATTAAGATTTAAGAGTAGTCTTTGAAAAAACAAATAACATAAACTGACATATTTATGTGGGGAGAAAAATAAATGTGCAACATCAATTATTCAATAATATGTATGTAATTTAGCTTTGGCAATAATGTAACCTGAACATTCATGCCCATAAAGCTTATTTGAATTTGAATATATTTCTTGATGCAAGAAATACTAGCTCATGTGAGTGAGGGCCAACTTCACTACACACTGTAGTGGACAACCATTAAAGCTGCAGTGGGTAGAATTGGAGCAATTATGATTAAAAAAAAGTTATTTTTATAAAATGGTCACTATATCCTGACAGTAGTGTATGACACAGGTAATCTGAAAAAAAAAATCATGTGCCTCTATGTCCGCCGGTGCTTCTAATGGCATCTGCAAGATTTAACAGACCGGAGGAAAACAACCAATCAGAGCCGAGCTGGAGCCTTGCCGTCTCTGAGCAGCTGTCAATCACTCACAAACTCCAATCAAACGGTCAAACTAGGCAGACATCTAGACATCTTGTAGTGTACTGTTTAGCTGTAAAATGAGAAAGTTTATGACCCGGCTGCCATGTTGAGAACAATTGAGGAAATACCAAGCACCGCCCGCCGGCCGAAGCACACTTTCTCATTTTGCAGCTAAACAGTACACTACAGGATGTTTCTGAAAACATTTTATGTGTAAAATAGGCATTACATTAACAGACTATTAATTCATATTTGATCAGTGCTGTCTAGTTTGACCATTTGATCAGAGTTCGCGAGTGATTGACAGCTGCCTCCGTTGAATGAACAGCCAATAGGAATGCTCTCTCTCTCTAAAATGACCTGTGATTGGTCAAAGTTTAGATAGATTTTTAGATTTTTCAAAGCCTGAAAACAGAGCCATGAGGGGGTGCAGAAGTCTAGTTTTCTCTCAGAACACTTGCATTACAATATGCTGAAAGATTATTATGGAATCTTTGCACCATGATGCAGTGAGTGGAAATGCAATGTTGACAGAAAATGACAACAGAAGTTTGTCAATACTTCTATTTCTATACAAACTAAAACCAAGATGCTGCAGCCAAATACAACAACTTAACAACCCTCCTTTGTGAACACCACCAAAACACTCATTACATTGTTTTTCTTCTTAATGCTGTCTGAAGACTTTCATTTCATCTGAGAACACTGGACACATTTGACTGTGATGATTTAACAGCATGTGCTTGACATTTGAATACTGAGTCAGATAGTGTGCCTGGCTGCCCTCACAACAGTCCGAAACACACATGTGTTTACTTTGTTCTCTGGCATCAACAGGATTTGCATACATAGCGTGCTGGTGGCTAAAATAAGTATCTATTTCCCGCCATGGACCCCATCACTGCACACCTCCACCCACCCTATTCCCTGCACTGCTGTTGACAAATGATGGTCCTCCTCCTCCTCCTCCTCCTCCTCCTCCTCCTCATCCTCCTACTCCTCCTCCTACTCCTCCTCCTCCTCCTCCAGTCGTACAGAGGAAGTGCAAACAGCCGTCATTAACGCTGCTGGACTATTTCTGCTTGTCACTTAAGTCTCTGTCTGACTGCTGCTGACATTACTTCCCATGTTTCACAATGCACACGCGCTCATCACACAAACACATACACACACAGAGCAGAGTGAGTGGGCCAGCCCAGCATTATCACATGACCCCCAACAACCACAAAACAGTGCTGTGTTTCCATGTAAGCATTTACATACACTAGCTGTAAGGAGTCATTCCCATACATATTGTTGACATGGTGACATATTGTTATTGTCAGAATTTAATTGTTGTTCTTACTATAAAGCCAGAACCTAAGGTGTTATTATAGAAATGAGGAAGATGACATATAAAAGGAGATTGAATTACAGCTCAGTTTCACAATATGTAAATCATATTCCACACCATAATACACGCACACAGAGATACAGATCACATAAACACAAGGCTCAGCAGCACAACCTGGCATTCCTACCGCTGGCAGAGGACATAAACAAGTGTCCAGTGTGCACTCCTACTCACAAATCTCTTCAGCTTCTTCTCCGGGGGGGATTTAATGAGCCATCCGGACCAGACCACATCCCCAGCACTCATCTTGACTGCAGAGCGTGTCGTCCTCACTACGGTTGCTGCTGCCACTGCTGCTGCTGCTGTGAAACTGAGTGCACTGCGAAGCATATCCTGTGTTCTGGTATTCAGCATAGCCACTCCAAAAGGAGGAAGTCGAAAAATTGATCACACTGACAGAGAGAGAGAGAGGGAGAGGGAGAGGAGGGGGGGTGGTGGGGGGAGAGAGAGATAGAGAGAGAGCATTATGTGTTTATTTTCTCATGTGCTCGGGGCAAGAAGATGGAGCCGTTGGCTTAAATACTACACATAATGAGGTTTGACAGGTTTGAGGATTAAGTTGTATTGATTCCTGTAGCATACAGAGGCTGAGTCACAATGCTGTTAAAAGTTATTTTCTTAAGGTTCATGTTTAATACATGTGTTACTGAGTTAGCTGTTATTATGTTTGTTTGTCCAATGTGGTTGCTGAGGATTACAGGAATTGCCTGTGTGTGTTTATGCTTAATGATAAACAAATAAGGGCTGATTTCCATATGAGCTTTCACGGACGTGTTGGTGCAGATATAATGATATTAATATTAGTGGCACCACCAGCTTGCTCTTCTTCCAGTGCTCAGCCCTCAAAAGTAAAAAGTTAATAAGGTGAATTTAAAGATTAAAAGGACAATGTATTGAACCGGTTTAGAAAGTAACTTCTTCTGTTAGATTCACACTTTACTTTTGAAAAACATTGTAAGAAAGGTTGCAAGCTGACATACATATTTAAACTCTCTTACCATTTTATGCTGCAATAGTTTTATGCATTCCATGATCTTTTCACATTGGACATATTTTGTAACTCCTCAGTCACAAGCAGCTACTACAACAATCAAGCCTCTCAAGATGATAAACAACCATGCAATTAAAATGTTGCATAGGACGCCGATAAGATCCCAGCACTGCCATGTTTGTGAAGAATTTTTATTTTATTAGATAATATTATATAACATTTGCATTAATGCCTATGAATGACCAGGCTCCTGAGGTGCTGATATGGTGGTAGGCTACCTCTCAGGGTTTCTGGATCCACCTATGAGGAGCTCTAAGGTGGCCTTTCCTCTGATCATAATTCTAACCTCATGTTTACACAGCTTTGAAAGACTGATCAGTCATGTAGTCATGGATGATGGTGCTTGTCATAGAGTTTTATGGTAATTTTACTCTTACAGCTCCTGTTATATATCAATATACCATATGAGCTTTATAATGTTGTGTTGTTGATACAGTCTGAATTTTGCTGCCCCCATGTGGCCCAAGAATTAATTTTTGCTGGTTTCAGATCTGCTGAGTCTGCCACCTTTTAGTATACTTTAATTAGTGGTTTTCAACGTGGGGTTCAGGGACCCCCAGGGATCCTTGAGGGGATTCCTGGGGGTCCCCAACAGAAAGGGGAATCATTTATTTCTACTATAACTCCATCCATAAGTGCCATTAATTAATTGATAAAATGTGACATAAATTGATGTTTCCGTTTTAATTTGCTTCTTTATTTATCTTTGTATTAATTCCTTTATTTATTTACTATTCTGTTTACTTTTCCCTATTTATTGTTTTTTAATTATTTAGTTTTTTTGCATATTTTATATTACAGTTATCAATATATTTGTCACATTTCATCAATTAATGGCTGCATTCATTTTTGATATTGTTTTGGTGATATATTTGTTTATTTATCAAGTCATTTATTTATTTATTCATTTTGGCAAAAAAATAATAATAAAATCCACCCATAAGTAACACAATGACCAAATATATTAACATTTTTGTCATGGGTTTCATACAATTTCTGTAATAAAACATCTAAAGCCAAAAATCATATCCGATGGGGGTCCGTGGGCTAATTTGTGTCACTTTAGGGGTATTTGACATAAAGTCTGGGAACCACTGTTTTAAGACATTAGCAGTAGGCATATGAACAATGTTTGAATTGAGGTGGTTGTATGATATCTGACAGAATAACAGCCTTTCATTTGTCAGCATATTCATCATGAGGTTCATTGGGTAAAAAGTGACACCATGCCTACAACTGCCACATTTCCAAGACACTCAGCAATAACACGATAACAGCTCTTGTGATTGGCTATTAACAGTCACACAGTAAACTATCCACAAGCTTACGTGGGAGAGATTATGTTCAACCCAATTTAAAACAATACATGTCACAGCTGTGGCTGTGCCCCTGCAGATCAGTGTTTCTTGTGTTTCCAGCACCTCCCTGTCTGTCTCTTCCTGTCTGTGTCAGTGTGCGGGGCTCCCGGATCTACACACACCTGCCATCAATCGACTCATCACCCCTTCCAGTCTGCTCACCTTCCTCTCATCAGTTCATCAGCCTTGTCTAGCTAGTCTTCACACATCCAGTGCCAGATCATTGTTTCAGCTACTGTGGTATATACTCGCCTCAGGCCTCTAAAGTTTTTCTGTTTTCTGAGAACTATTCCTCGTGTTTGTTTTGGAGCCTGACATTTTTTTAAAATTGGAGCCTGACATTAACCTCTTAATAAGTGTCTGGTGACGTCATGTGTTTTAAACGCCTGGGGGCCTTAGGGGTTTCACAGCCAATCAATTTAGACTATAATCACCCAATCAGACCACACTAATCAAGCACTGATATTCTTTGCTGTTTGTTTTAGCAGCCAAAGGAAAATCCCAAGTATAAGCTTGGGTGTTATTTTTTATTATTTACCTATTTTTATTATTATTTATTTAAACATATATGTTCAAATATGTGAAGTAGAGTGTAGTTATAACAGCCATTTAATACGTAACGGCTGTTCATTTGTACTCGTTGACTGGATAACAGCTTGCCTGCTGTTACTGTAACATTCCTGAGGGTGGCAGCAGAGGACCATTTATAAAGTAATTATTCCTTATGGCCATTTATTAAAGCATGGGATTATGACACCTCTTTCCTATTGTAAGGAATCCATTCTAGTTTTTGTATAACTGTGTAGATTGATGTTATACAGTGTTAATGATATAGTAAAAAGGTCCACAGTCATTTTTAATAAATTTTATTTCACTTGTAAGTTTATTTAATTAACATTATATCACTATAGTCAGTGTATGATCACAATGTAAATATTACAATATTAGGTTTCAAGTAACCTGTGTGTGTGTGTGTGTGTATATATACACACATATATATATATGATTTTATATGATACATAATAATACTCACACATGTTTAATTAAGTAAGGTTTTGAAAACAGGACTTTAACTTGAGAGTATTTAGTGCTTTAACCTAAGTAAAGGATAAGAATAATTGTTCCACCACTGAGTGTCACACATAATTGCATCCATACATCCATTTAGTTGATTCATAGTATTCAGCATTTAACTACACTGACGACTAAATACTAGGCTACATTAATAGTTAGAGGAAAGTGATATTAGACTGTAAAATGTAATTCAAATTAATTGCATTAAAAGCTGTAATTGTTTTGTTTAATTAAAAGCTAATCCCATTTGGTAATTTCTCCATTTTATCTTGCCACTCTTACAGCTCCTGAGATGAGATAATATGTGAGTGTTGTTAATAGTGTTGTTTAGATTTTTGCTGCCCCCATGTGGCCCTAGAATCAATTATTGCAGGTTTTAAAGCTGCTCAGTCTACAATATTTTAGTATTCTTTGGGCATTAGCCCAAACAGCCTTTTACTTTTTGCGGCCCTAAGACAAATAAAGATTTCAATTAAAAAAACAACAACACATTTCCATATAGCTGCAAGTGTGAAATCAACAAGCAATCAACTTATTATTTAGTTGAAAAATAATTGTGTTTGGTCAAATGACTTATAATTGTTTATACTGCGAACCCTAATAAATAGAACTTATTAAAAAAAACAGCCGCCTTTACTTTCAGAGGCTGTAGCAGGTTCAGTTTTGGAGCTAGAGTGAAGGAGGCAAAAACAATGCAGATTTTTGAATGGTGTATTTGAATATTTCTGCATACTGGGGTCCCTAAACAGTCTTGAATTGCATACATTGGGTATGACTGTAAAGCTGAGACTCTTGTGGATCCAATGAGCCAAATTATATTCATGTGTGATGATGTTTGTCCCCATAGTAGCTATTTCAATGTAGTGAGACCATTTTTTTAAATTTGCCCTCACTGTTTAAAATGACGTCTGGTAACCTCTAGAATAATCACAGAACCTTTACAGCCACAAACTATAGACTTAGGGCATTCAGAGGATGGTTGGCTTTCCTAGGTAGATTGATAATAAGGGGGTTTCTGAGCAGTTTCCAGAACAGGAGTGCTCTCCATCCAATCACAGAAAAATGCAATTCTTGCAGAAATCTCCAAATGTCAAAAGTTTTTTAAACCAAATCCCAGCATGGCTTTTTCTATGGTGTTCCTCAAGGTCTTGGTGTCTTAATGTAGTATTTTGGAGGGATTTTTATAAAATCTCGAGTGGTAACACATTTTTAAATGTAGCACCAAATCTGTGTAAACTCAAAGATTACTGCAACAACTTATGAGACATAATAGAACATGGGAATGGCCATCACATACTTCTATCATAATGTTCTAAACCCTTATACACTTTAACAAGTTATTTTAATTAATTAATTAAATAATTATTTAATTCATGTTTATTTCTGATTTATGACTAGAACAACTTGACACACAGTGCTGAGCTGCATCTCAAATTAATCTTCAGCTTTCAGATGATGTACACCACTTACTTCTATGTGACATCTACTGTTGACCTGCTATCTCCCCCTGAAGACCACCTGTCCACCCTAAAAAAGACAAAAACTGCTCTATTGTGGCTCTCAGAGGGTTAACAGAGGGTTCTCTTTCTACATCCACGCCTACATTTCACTTGTCGCGCTGATGACGTCAGGTCAGTCCTTGCTCGGCGCGGAATTTCAAAATAATAGTTTCCTGTTCCTGTGTACATTAGCCGGCTAGTTTCTAGCTCAGACCACAGTACTCGGTATGGTAATGTTAGACATATAAATTAAAGATAAATATTTTAACTTTGGCTGTATTTCTTTCATTTTGCTCACTTTTTAGTGTTGAAAACAAATAATGACGCAATCAAACTGCGCCCGCGCATTGTTTGTAACGTTAGCCGTTAGCTAGCTGTAACGTTAACTAACTGTAACGTTAACTTCGTTGGCACGGTAACCGTTGGATTGTTGTCTGGTGAACTAGCTGTAGTAAGAGAAGTCTACTCTCACATTCACTCAGATACTACTAATCATTTCTCTGCAGAAGTTTAAACGCGTGTAGGACATCGCTGCTACTAGGAGGAAGAAGTTAGTTAGCTAACGAGCTAACATGAGAGAAGTTGGTGACAGCAGCGACTTTGTCTATCTGACATCTACTAGTTGACTCACCGGTCCATGATGGAGGAGAACTCGTCTTGTTCTTCGCTGGTTCCTGCTCTTTCTCCGGTGTCTTTCCTCCAGAGGACGTTGGAGCGGTTGTCCTCCTCACAGTGTGTGAGAGTAGACTCAGAGGTGTGTGCTCCTGTGGCCGTCATCGCTCTTCAGCGGTACTTAAGTGAGCAGACTGAGGGCCAGCAGCAGCAGCAGCAGCTGGACAGCTACAGTTACGACGTGACGGTCACTGACGGAGTGTGGCGGGCCAAGTGCTTCCTTCACCCTACTTTACACCACCTGGTGCACACTAACACCTTGAGGACTGGGGCTGACGTCCACATCACGCAGTGTTCTTATGTCTACAGCGAGAGGAGACTGGGACACGGGTATATCTGCATTGAGCAGCTCAGATGTGCTGCAGAGAGGTCTGCTCTCCTGGCACGAGTAAAGGATGTCAGCTCACTGCCCATGTTGGTCAAGCACGGCATGGAGAGGAGTGTGTTGCTGCAGAGTGATGTCCCCCTTCAGGTGAGCCGCAAACATTACCTGTGTCTGTGGAACAACGACGATCCAGAGGGAGACATCTGGACCTCAGGGTGCCCCTCCTCTGACACAGTGCTGGACGGTGAGAAGATCCCTCTGTCACACACTGATCTGTTCACATGGCTGCATCTGACACTTGTCTTTTCAGCTGCAGGGCTGGACAAAACAGATCAAGGCATATATATCACAGTATATTAGACCCAATACCTGTAGAATTGTGACACTATTTTTAGGATGACAATTGGAGCAATCACAATATGTTTTTGCACAAGACAATTGAGTGAATTTAATTAATTGGATGTGATGCATGGCAGCAACTAACAATTGATCTTTTTTTTTTTTTTTAATCTACCTCCCAGGCAAACAAAATTAACAAAATAGTGAAAAATGCCCATCACAGTTTCTCAGAACACAAGGTGATGCGTTCAGGCTGCTTGTTTTGTCTGACCAACAGTCAAAAACACAAAAATAATTCATTTATAATAATGTAAAACAGAGAAAGGCAGCAAAGCTGAAACTAGAGAATGTCAAGCTTTTTTTTGCCTGTTGTTTCTACATTTTCTGTTGATGGATCACTTGACTAATCATTTCAGCACAATTCTGATGACCAAGCAGACCAGAGACATTATTGGTCACTTCACTCAGCTACAACAATGTAATGTGTTTAGAAAATAAATGTAACTAATTCAGGTATTGAGACCTGGAAAAGACAATTTCAAGATATTGCAATACCCACAATCCTAGTCAATATGTACAGTCTTACACCATAAAAGCATTATATTTGTTGACTAGAATATTTGGCACATTTGTGACTCTAATGCTTCTTACAAAATGTATTTAAGATTTATTTTGGATGACTAAAATGCAGAGAAAATCAATGCAATGTCTTCTTTTCAACAGTATCCAAGATTACTCTTCTTTGTAGTCTGGAGTCGTGCTTTAGACAGACGTGGAAACCTCTCCCTCTCCTAGTGAAGATTATACACAAATCCAGATTACGCTATTATGGGAAGTTTGGGCTCAAGATTGATTATTCCTACCAGGTTAGTTTGGAGCTTCGGTAACAAGATGTGAAAAGGATGACAGAGTGTAGTCTACTTGTTTTTCATCTCATGCTTTGTCATATTTCAGGCATACTTTGAAGTCGCTGACCAGAGTGGGACGATGTCTCTTGTGCTTTGGAATGAACTTTGTCCAGAGTTTTACCAGAGACTGAACGTAGGCACTGTGTTGTACATCCAGCATTACACCTTGAAGCAGAGCTATTCAAACCGGTCACACCCGCAAATGGACCATCACAGACTGAAGACCTTTAACTCTTTAGGTATGTGTTTATTTTTTGGGTTGTCTGAAAGGTCTGGTGAAACCCAGTAAACCTCAAGCTTAAATGTAATATCTTCATATGTATTTTTGCAAGAAATCTGCCTGAACCCTCGCAACCCTGCGTCAGTCATCACTGTGGTCTCATCAAAGAGTGTTCTGCCTCAGTGGGGACTGCCTGAGGTTTCCTACCAGTTCACCACCAGGTAATGAATTGGCATTAATATAGAAGTGTGCATGCTATGCAATTTTTTTTACTGTTTTGTTTTCTACAACTACAGAAGACATACTGACTGATTTCAGTTTTTTTTTTTTTTTTAAACAGCTTAACGTTATGAATGTATCTTACAGGTCAGAGTTGGAAAAATTAATCAACAATTCCTCATGTGATGTCATCGGTTTGGTGACATTTGTTGGTCGTGTTGAAAGGGTCAAGAGTAAAGGGAACAAGGGTAAGAAATGTTCATCTATAAACTGGAAATGATCTTTTTCAAAAACTGAAGTAAAGCTGCTGAATTTCCTTTTTAAATTTGAATTCAGTTATTGGTGATTGACCATGTTCACCTTTTAGGTCCGGAAAAATACTGGACGTATCGCTGGATCCACGCGGTGGATGGAACATCCAACCGTCCTTTTATCCTGGAGGTTTTTTCCTCTTCCCAACCAGAAGTCTTCAGTCGGATATGCCCAAGTAAGTTGCTCGTGTCTAGAGGGTGACCTGCAAAACGTGCGAAAACTTGCAAAAACCCTCACGAGACTCTCTGCCCGATGACCTATCCTATCCTTAACCCTTCAAGCTCAACGCTTAACCTTTACCATCTCGCGAGAGTTTCTCAATTTGCATGTTACTTTCTAGACACGACCAAGTAAGTCAACTGTATCGGCTCCTATCTGATAGCTCTGCTGCCACACTTGTAAGCGTTTTTGCTGTTTAATATCCTCATCTCTTCCACAGTGACCTACCTGGTGTGCACTCAGATGAGAGTTTGTCAAGTGGAAGGCTCGTTGCCCTACCTCACCAGCAGCTTCGAGACAGAGACGTTCATCACAGGTTAGCACAGCTGGGACAATAAGTACCCGATAACGTACATATATATGTATAGGTGGTGGCGGTATTGGTCACTATATTATCCGTCTCCATAACAGGCTACCACAAAGGTCAGCCATATGTGAGTGAACCCAGAGTGAAGAGCTTCATCCAGTGGACCAAAACTCTGAAGGACAACATCGTCCTCCAGAAGACTGCTGTCGGTGGTCATTATTGCTACCCTCGTCCCCCGCAGAAATATACACAGTCAATGGCAGATGCCTCAGGTGTGGGAAAAAAACACAGAATGGTTTTATTTGGAAAAAAAAAAAATTGTTTTAATGTCTGTATCTTAATGTGTATTTGCAGGGAGTTCATCTTTATACATTTTTGTTAGAATCTTCAAACGCTATCCTTTCAAACTGCCCATAAGAAGACTATTTCTAGACATCAGTTTGGCCCGTAAGACTTAAGTTATTTTAAAACATTTATGCTCCATCTTCAGCTCAAGCTCCTCTAGTTGCTGCGGCTGACTTGAAGAAGGAGTTAGAGACCCTGCAGTACAGGGAACATAAAAAAGTTGCAATTCAAGGACAGATCACGGCCGTGCGCTACGTTAAAAACCCAAAGACCACACAGTCTAAAGGAACAGAAGAGACAGAGGTAATAGACATTATTTCAAAGCCAAGAGTAGTGACCATTAAAGATGTAAAATAAGTAATAACTGATTTCCTGCAGGCGCCAGATGTTTCTACTGATGCGTGTGAACAAGCCGTACCAGACGCACACGATCATCCGTCAACAGCTGAGCAGGCCAGTTTAACATCTGCCTCTGCTGAGAAAATCTCAGCAAGAGGAAGGAAAAGAAGAATTCAAACAAGGTATGATTTCACAGATCTGTGAGCTTGATAGTGTATCAATAATTGTACTATTCGTGGCTAGTAGGAGCACATATCTAGGAGAGTTTTAATTCATTAATGAAATGTAAAATATGTTTTTCCAGAAAAGCCACACAGCCCTCCTTGAATCGTGGTGGCGCGTCAGCAAAAAGGTACTGAAAATCCAGCAGGTAGTATTCATCAGTAATCCACTTCAGTCATTCTGAGCTCATTTGTTTCTGCTCCTACAGGAGACGTAAAGATACAGAGGAAGGACGAGAGCAGGAAGAAGAAGAGAGTGACTCTGGAGCTGAGGAGGCTCAGGAAGTGGAATGTAGCCAACAACTGCAAAATCAAGGTGCGTTACTGGAACTACAGCTTCACCGTGGTGTACATTACCCATTCTGATACACTGTCACACTGGCGTGTTTGTTTCCACCAGACTCTGATGCAATATCTTGGGAAAGCAGCAGTTGGCCGAAGCAACGACAAGAAGTGTCTGAACATCTGCGTCAAGGCGGTCTGCACGGGGACAGCGTGTTTCAGAGGTTCACGTTTGACGAAAAGAACGTCCTCCTGCAGCGGAGTAACCTCCAACCGACGCGGTGGACACCAGAGCACAGCGCCGACGCCATCCCACCTGTGGTTTGTCCAGGATACTACCAAGTAACAATATTAGGTATCGTAAGAATTACTCTGATCTGATCTTTGGTGTTTTAAAGGGTTAGTTCGGATTCACCGAAGTCACACAATAACGCAAACAAACTAACCGATTGAGGCAGTGGTAGACCAGCCATCCCTGTGTCCTGGAAGGTTAAATTACAGTTTTCGTCAATGGAGTCTGGTGGCTTTGAAGAGAGCATTGATAATGGCTTCAGTTTTCCATCGGAAAGGGCTGTGACGGCGAAGTAGAGGTGAAAATATTCTAAATATAGCGTACACTTAAACTGATATTGATTATTTTTAGGTGGGCCTTTCTTTTAGGTACATACATTTTTCTGCTGCCCCCGTCCATGGATAAGTACTTCATACAACCCCACTTCAAAAAGTCCAAACTATCCCTTTAAAAGATGACCAAAATGACCTAAAACAAATCTGTTAAAAATGTTTTTATGTCATTTGATTGTCAGCAAAGAACGATGATGACGACCATCAAAATCAGTTTTCCAACCTTCTTTGTTTTATCTTTTTGACAGGCATAAACAAGCAGATAGCCGTCGATGCTGCTTACGTTCCTGTCGTGAGCTCAGACGAGCCCAGGGCTGTCGGTCTTCCTCAGGATCCCCATGGCAACACGATGCTGTCCTGCCTTTCGTCAGGCTTCCTCTGTCCGCTCAGTGACGCCGACAGCCACAGCGAATCAACGCTTCCTGAGCCAGGTAGCTACCACACCGGTGGGAGGGGAGGACCAAACCCCATTCAGATCAGCCTTGCTTTTCCAACAGACCCGGGAGGTCTTTTATCACTAACACAAAGCATCGTATTTAGAATCAATGTGACGGGTGAAATGTTTGTTTTGCAGAGGAGGTGTTGGCGACCGCCAGCGAGCTGGAGGACACACATGTCGTGTGCATCTTGGACCTTTGCCATCTGGGCGGAGACGAGGTGGAGGTCCTGATCAACAAGGTGTACAGAGTGACAGAGGTTTCTCTCGACTAGGAGGTACAGAGGAGCAAGTGATCAGCTCTGTGAGGATATCTTCTAATTATTATCAGCATATATTAATCATGTTATTTTGGATAGAAAGGGCAAAGGTTTTAGATTTGATACTTGTAAATTCCCTGATTACCTGTAACACATGTACAGTAAATGTCACATACGTCTTTATATAATGCTTTTGAATACTGAATTAAAATACTGAAATACATAAAATTGCATATTTTATTACCGTCAGAATTCAGCTGTGTATTTACTGCGACTGACAGATTGCTTAGGCTACATATAAGGTGTCAGCTTAACACACACTGCAAGTTTGAACTCCTCTAACCAGCAAATCGGCGCTGTAGACTAGAATTTTGAGAAGCGAATGGTATTTTTTGATGACTGACATCAAATGAGTCACTGTGAAAATCACATGGAGGTGCGACAGTAGCTCATATGGGCTCCCCTCTACTGTGAGAGAGAAATGTGAAAAACTTGTTGCACAATATTTTACGCAAATACTGATGCCAAACCTTTTTCCACCTCCTAGATTAATACTAGTGTGGCTCTCTGATGTGAAAATACAGCTTTTTGCTTTAAGAACACACAGTTGACAAACAGTCTTGAACATAAATGATTTTCTATGTAAGCTCAGAATAACAAAACATATGTTTAAAAATATTTATTTTCAAATATTTCACAATATCCAGGTTGATTTATAAATAATTCAATATAACATAATTAATATCAAGATATTTTAGAATGTAAACTTAATTTGTTAATTTCTTTTAAAACAATATTAACGATATTTTTTAAAGCTTATTTTGATGGTAAATACAGAACGAAAACAAGCCATACAAGTGACTGTGCAACACCAACTTGAAACGCAAAAAAAAAAAGCCTCACCTCCTCTAATAAGACACTTCATTATCTGTTACAAAATTACTTTAATTTTAAAATCATGTAACATACATATATAATCTATTAGACATATAAAATAAACAAATATATATATATATATATATATATAGTCTAAACTTTTTTTTACATTCTATTATACAATATATTCAATGTTTGTTTCTGCACTGAAACTGCAGAAATGGCTGTGCACCAAGTTTGTTTTGTTCATGTCCTGACACAGAAAGCATTGATCGGACTGCTCACGCTTACATTTAAGGTGATCAGTCACTATTTTACAAATCAGAAAAGTGAAATGTGATTAAAATCACATGCCTTCAAAAACAATGACACTCAATGAAAAACCCCATGAAGAAGAAAAGCACTCAGAAAGTTGAAGGGAAAAAAAACAAAAAGGTGTGGTAACTACTGCTTGGAACAAGACAAACGGTACCGACAGAGCAGATGGGTTATTTACAATAACGTCTGTGAAGCAATACACACCTAAAAAAAATCAAATCATCTTGCATCCAAACATATGGCGGAGACTGGGTGATTTGTCCGAAGCAAAATAATGTAACCCACATCTGGAGCACAATGCATGAACCATCTCAACATGATTCACTCACAGTTTATTGAGCCCCGCGATCACCTTTGCAAGGCAAATAACAGCATGATAACGGTCATTTTGGACACAAACATGGACTGAAATCTTCTGAGATGGAAAACAATCTCAAGGGGAAATTACACTGCGATTGACTGAAAGGTTGAAAATTATGAATTTTCCAAAAAAAAATGTCTTTCAGTGATTGAAATAAAATTGAGAAAGTAAAAAAGTCATCTATGGCACCTCTGAGTTCCTGGCTGAGCAGAACTTATATGGTTGCTGTTGCTATACCAAATGTGGATGTACAGAAATACACAAGGGAGACTGAGATTCCCTCAGCCATCTAAAAAAAACTGATTTTGATGATGTACAATTGCAGTTTTTCTTAAAAGCTAAACAACTGAAATTCATTAAACTGAAACTTGCAGGTTAACTTCAGTCACTTTTGGCTGAACTATAAAGACCACACAGCTGGACAGCTGTTCCTGCTTGACGAGGACAAAAGGATTCAGATTCTTCACTTAATCTTTTTTCATGATCACGGTGAACATTACGACCCTTTACTCCACAGTTTCTGTTTTGTTGTCACGTTTTGGGGACTACTCTGCACCACATTCCCATCTGATACCTTTAAAAAAAAAAAAAGATACTGCTGATATCAACGGCTGGAGGAATGTTAGGACATTTTCATTAAAAAAATACTTCCATAGAATTTACATGGTACAATGGCTTATTATACACCTCTATATATATACATCGTACATTTGTTGTGAAACATTTAAAACAGTATAAATTAACATTCTTCTTTTTCAAATTGACATTGCACATAGGAAAGTGTAAATCGGCAGTGAACGTACACGTTCAGACAGTTGCCTTGTCGTCCGCTATGAACAGCACCAGTCTTGAAAGGGACTATGACGCCGCTAACTTGAATGTGTTACAGCTGAGACCAAACTGTCATATTATTGAGCGTGAAGGGCTGCTGAAACACTGAAACACTGAGTCAAGAGAAACTGGTTTTCCTGCGGAGCTGGAAACAACTATGTAACCCGGGAACAAATGTAAAGATAGATTTTTAAATTCAAAAGATGAAGTCAGACTCTGACGCAGGCAGCTTCTGAAGAGTTTACTGTTACAAGTTGTCTGATTGTCATTAAGTTTAAGTGCGTTTTCTTCCTGGATGTCATTCAACTGCTAATCCGGCTTCACCAGCACACTCCAAACCTCTTTCTGTTACAACTGTCTATAGCTGCAACCATTAATCAATTAGTAGTCAACTATTAAATTAATCGCCAACTATTTTGATAATCGATTAATTGGTCGTCGTCTTGCGCTTTGGGAAACACTGATAGTAATTTTTAACCGTTTTCTGACATTTTATAGACTAAACAACTCATTCATTAATCGAGAAAATAATCGACAGATTAATCGACAATGAAAATAATCGTTAGTTGTAGCCCCTACAACTGTCATCTCACCATTATCGCAGCGCTGCAGTCTCACTGTTATCGTCCGCTTACTTTTTTATATTCAGAATGACTGTGTGAGATAGTAGGGCAGTTACAAGAGCTGATTAGCAGCGGCACAATATTGCGTCATAGAAAAAGCACAGTATGAAAAGAAGATTGTAACATCTTGAAATACTGACAGGACTGGCTTTCAGATGAATCAACATTCAATGTTAAAATGATGTCAAATGTAGTGTTTTTTGTTATCACTGCAACAATTAGTCGACTAATCAAATCGACAGAAAAATAATCGCCAACTATTTTGATAATCGATTAATCGTTAAAGTAATTTTTCATGCAAAAGTGGCAGAAAATGCTGTTTTTAACCTCAAATATGGAGATTTCCTGCTTTTCTGTTTTATATCATGTTAAACTGAATATATGTGGACTGACAAAACATTTAAAGATATTACCTTTGCTTTTGAGAAACTGGGATTTCTCTGTCAATTTATAGACCAGACGATTAATAGATTAATCTAGAAAATAATCGGCAGATTAATTGATTGTGAAAGTAATAATTAGTTGCAGCCCTATGAACAATAATTCTACATTTTCAGTGAAAATTAAATCTGCTCTCGGTATTTTAGTTTTTTTCGATGAGATCACATTCATAGCAGGAAACGATGTATTGTTTTTTTCTTGTAAATGAGCTCATTTGGTCACTATTAGAGCGTTACATTTAGTGAAATCTCAGATGGTTGAATAAACCCAACAAAAACAAATAATACCAGAATAAACAGGAATGCAGAATAAACAAAGTAATACTGTTCACAAATATCCAGGTAGCAGGGAGAATTTCTCCCAAATCATTTCCAAGATGTTTCAATCACCAAGCTTCCACTTTCTGCAACACTTTGTTGTATTGTGGTGTGGAAGACTACTATGAGCCACCTGTTCTTGCATTGAACCATTGACCCAGGTTGGGTAAGACATTAAGACCAGCGTCGACCTTTCAATGTCTAAATGAACACATGAAATCCATTAGAGCCTTTGTGTATAAAACTAGTTTCTTAATCCCATATATATTTTTTTCAAATATATATGTAATAAATAAACATGAAGTGATTTAGGGGTTAAAGTAAATAGTTAAATGAATCTTATTAGCTACTATCATTTGGACTTAACTGATGTAAAGGTTGCGAAAAGCACCCAATATATATTCATAATACATCCGTTACAAAATCTAGATGCCATTTGTTTAAATCTGATGCGGAAAATAATAAATTATGACCTATGAAAATATAAACTTTGTATTCCAAGTGGACCTGAGCTGGATTTTTAAAGCCGTAATCAGACACAACCATCAAACCGCACCGTGGACGAACCAACAGTTAAAGGCACAAATTATTCTCCCCCTCTGGTAGCTCGTTTCACTGCAGAGCTCATCGGAAGCGCCTGAAATCAGGACTTCAGAGCTTTTGTTGTCTCTCTCAGTGAGAAGTGGTGGGACGGTTGTTGCGTCCCTTCTGCAGTCCCAGATTGAGGCTTTAAAAATCTAGATAGACCTTTCTAATAATTGGAGAATATTCCCCCTAATATCCCAGTGTATTTAAATTCTTACCGAACCTGATTTCAGATATGACTTTTGTCATCTCACCGGTGCATGTTTCACAATAAAGCCCCTTTTTAGTGACCATGAACATACCTGCAAGTAAACTGTTTTATGGATGAAATGGGAGCGACTTGTGATGTCTGCCAAATGAAATAAACATTGATGTGGAGTTCCCATGTACACAAATCCCTTTTATGAGATGAACCATTTCTACTGGAGCTAAAAATCTGGACCAGCGGTGATGATTGTATGTCACTGGGGAGGGGTGTCGAGCCATTATTAGTGAGGAAAATAGAAGATTAATTCATGGGCAAAAATAAATATTCTACCTTTGGGTAGGGGGGCGGTACCGAAGTGCAAACAGACACTTAGAAGGAAACTCTCTTAGATGAAAAACTTCCACACGGAAACATGTGAAAGTGGTGTCTTCTTGAGAGCTTTGATAATCCACTTGTTCCAGCAGTTTCACTGAGTGTGACGTAGGCCGGCGATGAAGGGCCCAGCACCTCAGACTCTCCTTGGATGACTGCAGGTGACGCCGGGTCAGTGCAATCTCTGCTTCGCTCCAGTGATGTACAAGAACCGGCTTCATCTGAACGGGCGGCTTCACATCAACATTAAGGTCACTAGAAGCAATTTAGCCACTTTCAGGCATTTCCCCCGCCGCACAACTTGACGTCGGGTTTCGACTTCCGAATGCCACAAACGTGCTGCCGCCTACACGGCGACAACACAGAGGGAGATCTCAGCGCTCTAACACGGTCCGCAGCGCTACCGAGTCAGCATATTTCGGAAGTCTGAAACACTTCCAGTCTGGTTTTGGGAATGTTGGTATTGCCTCTGTTGCTGTTGCGCCTGTTGCTGTTGTGCTTGCGGCAGCTGCTGTGTTTGTTGCTGCTGCTGCTGCTGCTGCTGCTGCTGCTGCTGCTGGATGTATCCCACAGTGCTTTGCTGTTGGACATTAGTGGTGTGTAAGAATGCTGGAGTAGATCCACCGTGTACGAGTCCTTGAGCCATCTGTGGACACAAAAGAGAATCTTTCTTCAACTGTTGCCAATCTAATCCTTGACTGAGGTGCATAACAAATAGTGTATACACGAGTGCTATCTCTGAATATTAAAAGGGATAGTTCAGGTGTTTTGAAGTGGGGTTTTGTGAGGTATTTATCAATTGTCAGTGTATTACCTACAACCCCACTTCAAATCACCCAAACTATCCATTTAAGATGTACTTTAAGATGTACTGCAATAATAAAGAGGGAGGTAAACATGTGAGGGAAGCAAGTTTAACTGAATCATCACCAGTATGACTAAACTTTATTTCTAATACATAACATGAATACAACCATTACTTCCTGGCGAGAAACGATCTGCAGTCCATTAACAATCGTAATACTTTATAAGACTAGTGCACA
This sequence comes from Sebastes fasciatus, assembly GCF_043250625.1. Classification (NCBI taxonomy): domain Eukaryota; kingdom Metazoa; phylum Chordata; class Actinopteri; order Perciformes; family Sebastidae; genus Sebastes; species Sebastes fasciatus. Next base: position 21,787,702 of record NC_133810.1, on the reverse strand, counting down.
AACGAGTCAGTGTGCAGTATAAATGAAGCTTTTTCTTACTTTTCTGCTTATTATGTGAGGACAATGTTTTTTGTGTAAAGAAACGTAAGATTATTTAAATTATAGACTGTGCAAAAAGTGTTGTAATGATTTCAAACCCTTTTTCAAGCTTGAATTGTTCATAGAACATGTGCCAAAATCGCACATTAGAAGTGGAATTAGCATTTGCCAAAATGATGGCGAACATAACAAACAGAGCTCGTCCTTCAAGAGCAACTAAATGAACAGTTATTACTGTCACCAAATAACAGGCAGCAGCTCTGTGGCTGCTCAAGAGCCGCAGAACCATCATATTTTCCTTTCACCCATTAGTAGAACAGGCTGGTCTGTCCTTAAGATGCATTATAGGCCTTTTATAGGTTATAGGTAACTATATGACATTTAACTTGTTGGCTAGCGGAAAAATGGTGCACTCTTTAGAGAGAGATGAATTAAAGCCCTGGCACAGAGATGTGATTGTTGTTCTCATTACACACGCCAAAATGTACCTTCATTTTATTTAATTTTTTTTACAGTAAATCTGGCAAGAAGGTGTGGCGCTTCTGTCTGTTCCAAAGTCAAGGTTTAAATCTAAAGGTGACCGAGCTTTTGCCATCAGGGCCCCTCAGTTTTGGAACGACCTGCCTGAAGAGATAAAGCTCTCAGAATCAGTAATCTCTTTTTTATAGACTTGCTTTTATGTGATGTCGTTTTTTTATTGTCTTTTTTATTGTTTTTATTGCGTTTTTAATTTTGTATTTATATTTATTTAATGGATACGCTTTGTATAGTTTTTATCTATTGTATTGTATTATCTGTGTTTAAATCATACCATAGTTTTTTCTTTCAGTTTTTGACGTCACTGTTTGGCTTTCTGTTGTTATATTGACTTGTATCCTGCATTTGCTTTGCATTGTCTGTCAAGCACTTTGTACACTCTGTCTTTTTTTTTTTTTTTTTTTTAAAGGTGCTATATAAATAAAGTTATAATTATTATTAAGAAAATTATGAAATAAAATTTTGGGTATGATACAATGGAAAAAAACTAAAGAAATGAAATGAAATGTTAAGACACGCTCCTATCAGCAAAAAATAAAAATACATCCACCTCCCAACCCACACATACAGTCCCTTATGCCTCTATGACTTCAACAATATCTTAACTCTCTCTCTTTGGTGTGTAGAGGGATTTAGTTAAACTACTTATGAACTGTATTTTTCCAGCAGGCTAACACAATTGATCTATTGTAGTTTTTTTTTTTTTCAACGACTGGTGACTTGTGTTGTCCCTGCTGGACAAAGATGACAAAACTAGTCTGGAGAAAATAATGCATCTGACCTAATGAATTTTAGATTACATCACAGCTTTGCTACAGAGCCGAGGTTTTAGAGTGATTGAAAATAGCACGGGTCTCTAACAGCCTGTGAGAATTACGCAGTTAGTAGATTGTTGCTGTGGTAACGAGGGATTCAGATGCAGTGTAATGCCTAAAATGATCATTAATCTGTAAATATAAAGCTGTGGGTAATTAAACTGCATTATGCAACAAGCCATCACGTATTACTTGCAGTTAAAGTCTAGAAACCTAAAGACAATAATTAACACGCAGTGACTAATACTGCTGCGTCGCTACACAGCAGACGGACGTCGTACCTGAAAGAACTGCTGGGGCTGCTGTAGCTGCAGGGAGTGCTGAGAAGCCTGAGGCTGGGTTTGGTAGGCCGACTGGGACTGGTTTGCAATGAAACTGTTGTGTGGGATCATTATGGGGGACGTGAAGACCGGGGAGGGCACGAGGACGGCGTTGCAGTTGACCTGCTGCATGGCGAACGATGGGGCGATGATCTGCTGCTCCAAGGTGTATCTGTTCGGACGGCACAACGGAGAACTTCAGGCACAACATGAAATAGCATCATGCAAACAGACAGGCGTGTGTGTGTGTGCGTGCAGTGTAATTAAACAGTTCTCACATGGTTTGAGAGATGCCCATGTTGCACTGGGAAGGCTGCGTGGTGACGCTGCTAGTGGGAACCAGCGTCTGCATTGGCTGGTTTAGCAGCATGCTGCTGGAAATACAAATCTGTTACTGGAAGAACTCAATCTGTATTGTATCGTCAGAGGAAATCGTCAGGCTGAATTTCACATTTATGATGTGCAACATATTGTCTCTCACCGTAGTTGTCCATCTTGGTTGAACTCGGCGTCTGTGTGTCTTTGGTTTGCGTCCTGCAGAGACCTCGTGTTGGTCTGAGAGAACATCATGGGGTTGCTGTAGAAGGGCATCGTCACGCTCGTGCTCGTCTGCACGGGCACGCTCGCCGACTGTGCCTGCCCACTCCGTGCAATCCTCTGCTGGACCTAAGATGAAACAAAGGAAACACGCACAGCATGTAAAAACCAGTGGGCTTCATCCGGGTCTGAGAAGTGAAGCCAATGCTGAAGTGCCTGAAACTTGCATTCTGTCTAATAGCCAGCCGGGGGCGACTCCTCTGGGTGCAAAAAGAAGTCTGATTGTATAGAAGTCTATGAGAAAATGAGCCTACTTCTCACTTGATTTATTACCTCAGTAAACATTGTAAACATGAGTTCATGGCCTCAATTGCTAGTTTCAAATCTTCTTCAATACAGCATGATGTTCATTTTGTAAATTATGGTCCCATTTAGAGTCAAATAGACCATAAAGCAGGGTATGCTTTAGGGCGTGGCTACCTTGTTATTGACAGGTCGCTACCACGGCGTTGTCCGGTCTGAGAGTTGTCCATGTTTTTGTCGTAGAACTTGTGTGTTTTCACTTCATGAAAGTTAATTATAACCTTTTTGGTCACCTGAAAATGTCTTAGCCAGCGTTCGATTGTACTTAACTCTGCGTCTTGTTTCCCTTCTGGGTGCAAAAAAAACAATATGGCGATGGCCAAAATGGCAAACACTAGACTTCAAAACGGCAGTCCACAAACCAAAGGGTGACATCACAGTGACTACGTCCACTTCTTATATACAGTCTGTGAGAAACTACACCAGTCTTACTACTACATACTTCCTTCCTACATGAAGATGCAGTATAATGAAGCAGAAGCAAAAATAAATACGGCTGAGAAACTGAATACCACGCTAACACCTGTTGTTGTGATGTTTATACCTTTCAAAAACAGATTGACATTAACGGCTGAATCCATAACCTGCCTCCTGTTGTGTTGCGAGTACCAAAGTAGGCTGCGAGTTGTTAGCTGCTAATGACTGAAGGTAATTTGATTCAATATTATCCTCTTAACATTAGAGGATAGCTTTCCAAACAGCTGTGTTTTTTGACAGTTGTTTCAGAATTGTGACTTAGTGCAGCTGTGTACCTGCGTCGAGGGCGAGCTGTTCTCTCTCAGGAGGGAGTGAGGGGATGAGCTGTGGGCCCCGCAGGACGGTGCTTTAGGGTGGCCCGAGAGCTGCCTGATGACCCCTGATTGGCTCTGCTGTGGCTGCTGCTGCTGCTGCTGCTGCTGCTGCTGCTGCTGCTGGGCCTGGCCAAAGTCATTGTGGGTAGGCTGCTGTAACAACACCTTACACACACATAAACAGAACATATTAATCTATCCTTCATCTACTTAAAGTAGAGGTTTGCTTCCACAGTGGTTTTGCTTGAAAATACCTGTTTATTATATACTAAAAAGTAGGGTTGTCAATCGATTCAAATATTTAAATTGCAATTAATCATTAAACAGGCAACAACAGGCAACAACAGCTGTCAGTGTGTCAGTGTGCTGACTTGACTATGACTTGCCCCAAACTGCATGTGATTATCGTAAAGTGGGCATGTCTGTAAAGGGGAGACTCGTGGGTACCCATAGAACCCATTTTCATTCACATATCTTGAGGTCAGAGGTAAAGGGACCCCTTTGAAAATGGCCTTGACAGTTTAAGTACTCTGCATATCTTTAGTTATTTTATTCAGTGTTTATTCTGCAGTATGTCTGTAATGCCTTAGATTTATTCATATTTAGGTGAGGTAACATTGGGCAGACAATAGGGTACACGCTTCACCTCACACCACCAGTTCCGGTTTGATTCTGATTAAATCTGTTACCCGGAAATGTGTGTTTGTTTCAAATCACAGCTCGTCTCATGTCGCCTTCACACCCAGCAAGCGATGATATTTTGACTCCCAGAGTCTCCTGTCTGTGCAAGTTAAGGGGGTCATGTAATGGTTAGAATGCGTGTGACTGAACTGGTCTGTGCTGGCCTCTTGGTGGGGCCCTTCCACCATTACTGTGAAGGGTTAGGTCATGTAAGCTTACAATATGTTGACTTTCAACAGCTGATAAGTAAATGCCTGATAATTTTTTTATGTCTAGATTTAAGTGTGCGGCTATCTAGTTTTTTATTTTTAAAGACATTTAGTGCTGTATGCCATGGGTAGTTTTTTCTTTCATCTTTGTGGGAGTGTTACCTGGAAATTAGCGAGGTGAAGCTTCTCCTTAATGTCGTGCAGCTCCTGCTGCTGCGTCTTAATGTCAGCTTGCAGAATGCGCGTCCTCTCCTCCAGCTGCTCCTTCAGCTGATTCATTACACAGAGCTGAGGCTGCTGCAGCTGATACATGGGCGATGACTGCTGCTGCTGCTGTGTTTGCTGTTGCTGAAAAGCAGTTTGAAACAGACAGTATTTCAGTTATGTTTCTTTTTTTCCCCTTCTTTTGTACAGTAAATGTAGCATATGAGGAGATAATCAGTTAGCATGAGTCATATAATGGCTTATTCTTGTGATTCCTCCCACTTTTTCCATGAAATTGGTTTTACAAGTAAAAAAAAATTATAGGGATGAGTGATTTCTTTGAGAAGAATACAAGCAATATGTGGACAACTACGACAAAAAAAGACATTTTAGATATAATCTTGATGCTTTTCTTCTTTTTAACTGTCTTTCTTACGTGGTTTTATAACAATCTTATAACTTGGCCTGGAGGCACTGGAGGCACAAGCAACAGATGAAATAAACATAACAATAAGATATTGTACACAAACAGAGGAGAGGAAGGCAACAGGCAGGAGAAGAAGAAGTCTAAGCACTAACCATTGCGGAGTGCTTGCTGCAGGTAGGAGAAAGGGGGAGGCTCAGTTGGGGTACGAGGTCAAAGGAATTTTTTCTTTGTGCCAAATTCTACGGGGGGAAAAAATTACACAATTTAGCACAATCTGTGACATGATACGGTGTCAACTTTGTGCAGTTGTTTCCCACTGCACTGACCATCTTATCTCCGAAGACAAAGACACGTAAACGTTGTGAACTGACCTTTGAACTACTGGGTTGGAGTCTGGCGGATGTCTTCTCTGTCGCGACGGAAGCAGACTGCCATGATGGTGTGCAGGCCTCTGTGTAGGAGTTAGCTGCTGCAAGACAGACAAGTCACCTTTAAAAACACTTCAATAATAGTAGACAGTAGAGGATATGTTCAGTTAGATCATTATCACTGTTTTTTTTTTTGTCAAGTGACAGCTGAACTGCAACAAAGGCAAGATACATTCAAAGTCTTGATGTTCTGCTCATTCCATGAGTAGGATACAGTTTTCTTTTACATCCTTTTATAGCAACAACTTCATTGAATCGATATTTTTTCTTATATTCAATAATCTCCTTCCTTCAAAGATATGGTAGTAAAGGACAGTAATGTCCTTGTGCTCTTTGTCATGAAGATGCACATCGATATTCATCATCAAGTACGAGGTCTCTATTGACGAAAACCAAATTAAATGTGATTTTAATTGCCATTAGTGTATTAATAATACTGCAATGAACAGCGTTTGTGTTTTACATATTATGTATTCAAAAAGGAGGATTGTCAGTTCCTCCCAAGCAGAGTAACTATAGCCTTTCTAAAGGCAGAACAACTTATGAAATGCATTTCCTCTCTGGTTTTATAACAATACTGCTGATTCACTAGCCCTTGAATGCCACCTCATTCTGCCTCTGACTTTAACCCACAAACTGTGATGCATTCAGCGGATGTTTTTTTCATCTAGGCCAACGCAAAATGAAGAAGCAAAGAAAAAGCATCTACTGGCTATTTTTTCTGATGTATACAGTTTTATGAATACGTCTTTGGAAATGGTGAAAGTGTGTATATGTGTGGGAAGACAGCAGCAGCAGCAGCAGCAGCAGCTATGTTTATGAACAGCGACTGTAATGAATCTGCCACTGCCGCTGTGTATTGTTCATAAACATGCAGATGGAAGTGAAGTGTTTTCGTACATTAGAGTGTGGGTGGAAGAGCAGCTAAAGTCAGAGAGACTGGAGGCTCAAACAAACAGGACACGCTAAAGTAAGCCTTGGAAACATTTCATCATCGATGCATGTAGGTGTTTTGACTTCTGCTCTGCTTAGTCTTCGCAAATCATTTATTAGGTTTGAATCTATTCAAACGATTTTATTCTATATTTTCAAAAAGGATGACCTACCATCTCCATTATTTTTGAGCCAATGAAAGCCTGAGCATTATCACTGATGCTGCAGTGAATAACAGCGGGAGTCAGATTATTTGCTGCCTAGGAAAGTCTCAATCTCAAGCAGAGAATCCCATTTTTCAGCAAGATTCAAATTACACAGTTCCTTGAGCCATATAGGAGCGTCATTTTCTGTACATATTGACCTGCTGTCGAGTGAGTTAGCACTTTAGGGAGCAGAGAGATGACTCACATGCAGAGTCGGACATCGCTGTGTGGGAGGACTTCCGGGAGCTGTGGGAGGATACCGAACGTGCACCACTGTTTCTTTCCCGCGGAGGGTCCAGCGTGGAGCAGATGTCCAAGTACAGCTCCTGGGCCTGGAACACAGAGTGGTGTCCAATGCCGAGGGTCAGATCTGAAATACTGACCTTGTGAACATCACATACTGTACGTAAATGGGGGAACATAACTCCTACCTTCACTGAAGAGGGAGCTATCTCAGGTGGAGACAGCTCTTCAAAGCCAAACGCTCTCCTCCTTTCAGCTCGCACTTCAGCATAACTGAAAAACAACACATAGAAAGAGTATGTGTGACAAGTGTATATCTAATTTAACCTTAATCTAAACACATTGTTATTTTTGCAAGGACAGCCTATGCTTTACACACATCCCTAATCCCAGGACAAAGTGTACACATCCCTCCCTTTGCAGATGTTAGGCTACGTTCACATTACAGGGCTTAATGCTCAATTCCGATTTTTTGCCCAGATCCGATCTTTCTGTCTCGACTGTTCACATTCGTGTTTGATGTGACCCATATCTGACATCAGTGTGAATGGATCTCTGCTCTGAAATGCCTCACATGCAACCAATAACTTCAGACACATAGAGTCTACAATCTGAAAATACACACTGGAGTTGTTAGAGTCCAGTGCTTGACAGACTCCGTTACACATATTGCTTAATTTAACAGATCTGGGTTCCCCGTTACACAGATATTACTCATAATCATAACGTTTGACTTTGTATGACTCCTGAAGAAAGAGTTTTCCTTTCGGCTGATATTTACTTTTAACAGCTTTTCTGTGAACTAAGCTAAATAAACTAAAATAAGATGTGTGATGTTACTATTTCACATCCCGAAACACCGGCAGTGAGCACGTCCATGCAATTTTTTTAGTTCATTAAATAGTTCTGCTTTGTGAAACATGAAGTTATCAGAAGAACTGATAGCGAAAAGTCTGTTTGATAAGTTAATTTACATTTTAAATGACTGACGAGGCAAATAAAGTCTTCAACTATTTCCTATTGTCGGACGAAAAACCTCTGTTAACACTATTGTTAAATATAGCCAAGCTTACCGGTAAACATCTACTCCTTCTAAAAGATCATTTATGATTTCTTACGACTCATAAACAGACACTAACTCATTCTGCGAACGTGTTTTAATATAATTCGGTATCAGTTTTAGCTCCATGTAAAGTGAATAAACGTGATGTTTCCCTGATAAAGCTCGTCTGCCTTAACGACGCAGTTTAAACATTTTTGTAACTGCTGATTTATTAAATCGGAGTTCTACTGAGTGAAACATGATGCTGAATTTAGCAGAAGAACTCTGTAATATAGAAACAGTCTTTTTTGTCAGGCGAGTTTCTCGAATTTGGGCCACATTTGCTTGTAATATGAATGTAGCCTGAGAGTATCCGCAGGTGCAACAATCAGGCTTACCTGACAACAGTGTGAGTGCAGACAATGAACTCAGGTTTGGAGTTCCACTGGTGGTAAGTGATGTAGTAGTGAGTCTGCATCCAAATCCACTGCTGACCTTTGGTCAGGAAGCGATAGTAGCAGGATTTACCCTTTCCAAACTGCATTACTGAAGAGAGAAGAAAAAGAATGTAAACCTGTAACCTATTTTCCAGAGATGGAATCCTGGACCTGGTGGTGATGAAGAGTTACTCACGCTGCTTATGACACTGGGCTATAAGCTCCAAGTCGTCCACATGATAGTAATCATAGCCAGAAGTCCCAAGAACCTCAAAGGGTAAATAGCCGATGATTGGTGAAGCTCTGAAACAAAAACAGAAGACGATAAACATGGAAGAAAGCTACACTAAAAAGCAACACTACCGATTGATAGGAGAAGGAATCCAACAAATCTTTTACCTGTGATCTAAAAACAGGAACTTCCATTCGAGGCTGTGTCTGGATGTGAATTCATCACAGGGATCTTCAACATTACACAAATCCTAAACAAACAAAGCAAGGCAAGGAAGGAATTAACAGTCTTATAATATTTACTTTTTGCCTAGGTTGTTGGGAGATTAGAAGCTTATCCACTAAACTCAGCTTGAAGCAGGTAGAAGTTGTGCCTCACGTCTTGTTTTGTTTTCATATCAACTTTGTTCATACATAACAGCCAAACGGATACAGTTTTCACCAATACAATGTAGGCAGTTTAATCTCTTCAACTCCTTGAGGCCGCCGGCCTCGGCCGACTTTACTGTCTTTCAGAGGCTGTAGCGGGCTCAATTTTAAAGCTAGAAGTTAATGGCATCATTATGAAACTAGAAAAACCTGAGGAATCCATTGGTTCCAACCATATCATACTAGCTAATAGCAAAGGAGGTTAAATAACGCTCCAATGTTACGCAAAATTTTTGCGAGGAAAAACTGGCATGGCCATTTTTAAAGGGGTCTCTTGACCCCTGACCTCAAGGTGTGTGACTGAAAATGGGTTCTATGGGTACCCACGAGTCTCCCCTTTACAGACATGCCCACTTTATGATAATCACATGCAGTTTTGGGCACAAAAAAAAAAGCAGTTTCGTGCATGCAGTATAAATGCGTTATTTTTGCCTATTCTAAAAAAATGCAATTCTTGCCGAAATCTCCTAATGTCAGGTTTTTGATACCAAATCACAGCATGGCTTTTTCTATGATGTTCCTCAAGGTCTTGGTGTCTTAATGTGGTATTTTAGAGGGACTTTTTATTATTTTTTATCATTTCCCAAGTGGTAAAGAATTGTTAAATTTAGCACCAAATCTGTGTAACAAATGGTATCAACCCAAAAAATTGCTGCAACAACTTATGAGACATAAATGAGCATGGGAATGCCCATCACATACTCCCATCATAATGTTTTAAGACATTACACACTCACAATTTATTTTAATTAATTATACTTTTTATTATTTCTGACTATTATATTATTTATGACTAGAACAACTTGACACAGTGCTGAGCTGCATCTCAAATTAATCTTCAAGTTCCAAGCTTTCAGATGATGTACACCACTTCTATGTGTTATATACTGCTGACCTGCTATCTCCCCATAAAGACCCCCCTGTACACCTCTAAAAAAGACATAAATGGGTCTATGGTAAAGAGGGTGGAATGGAAGAGGTTAAATATAATGTTTTGGAGCTTTAAACATTTTTGAAGGAGAAATCCAATTATTTTTGCAAGGTTGGTATAATGCTTGTACTATGAAACATATCAGAAAATGTTTTGCTGCTCTAAGCGTCAAGCATTTGTCATATTTGTTCGCGTCAAGGTCAGTTTGCGTGATCCAAACTGAGCTGTAACCTTGAACATTCAAGTACAGTACATCATGAACAGACGGTTATGAAAGTATACTGTGGGAGAAACCGTGAAAAAGTTTAGAAGTAGTGTTTGCAGTGGATTGTGTCTGAGAATCTGAAGGAAAATATATTCCATGTGTCATACGGTCCAGACTTTACTGTTACAGTCATTCCATCTGGCAAATCAGTGTAATCAGTGTCTTTTACATTTTGGAATAAGTAGAGGGGGAGAGTTGAAGCCTGTCCAATAGATCTGGTTCTTCTGGCACATTTGCTCTTAAAGCTCAAGCACATTTTTACGGCAGAAATGAAAAGACCTGTCAGACCTTTCATTTTTTGGACTTCCCTTCGCTCCATCTGACTTTCCTTCTAAGTTTGGAATGAGTAGAGGTCAGCATTAAACTGTTACTGTGCTCTGATTTGATATCAACATTACAAGATCTCAGAAAGGTTACAGGACTTTAATTTACTTCAGTAACTCGCCAGTGTCCAGATTTCAACTCGGAGAGCACCTCTGGGATCAGATGTATCCTTATGATGTAATCAGTTGGAAGGTACACAGTGCGCAACAAGAAATCTCCAGAGTAATGACTCCACACACATGTAACACAAAACTGAGAGAGAAATGTACAAAATTTAAGATCCGAGCCGGTCTTACCTTTAGAAACTGTGGAGTGACTAATCGTACAGTAGCAATGAGGCAGACCTGCTCCTCCAGCGATGACTGCAGGCTTCTTGGTAACGTCAAATCCAGCCCGTTACAAGAAGATGTAGGCACTATATGACAGAAGACAAGGCATACAGTTGGTTGTGACATCAATCTTAATTTTATCCCTTTCTTTTATATATATTTTTTAGGGCTGTCAAAGTTGACGCGATAATAACGCATTAACGCAAATTTGTTTTTAACGCCACTAATTTCTTTAACGCATTAACAAAACTTGAGATTTTAAAACTTTAGCGGGCTCAGTTTTAAAGCTAGAGTGAAGATACTGGCATCATATGAAACTAGAAAACCCAAGGAATTAATTGTTGGAATCATGTCATACTAGCTTCTCGGGAAGGAGGCTAAATAACACTTGAAACTTACGCTAAATTTTGATGAGGAAAAACTGGCATGGCCATTTTCAAAGGGGTCCCTTGACCTCTGACCTCAAGATATGTGAATGAAAATGGGTTCTATGGGTACCCACATGTCTCTAATCACATGCTGTTTGGGACAAGTCAAAGTCAAGTCAGCAGACTGACTCAGTTTGCCATGTTACCTGTGAGGGTTTCTGGACAATATTTGTCATTGTTTTGTGTTGTTAATTGATTTCCAATAATAAATATATACAAACATTTGCATAAAGCAGCATATTTTCCCACTCCCATGTTGATAAGAGTATTAAATACTTGAAAAATCTCCCTTTACGGTACATTTTGAACAGATAAAAAATGTGTGATTAATTTGCGATTAATCACGATTAACTATGGAGAATCATGCGATTAATTGCATTAAATATTTAAATTGATTGACAACCCTAATTTTATTCCATTCAGTTTGTTAAATTGATGCAAATTAAGAAGATTTATGGACCTTAACTGCAATAAAGATTTACTGAATCTTAAGTCTTTTAAACAAGGAGAAAATAAACATCCTTACCATTATTATGAAACTTGAAATCTCCCACAAACTTGACGTACTCGTATACAGGCGGCTCCTTTGGGTCAATGTTACCTCTGGCCAGATGACAGCAAAATTCAATATGTGCCTCACCTGAAAAACAGACACTTACTAATAGAACACTTTGACCTTGACAAGACTTGAATTTCCTGAAAATTTACAATGTAATTGTGTATAATTTGGTAGCAGTTACAGGCAGGTGATTATTCCGCAGAAGCTAAAAAAAAACAATTTTTTTAGTGGACAGGCCGGGATAGTTTGTGATCTACTTGAAGAGGCCTTTTATGTGAATTAAATAATTATTTAAAAAAAATATTTGAAAATCCACATCTTGTGTAACATGATTCAGCATAATTTTCACAGTAAGGCAGTCATTTTGCTTAAAAGCCAGACTATCCTTTTTGTGCAACACAAAAGCTGGATGTCTCTTTTGAAGTGTGCCAAAGAGACGATGATTGCTCCAGACTTGGCTCTGTGACAGTTTGCTATTTAGGCTTCTAAGTATAGGCCGAGACACACTAGCTCACCATCGCTCCTTCTCAGAAAAGCCCAATAGTAACACTGGATTAAGGTCAGTGTCTTGAGCCCCAGATACTACATTGCTTTGGATTACTGTGCTAACATAACAGTGATTTAAAGTCTTACCTATGATACTAAGCTAGCTCCTATTATTAGCGAAAGGGCTAATCATAGATCCACGCTAATCAGCAATCCAATAAAGTGTGGAACCCAGTTCAGCGACCTGCTCTAAATATAAACAGTTTTAAGTCTGAAAATAACTCGATAAGAATGATGTCAAGAGTCAGACAAGGGCGTTACTACACAGAACTTTGAGATACAAATGAAAAATGACAACTGCCTATTATGTCCACAGTATTTCTCTCACATATAAAACTTTTGACCTCCCGATATGGGAGACAACCAGACACAATGCTGTGTTAGAAACAGACAGGAGCCAGACGTTTGCAGAGAGGCCGCCCAGGTAGGATACTCACTGTCAAGGAAGTCAGCAGCAATGGGGTCAGTCATCAGCATGTGGGATGATAGCAGTTTATACACCTCCCCGTGTTCCCGCTCCGGGAGGAAATTCAAGATATTTTGGTCCACCATATCTGACTGGTGCAAAAGGATAGATGACCTTTAAGCATTTTAAAGTAGTTTCAGATGCACTCAAAGCCTATGGCAATTTGGAACCGGTACATACATTAATGGATGTAATTCATTTTCATTCATTACCATGAAAGAAGCTACTGGAATCTCTATGTGGTATCAAAACTATCTCTTGTAAATGTGATTCGGCAACAAAAATGAAACAAAAACATCAAGGCAAACCTAAAAAGTCAACTTCAAACATGTCCTGGATCAGATCAGGTGAATTGCCGATGTCACTTTATCAGTGCAAGTCAAATATAAGCTAATTAAAGGGTAACACCACCTAAATTAAATATTCCAATATGTTATTTCCATGGCCTAAGAAAGTACAATCAATATGTGTGAACATGAGCTGGTCTCTCTCAAAGCCAGAAAACAGAGAAGTCTTCGTGCCTTTAAATGAAACTCGTAAGCTTGTGTTGACAACATGGGAAATCGTGTACACAATATGCTTGGCGTTCAAGTGGTTAAGTCGTGATAACACCGCTGTTAAGAAACGGCAATATTAACATTACTGTGAGAGGCTAACAATTTAGCAAGCTAGCAAGTGGGTAACTGGGTAGGCTGTTGGGAATATCAACATTTTCCTTAAATCTATTATAAAATTACGAAGAAAAACAATGTACAACTAAAATTACAATATATTAATTTATTATGCAATGGAAAATGGACTTCCATGGCCTCCAACATTTCTAACAATGTCAACAAACATGTCACAAGTCATGAACTCAAAGCTTTCAGAAACTTTCCACTTACGAGGTTGTGAATACTACAAGAGGGGTCGTTCATATGGACTCTTCTCGTGAACACGGTAAACACGACCCCATTTGAAGGCACCATAACTCTCAAACTTGTGATGTCATAGGGTATAAAGTCTGGAGCTGCTCCATAGACAATGAACAGGACACTGATTTTGTGGACCCACAGAATGTTTGTTTTCTTTTTATACCCCAATGAGTTTTATTCTATTGTAATGTTCTCTGTTGTGGAACAGAAAATGTTCCCATGTACTCAGATCTTTCCCCTGGGTGCTCTCAGTGTCATCTAGAACATCTCTCCCTATTCATTGTCTATGGAGCAGCTCCACACTTTACAACCTATGACATCACAATCTGAGTTTTATTACTCTAGTTTTGGGATTTGGGGGACAGGTGTTCATGTTTACTTATATTTTTGGACTGTCTTAGACCATGGGAATAACATGTACAAATTGGCCTGTTTCTAATCGAGCAGCATTAACAATTTATAAACACTCAAATAAATACAAAAGGACAACAACAAAAACAATACAGCGTTAGCAAGAGAATTACTTATTTCAGCTTTCTGACTTACCGGTAAATGGCCAATGAGTGAAGACACACTGTCAGATACGTATATGATGTTGCCGTCTGTAGTTAACGCGACCAAGAAACCATCTAGGGCCTGGAAGAAGAGGGAGAAATTGGGCACTTTGACAACAAGGTCATAAGGTGTGAAGGCGTAAATGAAAAATTGCACACTTACGTTATCACATATCATCTTCATCATCATCTGTGGTAGTTACACACATTATAAAATGGGTTTTTTTTGTGCCCTATTTGCCTCAAAGTGCCTCCTCTACTCCTACCACACTTAGAGACACTGCTTTTAGATAACCACTTGAAAAAAGGTGTGAACTATGACAGTGAACAGTGAAGATATAACTCAGCTGAGAATTTAATTCTCATCATGTCATTTTGCCTAGCTCTCCATGGGCGTTTTAGGGAGTGTTTCCTTTTTTCTTTATTAACAATATTAATCAATGTCAGAGCTGTTCCACAAACACATCCTCCTGAGCTTTACCTCCAGCATCAGCTGAGTGAATTCCTCATTACTGAGGAACGAAGGCTTCCAGTCCTGTCTCACATCGCAAGTTTCGTTCTGTGCAGTGATGTCTGAAAAAGACAAGGACAAAGTGTAATCAACTTCTGCCTGAGAAGAATTGTATTAGGTTATAACATAAATAAAAGGGAGAAATGAATAAAGGTGGGTCTAAAAGGTAGAAACAATACTAATCTGTCAACATTTCTCACACTAAGAATACATGCTGTTCCTACCTTTCTGTTTCTGCAGATGGTCAATGGTTCTCTGCAGTATGGTGGACTTGTCCATCTTGCGCGGATGGCCTTGACCCTGCAGCATGGTGCATAGCTCCTTGATGAGCACATTGAATTGGTCTCTTCTTTTCTTTTCCGATTTGTTACGAGATGCCCTGCAGAGGTCAACACAAGAGGACAATTATAAATCTTTAGAATCACACCTGTTTACACAGTTTCTCCATCCTGTTCAGACTGTACATCACTTGTCCAAACAAAAGCTTGCGAAGACTGCAGGGACACACTTAGTTGCAGACAGATAGAAGAATAACAACAGAGCTGTTTTCAGAAAACATGCTGACAAACCCACTGTATGTTACCTGCTACACACCCAACAGCAGACAGACAAAGTTAACAAGCTAAAGAAGGAGACTAAAAGAACATGACTCCAAATGAATGCTAATGTTGCACCACGTCCGTTAGATGTGTACGTAAGCAACTCTTTGCTATCACGTTAGCCACAGCAACTTAAAGCTGTGCGTCTGTCAGCTTGTTTTGGATTTCCTCTGTGCCCAAAAGTGATTAATGCAGCTTTAATGAGAGGAAGGATTAAGTTTGTGATTTGAGATGGCTCTTTTAATATCGACTAATCTGGAATTATAGAAAGCCGAAATATTTCAAAACATTCCCATCTACCATTTTAGTGGATTCAAGGTTTATGCAATTAAATTACATATTCCATCAAAGGGGGTCAGAGAAGGTATTTTGGGGGAACTGGGACCAATTTCATTTTTTGAAATTAGGCATAATTTCCCCAACATCATACAAATCATACAAAGGATGACATTTTTGAATATTCTTAATATATGAAAAAAAAACTTTTCCATAGTCAGAAACCAGATAAGAATTACACCTGGTGCTCTTCATTATATGAGACAGCTGAAAGGAAGCAGGAGCAAGAGGTGACAAAAGTAATCATCACTTCTAAATGCATTTTTTTTTAATCTAAAGTTATGCTCAGATAGACATTAATCATAATGGGACTTCAAGGTTCTTTTGATAACTACTACCAAATATGCATGTTTTCCATCCCCATTACTGATGGAGCAGAGAGAGAAACTACAGTTTAATTTAGTAAGGTTTAGTACACAGGAATATAACGTACTGTATGTTGAGTCAGATACAAGTCCAAACAGACAGACATACAAACATAAATATAAAGGAAAAAGACTGAATACTTTTTTGCCCTGTCTTTCTCGTCATCATCCATTAAATCGTCCACGCAGCTGTTGGTGCTGGAAAACAAAGGGGTACAAGGTAAATGTAGTTTCTTTGATGATTGAACAGTGTCATCAGATAATAACATGGCATACTTAAATTGTGTCATGATACATTGTTGACCCTTCACCAGCATGCACAGTACCAGGACCCTGAAGCTGAAGCACCTAAATGGAATTAAGCCATCAATCATTTTGTCCTTTACACCTGTGCTTTTATTGCTGTCACATGTCAAAACGTCTTCTGGGAGTCAGACAAATTCAGGAGGTTAAGAGAGACAAACTGTGAACCCACATCTATGTGCCATGCCATTCTGTTGGAATAACCCGGTAACCCAGTTCAAGTGCCTTGTTTTTCTCCCGGATTTAACAGGTCACTGTGGCATGTAAACGTCCTGCTCTATTTTTGGTTTTAGCTCTCTGTGCTGTCTCAGTTTCACACAGTGTGATAATAACAAGAAATATGGCAGCAAGTTGAACATGGGGAATCACATTTTATGTATCTGTCAAAGAGCAGAGGGAGGGCTTAACCAGCAGCCAGCCTTATCACTTTTACACATCCCTGCTCGGAGATGTTTACTATCTGAGGCCAGAACGGCACGTGTGGACTTCAATATACTTTAACAAGTTCATCAATGAACAATAATCATAAATTCATAAAACACTGAGGTACAGCATATGTAAACAGCCTCATCCAAATAAGACTTTAACCTGATTACGGCCAGTAGCAAGTTGCCACAGATAAGCAATTTCAAGGAGTGCCACCAGACTTCTGCTACCCGAACCTGACACCTTTGTCGGGTTTCGTTGGGTTCGAGTCAGGTTCGGAGCGTTTTGTTGTGTAAAGCTTCAGGCTCGGTTTGAGGTTGATTATTTTCTAATTTAATCTTTAAATAAATTTCTGTCTTTCTCTTTCTACTGTAACTGTGCCAATCCTTGTCATGTGTTGCAAGTAGACAAGAAGAAGAGTGAAAGAGAAAGATTGCAGCATTAGCCTGGCATGCTTATTGTCAGTAATGGATGAAAAAAGCAAAAAACATAGCTTCTGGTTCAGGTTCAAGTTTTAGGACTGCGTAGAACTCTGTACATATTATATTTATACATTGCAATAAAATGCCTGTTTTTTAATTTATTAATTGCAATAAGACAATACTTAGTATTTACAACCTCGTAAGTGGAAAGTTTCTGAAAGCTCAGAGTTCAAGTTCATTTTCGGGTACATAATAAGTGAATATATTGTAATTTTAGTTGTGTATTGTAATTCTTTGTAATTTTATAATATGTCTGAAGAAAATGTTGATATTCACAACGACCTCATCTTTTCCTTCTGTCATTATGCCTTATATTACCCACTTGCTAGCTTGCTAAATTGTAAGCCTCTGTTGCTTCTAGATGCCGACACTAACATTAATATTGCCGTTGCTTAGCAGTGTTGTTCTCACGAATAAACCACTTGAATGCCAAGCATATCATGTACACGACTTCCCGTGTTGTAAACACGAGCTCACGAGTTTCATTTGCAGGCACCATACCATGTACCCATTAATGCTTACACTAGATAAAGGAAACTGTTTAAAATGTAAATCCCAAAGCCAAATTATTCCATGTTGAATACTTCACTACCTATGTCATGTCATAACTGGACTCATCCAGGACATGAGATGCCTGTTAAAGCAGAGTAAACACTGTCCACTCTCCAATGCATGTTTGACGACATTTACATGCAGAGGACATATCCCAGCTCAGGTGTCTTTCACCCTTTATATGTGCAAATGCAACATCTTTATTAGGAATAATTCAAATATTGAAGAAATATTTGCACAATATAGAATATGTACATATAAAGTGAACTGGTTTCTAAATGGAGCAAAAATACAATGACAACAAAGTGAAGTGAACTAGTTTTAATACTCACTCCCAGTCGGTGCGGGTGGATGGACAGGGGCCCCCGAAGTCAGAAAGGTTGTCCATACTCACTCCTTTTCCCAACCAGGCCCTTTCTGAAGTCTTATAAGTCCCATCCGCGCTGACCTCGTCTGAACACTCTTTTGGAAAAACCTACCGCGGACCAGCTGCCCACCACCTCCTCGAGTCCACCAAAGAAACGCCAAATCCTGTGAAAACAGACAGAACTGATTACAGCATCCTGTAGGGGCCATTTGTTGAGGATGAAAGCTGCGTTGCGTGAACTCGAAACGTTTTCTTTGGAATGCGTAAATGAAAATACAGGAAGATCCTCTATTCATCTGTAAAAAAAAAAACTCTCCTTTTTTTTTTTTTACTATAAGGACTTAATGTGTTTTGTTGGATAACCATTAATAATACAATGTAGAGTGTATTAGCAATGTTCAGCTACTACCTGGGTACAATACTTCATCACTGAAGAAGTGTTTTTGCACAGGAGGAGCTCCCCTGACCTAGAAAAAACGTCTGAGGCAGAAGCCTCTTTTGATAACCCAGCATCAAAAAATAGAGTGTTGAACAGCCACCTCCTTCACATCTTCTGTACAAAGCAAGCTTAAACTACATGGAGCAGACACCTCTATTATAAACCAAACTAAGAACTAACACACTGGCAAGCTGCAATGAAACAACATACAACTGTATTCAATTACAGATATTAATACATCGTCTGCATATAGTCTATGTGGTTAACAGAACATACAGTACATCATCTCAGTCACCAAATGTCAACTGTCTGAAATAGTCACAGTACCAAAGAGTAATTGTTTTACTCCCAGCCACTTTTAAAGGTAGTGTTTCCAGTAGGAAAACTAAACACACCACTTTCCTTTAGCCTTGATTAAATTAGCTCATGGTTTTGCAGTCTGGAAATTTTTATATTTATATATCAATTATATCCAGGTTATTATTACAGTGGGTGGGTAATGTGAATTCAAGCAGTCATCAGTGTTTTTGTCTTTGTGGGTTTCATTTGTCTGAGTGATGTCTGAGTGATGTACACAAGAAGCCTCAGGGGAAACTACCATTATTGCATTTTCCATCATTTCAAATCAAAATGAAACCCATTGTCAGGGGAGGAATACTAAGTTTATAGTAATGCAATGTGGTGCAACCCTGAATAATTACTCAAAAAACATTATGTCTGTCTAAAAAAAAACCTGCATCCTGCACTTTCCTTCAAACTAGCCTGAGCTGAGAGTCTTATGCCTTTTCATAATGGAAAAGGAGTACATTATAATACTGACATGGAGGTATTTAATTTCAGGTTGCGATGTCACGATACCAGAAATTTAGTAGTCGATACCAATACCAGTGAAATTCCACGACTACTACGACTAATACTGTTTTTTGCAAATGTATTATTAATCCCTGATGATTGGCCTCGAGTTTCTTGCCAAATACATTTACAGGATTGCATTTTAACACATCGTAATATTTACTTTACCTATGCCCAATACTAATACTACTGAATAGCACTTGAACGCTTCATAATGTAACTCAATGAATCCTCCGTACATTAGCTGTTAGCTCTGTTATTTTGCCAAACAGGACTGTGTTGCCCACCGGCTGCTAACAGCTAACATTAACTAGCTCTCCTCTAGCCGATTGCAAAATGGATTTATTGTTTACAATGTAGCATCATCAGGGAAATTCTATCATCCACGGGACACCGTTAGTCTGTCGAGCCCTGATCCCCGGTACCGTAGAAAAACGAATACTACCACGTTTTCAGAATTTTCGACTTGGTACCGAAGTATCAGTTCTCCTGACATCCCCAATTTTCATTTTTTTAAATTTTAGGTTTCAATATTCTTCTCTACTCCCAGAGCATGTATGAACATACAACTGTATGCAGCACATGCAAACATGGGAATGTGAGCAAGAATGGTTGTCAGGTTCTCTGTGTCAGCTCTGTGATTGATTGGCAACATTGGTGTACCCTGCCTCTCACGCAATGTCAGCTGGGATTGGCTCCAGTCCTCCCCACAACCCTCTAAAGGATAAGCAGGTAGAGCTAATGGATAAAAGGATGCGCAGACTTATTGGAGAAAAAAAAGAAAGATTTCATGTGACAAAGCAGGGCATTGCAGCTCAAGACATTTCTCAAGTGGTGCAACATATGAGAACAGGACGAAGCAAGCCAGTGATTTTAGAAACTCATTGGTCCGTTTGCTACTAGGATATTGATTAACATCAGCATATGGCACACGTGATTTTCTTCTTTCCCATGTAACTATTGATAACGTCTATGGACCAATGTCAGTCAATAAATATTGTATTCTAAAGAATTAACAAAAAATATACATGTTTGTCACTAGATAGAGCTTAATGGCAAATCTCACATTTTGTATGTAGGATTTGAAATCTGTGAAGAATGCATCTCAAAAATTATGCAATCTATGTCAGTTGATATGCCAAAAGTGACCACTGTTAAGCTAAAAGCATGTAATTTATGCTTTGACCCAAAGCTAAATCATGTAATATGCTGCTTTATGCTTGAATGCTATGCTATGCTTTTTGTTATGCTCATATGTTCCTTTACTTTTGATTCAACAGATAGTATCATCACTGTTTTCTGATTTGCTCCCCCTTTCCATATCACAAACTCTCTCCTCTCCATGTAACGGCTTCACAGTAAAAATCCTTCCAGGGTCCAAAATCCTGTTCAGCAGGCGTATTCAAGTTCACTTTAACTGTGAAGCAGCAAGCTTTGATTTCTTCAATAGATTATGTTCATATACAGCTAATTTGCAAAAGTGATTTACCTTTTGAGTGACAGCATTTAGTCCCAACGCAGAGAGTGGTGGGTGGGTATACAAAGTGCTTGACTTAAAACACAGAAGGCCCAGTTTCATATCCCGTCTCCTACTTCAAGTCAGCAATCTTGAACCATGGACATGTCCCCAATCTTTACTCTAGTTACCGAAACCTATTGTTGAGGGGTGGGGGGGTCACTTCTATGATGCATACTCCCCAACTTCGGGCTTAGCTAGTTCAAAGACGGTAGGGATGACTGCACAATTGCACAAACCAATTCATTTGAAACGCACCTTTCCATTAGTCTCTTAATTAATGTAAACAAACCAGCATCTCTTCCTCCCCTCCCCTGCCCACACAAACCCATTAGAAAAGAAAGCAGGAAACGCAGCGGGGAGAAACTTTGCACTCAAGGATGTTGAGCTGCCGACGACTGAAATTCTAAATTGTTACAGATGATTCATGCTATTATTTAATTGGGTCATTAAGATTTTAATGTTTCCCAAATTGATCGTGACGTTCGTTTCATGATCAGCAAGAAGGAGCGTTTGCTATCGCTGAGGGAAACACTAATGCTTAATCAGAGACATAACTTCTGCATTTACTGCAGTGCTGTCTGCCAAACTACTGTTTAGACAGATTACAGTGTTACAGCTCGAGACTGAAGCACTAATAAAGTTCCTGAAATGTTGATACAGTAACAAAATGTAAAACCTTTTGTCTGAGGTGCATGCTGACTAAATGAGAAAAGCCAAATGTTCCATACAAACAATTCAATTTAACCTACTGTGAAAAATGTCTATTTGGAAAATTAACAAAAAAATATCAAGAATCACTTTATGCAGCTTTAACTTATACGTCTTCAATCTGCAAAGCTGTGTAAAAAGAAACTTCACATATCAGCCTGCATTCTTTTAATGTATTGAGGTTAAACCGCACCTTGCAAGGTTAACAGCTAAGAAACACCAGAGTCTAGTTACACTTGTGCCCCGGGGTATTTAAAGCCTTTAACCAGCAACCTGAACTCATGACACAAGTCAGTACACTCACTGAAGTTCAAGTTCATGACCAAACTCTGCAAGTAAACAGGCTGTAAAAAGGGATGGAGACTATTACTCTGACAATAAATTACTTTGTTATTGCGCGCAACCTTCGAAAGAGGAAACGCAATGCAAGGAACAACAGTGTTTTTCTTGAGAGAGTGTAGGTTTCATTTTAAAGTTTAATGGAGGAAAAAGCCCCTGCTGCCACAGCTGAACCTCACACCTCACCCTATAGCTTGTTGTGGGATATAATGTTGTCCCTTTGTATATTTTATTTAACTGTACTAGGTTTCCAGAGGCAAACAGTACAAGCGTAGTGCAGATTTTAACAGTTACTATTACTACCTGTCGTTTCAATGCTGTGCCACCTCCAGACAGCTGCCGAAGATAAAATCCTCCACTCTGAAAAAGGACATGTGAAAAACCCTTGTTCCCTCTTCTTTACTTTTACTTCTTTCCCGTTACATGTGCATACTGGTGCTGGTCTTTTGAAC
Source organism: Sebastes fasciatus (assembly GCF_043250625.1). Taxonomy (NCBI): domain Eukaryota; kingdom Metazoa; phylum Chordata; class Actinopteri; order Perciformes; family Sebastidae; genus Sebastes; species Sebastes fasciatus. The sequence continues at coordinate 21,765,264 of NC_133810.1, read as the reverse complement.
ATAATAGTTTGTCATCTTGTAATGAAGATTAAATCATGTCATGCTGTCTGTCAGATCCTCATTTAGGGATTATCAACACTTTTGTGTTGCAGTTAGGTAATGACGGATTATACCTCTGGAGCACACATGGTTGTTTTTGATGCCATCGTAACGATTTACGATAATAATGGCTTGTATAAGACCTGGGCACAGATCTTGACAGCAGATATTTCCCCAGAGCTGTCAAAGACAAAATACCTGTTTGACATCAGTCATTGGGGTGTGGCGGGCAAGCCTGTCAGCTTCAGCGCGTAAGGATTGCAGTGCTGCAAAATTATATGAGCATCATATTCAGATCTGACTCACAGAATCGTCACACATTGTCTGCCTTTCAGTAGTTTGAAAATCATGAAGCAGATAAGAACAAAAGCCAGACTTTTTACCTCATAATGCTTAGAACTGTTTTAGCATTGATGACGTTTGCAGTTTATCTTTAATCTAATGTAAACCCAAAGAAAACCTACTTTGTTCATGGACAAGCATTGTGTAATTATATTGGGCGCTGTTGCGAATCAAAGAGCAGGACTGGTTTATGGCAATACTGGACTTTTGCGTCGATGAGATGAAGCAACTTGATTTGTCTGGTGTTTAATCTGCTGGATCAACCAAAAACAGGCCTGTTCAGGTCCTTCATTGATTTTCCAGAAACCTTATCACAATATATATCAATATAAACGGACTTGGTGAATGGATTTGCATTTTTATAGCGCCCTTCTAGTGTTCCGACCACTCAAAGCGCTTAACACTACATGTCAGCATTCACCCATTTACACATGCGTTCATACAGTGTGTTCATACATGACAGAGGCTGGCATACAAGGTGACAAACTGCTCATCAGGATCTAATCTAAAGGTCCTGACACACCAAGCCGACGGTCGGCCGTCGGACAGTTTGGGGCCGTCGGTGAGCGTCTGTCGGCCTAGTTCTTGCGGTGCGTCCCACACCGCCGGCTCTAGTCTGCCCGTGTCGAAGGTTTTCCGTCCGAAAGAAATCATTCTGATTGGCTGTTCAGCTTAAACGAATCAGTGCATAAGAAGAGAAAAGGAAGGGAGGAAAGAAAGCCAACGAGTAAAGTCAAGAGGAAAAACACAGAAGGCTCTTCTCATTTTTCATCTTCATCTCATCTGATCATTCCAATACACAGATATTTTAACGACATGGTCATCTGGAATGAAGCTAAGTGGTGAGTGAGAGTGGTGTGAAAATGGTCGGCAAACGCTGCTTTGTTTCACGTACGTATAATAACAACGGTTTGTATATCCGCGGTCTTCTGGTTTCCCTCTTTAAAATAAAGAATACAGACTACCGCCGGCTGCTGATGTGGAGAGTTATTTCCTCTCACGGAGGTGCAGAACGTCCGTGCTAACTGGCCATCAGCTGTAGTCTTTGTGGTGTTTTCAAATGCAACTTGTCGAGGCAACGTGAGGCAACGCAACAGGGGGCCCTTATCGCTCAGCCGCTAGTTCTTTGATGTCGGCTTGGTGTGTCTGGGCCTTTACACACTCACATGCCGATGGCACAGCCTTCGGGAGTAATTTGGTGTCTTACCCAAAGACATGCGGACTGGAGGAGCAGGGATCGAACCGCCGATCTTCCAATTAGTGGACGACCCGCTCCACCTCCTGAGCCACAGCTGCCCAAACCGTATTGATCCCATCCCCTCTAGTTTTTAATCATTAAAGCAGTATAGGTGACTCATATAACTGATATATTATCACTAAAAAAAGTAGAAAAACACAGCTAATGTCACCAGCTCAGACACTGGCAGCAGTTTCCAATTTCTTAGTATGTTTCAAAACAGAAACGTTAAATGCCACACAAGCCAAGTCTGATTTTCAAATCCATAAAAATGTACAACACCCCTTTAGACGATGAGAAAAACCTGTACTGCTTTCAAAAAAGGCAAACTGGGTATGTAAATAACGGCTCAATTAATGGTTCGTAAGTTATTCAGCAAATCAATATTCACCGTTATGACACACAAGTGCAAAATATCCAACACAAATCAAGTGCTAGACCAAACATGAGCCAAGATCTGGACAATAAACTCCCCAGACTGAGAGCTCACAATAAAATAAATGTTCATCACCATAATACTTGTTGACTGTGTTTGACTGTTTTATTAGAAAGTGATAGCGAAAACTCTACTCCCTGGAATAGCACCATAAATCCACCAATTAGTTGCTGCTGACAATTAATGTTATCAAGAGAGGACTTCTTCACAGCACGCTAATATTTCATCTGCTCACACACACACATACACAACTAAATGAATCAGGTAATAGACTGCCAGAGAGAAAGGACTACCTGCAAGCTTTCTGAGAGCAGAAAACATTCGTCATACTGTGGAGCTCACGGTGTTTTTGCTGCTCTTGTGTTGATAGATTAATTTCGGATTACTTGCTAATCCAGAGGGTAGTGACTGCTACTGTCTGCCTGTGTAAAAGTTTACACTGCCAGACCACCTCCACCTGCATCTGGTTTTGAGCTGACAGCTCAAGCTGTGAGGTAAACATTAACTGGGCCTGGACAAGCTTACTTTCAGTCAGACTGGAAATGTTTAGTTTGACATGAGGTCTGCTTTATCTTACATTGCATATAATATGAAATCATATTTGAATCCAGAATTAACTCATTTGCTTCATTTTCCCATAAAATGGTAATTATACTTGAATATTAAGATACAGGACACGTTATCTAAAAACTGACAACCTCACAAATGTCCAACATCTATGTGATCACACATGTATCTGCTGCTCCTTTGCTTATAACATATAGCCCATACATGCATACAACATACTTGACAACCTTGAGACATTAATAATAGGGAGGATTTCTAAACCCAAGCTGGGGTTTCCCCCCCACCCCCAGAAAAAAAAGAGCTTCAGATACTTTGATTCCTGCATTCTGGTGACTTTTAAATAATGAAAATAACTAAATATTACGTACAAGGCAACAGCATTTTTATGTTAAATAGGCCTACTTAAATAGGAAGCAGTAAGGCTTATTCATGTACAGTGCCAGAAACAGGTTGAGATAACGAAAAGGGAAAAAAGGTGAGAAAAACGGGAGGAAACCGGGAGAGGGCAATGAAAAACAGGAGTCTCCCGGGAAAATCGGGAGGGTTGACAATGGCATGCAATATGTGCATATTTGCATATGCAGTGGTGTGAACATATATGAAAATTTAAAATGTTTTTTTTAATCTATCTAAATTCTAATAACATGTAGAAACATATTGATCAGTTTTGAAATACAGTTTGTTTTCTGTTGGGATTTCTGGTGTTAAGTGATAAGGAAACAGGAAATACACACCTACAAATGAAAAACAGTTGGAAGGCCAATGAGTGCACTTAATGACTCTTTAACTTCCCATGTATGTCCATAATAAATAAGTCATTCTGCCACACTTCATCCTGGCATCAAACAGAGGAAATCTCTCTCTCTCTCTCTGTCTCTAGAAGAAAACTATGTCAACTGCAAATGAGAAGCCCCAAAACGCCTCATGAACAATAAACCAGTGGGTTAGTCAGAGAAATGTGAACTCCTGTAGACTTAAAGCTGCCAGGTTGGGTAACATCAGCCTGACCTAAGTAAAGCCTGCTGAGAAATTATTTAAGGATTCCTTTTTTTCTTCCTGTGACATTTAAAATGTTTTGCTATCTGACGTCTTACAATGACGAAAATCCCTTCAGTGTTTTGCAATGGATGTCATCAGCAGTGGTACACAGAAATAGGTTTATTTCAACCTTGTAAGCAGGGCACTGGATCACTGGGAGCTGAAAACATGGAAGCAGCATTCAAGAGCGCCAGGTATATATAACACCGCTAATATACACTCCTGGATTTGACACAATATATATCTTCAGCCTACGCAGTTTTGGTAGAAAACATTGGAAAAAGCTCTAGTCCTGCTGTGGACCAGCTCTCCTCTAATGGAGAAAGAGGCCAACCGTGAACTTTGATGTGACAGCAATATATGACAACCTTTAGCGCTGAAATTAAATCTCACGTACCTTGAAAACGTGTCTCCAGCACAAATACAGATCCACACTTCACTTTAATCAATGTAGTCATGTTTTACTAAACTACAGCATCGCAGCTGAGCGCAACTAGCAGCGTGTGACTGGCCAGGCGAGAGCACCGAAAGCGTTACATTGCATAACAACGCCTCTAAGTTCATAACGCTATAACGTTATTAATCGCCGGTGAGAAGCTCTGTGGCTTTGGCCACGGTCCCAATTCATCAACAACACGCCAACAAATGTCCCATTTCGTGCTGTTTGCTATAGTTGCTGGCTGTGTCCGTCTATTTTCCAGGCACTGTACTCCACATCCTCCGCTGGCAGGGACTTGTAAACAGGACCGAGCGGCTGAGAGCAGAGAAAGTAGGTCAGCTGGTAGCTCAATACTCGGCTAACGACGGCAGCAGCATAAGCAGGCGGCTGTGTGCAACACTACCGACACAAACCTGTAGTGACCAGGAGGAGGGGGCTGCTTGTAATCTTTAACACGTGCTAAATGCATAATAGCACCCCACTAAATGTCATCGGAACAGTCTGAAGTGTCGCCTATAATACCACTTTGGCCATGGGAGCATGACAAGCAGCCTTTAATAAACCAGGTCCAAAGGCACTGTCAGACTAAAGTATCAAGACAGATCGCATGTGGAGGTGAGGGGAAATAGTGTCTCCTCCCTGCCAGCAAGACAGAACAGATTAGCCTGTCTGACCCTGTTTAGAAGTTTATAAACCATTTATCTCAATCTGGAAGAAAAAAAAAAAACCTTAGGCCAACCTAAATTATGACACTCCAATTAAAACAAGAAGTTGAAGGCCTTTTGTTTTTCCCCTCAAGTACTTCCCCACTTCCTATGGATTTTTTTTTTTTTTTTTTTACAACTTCCTGGTTGCCTTTACCCCCAGCTGAAGTCCCAAATGTGGGTCAGCAGTCTGCATGACTAAATTCAAGGGCTCATAATGGACCGGCTCCAAATGTTTTGCTCCTGTCAAATGATCACACAAATGAAACCAGATGCAGATGTACAGCATATCCACATGTTGACAACTTTTAAAACAACTGAAAATGAGCATGTAAGACAACCTATTTGGAGATGATAAGAAGGAGGTGCAACTTTAGGCTCTAAACAACCCTACCGGTATTTGATTGTCATAATCCATCAGTATGTTAATCATTCCCACAGTTAATCTGTGCAATCTCCACAGAGTCTACAGAGAATGTCAAAAATTGTAGACGAGTCTTGAATTGGATTAATAGCCGCCATTTGGCTGGGATAAGCGATTGTCAGTAGGTAGATGTTATATTTATGACAGACCTGAATGTGATCCTGTATTTTTGCTGATAAAAGAACAAAATCTGAACAGAAGCAATTGTAATCTTGGACAGCTGCTAAATATGGGACCCCAAGTCTTTTCACAGTCTGTATTTTCTAGGGATGCACCGATACCACTTTTTTTCAGACCGAGTACGAGTACAAATACTTACATTTGGGTACTCGCCGATACTGTTTGTACATCACGATAATCACACCAAAGGATTTCCCCCCCTCTTTCCTGTATTGATTTAGTTATGTTTGACAGACTCCTGATAAGAAATGTGTACCTTCTGTCAGGGTCTTTAATATTTAGACAAAGCCTTAGTGCGGCTGTGTGTTACAAGACAATATTTGTAACTCCTGCTTTGATGCTGCCATCTCCTAATATAATGTCACACCATCCTTTCCTTTTAATTCTGAATGTTTAGGTTGCATAGAGGAGTTTCCCTAATAATAGATGGTCTTGTGATAAAGGCCAGTTGTCATGTGAGTGAAGAGATAATAGAGCACATGAGAATCGGAAAACCTGTTGTGCGTGTTTCCCGATTAGACAAATGAAGCTTCTCATAATGGAGAGGGCGAGTGTTGGTCCTGAGAGTACAAGCTGCCTCTCTGAACAGTTTCAGCAAATCACTTTAAAGATTTAAAAAATGGTGTATCCCCTTCACGTGTGATGAAATATTGATAATAAGATGTAACATCTTTATCTTGTGTTCTATATTGTTTGGGTACTGGTGGATGTGTGCAATAGCTTTTTTACAACAATACTTTTAAAACAGAAAACAAAAATCTGTGGGTATATTATTTCAATGTCAAAACCTCTGCCAGTCCTCATTATTTGACATTTTAGGATTATAATTTCTCTCCAGACGTCCTTGGGGCTTGAGACAGAGTTACAGACGTAGGCAAAGTTGTTGGTAACGTTCCGTTAAAGAGAGAAAAACCCACAATGGTCACTGAAATAACTTGAAACTGACAAAAGTAATAATAAATAAAAATTTACTGAAAATGAACTAATGAAAATCAGATATTGTTTTTGAATTGTGGTTCAACAGAATCATTTTAAAAAACAAACTAATGAAACTGGCCAGGACAAAAATGATGGTACCCCTAGAAAAGATGTAAAATAATGTGACCATAGGGACATATTAAACTAAGGTGTGTCCTGTAATTAGTATCACAGGTATCTTCAAACTTGTAATCAGTCAGTCTGCCTATTTAAAGGGTGAAAAGTAGTCACTGTGCTGTTTGGCATCATGGTGTGTACCACACTGAACATGGACCACAGAAAGCTAAGGAGAGAGTTGTCTCAGGAGATCAGAAAGAACATTATAGACCTTCATGTTAAAGGTAAAGGCTATAAGACCATCTCCAAGCAGCTTGATGTTCCTGTGACTACAGCTGCACATATTATTCAGAAGTTTAAGGTCCATGGGACTGTAGCCTACCTCCCTGGACGTGGCCGCAAGGGGAAAATTGATGACATATTGAAGAGACGGATAATACGAATGGTAACCAAAGAGCCCAGAACAACTTCCAAAGAGATTAGAGGTGAACTCCAAGGTCAAGGTACATCAGTGTCAGATCGCACCATCCGTCACTGTGGACTTAATGGAAGACGACCCAGGAGGACACCAAATCATAAAAAAGCGAGACTGGAATTTTCCAAAATGCATATTGACAAGCCACAAAGCTTCTGGGAGAATGTCCTTTGGACAGATGAGACAAAACTGGAGCTTTTTGGCAAGTCACATCAGCTCTATGTTCACAGACGCAAAAATGAAGCATCCAAAGAAAAGAACACTGTACCTAATGTGAAACATGGAGGAGGCTCGGTTATGTTATGGGGCTGCTTTGTTGCATCTGGCACAGGGTGTCTTGAATCTGTGCAGGGTGCAATGAAATCTCAAGACTATCAAGGCATTCTGGAGCGAAATGTGCTGCCCAGTGTCAGAAAGCTTGGTCTCAGTTGCAGGTCATGGGTCCTCAAACAGGATAATGACCCAAAACACAGCTAAAAACACCCAAGAATGGCTAAGAACAAAACATTGGACTATTCTGAAGTGGCCTTCTATGAGCCCTGATCTAAATCCTATTGAACATCTGTGGAAGGAGCTGAAACATGCATTCGGAGAAGGCACCCTTCAAACCTGAGACAGCTGGAGCAGTTTGCTCACGAGGAGTGGGCCAACATACCTGTCGACAGGTGCAGAAGTCTCATTGAGAGTTACAGAAATCACTTGATTGCAGTGATTGCCTCAAAAGGTTGTGCAACAAAATATTAAGTTAAGAGTACCATCATTTTTGTATAGGCCAGTTTCATTAGTTTGTTTTTTTAAATGATTCTGCTGAACCATAATTCAAAAACAATATCTGATTTTCATTAGTTAATTTTCAGTGAATTTTTGTTTATTATTACTTTTGTCAGTTTCAAGTTATTTCAGTGACCATTGTGGGTTTTTCTCTCTTTAACGGAACGTTACCAACAACTTTGCCTACGTCTGTAAAACAATGCTGCATCTGCAGAATCAGACCACTTGTCTCGATGGCCATCTTCGTGTAATGAGTCACACTTTCCCACAGTTGATTCAGACTGCAGCTGTTGTAGTAGACCAGGTTTCGATGACTGATCTAGCTCATCGTGTGGTACCAGTACGATGCCATTTTAACCAGCTTGTGAGACGTGGAGGCACAGCCAATCTTTGGCATGACACCTTTTTATTGAGGTGATAGCACATAACTGTCAGTGCTAAGTAACTTCAGTAGCAAATTTCCACTGTCTCACCGCTCCTCGCCGTGGCTGCTCCACAACAGACAGAGTTTGAGGCCTCTCTTGCAAACAGTCTATGACACCTAACTTGTAAAGTGCACTTAGTCCTGCACTTAGTATATAAAGTGATGGCTGATCAAGGACGGTGTCTGCTGAACTTCTAACCAAGCAACCAAAATATGCTTTTTATATTGAAGTGAAAGTAGACTATTAATTGTGTTGGAGTTTATTAGCAATATAACAGTAAATCATATAGGTAGAAAATCATTATCCCACTGCTGTGTATGTGTTGAAACTTTCAAGCATGTTACAGTTTAGCCAGACCGAACACAGCGAGGTCACCAGGCACCACCAAGGCCCCCCGCTACCCTAGTATTGGCCCCATTCAATTCCCAACGTTGGCCCTTTCTGTGTAGAGCTCCCGCTGTGTGATCACACTGGCTGTCCCAGTTTCTCTCATGTCTGAAAGACATGAAAGTCAGGTGGACAGCAATTTCCTCCCAAATGAGGAAATTGTTGTCACAAATCAAACATCAATTATATGGTAGTGGTGACTCAATCCAGACAAAGACACTATAGAAAATACACTGTCAGCCATTGTGAATCAAGACCGGATATCCTTTCATCTAATAAATAAAAAATAAGTACGACTTGAATATTCTCAAACTCTAGAAGCAAGTAAACTCTTGAGAGACATGGTGGCTCCATTGGGTTATGAGAGGTAACACCCAGAAATCATGTAACAAAATGTCAATAAACTGCACACAGCACACTTGTATTTACCAACCTGTTTAGTCTGTGATGGCTTTACACCAAAGGATACTAAAGGGATGAAAAAGGAAATCGATTCAAAGTTAGTGTGGCTTTTTCCCCCAACATGTTACATTTGAGGATTCCTTACCAATAGTCGTAGTAATTTTAACACATTTGCATTGTCTCTTAATAGTTTTTGCATTCCCTATAAATTCTTTTCCCTGCAAGCTCCAATAATGCATACATGACGCTAGGCCTGCCATACAGGAAATTAATGTTATACAATGATTTCTGATGCTCTCACAGGAAACATTTTATGGTCCAAAGACTCCCTACTGTGACCCTTCATGGACTCCACAAAGAAGAAGAAGAAGAAGAAGAAGCGCTTTGAAAATAATTTCCTTTAGGGCCAATAGAGCAAATCTAAAGTGTAGTTGTACCAACTACTCTGGATCGATTGCCATTAAAATTGATTCATGTCCCTTAAAAGATGAATTGTAATAGTTAGTTATCAATACACAGTGAGATGTTCCAAAAACATCTGTGTGTGTGTGTGTGTGTGTGTGTGTGTGTGTGTGTGTGTGTGTGTGCGTGTTCTGAAATGCACTTCAAATTAGCCTTTTTCTCTTGATTTGTCACTTGCATTGTTTTATGTATATCTTGTGTTGATATTACGGGTATCAGAAGTTTCATCACGATACAATATTATATCGATGCTTTGAACGATATTTGATGATATCACAAAGTTTAATTCAAGGGCCTGCGATCAATATGAGACAATATCATATTACTGGGCTCTGTAGGAAGGAGGTGCACCTCGACGGAAATGGTGACACAGTCGTGCCATGGGAAATTTCAAAATAAAGGCGTGTCTTAAAGATGATGATATGTATCAATGTTTTCACTTTGCATCAATGATTTTGGATCGTTGCTCATTGAATCGATATATCGATCCAGATCAATGTATCGTTACATCCTTAGTTGATATGGTGCACAAATTTTTAATACAAGTCTAATATATTTTTAATACATATCTCTTCTATTGTTCTTTTACATAACTAAGACTATAGAAGTGTAAAAAATAGGCTACATCAGATGATTCCAAGGTATATACACGAGGGGGTCCCCTAAGGGGTCCTTGGCTGACAAACAATTGAAAACCTCTCTTCTAAAGTGATGTCTTTGAGTAACTCAAAAAAGTTTAATGGCATATTAATGCAGGAACAGCTGCCGATTGTTATGTAAAATAACAAAGACCAACCTGTATGAATTAAATGATGTTAAATGGTAAATGGACTTGCATTTATATAACGTTTTCTAGTCTTCAGACCACTCAAAACGCTTTACACTACATGTCAGCATTCACCCATTCACATACACATTCATACACTGATGGCAGAGGCTGCCATGCAAGGCACCAACCTGCCAATCAGCGTTCAAAATACAAAGAAGAATCTGTGCCACAAACTTATGTGGTCGCTTACACTTTATACACAAAACAATGATAAAAAAGGGAACAGTGATGATATAGAATAATCCTGAACTAAACTGTTGCTATGCCAGCAACCAACAAGTGTGAGACATCTAAGATTCATAAAGATCTCCCACATTTTACTGCATTATTCACCATCCGCCTACATAGAGATTAGTTCTGCTCTTTTATGTAGGTCATGCTATTGGATGATGAGATGACATTTAGTTCTCATAAGCAAGCCTCACTACATAATAAATGTTCAGCGTTGGGTGCTTTACATCCTGTACCTTTGTTCAGACTGCTCTCGCCTTTACATCTGTGAAAAACGGGATTATTTAGATAATCACTCAGACACTAAGCCATATTGCCTCCAGCTACATCTGTGATACTGGTATTGCTGATGTCATCGTGGCCCTCTGCTGAAGCACTGACTGTCATTAATTAGACTGTGGCACTGCTGTTCGCTCTGTGTTCCCATGGTAACAATGTGTGGTGTCTACTTTTCCCCAACCGAGGCAGCTATGTCCATCAAGCCACTGGTTTCCATTTTCTTTAGGTCCAGGAGATTTTTCATGCACTCCTTAGAAGCCCATTTGTTAGTCTGATTAATATTAATAAAGTGGCAGGCAACCTTTCTCGCTGTATGCTTTGATTCCTCATTATAACGACCTAAAACTTCTCAACACATTGTGCACAGAATTGATGATTTATTGCAACAAAGTCGCCAGAATAAAATTATGGTATTGTAAAATACATTTCTAAATACAATATGTGTATATCAACGCCCATCCATCTACCCCAAACCTCCTCCCTGCATATTTACATGGACTTTGATTAAACGTAAAATTAGGGCTGGGCGATATGGCTAAAATCTTCTATCACGATATAGGTCATTTTATATCTCAATAACAACATATATCACAATATAGCGTGTTTTACGGTAATTCAATAAATAAATAGTCTATATGAAAAAAACACATGGTATTTTTGCATACTCCTGTGTGAATTAAATACATGACAAATGAAAAGTACGAGTATTTTCTCATTTTAAGAACTTGAGTGCAAAATGAACATACAAGTTTTAAGTGAAATTATAGAGAAAAAATAAATAAATATAGCCCTAGCTTATATCGCAATAGGAACGATATAGAACAATTTATACGTTAAACATTTTTATAACATTTAGAAGATATATATCGAAATATTGCCCAGCCCTACGTAAAATATGTCAAAAACAAATATAATCTGGGAGAAGAAACCTTCCCCCGATAGATCATTGACAATTAAGTTTTGTTGTTAAAAGATGGGCTACAGAGATGATTTACTGTCACAGCTTTGAAGTAATAATTCCCTGTTTTTCTTTTAATATTAAATCGTATTTGATATAAATAATGTCTCGAATTACATTAATAAAACAAGAAATCCTAAGGACATGAAATGCAGCAGGGAGGTCTGAAAATCTGAAGAGGTAAAAGAAGAATGAAATGCTGTAATTCACAGTATATAATCTCATGTGTAGATGAGATAAGATAACTACAACCTTGACTGGCAATAAGTACACAATAAAAACTTCTGAGCTCTGTCTTTTCAGAAACATCAGCAGTAGATATTCTTCCTGCATCAACCAAAGAAAATCACCTATATTCCGGAAATGGTGTCCCTCATGTTTCTACATAACCACTCTTCAGTCCAGTCTTACTGCTGGCTGGTTTGATGCTACACAATGTTCAAGTCAAGGACATTTTGCACCTTCTAATTCAATATAAATGGAGCAGCAGTGACAACAACTTCAGACGTCATTCAACAGCAAAGCAGGGAAAAAATCACAGAAGAGAGACTATTTGGGACGTTCTCAACCGAAACAGCATTTTCTTCCATTGAGTACCCAATGGAAAAAGGCAGGCAGGCACAGGTCAGTAAAAGAAACAAGTCATCATGCCCCTCCTCAGCGGTGCTTTCCCACGAGCGCTGTCCGTCTCAACCACACAGCAGCTTCACACTAATCCTCCCCTGGGCAACAGCTGAACCAATGCACTCACTGAGCTTTACCCGCTGGACAATCCTGTCACAGTGCAGTTGAACACATCTCACCTGCTGCGCACTAAGGACAAAACACACGGCCTTTCTCATAACTCACCTAGGTAAACATCCTCAATAATGCTCTTTTATTATATAGTTTTTGTACTGAAATTATAAGTCAAACAATCAATTATTCAAGCAAAAAATGCCATTCACATAACATTTTCTGGCTATAACTATACCGTCTTTTTCCATTTCACTTTGGTAATCTGAAGACATAATTTCTGGGCTCTGATTAAAAAATGTCATATTAGACATTTTATAGACAAAATAGTATTAGTTAAGGCTGTCACAATATCAAATTATCACTTCACGATATATTATCGTGAAATCTTTAGAAAATTTGAAAAATAATAATAATGCTCTCAGTCAAAATTCAACTATTCAAGCTTACATTCACACCTACGGGAAATTTAGAGTCAACATTAACCTAACCTGCATGTCTTTGGACTGTGGGAGTATACCGGAGAACCCGGAGAAAACCCACGCTAACACGGGGAGAACATGCAAACTCCACACAGGAGGGCCCCAAGTCAGATTTGAGCCTGGGACCCTCTTGCTGTGAGGCGACAGTGCTAACCACTGCACCACCGTGCATCGAATAAAATATGAAATCATTATTAATCGCATGATTGTCCATAGTTAATCACAATTAACAATTTTTATCTTTTCAAAATGTACCTTAAAAGGAGATTTGTCAAATATTTAATACCCCTATCATAATGGGATTGGGCAAATTGGCTTGCTTTATGCAAATGTATATATGTATTTATTATTGGAAATCAATTAACAACACAAAACAATGGCAAATGACAGAAACCCTCATTTAGTTTAAATCAAATCATAACATTGCAAACTCAAGCCCAGCAGGCAACAACAGCTGTTAGTGTGTCAGTGTGCTGACTTGACTATGACTTGCCCAAAACTGCATGTGATTATCATAAAGTGTGCATGTCTGTAAAGGGGAGACTCGTGGGTACCTATAGAACCCATTTTCATTCACATATCTGGAGGTCAGAGATCAAGGGACCCCTTTGAAAATGGCCATGCTAGTTTTCCCTTGCCAAAATGTAGTATGACAGTTTAGTATGACATGGTACCAATGGATTCCTTAGGTTTTCCAGTTTCTTATGATGCCAGTATCTTCACTCTACCTTGTGAATATAATATAACAACTCCACCCGCTACAACCCCCGGAAGATCAAATAGCAGCTTCAGGTTAATTCAAATTCGCAAGATGTGTTAATGCATTAAAGAAATTAGTGGCATTAAAAAAAAATTTGCATTAACAAGTTATTATTAAGTTAACTTTGACATCCCTAATATAAAATTATTTAAGAGGCGTTGGATTTTTTATATTATATTATCATAGGTGTATTATTAACATGATATCACTATTCCATTTTTAAATATCACGGTTATCATCAATATCGGTATATCACAACACCATTAGTGTTAGTAAATAATAACTAATAACAGATTAATCCGTCCTATCATTTTTAGTGTGCAGTGATCCCGTTCAGTCTGAATATTTTATCTAGGTTTCTTTCACTTATTCTGTGTTTACTTTTCATGCTTATACAACAACATTTGTCAATGATTTTGCTGATGCTTTACCCAAAGTGCCTTGCAATTACACATTCACCACACAGCACAGCCTCCCTGTGGGTGGCCACATCCATTTCAATGAGAAAGAAAGACCTTTGAAACAAACATCCTTTCACCAGGTAGATCTGCTCTCAAATTTCCTCATAATTATATTCTTTCAACAATTCCAAAATGAATCATTAAATTATTCCAGGCCTGTTATTGTGTGCTACTGCTCAGGAAAAAGATGCAATTACCTAAGGCAGTGTGTGAGCAAATATGTGGGTCACCATTCTAGGGCATGGGTGGAAAGGGCAATGCAGCTCTTTCTTTGTAGCGCTGTCTCCAGCTCAGATCGTAGGTTATATCTTTGATTAAATTCCAGGCTGTGGAAGGGCGCTGATTCTTTTACAATGCCCCCAAAAGAAACATTTTGAGGTGATCATCAGAATAATATTATTGTTATGAATTCATCAGCAAGCGAGTGTTTGTAAAACCCAAACCGCAACCAGCCACTCTGAGTCTGTGCATAACACCGACTCTGAACTCAAATACCCTTTTGCAAGCAGTCCATGGAAAAAATGACCTTATGTCTCCATTCCTATCTATTGCTATTTCATTTTCCTCGTTATGAAACGCTGCCGTCCATATTTCCAAAGCTTCCCCCTGAAAGCACACAAATCTCTCTCATTGAATTCAGGTTTCTTTTTAAAGAGGAAGGCAGCTTGTAATAAAAAACATTCATCTCTTTGAGGAAAACGGTAAACAAATAGCTGAATATTGAATTGCACTATGACCAAATATCCTGTCTAATTTTTAACCCACAGAAACCAAAAGTACAGGACTGTAGATATGTTTCATTCCCAGATTGACGCATTAATTTTTCATATACTTGTAAGGTAATTAACATTTTAGTTGAACTACAGGACATAATATCAGCTGTAGATGGCCTCTTTTTTTCACCGCAGGGCCTGTTAACTGAAAAATGAGTTGACATATAATCACAATAGATGCCTGGCTGCAAAAGTGGGTTAATAACATCTACATTTTTAATGATAAAAGGCTGGATCATTAGTCGCCTGGAAAAAAATAATCACACTGACTAGTTTTCACTGTGTTTACACCCGGTTTATGCTTCACGCCTGATTTGAGTACGACCAAATGCAGCTACTTTGGATGCTTAAAAAGACCACAATCTCTGTGAGTGCACACATTATTCAGGATAACGGCTCATACTAACAGGGAAGCAGATTGGTGTAGCGAGTGTAGAATTCATGTTTCGCTGTGATAATGGCTCATGATTCATTCAGCCTGCTGAGGTGTCCTTGAGCAAACCCTTAAATCACTTCCAGCTCTGTAAGAGACCCTTTCCTCTGACCTCCCTGTGGATGGTGAACCACATTTCCCTTCAGGTTTCCAAAACGTATCATATCGTATCGTATTCTTATGAGATACACATATCAACAAAATATATAGAATAATAATACCGCAGTAGATGAGACGAGAGCATTCAGCTTGTAGTATCAGTAAGCATTGTTGGGGAGTAACTAGTTACATGTAATGGAGTTACGTAATTAAATTACAAAATTGTAATCAGTTACAGTTACTGAGAAACAAATATGCAACTGAATTACAGTTACTAACCAAATTGTTGGTGTTTACAAAGGGGCTACATCCAAATCATTGTGGCTGTATATAATGATGGACGACATGACAGCTCCCCAAAGGTGAAGTCAAAACATCTGGATCGGGCAATCCAGATGTTTTGGTGGCTGGCTGCAGTAAAGGTCATAAATCCCGCCCCCTCCATGTTAAGATGGGACATGGGCCAAACTAAAAAGTCAAAGTACAAATCACATACATTTTTCCCAAAGATGTTTTCTGTCATTTTATGTAATTCTTCTCACACTGATGTATGTTCAAGTGTTCATTTTTCTGATAAGTTTGGTTTTAATTAGTTATTTGAGGCTATAAAAAAGGGGGTGAGACGTCTTGATTGGCAGCTGTGATTGACAGCTGCTCTGAGTGAAGTAGTCGTGCAGCCGCAGGGTCGGGAATTGTACGTGAGAAGAGATGTAACTTTAACTTTCCATAACCGTCACGAGTCCGTGTAATAGAACATGTGTCAATATTGATCATAAATGTAGTTTGTAGATGTATTATGGTTAGTTGTTGTGTCTTTCTAGCCAAACAGCTACCGTGGTGCTAACGTAGCAGCTAGGTGGATCACGCTAGCAAGCTGCAGCCGTACTCAGCTCGTGATTGGCTCGGGCGGGGGTGTGGGCGGGACCTTGATACTGCGGCTCCAGCACGCCGATCACTAGTGCGCAGACTCTGGCTCCAAATGACGTCAAAATCTCAAGATGGCAGCTCCCGTATCCTGGATATTTTGGCTTCACTTTTGTACAGTGGGAGGAGGTGGAGACGTGTCATCCATCTATATATACAGTCTATGATCCAAATATATTATTTTCAGTAAAAAGCTTAACCTATATGTATAATATAATATTCATTCTGTTACTTTGTTCCAATCTGAATTCAAGTTATACTGAAGAAGAACGTTTTTAAAAAGTTTGACAGTAATCAGTGTTGTTGGCCGGAACCAGAAGTAACACGAGAGGGTGGAGCTAAGTACAACCGAACGCTGAATAAGCCATTTTTAGCAGACCAAAATGTAACAATTAACCTTTATGAACTGAAAAAACACTGTGAAAAGATTTAAAGTTGTAAGATGAAAGCATGGACAACTCCCAGACCAGACAACGCCGTGGTAGCGACCTGTCAATCACAAGATAGCCACGCCCTGAAGCATAACCTGCTTTATGGTCTATTTGACTCTAAATGGGACCATAATTTACTATATGAACATCCTGCTGTATTGAAGAAGACTTGAAACTAGCAATTGAGACCATAAATTCATGTTTACAATGTTTACTGAGGTAATAAATCAAGTGAGAAGTCTCTCATAGACTTCTATACAATCAGACTTCTTTTTGCAATCAGAGGAGTCGCCCCCTGCAGGCTATTAGAAAGAATGCATATTTAAGGCACTTCCGCATTGGCTTCACTTTTCAGAACCAGAGTTTGGCCACTGGTCGTAACTAAGTGTAAATCACATGGTGTGAGCTCTGACACTCCAGTTCAGTGTCACGAGCCATGATCAGGTTTTGCCTCCTTGCCGTCAGAGATTGCAGATAGTGAATATCAAAGGAATGTGGAACCCAGACTGGATGTGCTCTTTCCATTTCAGCATCAGTCCTGGGGTGCTCGTTTATGGTCTTCTGGTGCGTTGTGTCCACAAAAACAAACCGCATTGTAATGCCCATGCAGCCAACACCCTGAGCTAAACATCTGAATCACATCTAGGTCACACACAGGGGCCGGGCCCACACATATTGTGAAACCCTTTTTTTTTTTTCTTCATCTGAAATACAAAGTGTAGCCACGCCCGATTCTTGAAAGTGACCTTTTGTCGTGGAAGACAGATAAAAGCTCAAGTCATGTGAATCAGCTATAAAAATTAGACAAGGACTCCAAAAAAAGAAAAAATGACTGTGCAGCAGACAGTGCAGCACTCAAATAGTGGCTGAATTAACTT
This sequence comes from Sebastes fasciatus, assembly GCF_043250625.1. Lineage (NCBI taxonomy): Eukaryota > Metazoa > Chordata > Actinopteri > Perciformes > Sebastidae > Sebastes > Sebastes fasciatus. Next base: position 21,747,628 of record NC_133810.1, on the reverse strand, counting down.
CACCTGAACCTCATTTATGTAGATGAGACCTTCACTCCCGTGAATGAGGAGAACTACCTCAAAAGAAGTCACTCAGAACATTTCAGGTCACTGGCGTACATTTCGCTCAATAGAGACCTTAGTTAACTACTGCGGCATCTTGTAAAAGGTCTCACACATTATGTTCAGACATTTATCTCGGGTAATGTCACAATTTCATGCCACGAATATAAAGAGAAGAAGCAAATTCACATAATGTGATGTCTTAGAGCCCGAAGAAGGCAACTTTGGAAGAAAAAAAAAGCAGTTAAATGTCTTAATCATGCCCCGGTTGATCTGAGCCTGAAGCTACTGAGGACAATGACTGTGTGCTTTGGAGCAAGAGATCAGCGGCAGCAGCAAGGACGATGACGTCTGTGGAGGCAGTTATATAACTGGAGCTGAACATTTTGTCTGTCATAGTTACAAGGTTAAAGAGGGTGACATGAATACCAGTCATAGTCTCAAGAGTCATGTGCAACATAGTTCCACTGGCCGAGTTCACCGATGCAGAACTCAGACAGTCAGTACAGAGCAGTATGGAGCAAAAGGAATGTCCATGCTTGATGTTTCTAATCAGCATGTCTGTCTCTTTAGACACATGGCTTCTCTCAGGGCTTCAAGGCTCCTTGCTGGAGATACACCAACTATTATTCACTTCTCAAAAAATGTATAATAAGGCAAGAGAATCCAGAACTTCCGTTCAGACTACAATAAGGATGACAGAGACCAGTGACCATTGCATCTACGAGACACAAACTGAGATGTAAAATATACAATTAGTACCACAAACCATTTAAAGTCCCCCTCCACTTTTGCTTATTGTTACTTTGCTTGGATGTTTGCCCTTCACTATGCAGAGTTTGACACTAGCTGTTCTAACAATTATCTGCTGATCACCTTGAATCTGAGTTAAAGACGTTAACATAATTTTGTGACATCACAACTTGGAAGCCGAATCCTGGTGTGATGTGGAAACTTAAAGCCTCCAACACACAATGAGAATGGACTTTTCAGTAAAGTAGGAGACACCTTGTGTGTTATAAAATTAAAAATATTTGCATATTTATCAATTCTGTTTTTTTTCAATGAGGAAGAAAGAGTAGATGACATTTTAAGTTCAATAGAATACTTATATTTCAAGAACTTAAGTAGTTTATTGAACTGTTTTTGTGGGGGAAAAAACACATTATTCAAAGCAGAATATTTTATATATCTTAAAACATGTCTGGAGGGAACCTTTAAGGACTTTAGGATTTCCCCTCCTACATGAAACCCACCACCAACACAGCTCATTAGCTATCTGCAAAGTATCTCAGTGAGTCCATTAAAGGACAAAAAGTAGCAGATGCAGTGCATAGTAAAGCAACATCATAATAATAAATCATCATAATAAAAAAATAGACACATGACTAGAAAGATCTAGAAAGAAATTAGTAAGTGAATAAATAAGTCCTCATTAAGAGGAGTGTGTAGGCACTCAACACGAGTGTGTATTCAATTTTCTCTCATTTCAAGAGGTACATACTGTAGAAGATAAGTGGAGACTGTTGCTTCCAACATTAAATGCTCACCACCGCTTTTTTATGACTATCATACCATATATCGTGTCATAGTCTCCTCTGATGTGCCAAGTATTATCTGTGTTATCAGACCATACTGTATTTGGTTACTTACTTATTTCCTATTAGCCCCCATTTTTAGGACTGAGCAGAACATTGTGGTGACGGCACCACCACAATGTCAAAGACACTTTGCATTGGCTTGCAATAAATGCTACAGTTTCAATATATACTGTGTAGCTTTCTCACAATCATACAGGACATGTTTTAGGAAAGTCTATGAGGAGAGGTGAGGAGTAACATTAGGCACAGCCTTGGTCAATTTGTCCTCACCAGAAAATAACTTTTACACTTTTGTTGTTTGTTTGTTAAAAACTTTCAACATTGTTTTGATTGTACATATACTCGCGCGAGACAACGTGGCGCGGGCCTCCGTACGAGCATGCACAGAGGCGTTTATGCTCAACGCATCGTTGTGTTGCAATATGCCCTGAAACGCCAGTGGGCATACAAACAAAATATTCTGTGGATAAGCAAGAAGTCAATGAGTGTTACCAGAAAGGAAAGTAGGCTGCCTGGCAACAGTAAACACTGACTTACCGCCAAACATTGCATTTGTGTACTGTAATTATTACCGTCGTTTACCTCCAAGTCAAAATTACTTTCCGTCTCTTGGTTCTTCCCCTCAGATCGCCACTCTTTCCAGGACACCTTCTTTTTTTTAGCATATTCTTTTTTTAGCATATTTTCAACATATTATTTCACAGCCTGCGGCGAGTGTGTTGCCTATTTCTTTCCGAGACTTTAATGTCATGTGACTGTCCCTGTGGTCAATGAATAGTTGTAGAGATGTCTGTACGGGCGAACCTGCTCGGCCAGTCTTCCCTCAAAGGCATCCATGTTGAAATGAAAGGCACGGCGCGTGCAGTGGGCGCGTAGTTACACAAATTCAGAGGTGCACGACCAAGTGCCGAGACAACTTGCAGAGCCTTCACGTACCACGCAAAAGCCACAATGATGTAATTTTCTGGCTTCGCTACAGCGACCATAAACCAGGCGTTAGCCACATGTCTCTTCAGCTTCAGCGATAGCATTTAAAGCACCAGTGTGTAGGATTTAGTGCCATCTAGCGGTGAGGTTGCAGACTGCAACCAACTGAATACCCCTCCGCTCACCCCTCCCTTTCCAAGTGTGTTGGAGAACTACGGTGGCCTTCTGGTAACGTAAAAACGCGAAAGCCTCTCGCTACAGCCAGCATGGCAAAGCAACATGGCGGCCTCTGAAGAGAACCTGCTCATTCTAACCTAATGAAAAAACAACTATTCTTATTTTCAGGTGATTAAACACTGACTATGAAAACATAGTTATGAATATTATATTCCATTTCTGCTAATAGATCCCCCCAAAATGCTATACATTGTTCCTTTAATTTTTATTTCTAAAAGAAAAATAGGCCATTGATGTCAATGTGAGTAAGTCACTAATACTATATAAATATACTAATACAATGTAAATGCTAAAAATAGGCTTCTCACACACAAAGAGATAACCTGTTTCACTCCATTTCATGTGTGTTTGAGATAAATCAACATGGGTTGAACATTCAACATTCATTCTATGTGGAGCGCCGCTCTGTTTTCTTAAAGAGACAGAGGGTAGAAATGATCTCCATCGCTGTTGCACAGCCCTACACCATTTGTGCATGCCCAGTCACACTAAGCAGCTCTAGCAATATTCAGACTAGCGTTCAGTTTAAGCTTGCAGGACATGGCCCAGTAACCTACTTTCCCCACAACATGCTCCGTAACATCAGAGACGGGGTTGTGTGTCATCAGTTAACTAACCTTCACCGCAGCATAGTTTCAGCAAAGAGACGTAGAAACCCAGGGCAGCACTGCTGACGCAAAAAAAACAGAATGCCAATGATCACAGTTATTTCTCTGTCCATAAGGCCTCATCCTCAGTTCACTATAAAAGGTGAAATACAATGCTGGAAACTGATATTCTTTGCATATTAACAGGCAGTGAAGAAGAAGAAGAGACACAAAAATAGGAACATGAAGAAAGTAAATGTCACAAAGAGGAAGGGATAAAGGGAGGAAATTATCTAAGAGATTGTGATACAGTGATTATAGGGCAAGCTAATTATGAGGAGGATTTTCATTATTGTGAAATGCTAAGTCACAGTAACGGGGTAATTAGTAAGTAAGATCATAAGTCATAGTTATGAAAATGTTTCTTAAAATTATTAGATACATCATATTTGTGACGCACTGTCTCTTGATAAATAGACTATGAGATTTTTTTTGTATTTCACATAAATATGACATAAAACATATTTATGAAACAGAATCTCATAATAATAATAATTAATATTATTGCCTGCTGCAAAAACTCTTTAATTTAAACAATATTTAGTAGATCTTCCCAATGAAACATTGAGCCTTTATATCTACCCAACTGTCAGGATTGCTAAATGGCACCAGGACAATGCCTTAATGGGTTTTCCCCCTTCCCATGTGTTCATCCCATCCCATTACAGTCCATGTATCAGGTGAACAGCACTATAAACTGTATAACCCTACAACCTGATACTCTCAAACCATTCTTCTGAGTTTCTGGGTTAACATCAAACTCAAACACCCACCCATAGTGCATAGAGAGTGAGCCACTGACACAGTTCATGTATGCTCACTCTGCTCAACAAATCTAATAACTGTGTCGTGACAACAGATGACACTGGTGATAAAGTATGACCATTGACCACTTAAGATTCTGGACTTCTGGACTGGACTGTGGGCTGATTGATCGGTTGAATTTCTGGTTATATGACAGTGGTTGTTGTATCTATTCTCAGTTAGGGATAAAGACAATTTATCGAAAATCACAATATGAGTAAACATGGATTGGTAATGTGTGCAGTTCAGTAAATTAGCTTTATTGCCCACCCTTTATTTATACCCCATAATTATGAAAATGACATTTGTAATTGACCCCTGATCTCTGTTTCCATAGGGGCTGACCTTATACCAAATTGCAATACACTAATTTATCTAGCCCACAATGTAAATTTGGGTTATTGGATTTGGTGACGGGACTAAAAATTGTCTGAAGGGAGAGAGGAAGATTGCATGAGTCATGAGGCTGGCCCAAATGTTTAGCAGCGCGATGTAAAAAAGGAGCATATGGTGCAGTGAACACCCCAGTTCAGTCAGTCATGGAACAGCCCATCCTGTCCCACTCAGCTGTCAGCACACATCCTCATCACTATTCATGTGAAGCTCAGCACTGACGCAGTAAGCCGGCAAAATGGCTCAAGCGTCAATATGGAATATACGTGGATGATGAAGACTAAGAACAATCATTTCGACACTGACATAAATTGCACGATGGCTCCTTTCAACTACAACATGGGCATTTCTTTTTTGCATCAGGTTCCCTCAACGAAGTGGCACAGTTGCCATCGACTTGGCATCAGTTCAGACTAGTGAGGCATGAGCCTTGCCTTATCAAACTCCTGGGAATTTGGTGTCTTTTCCAATCACATAATCCAGCATCTCTCACTAATCCTGGTCCAAATAGTTTGTCTCTCCATACACAAATACACCCTCTGCAATACTCTTTTAAAGTCAATGTATGCTACTGTACTTTAGGCTTGCATTTTATTCTCATTTTTCAGATCAAGTAACTAAAACAAATAACCAGAGCCACTTTCAAGAAAGCATTAAAAGAGTATCTAATGCAATTAACTGCATAAACGAACAGTTAATGATTCTTCTAGGGTGCTGATATTTAATTTTTTCGTTTGTATGGGGTGTCTTAAGGTTTGAAATATGTAGAGACAGTACCTCACTGCATGGAATTTGCTGGAATGATTATTATATAAGGTAATGTGAGTTCAGTGATTTTTATATGAGATGTTTGAATGGTTATAATGTACAAAAGTGTTTGTGATTTCTATGTCAGTTAATAGGGATCCTAATAAACTAAATAAACTCAAATGTTCAGATGTAATAATGTGACTGTGTGTGCCCCGAACCAACAAGCTGGTGTCCAGGTGGCTAAAGTATGTCAACACATGCAACACTTATATATTAACTTATAGTTGGACAGCACTTCGTTAATAGGGTTCCTTCACACATTATTAGCACCAGAGAAAATGACAATTTGTTAAAATACACTATAATGTTTTGTACATGTAGTTAGCACTCATGTAAATCCTAAATTGGCTAACATGAGAAAGCACTTACTGCCTCCACACATTAAGTTCAGTTAGCTAGAGTTAGTGTGACTGAATGTCATTCACTGGTGGAAAAATGAACTAGTTTTTAATATTGTAAAGTAAATGAAGCTCAGTAAAGATGTGAATAGAGAGAAACTCATAAGCCTGTGTTCCTTTCATCCGTGTTAAAGTGTCTCCAGTTGTCCAACAGTGAATGTTAAACTAACGTTAAGCTAACTTTAGATGTGTAACAGCCGTGACGTTACAGAACCGGACCGGACCGGACCGTTAGCAGGTATAACGTAACAACACCGAGCTGTAAACTCACCTTCTTCTGTGGGGATATACGGGTCAGACGGAACCAAACGGAAGCATGTGGGTAAAGAGAGCTTTAACCGAACAGAAAACCCGACGTCCTATATTCCCAAAAAAGTTGCGGAGAGATGAAGCTGCACCGCCGGTGTACCGGGGACACTGATGGGACACATATGGGACACAGATCCTGACCCAGCCAACACACCTCACTCTTTATACTCTCATTGAACACAGCGCTGAGACACACTGGTCCTGTCCACACTCACAGATGAAGGCTGAATGAGGAGGTTTCTGCAGCCAGAGTTTGTCCACACTCAGAGTCCCGCCCACTGGACTATATACAGGACTCATAAAGTTAGATGGTGGTGGTGGTGGGCTTTAAAGATACTCTTTAAATTAATAGATGGTAATTAAAGATAATTTAATTCACCCAAAGATATGTTAAAAAAAAACATTTATTCTAATGACCTGATCATGCAGTGTGTCAACAGGTTATAAAAAGCACTGAGTACATATATACAGTATATATATATATACACACCGGTAAATCCATATATGTACAGTACAGTGATGTGCTGTGATTGGTGTGAGTCATGCCTTCTGCTCTCTCTCTCTGAGTCATGCTTTCAACAGCTATTATATAGCGGATCGTCACATGTTGGTCTACATGGGCTTGGGCTGATCAGTGCAATTCTGAAAATGTGAAGACAAATGCAGTGTTGACATGCACCTGGTTTCACATGATTCATCATGGCAGCAGACGCTTGTGTCAAGCATATGCAATTCAGTGTTGGAAGTGTTATTAACTCTTGCATATTCTTTTGTTTTATCATTATCATATCCACTATGTGAAAAAGGAAGGTTTGGTTATTTATTGTCATTGTATTATTTTTCTTTTAGTTATTTATATATAGGCCTATTGATATATTATTATTATTATTATTATTATTCATTTTTCTTGATTGTATTAAATTGTACAGGGGATCAGGGGAGCGGAGATTGAAAATGTGAAAAAAAAAAAAAGATGAGTCCTTAATGTTAATTGTACTGTATTTCATCGTACCTGCTAAATGAATAAATACATATTACAGAAAAAGAGTCTTAATAACTCAAGTTGCAATACCATGATGTATTTGTTTGTTTATTTGTTTATTTGTTTTGCACAATTTAAGACTATACAACATAACAAAGAAATAAATGAATAACATACAGTGCAGGAAGAGGCAAAAAACCCACTGGGCTTATCTGAAGCCTCCACCTAGAGACAAGATTAATATAAAGAAATAATATGACTACATAATAGTGATAAACAATTAGGACAAGATATATATATAATAACAACAATAACAATACAGTAAATATATAAAAAAAAGACAAATGTGTGTGTGTTGCGTGGAAGTGTATGGTTAGTGTTTGTGAGGAAAAAACATGGAGAAAAGCAATTACAAGACAGCAATTAAATTACCCTTTAAGCGACTTTTGAAACATTTGACAGATGAACAGTTTATTGATAGATGTGAAAAGCTACTCCATAATTTGGTTCCCCTAAATCTTATTGCTTATGTATAACAGGCAAAAAAAGCCCTGCATTCAAAATCTTAAGTTTTATTAGCAAAATGTACTGAAAGTAGCCCTACTCATGCAGAAAAATGGCCGTGTGAAAGTTATATTATATCATATTCATTACATATTCTAAGTAGCACTTTAGTGTTGTAACAGGTCGAGGTGGAGCTAATTTTACTTATATAATGGGTAGTTTAATCCATAGGCTAATAATGCCTCATATTTTATAAATTCATTGGCTATATTTTGTATATGAATTCGAATCTGCTAAGTAACTAAACTGTAGTTGTGACATAAATCTAATGAGGTAAAAAAGTACCATATTTCCTTCTGAAATGTAGAGTAGAATGTATAGAGTAGGATATAACTATAATATTCAAGCAAAGTACCTCAAAACTGTACTTACTGAAAGGGCAATACTTGATTATGTACTTGGTTACTTTCCATCACTGAAGTAATTAAAAATTTGTCAGCTTTCAGCAATGAGCTGCCTCATTCCATTAACTTTAATTTTTGTGATATCTCGTGCCGAACCTGAAAAAGCCCACATCTCTCAGGATGAACACTTCATGTGGATCATTTAGAAAAGAAAAAGCAACCAGTTACTAGTCAATCAATTCTCCCACCATCAATATACACCTTTATGGCGTGTCTCAAGCTCTACGTTGCTGCTACCAAGATGACATACGATAGTCTGGGATGAACAGCTTTGAGCTCTGACTGTTGACATACCACACGTACTAAGATTAAATGTGCCGACTAAATAGCAGCTCTGACACGCTATAATTTAGTAGACAGGTAGAGATTTTAGTGGTTAACCGCATGTGCTAAATGTTTTGTAGTGAGTCAAGGCTTCAAATTAGCTAAAGGGCTTCTGATTGCTCTTGTATGGTGAGTTCTTTTCTTATGTGCAGTCAAATTGTGCATAAAAGTTTCAAGCTTAGAATTGTCTGCTGCTCGCCTCTGTTTAAATTACATCAGCCTGCGTGGGACAACATTATTCTGCATGAAAGCAGATAAAAAAAGCTGCCGCAAGTGTCCCATAAACAAGTCTACTGATCTATATTTGAGATACACATTTATGTAAAAAAATAACTAAAATACATCACTATCCCAGAATTAATTACAGAAATGATATTCTATCATGGTGGGGGGGAAAGGATTGTCAAAATTGATGCAGCAAACGCAAACTCTGACTTTTTGGTGTGCATTAATCTACAAAAACAGTGGATCATACACTTCCCATAATGCAACTTCATGGTGTTTTTAGCAAGACCCTGACAAAGCTCCTCCAGAGGCACAGAAGACATTACACATCTGTTTTCACAGGCTGAGTGATGCTCCACATGACTAAACTAACTTTGACATATAAAATCAGTAGAGTGGCCCTTTAAGATAAAAAGATTGATCAATCAATCTTTCACCATTCAAAGAAGCAATTAGTTACTTCTTCATTTAAATGGTTTTGAAATGAAAAGGGCCATTGATAGCTATTTAACAGAAAAGCCTTGATAGGCCTTTTCAATAATAGAAAAAAAACATATTTTTCAATCAAAGTAGAACAGGTAAAGGAGGACAGTTCTAGGAATGAGGACATTTCTTTTGAGTCTATGGCACATCTGAGGCCTTCAATCAACAAAACATCTGTGATGTGAGAGGCCAACTTACCAGTCAGGTAGCTGCTCTCCTCTACACACTACAATAATAGCTCAGACACAAGGTTAGAAGTATTGAAATTTTATTTTGGAGTTAAACATAAAACATCCAAGCTAGAACATCACAGCTCCAATTTCATATGCCAAGCTTAACCATGAGGGCAAACCACACACAGCCAGTTCATAGAGTGTCAAAGATAACATATACTGCCTATATGTTGAATGTGTGTGCAACCACGACTCGCAAAACCAATAACAATCAATCTGCCTTGCAGTTGTAATACCAGGCCGTAATGGATGTTACGTCAGTCGTGCACTTCTTTTGTGGAACACAGTGGTAAAAATAGGTTAAAAGAAGATGATGACATTTTTCTTTGTGAGTGTCAGATATGTAATAAAAAAGGGCATGAATCACAGGACATCTACCTTCAGTTTTCCAAATAAGTGACATCCTGGTTTTTTGGTCGAGGCTCAGACGTGTTCTCAAGATTTCCGAGACTATTTTTATTTATACAAATTAATGCCTGTGAAAAAAAAAACAGTGCAAAAGTAGCTTATTCAATAGTTTTTACTCGTTCTGTGCCATTTAAATACATCAGTCTGTTCAATTATAGCTAAAAAATAAGCATTGTTTTGTATTCAGAGAATATTTTCTGTAACTGTATTTACATCATATAAACAAATTTCAATAACCATCAATCCAGTCTAACAGGACTACAAACTGTAAAATGTTTCTCATAAGTGCAACTACTGTAACATTTTATTAGAATCATATGGCAATATCCAATTAATCTAAAATGTAGAAGGTCCATGACATTCAATTCCCCATCATGGCCATAAAAGCTCACTCTTTTATATAAAACCTCTGCAGGGGTGATTTGATTTGGTTGAATTTTGGTCCTGTTGTTAAGTTGTTAAGCTTGGAACGTTATGATCTATCTCTTTACAATATAAGCTGCACCTTTTCTTTGGTACCATTAAGGTCAAGGAGGCCTCTTCCAAAATTAAACCCATATGCTATCCCTAGACCAAATAGTGCCCTCTTAACAAACAGGAATGCCAATTTTATATAATAGAAAATGGTCAATAGAACAACTTTTTGTAAACTGCCTGTGTGTCCAAATATCTAAATTAATATAATGCAACAATGTCAACTTCATAACCTACTGTGTATAGGCTATGTATATATTTGACAGCACCATGTTGTAGACATGTTGAAAACCTACACAAATGTAATTTTTTCCACCACAAGATGACACTGGCCAGCTAAAAGATAATTTCAAAATGTTTCTTTTAAATCTGGAAACGTATTTGACCTCTATTTAATTTGAAAACAAAAGCAGTGAAATGTAAATATTTGTCTGGCTGATTAACACAGAACAATATTCCAAATTTCTGATGTCTGAAATTGTTGGACTGGAAGTTGTAAATGTGAATATTTCAACATGTATTCATTGTTTGATAAAGAAACCAAACAAAGCAGTATGGCAGTGTTTCACTGGAGGGCGCTAACACAAAGCACCAGGTGGTCAGGGAACAACTTGAGAAAGGAGGAGGCCATTCACTAGCCTGTGTTAGCTACACACACTTAGCTACTGTTAGCTAGCCGGCGGCTAACGAGTAAGCTACACCATCAGTCTGTCTTAATGTCGCCTGTCTCGTCAAGTGATGGCGGGAGAACAGTGTTCACAAACCGAAGCTGGTGAGTGCTGAGCGTCCCTTTGATCCGAGACCAAACATTGATCATTCACACAGTTTACAGTTGTGTGCCTCCTAGCGCGCTAAGTAACCCAAAGCTAGCTAGCGTTAGCTCGGCTCAATAGCAACATTAGTTAGCACCAAGCTAACAAACCTCTCTTTCTTTACAGAACTCTATTACCTCATTGCCAGATTCCTGCAGTCTGGACCCTGTAAGAAGGCAGCACAGGTAACAACCTACAATAAGCAAGATATTAACTCAAAGCGCTAATAAATGGTGTAGATAAGTAGCTGGAGCTAGCAGCTAACGCTAACTGTGTCTCTCTGTTGTTAGATCCTGATTGAGGAGCTGGAGCAGTATGAGGTAGGTTCTGTGTTTATTCTCCTGTCTGCTTTCCGTACTGCTGCATGTCTGTTCGCCTTTTGGACAACTTCTCAGTAATGTTGGCTTGTGTCGGATAAAGGAGCGTGTTGCCGAGCCGGGACGATACTGGCAGTCATCTCTAACCGCTTGTTGTTTCTGTAACTTTAGCTGGTCCCTCAGCGACGGAGTTGGGACGGGAAGATATACAGACGGACCTTCACAGACTGGGTGAGTGGGAATGTTCATAATTAACTTTTTAATGGAATGAAGCGTATAACTTCAATAATAAGCGACAATTGCCTCTTCTCGGATGTGTATATTTTGAATTTAATTAACCACGCTGAATAGACGCGGTGGTAATGTGTTTATGTTTATTATAACATATTAAAACATTCATATTAGTATAGGCCCGTTGGTAAATAACCACATATAGCCTTTGCTATTGTGTGGGCTAGTAGGAGGAGAATAGGGACAAGGGCAGGCAGTGATAGGCTGAGCCAGATCGAGAGAGCTGTCCGTCTTTTGTTGGAGCCAATGAAATCACAGTTGTTTTTGTGAGCGAACCGGAAGAACCATAAGAGACTCTTGTGATTGGCGATGAGCTTATCTGCCCCTCCCCCTCAGCTAGCTGATTGTTTTGCAGCTAGCTGCATTACAAAACAATGCTACAAACTGTGAGCAATCATTAACAGGAAGAGAAAAAAATAAGTAATTTTTGAGGACGTTTTTAGTTATGTGCGTATGTGTTACTACACAGCTGTTTGAATTTTATCATATCATTTGTTTGTTTTTTTTAATATAAAAATATCCACTAATAATATGATTAACTTTAATTGCAGTGGGTTTTTTTTCCATTATAATGTCTAGTTTATAGGAGTATCTTTGAGGTCTTTGTGACTTGTGAAGGAATTAATAAGAATGTGGAGAGACTATAATCTAGTTTAGATGGCAGCTGACCTTTTAAGACCAAGAGAGGCTACATATACAGACGTAGGCAAAATCGTTGGTACCCTTCCGTTAAAGAAAGAAAAACCAACAATGGTCACTGAAATAACTTGAAACTGACAAAAGTAATAATAAATAAAAATTCACTGAAAATTAACTAATGAAAATCAGATATTGTTTTTGAATTATGGTTCAGCAGAATCATTTAAAAAAACAAACTAATGAAACTGGCCTAGACAAAAATGATGGTACCCTTAACTTAATATTTTGTTGCACAACCTTTTGAGGCAATCACTGCAATCAAGTGATTTCTGTAACTCTCAATGAGACTTCTGCACCTGTCGACAGGTATGTTGGCCCACTCCTCGTGAGCAAACTGCTCCAGCTGTCTCAGGTTTGAAGGGTGCCTTCTCCAGACTGCATGTTTCAGCTCCTTCCACAGATGTTCAATAGGATTTAGATCAGGGCTCATAGAAGGCCACTTCAGAATAGTCCAATGTTTTGTTCTTAGCCATTCTTGGGTGTTTTTAGCTGTGTTTTGGGTCATTATCCTGTTTGAGGACCCATGACCTGCAACTGAGACCAAGCTTTCTGACACTGGGCAGCACATTTCGCTCCAGAATGCCTTGATAGTCTTGAGATTTCATTGCACCCTGCACAGATTCAAGACACCCTGTGTCAGATGCAGCAAAGCAGCCCCATAACATAACCGAGCCTCCTCCATGTTTCACATTAGGTACAGTGTTCTTTTCTTTGGATGCTTCATTTTTGCGTCTGTGAACATAGAGCTGATGTGACTTGCCAAAAAGCTCCAGTTTTGTCTCATCTGTCCAAAGGACATTCTCCCAGAAGCTTTGTGGCTTGTCAATATGCATTTTGGAAAATTCCAGTCTCGCTTTTTTATGATTTGGTGTCCTCCTGGGTCGTCTTCCATTAAGTCCACTTTGGCTCAAACAGTGACGGATGGTGCGATCTGACACTGATGTACCTTGACCTTGGAGTTCACCTCTAATCTCTTTGGAAGTTGTTCTGGGCTCTTTGGTTACCATTCGTATTATCCGTCTCTTCAATATGTCATCAATTTTCCTCTTGCGGCCACGTCCAGGGAGGTTGGCTACAGTCCCGTGGACCTTAAACTTCTGAATAATATGTGCAACTGTAGTCACAGGAACATCAAGCTGCTTGGAGATGGTCTTATAGCCTTTACCTTTAACATGAAGGTCTATAATGTTCTTTCTAATCTCCTGAGACAACTCTCTCCTTAGCTTTCTGTGGTCCATGTTCAGTGTGGTACACACCATGATACCAAACAGCACAGTGACTACTTTTCACCCTTTAAATAGGCAGACTGACTGATTACAAGTTTGAAGATACCTGTGATGCTAATTACAGGACGCACCTTAGCTTAACGTGTCCCTATGGTCACATTATTTTACATCTTTTCTAGGGGTACCATCATTTTTGTCCAGGCCAGTTTCATTAGTTTGTTTTTTAAAATGATTCTGTTGAACCACAATTCAAAAACAATGTCTGATTTTCATTAGTTCATTTTCAGTAAATTTTTATTTATTATTACTTTTGTCAGTTTCAAGTTATTTCAGTGACCATTGTGGGTTTTTCTCTCTTTAACGGAAGGGTACCAACAACTTTGCCTACGTCTGTAGATGTGATGCAACCAGAGGCTTAGTGGGATGTGAAAATGTGAAAACCAATTATTGACTTTAAGGGGAAATAAATGTGTTTTAATTTGAGCCAGACAGATGAATTGGTCAGGCCAACATATGGGACAATATTAGCTTATTGCTGATATATTGGTTCAGGTTGATATCTGCTGATGTGTAAAATGTCCCAATTTGTACACATCAATGGTCACAAATCTTGAAATTGGTCAGTTTAAATGATTGTGGCCCAGTCTGTAATAAGCACTGGCTATTCAATCTTTTTTTTAACAAAACTGGAGTTCAAGATTAAAAAATAATGTATTGTCGATCGCATAGTGCTAGAAAACTGTCTTAGATTAAGGGCTCACAAACAACATTAAAACATATACCCATGAAAGACACATGAACAAAAACAATTCCATTAGCTCCTTTAATTTCTTTAAAGTTTTACTTTTTTTTGTTTTAGCAATGTTTTAAAATATAACAGATGTTAAAGTTGTGTTGTTTGTTATTAAATGCTACTTACTATATATATTTGTTGTATTATTTTGTAATAGCAGTCTATGATTCCTGCAGGTGATTTTGAACCAGCACATTCCTGCAGACTATCTGCTCCGTGTTTGTCAGCGGATAGGCCCGCTTATAGAGAAGGAGATCCCACCTAGTGTTCCTGGAGTCCAAACACTTCTGGGGCTGGGAAGACAGTCCTTGCTTCGTACCACCAAAAGTGAGCCTTTACCTCCCATCCTTTTTTTTTATTTATTGTGTTTGTGTGATTTGTTGGCAATAGATCTGTTTTCAAATCAGTAATTGTTCACTTTCCACAATATTTTTTAAATTCACAAACTGTTTAATTAGGTTGTAGCCACAAAGTATGCAGTGGCTCAGCTGTCGCTGCACTCCACCGAGGTCGTCCACCAGAACCTCCGGTCACCAATGGACATCCTCCCAATGTTGGTGTGTGAAACTCTTTTATTTATTTATACCCATTAAAAGGACTTAAAGCCCCTAGATCAATTATTTTGAATCTGCTTTAGCGGCGTGTTTTTTCCACTAATCATTGTTGTGTTCATATCAAGTGTCCATCATGGGTGCTCGCCAGGCCACAGGCACAGCCCGCTTTGGCCAGGCCCTGCCGTCTTCCTCCTACCAACACATGAAGATACACAAACGTATCCTCGGCCACCTTTCTTCAGTCTACTGTGTAGCCTTTGACCGCACCGGCCGTCGGACATTTACGGTGAGTGGTTACTTTGGCCATAACTTCACTATCAGTAGTGTCTCACTAGTTGTGTTTCCATCTGTTGAGTCACATTTTAGCAAACTATTCGCCAGAAGGTGCAAAAGATAAAATGTAAATCAGACATCTCTTCATTGTCACAGTTGAGGTACGTGAATAAAGAAAATCCAGATCATAGGTGAAGTTCTATCAGGAAACACATTCATGTGACAAATTCATTTTTAGAATGTATTTTAGAAATATGTTTCCCCATATTTGTGCATAGCTAGACAGGTGACAAAACTGGTCCAAAAAGGGATGTTTGCAACCACAAAATCTTTGTCACTTAGCATCTGAGTAGTTTAGCTGCAGTTTACAAAGAGCTCAGCAAAACCAGAACTTTCTGTGGTTTAAATACGCGGCTGCGTGATAAATTGGACCTGATAACTGTCAAAATGAGCACAGGTTCAGCTGAATCGCAGGTAAATCGGATGTATGATGAAGTTATTTTTATAAGGTCCAACAAACCCAGATGATTTAGTTAAGCAAACTACTATGGAAAGAATAAATAAATACCATTGGAATACTCTACAGTGTGTGTTTCATCAGTTATAAACTAGTTTCAGTTTTGATTGTCACAAAAATGTATTTTCTTCAGTTGAAAAGAGTCGTTAATTTGACCCAAATGATGCTCCCAATAACTCCCAATTAGCCTGTTTGTTAACTGTTTGAGTGACAATGGATGCTCTTCAGTCGAAGCTAGTTCCCAATGAAAATGTCTTATTTTCTTGTTACCATGTCTGTGTGTTTTAGGGTTCTGATGATTGCCTGGTGAAAATTTGGGCCACAGATGACGGCCGGCTCCTGGCAACACTCCGCGGCCACTCAGCAGAGATCTGCGACATGGCCGTGAACCACGAGAACACCCTCATTGCCTCCGCAAGCTGTGACAAAACCATCAGAGTATGGTGTCTGCGTACCTGCGCACCCATCACTGTCCTGCAGGCCCACGGTGCCTCCATCACATCCATAATGGTGAGACTGATGCTTTTTAATAGAATAACTTAAACAAATATGGGAATATAATGCAAGTTTTCACTGTAGGTCCCAGAGTCTTATATTAATAACCTTATATTGCCTAGATTTTCTGCACTTGTTCTGCACCATGTCAACTCTTTTGCTACTGTTTTATCGTGTTAAATGTCGGTCACTCTTCGTCTGTGACTAACCAACGCTGACTTTCTGTTCTCTGTAGTTTTGTCCTGCTATCAAAGGGACAACGCGGTACCTGTCCTCCACTGGTGCAGACGGCATGGTGTGTTTCTGGAAGTGGCACTCGCTCAGCATGAAATTCCAGTAAGTGTTTGAAACATCTGTTTTTAGCTCTACTGTATCTAGCTCTAGTAAAGTTGCACTTTTTCATGGAGCTGTTGTTTCTCCTCTTTTCTCAGTGATCAACCAGTCAAGTTTGTCGAGCGGTCACGTCCAGGAGTACAGGTCTCCACTTCCTCCTTTAGTAGTGGTAAGTGTGTTTCCCTGTCTGGTAACATTTCATTTTCCAGATGTATTGTCCAAACCAAACCCAGACAACTAATGACTTAACTTTTGGCTTATATTTTGTTGTTGCTAAAAGTTTAAAAAATCTACTAAATCTTTTTTTTTTTTTTTAATTTTAACAGCATTTATTGTGTAGCACGGACAGTGATGAAGTAGTGCCAACAGTAGTTTGTGCATCAACATTATCTTATTGTAGCAGAGACTCTGTGTTTGACAATTACATTTGAGTGACACAATTACTGCTGACAAATAGTTATAATTAGGCAGGATAATTATAATATATTATGAATTAATTGATGTTGGGAACATTATAACTGTTAAAAAACTCAAGATTCTGTGATGGCATAATTGGTAATGTTTTGTTTTTGTTTGAAGATTCAAACATATAAATATAAGTAGCGGATATGGATATACGGATATTGTTGTAGACCGAATGTGTTCCATTTAGGGCTGTCAATCGATTAACATATTTAATCACTATTAATCGCATGATTGTCCATAGTTAATCATGATTAATCGCACATTTTGTATCTGTTCAAAATGTACCTTAAAGGGAGATTTGTCAAGTATTTAATACTCATCATCATGAAAGTGGGCAAATATGCTTGCTTTACGCAAATGCATTGGAAATCAATTAACAACACAAAACAATGACAAATATTGTCCAGAAGCCCTCACAGGTACTGCATTTAGCATAAAAAATATGCTCAAATCATAACATGGCAAACTCAAGCCCAAGAGGCAACAACAGTTGTCAGTGTGTCAGTGTGCTGACTTGACTATGACTTTCCCCCAAACTGCTTGTGATTATCATAAAGTGGGCATGTCTGTAAAGGGGAGACTCATGGGTACCCATAGAACCCGTTTTCATTCACATATCTTCAGGTCAGAGGTCAAGGGACCCCTTTTGAAAATGACCACGGAGAGTTATTTAGCCTCCTTCACGACAAGCTAGTATGACATGGTTGGTACCAATGGATTCCTTAGATTTTCTAGCTTCATATGATAGCCTCACTAGCTTTAAAACTGAGCCTCATAGATTGAAAGATTCCCGAAAGATTGATTGCATTAAAGGAATTAGTAGCATTAAAACAAATTTGCGTTCACACGATATTATCACGTTAACTTTGTTAACTTACTGTTAACTTTGTTAACTTACTGTTAACAGGCGGTATGTTCATGGCTACCGGTGGCACCGATCATTTGATCAGAGTCTACTACCTTGGTGCTGAAACTCCTGTGAAGGTCTCGGAGATGGATGCACACACGGTAAGACACAAAACGCAGCAGCTGCATCATTCTTGTTCCACTATGTGAAATTTCATTTAAACATGATCTCTCTGTAACTTAAATACATCTCTTCCTGTTTTCAGGATAAAGTTGTGGTCGTCCAGTTTAGCAATAACAGTGACAGGTGAGTGTGTTTGCTGAGATCATAGACTTCAAACTGTTTTTTGTGTGGTTTTCGAGCCTCTGACGGTGTATATGTGTGCAGCTTAAGATTTGTGAGCGGCAGTCGGGATGGCACGGCCAGGATCTGGCACTACCAGCAACAAGAGTGGAAGAGCGTCACTTTAGACATTGCTGCCAGGCTGCCTGGGTAAGCGAGTGAACACTATTTCAAAGTTTCTTGGAGCCGTCTTCTGTCTCTGTAAACCGCTGCTTCATGTCTGATGGAATATTTTCCTCCAGGAGTACCGTCGCCAATGGGGATGATAAAACTAAGCTGGTGGTGACCATGGTGGCCTGGGACCGCGCAGATAGCACGGTCATCACAGCGGTGTCAAACTACCTGCTCAAAGTGTGGAGCACAACCACTGGACAGCTGCTGCATGTTTTATCTGTGAGTGGCTGACGCTGGCATTTCTACTGAATAAAACAGCTGTTTTTGACCAACTGACCTCCCCTAATGTTTGTGCTCTCTTCTGTTCAAGGGTCACGATGATGAGGTGTTTGTGATGGAGGCTCACCCGTTTGACTCCCGCATCATGCTGTCTGCCGGTCACGATGGCAACATTTACATGTGGGACTTGACAAAAGGAGCCAAGATCCGCAACTTCTTCAACATGGTAATTGATTCGACAACGAGAATCACCCATCAGTCGTGTTCTTTCTTTACACTATCATTGAGTTCATATTAAAATATTTGTTTTCCAGATTGAAGGGCAAGGCCACGGTGCTATTTTTGACTGCAAGTTCTCAGCTGATGGGCAGCATTTCGCCTGCACTGACTCACACGGCCATTTGCTCATCTTTGGCTTCGGCTGCAGCAGACCATATGAAAAGGTAACGGCACATAACTGTTAAAAAAATATATTTACCGTTAAAAAAATCATTTTTTTAAAGAAACAGCATTTGGTTAGACAGCATAGCAGATTTGTGGTTACACATACTGTTCTTTAATCATAAGACTTGCATTTAAAGGGAGACACTACAAATGAATAGGGTAAACATTTTAACCAATAGTTAACACCTTGAAACTTCCCCAAATGATTACTTACATTAAGGCAATTATTTTTTGTGTTACAAGTGTTCTGATATTGTATGTTTATATATGCAAATAAGGCATTATCTTATCAAATTGGCCTTTACAGATATATTTTGTAAAATTCCATACATTTTGAAGACACAAAAGGGTAAAACATTTTTACTAAAAGATATCACCATGAAACTTCCCCAGTTGATTACTGACATTAAGACAAATGTTTTTTGCATTACAAGTTTTCAGAAATGTTGTGTTTAAATATGCAAATGCTAAATTTGGGTGAATTTAGGAGAAATCTACACACACAAATAGACAAATGCAGTAAAATAAACACCTAAATGTGTATTTTGGATGTTTTCTTTCCACTAGTCTGAAAGAAGACATGTTATGGAAGCAAAATAGCCCAAAATCTTAAAATTACCAGGAATGTCTCGCTGTAAGCCAAACTGTCACCAAGGATCTGAAATGAAATATTGTAGGGAAGACTGCTAATAACTATAAAGAAGCCCTATTATAACTTACTTACTGTGTCCTGGTATGTCTTACGGAGGGTGACAAGCAAGCAGCAATTTTTTTCCCCTCATTTTCAACACAAACATACACTTGATTCCCTCCAGATTCCTGACCAGATGTTCTTCCACACGGACTACCGACCTCTTATTCGTGACTCTAACAACTATGTGCTGGACGAGCAGACGCAGCAAGCCCCACACCTCATGCCGCCACCATTTCTGGTGGATGTTGATGGAAACCCTCACCCTCCTCACTACCAGCGACTGGTGCCAGGAAGAGAAAACTGCAAGGAGGATCAGCTTGTACCCCAGCTAGGATACATGGCTAACAGTAAAAAACTGCTCCTCCGTTACTCATATACCATTCAGAATGCTTGCACAGTTTTAACTTTGGAAGTGTGACTGACTGCCTTTTTGCTGCTTAGGTGATGGAGAGTTGGTTGAGCAAGTACTTGGCCAGCAAACGGCGGAAAACAGAGAAAGCCTGTTGGACAATCTCATCAGAGAGCTGCAGAATGAGCAGGACCAGCTTCAGAATGAAGCAGAAGAGCAGGCTGAAGAGGCAGAGGGTAAGTTTCACTTATTATGTAAGCACATTTTTACAGTGATTTAGGGTTTTATGTTCTTGGTTTGTCTAGTGCGTTCAGTTCTGTCATTCCTGTAAAAGTCTGAGATTTATTGTAAAACTGTGCCATATTTCCCTAGTAAGATATTGTCATAACAAACAAATCTCTTTATATTTTTAGCAGGTGAGGAAGCAGAAGTGGACGTGGAGGACACTTCTCCGGCTGCTGAACCACGCAGAAGTGGGCAGGTGGACGGCGTGTGGCAGATGCAGCACAACGCCCTGCGTAGTCAAGTGGCCACCGAGAGGGACCTGCTGGCCTGGAGCCGCAGAGTGATGGTCAATGAAGTGCCGCGAGGGATATCCAGGTGAGCCAGATAGAGAGAATAGCATTAGATGTAAGGACAATGCAGAGAGCAGATAAGATTATTAAACAAATTAATATTTTTACATTAGGCCAGTCAATGTTAATGCGATAATAACGCATTAGCGCAAATTTGTTTTAACGCCACTAATTTCTTTAACGCAACTTGTGATTTTTAGGTTGTAGCGGGATCAATTTTAAAGCTCAAATAGAGAAGAGACTGACATCATATGAAACTAGAAAACCTCAGGACTCCATTGGTATCAATGGATACTAGCTTGTATAGTAACGCTGCAAATTTTCGCAACATTTTGTCGGGGAAAAACTGGCATGGTCTTTTTCCGAGGGGTCCCTTGACCTCTGACCTCAAGATATGTGAATAAAAATGGGTTGTATGAGTACCTGCGAGTCTCCCCTTTACAGACATGCTCACACGTCAGCACACTGACACACTGACAGCAGTTGTTGCCTGTTGGGCTTGAGTTTTCCATGTTATGATTTGAGCATATTTTTGTATGCTAAATGCAGTACTTGTGAAGGTTTTTGGACAATATTTGTCATTGTTTTGTGTTGTTAATTGATTTCTAATAATAAATATATACAAAGCTCCCTTTTAAGGTACATTTTGAACAGATAAAAATGTGGGATAAATTTGCGATTCATCGCGATTAAACATTTGAATCGATTGACAGCCCTATTTTATATATATAGTATATATTTTTGTGTACATTTCACAATGGAAATTATCATCATTAGAGTTTTGGAGGAGTGCAGACGAGCCAAAGGTGACATGGAATGTTCTCTATACAACGTAGAGAGGAGGAAGAAACCAGCAGCCTGCACACCGAAAGTACGCTACTCTTCAATTCCCAGTTGTTTTCACAAGTAAAAAAATCATTCCTGCTCCTACTTATTTTCCACCCTCCTTCCACACTTTGTAGAGCGATCTGCTGTCCTCACGTCTGCGCTCCCTGCGGCCGACCAAGAGAAAGCAGCAGCGCCACGCCTATCAGACCCGCTCAGCTCAAGTTCGCCGTCCTGGGACCAGGAGTCGAAATTCCAGCAACCGACGCAACTCTGACAGCCAGATGGACACAGACAGCGATGGAAATGTATGTTCCGTCTTTCTGCTCTCTCTACATATCTAAACATGACGTGATGCTGTGGAGCACCGTCTGTTAACTACCACTCATAAGGTGCTTTCTGTGTTTTTGTTGACAGGCAGCAGCACAGGCGGAGCAAAGCGACGCCTCCTCTGATGGTGAAGCTCAGTGGCAGAGCGAAAGCAGCTCCAGGTAAATATCTTTTAACTGAGTAGTGTTTTCAACATGTAGTTATAATCGCCCAACTAACATCTCCCCTCTTTCATTCTCAGCGACTCCTCCAGTGAATATTCCGATTGGACAGCCGACGCTGGGATCAACCTCCAGCCGCCGAAGCGATCAACCAGGAGGACTGTCCAGACCCGAGGTTACAGCAGCTCTGAAGAGGAGGAAGGTGACGGCAAGGCAAAAGAGGCCAAGAAGAAGGACCGTGAGAAGAGGAAGAAGCCTAAGGAGACCAAACAGGTACGCTAACAGCACTCACAGTGTAAACATGTCTTCACCACACAGTACAGGAGAAATTCTGTACTTGAACATTATTATATTATTATATACCTAGAAACCCACGTCCTCTCTGGCTGGACTTGATGAAGAGGAGTGGCTGCCACCATCATGGATAATGGAGACCATCCCACACCGCTCTCCTTTTGTTCCACAAATGGGAGATGAGGTAAGGAGTGTCACTCAGCTCAAACTGAAAAATACATTTCAAGCATTTTGATCCTGATTCTCCTGTCCTCCTCCAGCTCATCTACTTCAAACAGGGCCATCAGGCCTACGTCCGGGCCGTCCGCCGGGTCAAGGCCTACAGCATCAACCCTCAGAAACAGCCGTGGAACAGACTCGATCTCAGGGTGAGGCGCGGTTTTCTTTAACAGACCCTTACATGCTCCATTAGACAAGCTATTCAGAGAGTCTGTAACTGGTAATCTGATGGTCAGGCTCACTTTCCATTGCAGTTGGCCAGGTGCAACAATTGGCAGAGCTCTAAGCCCTCCGCAAATTCTTTCCTCTACAATTCTTACAGTCCTTTTCCCACCACCGTTCACAGCTGAACCGCATAGATCACTTCTGTATTGGTAAAGACTAGTAAATTATACAGTAGTTTTTTTATTGCCTTCACACAGCATATCCCAACAAGTCATGTGTCACATTATGGCAGTATGTAATATGAATTGGGCAATGCATCAGTTTTTTAGCGTGTTAGCGACATGGCTCTAGGTATGGCAATATCAGTCTGTCGATCCACCACTTTGGTCCAGACTGAAATATCTCAACAACTATTGGATAGATTGCCAATATGAGATAAAGATATCCATGGTGCCCAGAGGATGAATCATAATAGGCTCATTCGAGATGAACTGCGCCTTGCCTGGAAAGTAGACGAGATCAGGAGGCAGGGGGCAGTGACGTCAGAGCAAGTCGTACACAAATCTAACCGGCACTCACTGTGCGGCGACCGCCGAGCCTAATGACTTTAGTGATCCCCTGACTTTTCCTCTAGTGCCACCATGAGGTTGGCAAGTGGCATTGAGTGAAATGTTTCAACAGATATTGGATTGATTGCCATGAAATTTGGCACAGACATTCATGTATCCCTCAGGATGAATTGTAATAACTTTGGTGATCCTCTGACTCTTCATCTAGCGCCACCATCAGGTCAAAATTTCAGTATGTCCAATACTTTATTTTATGAGCAAATGCAAAACTAGTGACAATCCCATCAGCCTGCTGTGCTTAGTGCTGATTAGCATATGTTAGCATGCTAACATGCTATGGTGAACATTGGTAAATACCTGCTAAAGATCAATGTGATAGCACTGTCACTGTGAGCATGTTAACTCAAAGCAACGCTGTGCCTGAGTACAGCCTCACAGAGCTGCTAGTATGGCTGCAGACTCTTAGTCTTGTTAATTGAGCATGGGATGGGCTGATTAAGTGAGTTTTAACATGGCATGATAGTTGGCACTTGGTCTGCTGCTTGTAGCATCTTCCATCCAGCTGTTGTCTTTGGCTTCTTGCACCATCATTGCAGAATGGTACAAAAAAGGGTGTACTCCTGTGTGTGTAGCCTTAACTTCTTCTTTTCGAGAAGTTCTAATCGTCGTCATCTTCTTCATTCATCCAGAGTCTTAGCTTTTGTGTGTTTTCTTCTGCCCCCTTCAGGACCAGGAATCTGTGAAGGTGGTTGGAATTAAATATGAAGTGGGTCCTCCCACACTCTGCTGCCTAAAACTGGCTTTTCTGGACCCAGTCTCAGGGAAGATGACCAATGAGTGTTTCTCATTAAAGTGAGCATTTTATGAACAGTATATACAGCACAAGATGATAAATGTTGAAGCATGTGCATTTCATTTCATTTTTCATTCCCACACTCTAAAGGTACCATGACATGCCTGATGTCATAGATTTTCTGGTACTGCAGCAGTTTTACAACGAGGCTAAAGAGCACAACTGGCAGCCAGGTGAGTGTTTCAAAAAGACATGTTTACCACTCATATTTGATTCGATTTGATTTCACTTTATTATCAGAATATTTTCCGATGTACACTGTTCCACATAAATACAAAACGCAATATTTAACCAAACAACAAAACCATACTACATATATCACATCAAACAAAAAGTGGATGCAGTGCAATCAATTCACTCCCCTTTACATTCGGTGTTTGACTCAGGTACACTGAGGCCTACTTACATCCCAAACTCTGATTTAGTAATTTTACAGACGAGGAACAGACAAGTTCAATCGAGCATGTGGGATTCTAAATCACTGGTTCCCAACCTTGGGGTCCTGACCCCCACTAGGGGTTGCCAAAGCTTTTTGGGGGGCCCTAAGGACTTCTTAATTTTAAGGGGTATAAGAAAACTTTTTTGAAAAATATATATTATGTTGGCCAATATCTCAGCATTTCATTAATTTCTGTAAAGAAAACTAAATGAAATTGTTATTTTTAAAGTTTGGATTATTATTTAGAATATAAAACAAATCTCACAGGATAAGGGAAGAAAAACATTGAATTTGTCAAAAAAAAGAGAAGCCTATTAAGTATGAAAATACAGAGAACAGGAAAACTCATCTCTGATGCAATATATTCACAGGAAATAATCTCCTCAAAATGAATCCAAATTGTTAATTTTACACAAACTTTCTGCAGTTATTGTGTTCACAATTTGGGTTAATTGTACAGTTTTATCAGTTGTATCTGTACTGTTATTGTTATGCATTAAATATAATATGTAATATCCATAAAATATGTCACTTAGTCGGGGGTCGTCAGTTAACTCAATGATAGAAAAGGGGTCCCCAATGGAAAAAGGTTGGGAACCACTGCTCTAAATTATCTGTGTGATAGCAAAAGCTGATATTCTTCAAATAAAATGTGAGAGAGGTCTGATGTAATATTTCCAGCCAGAGACAAAATTATTTTCATATACACGGTTTGAAAACTTGACTCAAGTGTTTGACCCACAACGATTTGAGCAGATCCAGACCATGTTCATTGTTGTGAACAGTGTACTGTCCTTTACTTCTGTTTGATCCTGTCTTCACTTTGCTCTCTTCAGGTTTGAGGTTCCGCAGCATCATTGATGACGCCTGGTGGTTCGGCTCTGTGGAGGACCAGGAGCCTCTGCAGCCGGAGTATCCAGACAGCCTGTTTCAGTGCTACGCAGTAAAGTGCGTCTGTCTTTCTGCAGTACTCTACTCCTACATAGTGTATCTCTGTTAATACCATGTTCTTCTTTGCTGACCCGATGTCACGTTTCATTAAAGTTAAATCTAATAAGGGATTGTAATCTTTCACACCGTGTTAGTTTAATAACTAATGAATGTATTTTTTCTGTCTCGTTTCATCAGGTGGGATAATGGTGAGCGGGAGAAAATGAGTCCCTGGGACATGGAGCCTATTCCTGAGGAAGGTCAGTGGGATTATTATTATTAATATAGAAAATTCCACCTGGATATAAACCGATGCAATTTTAAATGAGACGGTTTGTTAGATTACAGGCAAAATGTCAAAAGATTTCACAAATTTACACTATAAAAAGTGCAGATGAATATATACATACTGTATAATATACCATGTCACTTCAAATTGGACAGTATGATAATGACTTAGGATTTTACTCCAAAAATGGCATTTAATTATGATACATTTCCTCTCATTCATTGATTTTGATGTAAAGTCCATTTTACAGCTTCATCTTTCAAAGATGGAGCATTATGGCCAACCACAGTGGTTGAAAATCAGGGCTATTTACCGAAACTAAAATACATTGTTTCCTATTCACTTCCATGGCCTCATTAGAAATCACCATGAGACAATGAAAAGAGCATATACTGAGAGAGTGAGTTGAAATTTCAAGTAAACAATGCAAGAATACATCAAACTTTTGCGAAATATAACAGTAAACTGTAACAGTAGAGATAAAAAAAAAAAATGCATGAAAAAGTTCCATATTTTTTCAGAAATATTTTCCATCAATATTTATCTGTTCGGGAAAGTCTGGTTTTCATGAATGGATTTTGTTTAAAGCTGTAACTTTTCATTTCTATCAAAAGCTGTTTTCTTTTTGTTATCTAAAAGAAATTTTGCATAAAGACAACTCTTGAAGTCATTTAAAAATGTTGCATGTATTTTTAAATTTTTACAGAAAATGCATTTATTATCATCAAACCTAATATTAGTCTGTGAATACAATAATGTACAGGTGGAAATCAGTACGTTGAAAACACCCTGGACTTCACATATTGCTGAAGCAATAAATGTGTCCTTTACTTTCCATAAAGATGGCCGTGTGTTTTCCAGACAAAAAGGGTTTATTATTTTAGCATTTAGAGACTTCAGACTGTTCATTATGGTGGCCACTTAGATGTTCTTGAACAGTTAACATTTGGGAACTGTCTGAATCACAAAAGACTTGATTTTGCTCCTTTTCAAGTGCCATTGTTTCCTTTTTGACTTAATTATACAACCAAATAGTCCATTTATATTATAAATGGAACAGGCTGTCAATGCCATAAAAAACAGTGCAGATTTATTCTGCTATTTTATTTCAGTAGCAGAATGGTGAAAATGAAAAGCCATCATGTTTTTTGAACATGGAAATGTTTGTGTTTTTATCACATTCAAGGCTTGAGATCAAACTCAGATGTTTTTCTTTGGAGAATATAACCTATTTGCCTACAATATTTTAGAAGAATAGTGGTATTTTATAAGTATTGTGTGGCTGATAATTAGCTATAATTCAAAGTAGTTTTTAGCAGTTAACCAGATACCTTTTCATTTGTGGTTCCATCAGCTGCGTTGCCTGACCAGGTTGGCAATGGCGTGGAGGTGGCAGAGGAGGAGCTAAAGGCTCTGCTTTACACGCCTCAGGAAGGAGAATGGGGGGCTCACACACGAGATGAAGACTGTGAGAGAGTCATCCATGGCATCGATCAGCTTCTTACACTGGGTAGGCCGTCAAAGAGTCAATGACAGTTTGTTTGTTTGCTACGGGAAAAGTTCATGACCTCATTCATGTCTGCGATGTTTGACCTCATTCCTGTTTGTCCACAGATGTAGCCAAGGCGTTCGCGTTACCGGTAAATCTGCGGGACTACCCTCTGTACTGCACCGCGGTGGCTTACCCCACTGACCTCAGCACTATCCGCAAACGACTGGAGAACCGCTTCTACAGGTGAGGCAGCATGCATAACCTTAACACATTTTTATCTTCACCATAAATTATAAAAGTTCAGATGCCAAATATTGCTATCTGAGCTTGAAGTGTGGTTGTTCCTCTGCTGCAGGCGGATCTCTGCATTAATGTGGGAGGTGCGCTACGTCGAACACAACGCCCGCACTTTCAATGAACCCCAGAGCCCCATTGTAGCAACCGCCAAGGTGGTGAGTGACGTTCTCCTGCGCTACATCGGGTAAGACACACAGTTCATGATTGATACTGGGGTAATAATAATGATGAATACTCCTACACACGTGTCTAATGCCCTCTTGTCTCCTTCAGCGACCAGAGCTGCACAGACATCTTGGATCTGTATCACAAACTGAAGTCTGAGATCAGTAGTGGAGGAGAAGCTGAGGTGAGAGAGTTGGGTTGTGATGAGTGTTTTTTTACATCATGGTGAAAGCTTTTTCGTCAGGTAACTTTTAGACCAAACAACTAATCGATTATTCGAGAACTTAATCGACAATGAAAATATTCATTAGTTGCAGTGCTAGATTTCTGTTCTTCTGTAAACAGTATTTTTTGTTTTCTATGTGCTCCTCTGCAGGCTGAGGTGGATGTGGACTCTGACACTCCAGGCACATCTACAGGACATCGGGTAAGAGGGATCAGAGTCCAGTGTCCAATCCATCTTAAACCGTTACAGACTTAAAATCATCTGCAATCGCTCCAGTCGTTAATTTCATCTTTTCTCTGCTAGGGAGCTGAGCCGAATTCCAAAAAGCGTGGCGTGCTTCTGGATGTGAAATTCTGGCGAGGTCAATGCAGAGAGCTGCTGCGACGAATGATGGTCTCGCGAGATTCAGAGCCATTCAGGAAGCCAGTGGACCTCTTTGAGTATCCGGTAAAACAACAGAAAAACACATCACACAACTTCAAATAACATGCATGCCAAGGGTGCATAACTAAAAGCAGAAGTCAAATTAAAACGATCCTCTGTGTGCCTTAACATTTGGACTCTACCTTGTTTTGTGCAGGACTATCAAAACATCATTGACACTCCAATGGATTTGGCTACAGTGTCAGAGACGCTGGTTGCAGTGAATTATGCAAGCCCAATGGAGTTCGCCAAAGACGTGCGCCTCATTTTCAGCAACTCCAGAGCATACACGCCTAACAAGAAATCACAGGTGAAGTAGCATCAGTGGCATTGAAAAAGTATAATATAACTATAATTTCAATTCAATTCAATTTATTTTTATACAGCGTCAAATCATAACAGAAGTTATCTGGAGACGCTTTTTATGTAGAGCAGGTCTAGACCGTACTCTATAGTTTAGAGCAGTTTTTAGCACTCTCCACACCTGCATCTCTCCTCAGTACGTCAATGTATGTTGTTGTGGGACATCCCCGTGATTGATGCCCATGTGTTGGTTCCCACAGCACCAACATGCTTGCTGGGAGTTCTTGATGTATATAAGTGTCTAGTAGTCTAGTAGATTCACTCTGACTTTCTTGTTTTTACGTCTAGATCTACACCATGACCCTCAGCTTGTCGGCCTTCTTTGAAAAAAACATCATCTCTATCATCTCCGACTACAAGTCTGCCATTCAGAATGAGCGGCGGACTCTTCAGAGAGTCAGTTACAGGAACAGAATGCACAACGGAGGGAGCTCCCCGCCTAATAGTCCATCCCCCAGGTGACTGAACCTCATTTACTAACCTGTCACTCCACATCTTTTTCATCTCAGTATACACAGTATACACAGGGTGTCTGCAGCGCCTGGAAATATCTCAAATGTGCTGCTTTAAACTCAAGGCCTGTTTTACACTTATAGTTTGGGTGTTTTATAGTTAGGGTGTTTTGAAGTTGGGTTGTATGAGTTACTTATTCACAGTCAGTGTATTACCTACAGTAGATGACGGTCGGCACGCCCCCAGTTTGGAGAAGCAGACAGGAGTTACCGCACAGAAGCAAAGCAATGTACAGCAGCAAAACGTATTTTAGACACCAAAAAGAAAGGCCCACCTAAAAAAATCAATGTCAGGTTAAGTGTACGCTATATTTAGAATTTATCTTTGCCATCAGATAGCCTGAAGCTGTTGCATCCGTCTACTGTATGCTCTCGCCAAAGCCACCAGACTCCATTGGAAAAAAACTGTAATTTTACCTCGCAGAACTAGTTTGTTTGTGATATTGTGTGTCTTTGGTGAATCCAAACTAACCAAAGTCACACAATAACACAAACAAACTAACTGATCAAGGCAGCGGTAGACTAGTTACTCCTGCGTTCTGCGAGGTAAAATTACTGTTTTTTTCAACGGCGTCTGGTTGCTTTGGCGAGAGCATGGACTGTATAGCTGTCTCAAGGTAAAAAGGGGCAAAAATAGTATAGCGTACACTTGAACTGATACTGATTTTACAGATGGGCCTTTCTCTTATGTGGCTAAAAAATGTTTTGCTGCCGGCCCCGTCCACAGCAGTACGTTGCTTTGCTTCCGTGTGGTAACTCCTGTCTGCTTCTCCAAACTGGGCGCGTGCCGACCGTCATCTACTGTAGGTAATACACTGACTAAGGATAAGTACCTAATACAACCCCACTTCAAAACACCCAAACTATCCCTTTAACAATCAGCTTTAGTAAATCCTAGCCCTGGTTTAAAAACGCTATTTACATTTAAAGTGATGAAAGTTGCAGGCACCCCTGCTGATATATGTCATTATTCTGAAATGTCGCTTCTTTTCTCTGTTTCCATACATTCAGCCCTAAAGGGAAGCACAAGTCCGGAAAGGTGTCGAAGCCAAAAAAATCCAAGACCTCAAAGAAGAATCGTTCTCAGAGACCACATCAGGGTACGACTGCACTATTGTGGCTTAATGTGTTTTCAGGTCCCAGTGTTGTGCAGGATCTTGCTGTAACTATTGGTAGCAGCGTTGGGGAAGTAAAGAAAAAAAATCATTACTCTTCCAAAGTTGTAATGACATTAATTGAGTCATTACCTTGCAGGGTTTGCTGCTGTCGACAGCTGTTTTATTTCCCCACTTATCAAAGCATCGTGTTATGCATTTTACTGTTGCGTTCACACATTCTGACTGTATACACATTTAATGCACATTTAAATCCAGCATGTTGTAGCAAACAGCAATTATATGCACAAGGCCACTAATTCTGTTATTACTGAAGATCAGATGTAATGCATTACACTACGGATGTACTGTGAAAAGTAATATGATTACAGTCCTGATTAGTAATTAGCCGTCTGTTGTTGCTTTAGCTCAGCAAAGCAGCAGTGTAGCAGAGGAGGAGGAAGAGGAGGAAGAGGAGGAGGAGGAGGAGGAGGAGGATGAGGAGGACATCCAGCCTTCTTCCCCAAGTTCAGGGACGAGCAGAAGCCAGAGGCCGCATCGGTTGACCCGCAGCCAAGCGACTCCCGTGAAGAAGTCAGGTACGACCAGCAGTACAGTCTAACCAAAATGTATCAAACATTTTTCATTTTAAAGTTACGGTGCAGAAATGAACCATCGTCCTCTTTTGTTGCATCAGGGCACCAGCGTAACCTGCAACTAAGTAACGGCTCCAGACAGTGCCACGTACGAGAAGCGCCGCAGTCTGATGAGGAGGAGGAGGAGGAGGAGGGTGAGGTGGTGGCGTCCGGATCCAAGAGCTCCTCGTCGGGGTCATCCTCCTCCTCATCGTCCTCCTCTTCGTCGGACAGCGAGAACAGCTCTGAGTCGGAGATGGAGAAGTACGTGGAGGGGGGAGATCACGACTACAGCAAAGCCCCCTGCCTGTCAGTACGCCACCCGGCTAAGGGTAAGGTGGCGGCCTCAGGGAAAAGGAGACACAAAGGAGGAGAGGACGCGGCACAGAGACCTAAAAAAGCACGAGTGCAGCTGCCGGTAGAGGAGGAGGAAGAAGAGGAGGATGAGGAACAAGAAGAAGAGGAGGAGGGGGAGGGGGAGGAGGGGGAGGAGGAGGAGGAGCAGCAGCAGCAGCAGCAGCAGCAGCAGCAGCAGCAACAACAGCAACCGATGGATGTAAGACGTGGAGAGGATGAGGGTGAGCAGGAGGAGGAGGAGGAGGATGAAGAGGAAGAGGAGGAGCCCGAGGAGGAGGAGGAACTTGAGGAAAAGGAGGAGGAAGAGGAGGAGGAGGTGCAGGGAGGGGCTGCAGCGGCGACGGCGGCAGCAGCTAGCATCCGGAGACGCGGCCAGTGCAAGTCTCGGCGGGTCAACACGCGCAACCAGGGTCGCAGGACAGTCCTGTACAGGGACGAGTCAGAAGACGACGGGTCGAAGGAGGACCCCCTCAATCTGGGCATGTCCCGCTCAGGACGGGTACGCCGCATGACTGAGAAAGCCCGTGTCAGCCACCTCATGGGCTGGAGTCACTGACACGTCGCCCCCTTTTCAAACCTCAATGAAAAAAAACTGTTTAACATGAGTAAAACTTCAGGGATTTTTTTTCTTTCTTTTTGTACAAGTGTATATATGATATATATATATATATATATATAAATGAGTTTTCTTTTTATCTGAGACTGACTCTCAAACTGATTGCTGGTGCTCATGATGTGTTGCCAAGGAGTTCCCTTCCCTGGTCGACAGAGCCACTGTTCAACACGGACACTCCAACCGGACTAACTCACCTCGGCCTTACTGTCCGCTGGAGGAGGCTTTAAGACGCGGCACTGCTCCTCACTTCCTCCTCCTCCTCCTCCTCCTGCTGTGAGTTTCACGTCCAGTACTAAACACTATACCCCTCTGTCTCCTCCTCCCCGTCCCTCCCACCACTTCTCTTACTTCCGGTCACCAAAGAAGGATGCGGAGATGCCAAAAAATGGTGCTCATGTTTTATTTGTTTTCGTCAATGTGTAATTTAACAAAACTCTTCATGCCGGTGGTCACTAGTTCAGTCACGACCACCGTGAGACGCGTGCAGTATCACACAAGGTCACTGATGTCAACTTCTTTGGTACTTTCCTCACAAACCACAAGCCTTAGTTTACAGAGCTCGCATCATTCAGATTTAGTTCTATCTCTGGCTCGAGTCAAGACGAGTGTAGTTTGGGCGTTAGCAATACTTCTGAATCAGTAGAATACAGTACCGTAGTAATATCCCAGCTCCTACAGCCCTCCTCGGACAACTTGATGTTCTTGGCCTGTGAATGTTAAATGTTTTTCCCTGCTTCCCTCTCAGACTGTTTTTCGGCTCTTCGATTCTGTTATTTAGTTAGACTTGGGTGTTTTTTTTGTTGTTTTTTTAAGGGTAAAAGTGATTTTTCTGGGGTAAAAAAGCCACTGCATCCTGTTTGTATTTGTACCGTTGTACTCCCTGCTCCGGTGGATCAGACCCGCATCCATTCACGGTTGCTTCCATCACATTTTCTCCACTCAGCATGTGCAAACACAAGGGGTCCCCGGTGTACTCTCTTCCACAGAAATATTTATTTTTCCATTGTATTATACTAAGGTCGTACGTTAATAGTGATGAGGAAGAGGAAATATTTGCACATTTATCTACTACCATGTGGCAGCTGAGTAATAAAGATAGTAGAGAAAGAGAAATGATTTTTGTGTAAGAATGTTTAAACTGTGCCAGCACACATTCAGACTTTTTTTTTTGTTTTAGTTTGAAACAGGATATAACTAAACCTCTTTCAACCCGTGTGTGAAGAAGCTGAAGATCTTATCTGATTGGTAATCATGCTTTCTTTTGGTCTAAACCAAAGGTAGCAACCATGGATACGCCCTTTGTTAGTATGCTGTGCCATTTATTCCCCCCCTGGACTGATGGGTTTTCTAGCTTCGGGTAGATCATCTGCACATATTACTGCTTTTTCCATTCTATACCACAATCAGGTGTTATGTTGGTGTCAGAATCACTATGTAGTTTTTCTGCCTAGTTTTCTAATGAGTGATTCCTCATTGTCGATTGGTTGGATCCTCGTTGCACCAATAATGTTTACTTTAAAGCTTGTGTGGTCGTTGGTCGGTAAATCAGGAAAGCTGACTCACAAATTGTCATTTCAACACTGGGTGCTCTCATCCGAACACGCCTCCTCATCGCTCTGTAAGGTCGCTGACATCAGAGAGAGGCCTCGGAGGTTATTTTGCTTTCTCTTTTTTTTGGGAGCTGAAAAATTAGTCAGGTGCTCAGAGATAAAAAAAAAAAAAATCAGCATCTAGGGTGCTCAGAGTGGCAGCATTAACTGGGGTCTTGAAATTATTCTGGTTGAGTGTGAGAAGACTATGATTCATATTTTGGAATCTTATTTTCATATAGTAGATGGCTTTTAGTCTCGCCTCGAAGCGTCAGATTAGTCGATGACAAATACAACAATAACGTTCTACTGTAGGTGGATTAAGATTACGTGACTGTCTTTTATACACAATGTTTTGATTGTATGTGTTTTCTTTTTTTAATAAAAAAAAATTGGATTTCTCTTAAAGTGAATTTGCTGGTTTTGGACTGCTGTCTAGATTGTAGTTTGTGGTCTCGTTCTTTGGTGATTTCTGTAGCCAACAGAAGCTTCAAGAGCTGTTCACCGGCACTTCGACTGAGTCATCTGTGGTCTTTATGATCGCTGGGTCATAAATGTGCACCGAAGGCGATGACTCAAGAGGTACAGAATACTGGGATCTTCATAAACCCCACGGTACCATTTGCAACTGCATTAATGCAGCTTGGGTGAGTCAGACGAGGAACAAACAAGGTTGAGCTGTGACGCACCGTGCTCTGCCACACCTAGAAACTGCAGAGAGAGAGCTGGAGGATCATGGGAATTAAAATGATTCAATGCATAAAGATGTAAAGGTCACTTCAAACGGTGTTAAGGGGGCAAAGCAAAGTGTGTCACATGTACATATGGTATAGAAAAGAGGTGTATAAATGAGCTGTGCTATCACACCAAAAATCACCCTGATTATAAATATGTATTAAGTGACCTACTTTATTGGAATTCTCCAGTGCTGATCATATTAAGTGATCAAAATGTGACATAAAAAAGCAGAGTTTTCACAATAGTGGGAATGGCAATGATTACATGATCTAAATGTATGCATAAATAGACAAGTGATGCTGGTGCTTTTCATCAGATAATTAGGTGTCAGCGGTGGAATACCCAAATAGTGTATAAATAGTCTTAAGTATTTAGGAGCCATAAACATACCCTTCAACCTCCACAAGACTCCACTAGACTGCTCACTAAATAATGTAGCATTTTTGTGCAAATGTCCCAAGCAAAGAAGTGAAGCTCAGGCTTAGGATGTGTCACACTGTGGAAAGAGCCGTCAGGACTGGAGTTTTTTAAAAGTTTATACAATATTTCAAGTGTCCTTGGCGTACCTAAGAACAGGATATTCTTACAGTATGTCAGCGTTGAGGAGGACCAGCAGGAGAGTGGGCGTACAGGCTGACAAAGCATGCGGGCTTTGCAATGAATGAAGCTGTGAAAGTGCCAACATTATTTTTGACTTCTGACTAAAACTCTAATGCTTTGAAACAACAGGCTTTTACTGTAATTCTTATTAACTCGCTTTGTTTTTTAAATGAATGCAATTAACTTTAAAGTACAATTAAAAAGTTGATACTGGATTGGCTGAAAAAAAGTTAGTATGAAATCCGAAAAACCAACTTTTTTTTTAAAGAGGACCTATTATGCTTATTTTCAGGTGCATACTTGTATTTTATGTTTCTACTGGAACATGTTTACATACTTTAATGTTTAAAAAACGCTTTATTTTTCTCATAACGGCTGTGCTGCAGCACCTCTTTTCACCCTCTGTTTGAAACGCTCCTTTTGAGCTCCGCCTCCCCCACTTCCAGAAAAGCCCAGTCTGCTCTGATTGGTCAGCTGGCCCACTCTGTTGTGATTGGCCAACTGAACCAAGCTTCAGCTCCGCTCTAACTAGCTTTGTTTGATGGCATGCCAAACCAGCCACTAGGCAGGTATTATATAAATGTGTTACTTGGTGACATCACTACGTTATGGAAGAAAAGGTGAGACTTGAAGCAAGGCAGCCAGTTGAGGAGCAGTGTTTCTGTGGGGGAGAGTAACTACCTTTGGCTAGGACATTGGGCTTTGTAACTTTGCAGACCTTTTACATGCACCAACAACTATGTAACACACTAAAGGAAAGGGGAAAAGCACAAAAGCATAACAAGTCCCCTTTAAGTGAGCTAAAATGTAACCACTCAAATAAATGATCTAAATTACGTAATGAAAACTGTGACAGTGTAACTCAGACCACCAATGGAAGACTCCAGACAAAGAGCGGTTGTGTTATATTTATTACCACAATAACACAACAATCTGAGCAACTACATATCATAACAGGAATATTCTAATTTCTCTACTGGTGAAACAGTTCCGTAACGATACACAACAGTCTCGAAATAGATACATCACTTCAAAGCTACATAGGGCACTACCGCACACATTATTTTAGACGTCTTCGATATTCAGTTGGAGATACACGAGCGTGTCAGAAACACCGTCATTACTCAACAACAGCTATGTGCATTTACATTGTGCTTCAGTCTCAGATTTAGTGAACAGCCCACATATCCTAACCTGTGCTTAAATTTTCTTCTTTTTTATTAAATACTGAGTACATGTACTGTAGCTATGCATACACAATGAACAAACACACAGGGACAGAGTGCAATAACTGCTGGCTGCGTCTTAGACTGTTTGAATAATTTAAAATGTGCAGTAACATTTTTGCTCGCAATGGCAGGGAAAACCCTGACAGAACATCCACTACGTCCACTACAACAAACAACCGTCACCATGTAATACACTCGGGAAGTCTATTCAGCCTGCTGCAGAAATCAACATGTCTGCAGAAAAAAACAAGCCAAGGTGCTATTAGGAGGTACATTTTTTTGTTGTTTTTGATAAAATGCAAGGTGAATTCAGTGAGATATGGCCACAAGTTCTGGTTTATAACTTCTAGCACTATGTCAAAATGTTACAAGGCAAAAGCAGGACAAAAAAAAAACTCCCTAACACCAAAACATCTGTGGCTGTAGGAAAATTATTAAGGGGTCAAAATTTGTTCTTTTGACTGACGTTACTGAGTCAGATTTTTTTTTTTCTCTCGTCCTAAATTTAATTTTTCAACTTTTCTTTGCAGTGTAAATAACCTTTTAATGTTCAAAGAAAACATTAAAGGCCTCCAAAACATTTTCTTTTCATTACGAGAGACGGGGTCCGACATATTTTTTTGCCCAACTTTGAACAGTTTTTCAGATATTTCTGGTTTATGTCCGTTTTTGTCATTGCTATTCTCGCTTGAAAAATCATCAGAATTTAGCAACATTTAAATCAAAATCTGTCGGTGTGCTCATGTTGCAAGGCCACTGTCAATCCAATCTGATCAAATCACACCTACACAGTCTTGATGAAGCAGATCAGATGAGTTAAACTCTTAATAAACAATAAATAAAGATGTTTTCCCAAACTTTAACTCTGGTTGTTACTATTTTTAATAACCCTCGAGAAGGTAACACAAGGTTCAGCCCGACTCACCACCCCGATAATTTTCATACAGTCCCTAATGGAATTCTAACCTTGGATCTCTTGTTTCTACTTTTGAAATTAGGTATACATTCACAAATATAGAACTTACGATATCATGGAAACCACAGCTAATTTTATCTTATGTATGCCCACAGTAAATGGTGTCCTATTTCTATACAGTGAATACACAGGTATAGTCACATGCTGAAATTTACTCCACAGAGACTGATGATTCACAAAACAGCTATATGGAGGGTTGAACCCCTCAGAAACGTTAAGGATTTATCATTATTCAAACTTTAACCAAATCAAGATTTTTGCTGCCAACAGGTGTAGCATAGATGATGTTTTTATACGTTGGAGAAGTCTATCTCCATAGAGAATTGTTATATTACAACATTCTCCTCATGGTGACCAGTATACAGCCCTGAAACAGCCGTAAACAAAATCCTTCCACTTCAATGAAATCCTCTCCACGAGCTCTCTGAAAAGTGAGCTCTTAGCGTTTCTTTTCCTTTTCAAAAGTGTTCATCTTGAAAGGGTAACATGCTTTGCCTCCAGACCCCTTTCAGTTCTGGCCTTTCATGATCTTTCATATCATAAGCAGGAGGGGTTTCAAAGCATCAAACAACACCGCGCCTGTGGTTGCCTGTTGTCGTTAAAACTTCCATTTGTGCCTCTGCTTGCAGAGCACCATGCTGAAAGCAGCCCACATGCCTCCCTGTGGGCATGTCACTGGAGCTACACCAGGCCAGTCTGCATATGCACATGTAGCGGGTAGGGGTGGTAGACGAGCGGGGGCTGGGCCTGGGTGATGAAGTAGCTGCTGTAGATCGGCTCCGTCATGTACAGGGCCGGCTGATAGAAACAGGTGACGTTAGCCGTGTTGGGGATGGCGTTCTGCTCGCCCAGCACCCTCAAAGCCAGGACTGTGATCATATTGAGCGTCTGCCTCCTCTCGTGCCCCATCAGGCACACTGTGCTCTCGTCTATCACGCGCCGCAGGGTCATCAGGTAGTCGTACTTGCTCGTCTCCTCGTTGCCAATGAAGTGGCACTGCAGGTAGGCCTCGATCTTGCGCTGCTGCTCGCTCACGTCGGGGAAGTCGATGAAGAAGCGGGAGCACATGTATCGCTCCAGGGACTTGAAATCTGTCTCGCTGGCCGGTCTGAAGTTCCTCACCAGCAGATCGCTGTATTTCAGCAGGCCCCCTCC
This sequence comes from Sebastes fasciatus, assembly GCF_043250625.1. NCBI lineage: Eukaryota > Metazoa > Chordata > Actinopteri > Perciformes > Sebastidae > Sebastes > Sebastes fasciatus. The sequence goes on along the minus strand of NC_133810.1, from coordinate 21,709,403 downwards.
TCGGATCTCCTCCGGGTTGTGGGTGGCGATGAGGCGGTGGCGGAGGTGATCCATCGCCTGTTCGAAGTCGCCGTACATGCACTCTGCTTCGACGGTGATGGTGGGCTGCCCTGCTGCCCCGGCCCATGAGCTTGCACCACACCTGTTCGAGATGGTGTCTGCCAGCTCCGACGTTTGCTCACTGATACGAGGCTGTACATTCGCTGTGTGTGCTTGGCTTTGAGTCTCTGAATCGGGAGGCTTCTTTGAGTGTTTCGGCTTAACAATTTGTTCCACGGTTTCATTCGAGCCAGTCCCACCCTGAAGCGTACTGGCTGGACTGCATGTGGGAGCTGGAAGGGTGTTTAAGGTCTCTGGCTTGGAGGCTGGAACATTTGAGCCGTGAACTTGAGCGCTGTCCAGTAAAGGAGGCTTCGGCTGAAGTGGTTTGGGTATTTCTATAGGTGGAAACAGCTGCGTTGTTAGATCTGACAAATCAGTCAGCAAAGACCATTTCTCAGGCTTACTGATCAGCTTCCTTGACATTTTCCTTTGTAATTTTGGTGAGGGGCAATAGTCCGGCACAATGTCCTGTGATGTGCTGCAAGTTTTCTTAGCTGGAGGAGGAAAGGAAAATTCAAGGTGTGAATCTTGTAGGATTGAGGGGTTTTCGGTCCTGCAGACCACAGAGTCGACTGTGAACTGAGACACTTCTGCACAATGGACTTTTTCTTGTGGAGCTGACTTTTCTGCCGGTTGGGAGACTTGTGATGCAGACAGCTCTTCTTTACATGCATGTGTCATCAGCGGATCCCTGACATGTGTTAATAAAGCTTTAGGGGATGAAACTAAAGGATAATCGCTGTGAAACTGTCCTTTCTCTTCTCTGTTTTCTTCACATATCTCAAACACAATGTCCTCCTCTGAATGGACATCCTCTATGCCATCCACTTCCTCCTGCTGTAAGTTGATACTCTCAGGTTCTAACACCTCCCGTGCCTCATGCTTTCCATCCACATGCTCAACCTCTGCATGTGGACGCTCTTTCTCAAGCACAGAAACTGCTTCATCCTGGCACGGACTTTCTCCGCTGGAGACTTTCTCAACATCTGCTTCAACATCCCGAGGAATGCTTGATTTCTCTTGCTCTTTGTTTTCATCCTCATTGTCTCTTTTAGACAAATTAAATGCCAACTTTCCTCCTTGTTTCCTTTCAGTCTCCCAGTAAGACTCCAGCATACGGTCTAATATGATCTGGAAGGAGTCCACGCTGAACTCAAACTGTCTTCGAAGGGAGCTGACGAATCGGAGCCCCACGGTTTTAGCTCTGTTGTTAGAAAGTGAGATGAGGCTCCACCTGTCGTGCTCGTTGAAAACCTTCACCATCTTTTGCACGTAGGCCTCCTTCATCGTCAGGCAGGTGATCTTCCGTCTGTTGACTCCACAAGGGAGGAGGTCTCGTAAGCTGCACAGCACCACCTCCTTTATCACCTGGAGGTCCTCCTGCCGGGGCAGCTCCACTCCGAAAATGATGTCCAAATCTCTGTAGCCCAGGCAGTTATCCCTCACCAGGATGTGGCTGGCGGTCGCGCCATTAAGCCGTATGTCTTTCACCTGGATGTCTCTCTCGATCAGCCGATCCTTCACCACGCGAATGATGTCTTTGGCTTTCACCTGCAGCGTGGGGAAATTTCCTCGTCCGTGGATGGGGATCACCTCAGTCAGGACCTTATCCAGAGCTTGGATTTGTTCGAGGGTCAAGTTGTGGAACCTCTTCTCCGTTTGAAGCTCCATCATCATCACCTGTGAAATAGAGGTCTGACATATGTATCACATTGTGGCTCATGTGAGGAATAATGACCAATAAAAGATTGAAGCAATATCTAAAAGAAACCCTGTTTTTTTTCTTGGAACATAATCCACTAACCTTGCCCTTTTCTTTTCTGTTGTGCAATAAGCCTTCTTCAGGTATGCTCAGCTAGGTTTGAAATATAGAGCAGTTTCCGGTTTTCTTCAACATTTAGCATAAAGGGCAGCAACTTAATACTCAAAGCGAGCCCTGAGGACTGAGTGATGCTACTACTAGGTGGCAAAAGCTATCATAACATATGGCAAAGTCAACTGAATGGCATAGTGAGTGCTTAAATATAAGCTATAGTGATGCACTATAAATAATTTAATTTTCCCATGTTGACCTTCTCTAAGGTAATTCAATAAGCAACAGGTTCGTCTGTGACATCAGCCAATTAGACTGTTGTCAGGCTATTAAATAGGCGTTATCAGTCGCTATAGGCCCCATAGAGGTGGGTCAATAGGGGCTAACACTAGTAGGTTTGATCATCAATTCACATAGTAGATCACCCAAAGAGGTATAAAAGAACATGACAGCGGCCGTAGTTATTATGACAGGAGCAGAAGCGGTAGTCAGGCAAAGTAGAATAGGCAATGTGAAACTCCATAAGGGATGGAGGTCAGGGATGATAGAAGGGAAACAAAACACAGGGTTTTCACCCCGGAGACCGGAGTTCTCATTTTGTGTGAAACCAATTACGTGTAGTTGTCTTTGTGTTCGTAGTTATTTTTACCCAAAACACAATGTTTTTCCCTAATTTTTTTTTTGCCTCAATCTAAAGAAGTTGTAGGTTTGTTGCCTAAATCTAAAGAAGTTGTAGTTTTTTTGCCTAAACCCTAAGTTGTAGTTTTGTTGCCTAAATCTAAAGAAGTTGTAGTTTTGTTGCCTAAACCTTAAGAAGTTGTAGTTTTGTTGCCTAAATCTAAAGAAGTTGTAGTTTTGTTGCTTAAACCCAAAGAAGTTGTAGTTTTGTTGTCTAAGCCTAAAGAAGTTTTAGATTTGTTGCCTAAGACTAAATAAGTTGTAGTTTTGTTGCCTAAACCTAAAGAAGTTGTAGTTTTTTTTGCCTAAACCCAAAGAAGTTGTAGTTTTGTTGCCTAAACCTTAACAAGTTGTAGTTTTGTTGCCTAAACCTAAAAAAGTTGTAGTTTCGTTGCCTAAACCTAAAGAAGTTGTAGTTTTATTGCCTAAATCTTCAGAAGTTTTAGTTTTGTTGCCTAAACCTAAAGAAGTTGTAGATTTGTTGCCTAAATGTGCTCTCATATTTATTTCTTGAACAGATCACGACAGAAGATTATTCTACAACATGGTTGTCATGATAACAGATGTTTGCTTCAACCAATCTAATGCAGACAACACATTTTGTAAGATGTGGCTGATTGAGCTGTAAAATAGTTTTGAATGGGATTTTTTTTACAGTGATCAAATACTTTCCAATTGCATTATGAACGTCATCAGCTGTTTATCACGCAGTTGCATTTGTTGGTCTCACTAGATAAACATTCAGTGGTTGCCATGTTGAAATGCCTCCAGGATCATGTGCCCGTCCGCTGGTAACAGGTGACTCACCTGTCTGTCACTCCCTGGGTGGCAGCTGCAGGGACAATCTGGTTGATAGATCTATTAGGGACAGACTGGACTTGTCTTTTCATATTGCACCTGTACTGTATGTGTAAACTCTCCTCCTCTGAAGTAGGAGTGCTGAATCATAAGCTTGTCATATCTAACAAGGCATATAATGCTATGGTTTTGCCGCATAATGTTGTTAAACAGCATGCTGTTGATCGACACTGTGCTTACATTTTGCTTTGAATATAATTTAAGAATATTATTATTATACCCACTT